>NC_086446.1:228378301-229064551 GCF_028390025.1 Pseudophryne corroboree
TTAGAGCTGCACATGAAGCTAAAATGTACAAATCATTTCATATGCAATTCACATATTTTAGAATTTAGTTATTAAAATGACTGCAAGCATCTTGCTATTCTAGCTAAGCAAAGGAAAAAAATCCAGTGGATATGCCCCCCTACTGGATAGTAAAACTAGTATGCGGAGGATGGTGTAATGCATTGCTTTACATAAAAGCTGCATTTTAGGTATTACAGATGTGTCAGCATGCACGGATCCACAAATTGCACCAAACAGCCATATTTTGGAAGCCGTGGACTTTGCGCATTCTGTATGTACCGAATATGCGTCATAGTCGTATCACTAATGCAACAAAGTACATTACACAAGTACCCTGGACACTGGTGCAGGCATTGCATGCAGCTGCTGTGTGCAACTCAGAGTACAACTCAGACTCCAAACTGAGTAAAAAAGGAAAAAGAATAAGGAACTTTTCGAGTGAGCCACACCATGTGTCACAGCATGCAGCACTGTGCTTAATCTGCGACTTTATACCAATTTTGCTGCAGAAAAAATAGTAATCCTAAATGCCCAGGACATTATAAGCGACGTTAGATGTAGCTATGATGTGAATTAAATGCTGCATTCCAAAATAAGTAAGATGGTCCAGGGATCAGGGCTGGATTATAGTCGGGGCGATAGGGGCGGTTGTAATGGGGCCCCCACACACTATCAAAACTATCACAAATACTATATTAATGGAGGGCAGGATAGCACTGTGTTGCTTGCACTGCAGTTAGTTTTTTCAGCGGCTCACAGTCAGTGTGTCCCGACAGTCTCCTCCCCCTCACCAGCAGCAGCTGCGGCGGCCTGTGAAGGAAGGCAGAGGACAGGTCCACAGCACACCGCACCTCCCAGCACTCTCGGGCTGCTGAAGCGGGGAATTTGATCTGCTGGCCACAAGATGGCGGTCCTTTGGAGAAAGACAGGGTGTGACTTCTGCCCGAAACCCTCTTCTCTCTGACTCATGTCCCAAACCACCTTCTCTCTCAAGAAAAGGAAAGAAATGTGGACATTATATATATATATATATATATATATATATATATAGATAGAGAGAGAGAGAGAGAGAGAGAGAGAGCGAGAGAGAGAGAGACAGTAGAAGGAGAGTGGTGGCATGTGTGTATATATACCAGTTTGTTGCCCAGGGACCCCTCAAACCTTAATCCAGCCCTGCCAGGGATCACGATCCGTAATGTAGCATATACATCGCACCACATGGAGCAAAAAGCATAGGTGTATGAGGAGGCATACTGTATGTATGCCTCTGTCACTATTATAGGTCCAGTTAAGCTAAGCACAGTAATAAAGATGTATACTGTAGCTCACAAAGTTTAACTGTTTTTACCTGGATTTTCTCTTGCAATAGACAAGCAAATTGTCAAATAGGAAGAACATCCGTTCCTGGATATTACCGGCTGATATTTTGAGAAGCGTTCCCTGTAGCAGGAGCTGGGTACAAATGTCAGTCAGATTAGACCCCTGCAGGACAAAAATACTAAATTAATTTTAGATCACAAGCACTTTGGGGTGTTCCCAACTAAAATTGTACATTAATGGTTCTGGGAGTATTTATTCAATAGACCAAATCCAGCAGTTAAAAGGAAAGCCATTTTTATGCTCTAATACAGGCATGTCCAAACTGCGGCCCTCCAGCTGTTGAGAAACTACACATCCTAGCATGCCCTGACACACCTTTAGCATTCTTTGACAGCAAAACTGTGTCAGGGCATGCTGGGATATGTAGTTTCACAACAGCTGGAGGGCCGCAGTTTGGACATGCCTGCTCTAATACATATGCTCTAATACTATAGGGAGCTAATTATACTGGATAGTCCATTTTGAAGTGCATGTAATAATTTGGATTTCAGCAGGATCATACATGTAATACTCTTATGGACATTTGCCATGTATTAAGCAGAGTGCAGGAGGGCTTTCTATTTAATAAGTACTTAGAACATGCTGAGAGCAGGAAACATTGCACCTCAGCACTCAGAGCTGTTTCAGATTTCAAAATAGTCTGTTTGGCATCAAGTTTAATTAACTGGAGAATCTCAGCAGCCGCAGGTCAAAAGAAACAATATTTTGGACAACAGAGAGCTCTGTGCATTTACTTCCATGGAGCATAGTTGCTTAGAATCTATAAGACTTCTCCTAAAAGATCTACCAACTCTTCTCCGTAACAAATATGCCTAACCCAGGGGAATTTTAACAACTGAGGGCCCCATGGGTATCCTTTAACAACCTTTGCCCAAGGAATATGTAGCTTCTGGAGATGACAGCCAAGACTTTTGCACTGATGCCAGACTCTTTTCTATGTTCTCATATTTCCAAATATATCCCCTTCACGGCCACGTGCACCACACACCCTGCACTCGTTATATAGATACAGTACACCACTGGCCTATCACAATAAATTAAAGCACTGATTTTTAGGCTGGAGAAATTCGACACAGAGATTGGTATGACCTATGCGGTCTTTCAAGACAATGCATTTTCAGTCACCTGCCCTCAGTCTTCGCAAGCCAAAACTACTCAGATTGGCTGTCAGTACCCCTCTGCCGGGTCCAGAAAGTCTGTGCCGGACGACGCAGAGCCTGGGCTCGACATGCCTACAAAACGGGGAGACACTCCCCCTTTTTGTAGCACAGTCTCGGCTGTATGTCAATCAATGCCGCAGCTAAGGGGGGGGGGACCATCGGATTTGTATATAAACAATTGGGTTAGCGCACAAATCCATATCAGGCCCATAATACATTCCCTTTACTGCATATTTCCTTTCTCTACCATCATATTTAGTGGGAGTTTGAGAATAATAAAAGGCAGCACTCTTTCATAATCAAACTTGCCAACTGTACTGGAATGTCTGGGAGACACCTAAAATGGTGGGAGATCCACAACAGAGTATGGCAATCTCCTGAAGTGGGGGGTGATTCCCCTGCTTTACTACAGAGTATGGCAATCTCCCTATAGCAGGGCAGGAGAAGTGGTGGGTGGAAACAACACAAAAAAAAAAATATATATATATATATATATTTATTTATTTTATTATTATTATTATTATTATTATTATTATTTTTAAAGCTATAGTCTTGTGCTGGAGAGCAGGATTTTGCTGTAGAAAACTCTTTCCTGGTGATGTTTATTTACCAGGAAGAGATGTACTACAAGGAAATGGCCTAGTTGTTATTTTCACAATATCATTGAAATGTTTATATTTTAAAAGTGGGCAAATACACTCATAATGCAAGCTATTTTTCAATGAAAACACAATTTTCACATTAAACCGACTCTAAAGAATGAAGAATGACCCAGCTACACAGACCATTCTATTTTTCTGTAAAATGGTTTGTCTAAAGAGAAAACCTACTGCAAATAGTTTTAGCTTCAGACTATGCCAGTAAGGAAGTAAAAACACATGTACATTGAAGTCATATAATTTCCATGTATTACAGACCACTGGGAATGTTAATGCTTTTAATTTTAAATGTAAAGAGCATATTAGACCCTTACAAGTTTGGGTTCAATAGAACTGTAAAATGACAATTACAAACAAGATGCTGTGTTTCCTGTTATGCGCTGGGAATTACAATCCTAACCTTCAAATGTCGCTGAGGCATTTGAACATTCCATCTGTGAAACCCATCAGTTTTGTTTTCAAATGTATTTAACAAAGTGACACCAGAAGCCCCTGTAATGATAGAACTGTTTCCCCGCATAACCCAAATATTGCAGAACGTCTGTGTAGTATCTACTATTGATGACCTATGCATTGGATATTTGCTTTCTATGACAAAGCTTTCAATGTGTGGCATATTAAATGCAAATTACTTTTATCTAATAACACTTTCCAAAATATATTTCAGAGTTAGTGGTTCACCTCTTGTTCTGTATGCTGAATGTAATGCTCAGTGCGGGGAACTGCAGAATATTAATACTCTTAAGTACTGTATGATGCATGAAATTCTCACTATCTCTGCTTTATTATTATTTATTACCAGTTATTTATGTAGCACACACATATTCCACAGCGCTGTACAGAGATTATTTTGCCCATTCACATCAGTCCCTGCCCCAGTGGAGCTTATAATCTATATTCCCTATCACATGTACACACAGATACATTCACGCTAGGGTTAATTTTGTTGTGAGCCAATTAACCTACCAGTATATTTTTGGATTGTGGGGGGAAACCAGAGTATCCAGAGGAAACCCATGCAAGTACGGGGAGAATATACAAACTCGGCACAGTTATGGCCATTGTGGGAATCGAACCCATGACCTCAGTGTTGTGAGGCAGTAATGCTAACCATTACACCATCCATACTGCTTATATTGTATACTCGGAGAACTGCACAGAATTACTAAATTTTGTTCTGTATACTGCATGTAATGCACAGCATCTGTCATTATGCTTTGCATGTGAATAACTGATGACTATAACATCTTTTGTTCAGTATGCTGCATGCACTTCTCGGTATCTGCCATTATACTGTGTGTGTGGGGAAGTGCACAGTATTACTTGTCTTGTTGGGAAAGCTGACTATTGACTATAGGGGGTAAATTTACTAAGATGGGAGTTCTATTTAAGATGGGATGTTGCCCATAGCAACCAATCAGATTCCAGGTATTATCTTCTAGAAGGTGCTAGATAAATGAGAAGTAGATTCTGATTGGTTGCTATGGGCAACATCCCATCTTAAATAGAACTCCCATCTTAGTAAATGTACCCTAAATCTCAGTCTCTGTTCTTTAATGTATTGTGTGCCTGCTGCAGATGGACAAACCCAGAGTTTCTCAAACTCCACCCCTACAGTCCAGGATTTAAGGATATTCGTGCTTGATCAAAAGTGACCAGTGGCGGCTCCAGAGGAGTGGCTGCAGGTAAGTTCAAATTTCAAATAGGGGAGCCACACCAACTGTCACCAGCTGCCATTTCAAATGGACTCATTGGCAGTTGGTGTGGCTCACCTATTTGAATTTTGAACTGAGCTTCAGCCCCACCTCTGGAGAACCCCTGAAGGTGACTTATACCTCTTTCACATTGCAGTAGCAGGTCACACCCGGGACTTCTACACGGGTCCTTCCAGGGTGCGACCCGCTTGAGACCTCTTTCAAATTGGCAACGTGTGCGGAGACGTGTGTGGAGGCAGTGCCTGGACAACAGATCCTCTCCAAGTGCTGCCTGTCCCTATATCACCGCCTCTTCCGATAGTGTGAATAGGTCTCGGGTTACATTGAACTGGCAGCCCGTTCACACTGCACTTCAACCCTGGAATAATGCTGCTTTATTCCCGGGTTGAAATACTGGGTCAAAATTCTAACACCCCTTTCACACCGCACCTCGGCCCGTGTCGCACTGGCAATATTCCAGGTTATTTGTGCAATGTGAAAGGAGTATTAGTTAGTATCTCAGTCAATTTGCTTTAACCATCTGAACTCAAGCAAGGATATCCTTAAAACCTGGACTGTAGCGGTGGAGTTTGCCGATCTGCATTTCTGTTATCCATAAATTGAATTTGGTAAATCATATCTTAGCTTTACCTCCCATCCTTCTATGTGAGATTGTAATTGTTCCAGTGCCTCCAATTTCTCCATCTGTCTCTTTGTCTCATTGATATTTGTACATACAGTCTTCATAGCCTGCAGGGCACAGTTAACTGCTTGGTGGTCAGGGTGCTTAGCTGGTGTTCTCTTCGTCAGCTCCTGAGGGAGGAAAAACATTTTATTACCAATTAGAATTTACAAGAAAATAATTCAGAAGCGGCTTGTGTGCAGGTGGTGTTAGGAAATGCCATCTTAATGCTAATTCAGCCACTGGGGGCACTGATTTCTGTCAGGCAATCAGTATGCCACTTCCACTAGGGTAAATAAATGCAACTATACAAATAAATTGTGTTCTGCATGCAGGACAGAATGTGTTATGGCTTCTGGGCTTCCTGTTTTGACTACAAGAGTTCATAACTCAAAACCTATATTCTCCTGGATTCCTGAATAACAAATAAATATGTGCTCTCAATAACTTTTACAGGATTTAGCACCATAATGGGAGATGGATACATTTTTTGTAAGTAGAATGGCGTGACGATTTTTTCATCCCAAAACCATGGGAGATGTAACTTAGGCCAGATAATTTACCAAACATGACAGAAGAATAAAATGACAATAAACAGCGTAGAGCAAACTTCCCTGACAGTGGGGCTCAGTTGGAGTTCATCCAGTGATCACGATTCATCTATCTCTATCTTTTCAATTTGAGTATTTCTTTATTGTGTGAATTTGTGACGGTTAAAACTTCTCACCAAGCAGATGTTTATAAATAAATGAAGATGGAATCATAATACAATGTACACAGAGAAAAATAATACAAGACACATTTAAAGCAGATAAAATAATAAAATAGATTGCTGAGAGTTAAGGGCCCCATACACTAGAATGATAATGCTCCGATTTCATCCGATTCCAACCTTTCGGGCCGATAAATCGGATGAAAAGCGGCAAATCAGATGTGTTTTACATCCGATCCGATGCACAGTCAAGTGAGCATCGGATCGGAGCCCCTAGGTTGTTGGTGCTGCACTCATGCTATATCGGAATAGGATGGGAAAAAAGTGTGTTTTTTGTGCATGTGATGTATCGCACAAGTTTGACTGGCAATCTCCAGAACACTCCCAGCCCCCCTAGCCCTGTAATCCAGCCCATCAGATATATCTTATGGTACAATTGTATGCCATACAATATATCACATGCAATTTATCAAGGCTTCATCAATCGCATGTAATATCTATTATGCAAAATTAGCACAAAAGTACCAAATCATATAGGATCGCTCCCGGGAAAGTCCCGGGGGAGTTCAAGGGAAATTGCATCCGACTTCAGCCTCAGATATATCGTTGTAGTGCCCTTTAATCAAGCAACAAATCAGCTATGAGACTGTCTGTGGTGGGGCTCATTCTCACTGCTTGTTCCCATCTAACCCATCGCATGCTGATGCCAGTTGCCATATGGTGTCCATGGAGGGTTTACTGAATAGTTGCTCAGTAACACATACTGACTAGCCAGAAAGTGAGCAACGCCAATGTAACAACAAGCTGTAATTGGTCTGTGGTGGCCATGAGAAATACACTGCTGGATTTGTGTACAGTGACAAAAGTACAAATAACTGGTATGTTCACACAGAGTAAATATACCCAGTTTCTGTTCCTTTTAAGTGGAAAGCCACACTACAGCAGAAATTTCAGAGCAAAAAAACACACACAAAAAAACAAACATAAAATAGAGTCTAGAAACTGCATAAAGGGATGTTGCAAAGAAATTACACAATCCCCACACCACAACCTCTCATGTCATCCAGTACATGTACATCTACTGGTTGTGTAGATGCATCTTTAAGAAGATATGAGGCATACACAATGAATATGAAGTCCATAAATCACCAAGCAGTTTGCAGTATAGTACAAGGAGGAGAAAATAACAGCATGCAGCAAGGCTATATGTACATAATCTAGATTGCATTCTACACCCATGACAAAGTTAGCCTGTGTGGTGAAATGTACGACAGATGGCTGTTGCACAGTTCCGTTTTGCCTCTTGGCAAATCCAGCTGTAGATGTAGAAATGTACATTTAAGGTTGGTGGACACTAGTGCATTGTCACATGTAAATATACACATGGAGTAAAATGTATAATTTGTATATTGCAAGTGATTGCGGATGTGCTACGCTGATCTCCAATAACATGGTTCTGCTCAGAGAGAAATAAAATAATACAGAACATGATAAAAGGCAACTGGTAATATGCACTGACTTAATTTTAAACAAAATGAAAATAAGATTTTAAACCTACCGGTAAATCTTTTTATCGTAGTCCGTAGAGGATGCTGGGACTCCGTAAGGACCATGGGGATAGAGGGCTCCGCAGGAGACATGGGCAATTTAAGAAAGACTTTGGGTGTGCACTGGCTCCTCCCTCTATGCCCCTCCTCCAGACCTCAGTTATACCCCTTTTACACTCGCAGGAAAATCCCGGGATATTGCACGTGAACGCGCATCATCCCGGGATTCTTCTCAGTGTAAATGGGTACATGGACAATTTCCCGGGACGAGCATCCCGGGATTTCATCCCAGGTCAAAAGCAGGGTTGAACCCGGGACCGTCCCGGGAAGCTGTGTAGTGTGAAAGGGTCCGTCCCGGGATTCACTATCCCGGGACTGTTAAAAGGACTTGGATTGGAGCTTTCTTGGGCTCAGAAAAGCTGATGTCATCTTTTCTGAGCCCAAGGCCATTTCTAATGACATACTAATGCATTTGCAGGGATATCCCGGGATCAGTGTAAATGGGGCTGTCCCGGGTCGATCCCAGGTCTTAATGCAGTGTGAAAGGGGTCAGTCCCGGGTATGCATCCCGGGAAGCATCCCGGGAGTGACCCGGGAGTGCGAGTGTAAAAGTGGTATTAGAGAAACTGTGCCCAGAGGAGATGGACAGTACGAAGAAAGGATTTTTGTTAATCCAAGGGCAAGATTCATACCAGCCACACCAATCACAACGTATAACTTGTGATATACTACCCAGTTAACAGTATGAAAAATAAAATAGCATCAGTCCAAGACAGATGAAACTATAACATAACCCTTATGTAAGCAATAACTATATGCAAGTCTTGCAGAAGTAGTCCGCACTTGGGACGGGCGCCCAGCATCCTCTACGGACTACAAGAAAAAGATTTACCGGTAGGTTTAAAATCTTATTTTCTCTAACGTCCTAGAGGATGCTGGGACTCCGTAAGGACCATGGGGATTATACCAAAGCTCCCAAACGGGCGGGAGAGTGCAGATGACTCTGCAGCACCGATTGAGCAAACAGGAGGTCCTCCTCAGCCAGGGTATGAAACGTATAGAACTTTGCAAAGGTGTTTGACCCCGACCAAGTAGCAGCTCGGCATAGCTGTAGTGCCGAGACCCCTCGGGCAGCCGCCCAAGAAGAGCCCACCTTCCTAGTGGAATGGGCCTTAACCGATTTCGGTAACGGCAATCCTGCCGTAGAATGTGTCTGCTGAATCGTGTTACAGATCCAGCGAGCAATAGTCTGCTTTGAAGCAGGTCCGCCAACTTTGTTGGCTGCATACAGGACAAACAGTGCATCTTTTTTTCTGATCCTAGCCGTTCTGGCCACTTAAATTTTCAAAGCCCTGACCACATCAAGGGACTCGGAATCCTCCAAGTCACGTGTAGCCACAGGCACGACAATAGGTTGGTTCATATGAAAGGATGAGACCACCTTAGGCAGGAATTGAGGACGGGTCCGCAATTCCGCTCTATCCATATGGAAAACCAGATAGGGGCTTTTATGTGATAAAGCCGCCAATTCCGAAACTCGCCTAGCCAAAGCCAAGGCTAACATGACCACCTTCCAGGTGAGATATTTCAACTCCACTGTCTTAAGTGGTTCAAACCAATGTGACTTAAGGAAACTTAACACCACGTTAAGGTCCCAAGGCGCCACCGGAAGTACAAAAGGAGGCTGAATATGCAGTACTCCCTTCACAAAAGTCTGTACTTCAGGTAATGAGGCCATTTCCTTTTGAAAAAAAATGGATAAGGCCGAAATCTGAACTGTTAATGGAGCCTAATTTTAGGCCCAAATTCACTCCAGTTTGTAGGAAGTGAAGAAAAACGGCCCAGGTGGAATTCTTCCGTAGGAGCATTCCTGGCCTCACACCAAGAAACATATTTTCGCCATATTCGGTGATAATGTTTAGACGTCACGTCCTTCCTAGCCTTTATTAGCGTAGGAATGACCTCATCCGGAATACCCTTTTCCGCTAGGATCCGGCGTTCAACCACCATGCCGTCAAACGCAGCCGCGGTAAGTCTTGGAACAGACAGGGACCTTGTTGTAACAGGTCCTGCCTTAGAGGAAGAGGCCACGGATTTCTTGCAGATCCGGATACCAGGTCCTTCGTGGCCAATCTGGAACAATGAGAATTGTTCTCACTCCTCTTTTTCTCATTATCCTCAAACCTTGGGTATGAAAGGAAGAGGAGGAAACACATATACCGACTGGAACAACCCCGGTGTCACTAGAGCGTCCACAGCTACCGCCTGAGGGTCCCTTGACCTGGCGCAATACCTTTGTAGCTTTTTATTGAGAAGGGATGCCATCATGTCTATTTGGGGTAGTCCCCACCGACTTGCAATCTGCGCGAAGACTTCCTGATGAAGTCCCCACTCTCCCGGATGCAGATCGTGTCTGCTGAGGAAGTCTACTTCCCAGTTGTCCACTCCCGGAATGAACACTGCTGACAGAGCGCTTACATGATTCTCCGCCCAGCGAAGAACTCTGGTGGCTTCCGCCATTGCCACTCTGCTCCTTGTGCCGCCTTGGCGGTTTACATGAGCTACTGCGGTAATGTTGTCTGACTGGATCAGAACTGGTCGATTGCGAAGTAAGATCTCCGCTTGACGTAGGGCGTTGTATATGGCCCTTAGTTCCAGGATGTCGATATGAAGACTAGTCTCTTGACTTGACCAAAGTCCTTGGAAATTTCTTTCCTGTGTGACCGCTCCCCAACCTCGGAGGCTCGCGTCCGTGGTCACTAGGATCCAGTCCTGAATGCCGAACCTGCGGCCCTCTAGAAGGTGAGCACTGTTTTGCCACCACAGGAGAGATACTCTGGCCCTGGGGAACAGGGTGATCCGCTGATGCAACTGCAGATCCGACCCAGGCCATTTGTCCAATAGGTCCCATTGGAAGGCCCTTGCATGGAATCTGCCTTATGGACTGGCTTCGTATGTTGCCACCATCTTTCCCAGAACCTGAGTGCAATGATGTACTGACACTTGTTTTGGTTTCAACAAGTTCATGACTAGAGTCATGAGTTCCTGCGCTTTTTCCTTCGGAAGAAAAACCCTATTTTTGGTCTGTGTCCAGAATCATTCCCAAGAAGGGCAGACGAGTTGTAGGATTCATCCACGACTTTGGAATATTGAGAATCCAGCCGTGTCGCTGTAACACATTCCGTGAAAGTGATAAGCTGCTCAGCAACTTCTCCCGTGATATCGCTTTTATGAGGAGATCGTCCAAGTACTGGATAATTGTGACACCCTGCTTGCGCAGGAGCACCATCATTTCCGCCAGTACCTTGGTGAAAATTCTCGGGGTCGTGGAAAGCCCAAACGGCAACGTCTGAAATTGGTAATGACAATCCTGTACCGCAAATCTCAGGTACGCCTGATGAGGAGGATATATGGGGACATGCAGGTATGCATCCTGTATGTCCAGAGATACCAAAAAATATCCCCCTTCTAGGCTGGCGATTACCGCCCTGAGTGATTCCATCTTGAACTTGAACCGTTTAAAGTAAAGGTTCAGGGATTTAAAATTTAAAATGGGTCTGACCGAACCGTCGGGTTTCGGAACCACAAACAGAGTTGAGTAGTACCCCTGCCCTCTTTGAAGCAGGGGAACCTCTACCACCACTTGTTGCAGACACAATTTGTGAATCGCATGTAACACTATCTCCCTTTCCAGGGGTTGTTTCGGAAGGGCGGATTTGAAAAACCGGCGAGGAGGTACTTCTTCGAAATCCAGCCTGTAACCCTGGGAAACAATTTCTATTGCCCATGGATCCACCTGTGAGTGGACCCAGACATGGCTGAACAGTCGAAGACGTGCCCCCACAGGAGCTGACTCCCTCAGGGGGGCCCCAGCGTCATGCAGTGGATTTAGCAGAGGACGGGGAGGACTTCTGTTCCTGGGAACTAGCTGTGTTGTGCAGCTTTTTCCCTCTGCCCTTACCTCTGGCAAGAAAGGACGATCCACGCGCTCTCTTGCTTTTATTGGAACGAAAGGACTGCATTTGATAATGAGGCGCTTTCTTAGATTGTGAGGGAATATACGGCAAAAAAATGTATTTACCTGCCGTAGCCGTGGAGACGAGATCCGAGAGGCCCTCTCCGAACAATTCCTCACCCTTGTAAGGCAACAACTCCATATGCCTCTTTTATTTGGCATCACCTGTCCATTGCATGTTCCACAGGACACGTCTAGCAGAAATCGACATAGCGTTGACTCTAGAACCCAGTAAACTAACGTCTCTTTGGGCATGTCTTTTATATATATATATATATATATATATATATATATATGACATCTTTTACATATATATATATATACACTAGGGACAACAACATGGTATCCTTATCTAGGGTTTCAATCTCCGCTGATAAGGTATCAGTCTACGCTGCTACAGCGCTATAAACCCATGCCGACACAATCGCCGGTCTGAGTAGTGTACCAGAATGTGTGCAAATGGACTTCAAAGTACTTTTACTGCATGCTATCTCCAGGATCCCTGAGGATAGCTGTAAAATCAGCGCTACCTTTTTTGGGTAAACGTGTCAATGTACACCCTAGGGGAAGATTCCCATCGTATCCTGGCCCCATTAGGGAAAGGATACTCCCTGAGAATTCTTTTTGGGAAACTGCAGCTTCTTGTCTGGAGATTCCCGCTCTTTTTCTTCATGAGAGGAGGAAAATTTACCTCAGCTTTCTTCCCCTTAAACATGTGTACCCTCGTGTCAGGGACAGATGAGTCATCAGTGATATGCAAAACATCTTTTATTACAATAATCATATATTGAATACTTTTCTGCCAGTTTTGGCTGTACTTTGCATTATCGTAGTCGACACTGGAGTCAGACTCCGTGTCGATATCAGTGTCTATTATTTTGGATAGTGAGCGTTGTGAGACTCTGAAGGTCTCCGTGACATAGGGACAGACATGGGTAGATTCCCTGTCTGTTCTCTAATCTTTGTGTAATAAATTCATCTTAGCACTTAATTTCACATATCCAATCCGGCGTCGGCGTTGTCGACGGAAACACCACACACACACACATTTGTACCATCTCTTCCCTAGGAGAGCCTTTTACCTCAGACATATCGACACACACGTACCGACACACCACACACTCAGGGAATGCTCTTCTGAAGACAGTTCCCCCACAAGGCCCTTTGGAGAGACAGAGAGAGAGTATGCCAGCACACACAACAGCGCAATATGACCCAGGAAAAACACAGCAATTTAATGTTTACCCCGTAGCGCTGTTATTATTATCTGCGCCGAATTATGTGGCCCCCCCTCTTCTTTAAAACCCTCTCTTCTACCGTGGTATAAGCAGGGGAGAGTCCGGGGAGCTTCCTCTCAGCGGTGCTGTGGAGAAAAACATGGCGCTGGTGAGTGCTGAGGGAGAAGCCCCGCCCCCTCGGCGACGGGCTTCAGTCCCGCTAAAAGTGTAAAATTGGCGGGGGCTCATGCATATATACAGTGTCCAGCTGTATATATGCTCTCTTTTGCCAAATAAGAGGTTTATATTTCTGCCCAGGGCGCCCCCCCTGCGCCCTGCACCCTTACAGTGACTGCCGTTTGTGAGGTGTATGGGAGCAATGGCGCACAGCTGCAGTGCTGTGCGTTACCTCAGTGAAGATCAATGAAGTCTTCTGTCGCCTTTTGAAGCCTTCTTTCTTCTCATACTCACCCGGCTTCTTTCTACTGGCTCTGTGAGGAGGACGGCGGCGCGGCTCTGGGACGAACGTCCAGGGCGAACCTGTGTTCAGACTCCCTCTGGAGCTAATGGTGTCCAGTAGCCTAAGAAGCAGAGCCTATCATTTAAGTAGGTCTGCTTCTCTCCCCTCAGTCCCTCGATGCAGGGAGTCTGTTGCCAGCAGTGCTCCCTGAAAATAAAAAACCTAACAAATATACTTTCTTAGCAGGAAACTCAGGAGAGCTCCCTGCAGTGCACCCATCTCCTCTGGGCACAGTCTCAAACTGAGGTCTGGAGGAGGGGCATAGAGGGAGGAGCCAGTGCACACCCAAAGTCTTTCTTAAAGTGCCCATGTCTCCTGCGGAGCCCGTCTATCCCCATGGTCCTTACGGAGTCCCAGCATCCTCTAGGACAGAGATTTTCAACCTTGTACAATTCGCGGCACACTGAACAAGATTTAAATATTGCCAAGGCACACTCAAATATAATGGTGATGCATGGTGCAGTTGCATGTCCTAGGATGTCATGTCGCAGCTTCTCCATAGGTAATGCATGAGCCACATCTGAGAATGCCAGAAGAGCCCATCACTGCCCAGGCCCAAAATTAGAACTGGTTCTGCAACCACTAAACCCACCAGTATTGATCGTTCCAGAGCCTCAGTAGCTGTAAAACACTGACGGGCCTGGCTGTGCTTCTATGGCGGCACACCTGGAGACTGATCAGGGCACACTAGTGTGCCACGGCACAGTGGTTGAAAAATACTGCTCTAGGACGTTAGAGAAAATAAGATTTTACTCACCGGTAAATCTATTTCTCGTAGTCCGTAGTGGATGCTGGGAACTCCGTAAGGACCATGGGGAATAGACGGGCTCCGCAGGAGACTGGGCACTCTAAAAGAAAGATTAGGTACTATCTGGTGTGCACTGGCTCATCCCTCTATGCCCCTCCTCCAGACCTCAGTTAGGATACTGTGCCCGGAAGAGCTGACACAATAAGGAAGGATTTTGAATCCCGGGTAGGACTCATACCAGCCACACCAATCACACCGTATAACTCGTGATACTATACCCAGTTAACAGTATGAAATATAACTGAGCCTCTCAACAGATGGCTCAACAATAACCCTTTAGTTAGGCAATAACTATATACAAGTATTGCAGACAATCTGCACTTGGGATGGGCGCCCAGCATCCACTACGGACTACGAGAAATAGATTTACCGGTGAGTAAAATCTTATTTTCTCTGACGTCCTAGTGGATGCTGGGAACTCCGTAAGGACCATGGGGATTATACCAAAGCTCCCAAACGGGCGGGAGAGTGCGGATGACTCTGCAGCACCAAATGAGAGAACTCAAGGTCCTCCTCAGCCAGGGTATCAAATTTGTAGAATTTAGCAAACGTGTTTGCCCCTGACCAAGTTGCAGCTCGGCAAAGTTGTAAAGCCGAGACCCCTCGGGCAGCCGCCCAAGATGAGCCCACTTTCCTTGTGGAATGGGCTGTTACTGATTTAGGATGCGGCAATCCAGCCGCAGAATGCTCCAGCTGAATTGTGCTACAAATTCAGCGAGCAATAGTCTGCTTAGAAGCAGGAGCACCTATTTTGTTGGGTGCCTACAGGATAAAAAAAGAGTCAGTTTTCCTGACTCCAGCCGTCCTGGAAATATACATTTTTAAGGCCCTGACTACGTCCGGTAACTTGGAATCTTCCAAGTCCCTAGTAGCCGCAGGCACTACAATAGGTTGGTTCAAGTGAAAAGCTGATACCACCTTAGGGAGAAACTGGGGACGAGTCCTCAATTCTGCCCTATCCATATGGAAAATCAGATAAGGGCTTTTACATGACAAAGCCGCCAATTCTGACACACGCCTGGCCGAAGCCAAGGCCAATAACATGACCACTTTCCACGTGAGATATTTCAAATCCACAGTTTTAAGTGGCTCAAACCAATGTGATTTCAGGAAACTCAACACCACGTTGAGATCCCACGGTGCCACAGGAGGCACAAAAGGGGGCTGAATATGTAGCACTCCCTTTACAAAAGTCTGAACTTCAGGCAGTGAAGCCAGTTCTTTCTGGAAGAAAATCGACAGAGCCGAAATCTGGACCTTAATGGAACCCAATTTTAGGCCCATAGTCACTCCCGACTGTAGGAAGTGCAGAAAACGACCCAGCTGAAATTCCTCTGTTGGGGCCTTCCTGGCCTCACACCACGCAACATATTTTCGCCAAATACGGTGATAATGGTTTGCGGTTACTTCTTTCCTGGCTATTATCAGCGTAGGAATGACTTCTTCCGGAATGCCCTTTTGCTTTAGGATCCGGAATTCAACCGCCATGCCGTCCAACGCAGCCGCGGTAAGTCTTGGAACAGACAGGGCCCCTGCTGTAGCAGATCCTGTCTGAGCGGTAGAGGCCATGGGTCCTCTGATATTATTTCTGTAAGTTCTGGGTACCAAGCTCTTCTTGGCCCATCCGGAACCACTTATTATTCACAGTACCTTTGGTATGAGAGGCAGAGGAGGGAATACATAACCGACTGGTACACCCACGGTGTCACTAGAGCGTCCACAGCTATTGCCTGAGGGTCCCTTGACCTGGCGCAATATCTAGTTTTTTGTTTAGGCGGGACGCCATCATGTCCACCTGTGGCCTTTCCCAACGGTTTACAATCAGTTTGGAAGACTTCTGGATGAAGTCCCCACTCTCCCGGGTGGAGGTCGTGCCTGCTGAGGAAGTCTGCTTCCCAGTTGTCCACTCCCGGAATGAACACTGCTGACAGTGCTAAGACGTGATTTTCCGCCCATCGGAGAATCCTTGTGGCTTCTGCCATCGCCATCCTGCTTCTTGTGCCGCCCTGTCGGTTTACATGGGCGACTGCCGTGATGTTGTCTGACTGGATCAGTACCGGCTGGTTTTGAAGCAGGGGTTTTGCCTGACTTAGGGCATTGTAAATGGCCCTTAGTTCCAGAATATTTATGTGTAGGGACGACTCCTGACTTGACCAAAGTCCTTGGAAGTTTCTTCCCTGTGTGACTGCCCCCCCAGCCTCGAAGGCTGGCATCCGTGGTTACCAGGACCCAGTCCTGTATGCCGAATCTGCGGCCCTCTTGAAGATGAGCACTCTGCAGCCACCACAGTAGAGATACCCTGGTCCTTGGAGACAGGGTTATCAGCCGATGCATCTGAAGATGCGATCCCGACCACTTGTTCAAGAGGTCCCACTAAAAGGTTCTTGTATGGAACCTGCCGAATGGAATTTTGCTTCGTAAGAAGCTACCATTTTACCCAGGACTCGTGTGCAGTGATGCACCGATACCTGTTTTGGTTTCAGGAGGTCTCTGACTAGAGATGACAGCTCCTTGGCTTTCTCCTGCAGGAGAAACACTTTTTTCTGTTCTGTGTCCAGAACCATCCCAAGGAACAGTAGGCGTGTGGTAGGAACCAGCTGTGACTTTGGAACGTATAGAATCCATCCGTGCTGATGTAGCACTTCCCGAGGTAGTGCTACTCCGACCAACAACTGCTCCTTGGACCTCGCCTTTATAAGGAGATCGTCCAAGTACGGGATAATTAAAACTCCCTTTTTTTGAAGGAGTATCATCATTTCTGCCATTACCTTGGTAAAGACCCTCGGTGCCGTGGACAGTCCAAACGGCAGTGTTTGGAATTGGTAATGGCAATCATGTACCACAAATCTGAGGTACTCCTGATGAGGATGGTAAATGGGGACATGTAGGTAAGCATCCTTGATGTCCAGGGATACCATGTAATCCCCCTCCTCCAGGCTTGCAATAACCGCCCTGAGCGATTCCATCTTGAACTTGAATTTTTTAATGTATGTGTTCAAGGATTTCAAATTTAAAATGGGTCTCACCGAACCGTCCGGTTTCGGTACCACAACCAGTGTGGAATAGTAACCCCGTCCTTGTTGAAGTAGGGGCACCTTGACTATCACCTGCTGGGAATACAGCTTGTGAATTGCCTCTAGCACAGCCTCCCTGCCTGAGGGAGTTGTCGGCAAGGCAGATTTGAGGAAACGGCAGGGGGGAGACGCCTCGAATTCCAGCTTGTACCCCTGAGATACTACTTGAAGGATCCAGGGATCCACCTGTGAGCGAGCCCACTGATCGATGAAATTTTTGAGGCGGCCCCCCACCGTACCTGGCTATGCCTGTGGAGCCCCCGCGTCATGCGGTGGACTCAGAGGAAGCGGGGGAAGAGTTTTGATTCTGGGAACTGGCTGACTGTTGCAGCTTTTTCCTTTGACCCGCTTGCTTTTCTGAAGCCGAAAGGACTGTACCTGATAATACAGTGCTTTTCTTAGGCTGTGAGGAAACCTGAGGTAAAAATTTTTCATCCAAGCTGTTGCTGTGGATACGAGGTCCCAGAGACCATCCCCAAACAATTCCTCACCCTTATAAGGCTCTATGTGCCTTTTAAAGTCAGCATCACCTGTCCAGTGTCGGGTCTCTAATACCCTCCTGACAGAATGGACATTGCAATAATTCTGGATGCCAGCCGGCAAAATATCCCTCTGTGCATCCCTCATATATAAGACGACGTCTTATTGTTTGAAAGGGTTACAGACCACGCTGCAGCAGCACTATCTGCAGGTCTCAGTCTAGAACCTGAGTGTGTAAATACAGACTTCAGGATAGCCTCCTGCTATTTATCAGCAGGTACCTTCAAAGTGGCCGTATCCTAAGACGGCAGTGCCACCTTTTTTGACAAACGTGTGAGCGCTTTATCCACCCTAGGGGATATCTCCCAGCGTAACTTATCCTCTGGCGGGAAAGGGTACGCCATCAGTAACTTTTTAGAAATTACCAGTTTCTTATCGGGGGAACCCACGCTTTTTCACACTTCATTCACTCATTTGATGGGGGAACAAAACACTGCCTGCTTTTTCTCCCCACACATAAAACCCTTTTTTTTTTTTTTTTTTTTTTTTTTAGTGGTACTTGGGTTAATGTCAGAAATGTGTAACACATTTTTTATTGCCGAGATCATGTAACGGATGTTCCTAGTGGATTGTGTATATGTCTCAACCTCGTCGACACTGGAGTCAGACTCCGTGTCGACATCTGTGTCTGCCATCTGAGGGAGCGGGCGTTTTTGAGCCCCTGATGGCCTTTGAGACGCCTGGGCAGGCGCGGGCTGAGAAGCCGGCTGTCCCATAGCTGTTACGTCATCCAGCCTTTTATGTAAGGAGTTGACACTGTCAGTTAATACCTTCCACCTATCCATCCACTCTGGTGTCGGCCCACAGGGGGCGACATCCCATTTTCAGCATCTGCTCCGCCTCCACATAAGCCTCCTCATCAAACATGTCGACACCGCCGTACCGACACACACAGGGAATGCTCTGACTGAGGACAGGACCCCACACAGCCCTTTGGGGAGACAGAGAGAGAGTATGCCAGCACACACCAGAGCGCTATATACTGTAGGGATAAACACTATCACTGAGTGAGTTTTCCCCAATAGCTGCTTGTATAACCAATATTGCGCCTAAATTTAGTGCCCCCCCCCCCCTCTCTTTTTAACCCCTTGAGCCTGAAAACTACAGGGGAGAGCCTGGGGAGCTGTCTTCCAGCTACACTGTGAAGAGAAAATGGCGCCAGTGTGCCGAGGGAGATAGCTCCGCCCCTTTTTCAGCGGACTTTTCTCCCGCTTTTTTCTGTATTCTGGCAGGGGTAATTACCACATATATAGCCTCTGGGGCTATATATTGTAGTTATTTTGCCAGCCAAGGTGTTTTTATTGCTGCTCAGGGCGCCCCCCCCCAGCGCCCTGCACCCTCAGTGACCGGAGTGTGAAGTGTGCATGAGGAGCAATGGCGCACAGCTGCAGTGCTGTGCGCTACCTTGGTGAAGACTGAAGTCTTCTGCCGCCGATTTTCCGGACCATCTTCATGCTTCTGGCTCTGTAAGGGGAACGGCGGCGCGGCTCCGGGAACGAACACCAAGGACGGGTCCTGCGGTCGATCCCTCTGGAGCTAATGGTGTCCAGTAGCCTAAGAAGCCCAAGCTAGCTGCAAGCAGGTAGGTTCGCTTCTTCTCCCCTTAGTCCCTCGTTGCAGTGAGCCTGTTGCCAGCAGGTCTCACTGTAAAATAAAAAACCTAATTTTAAATTTTCTTTCTAGAAGCTCAGGAGAGCCCCTAGTGTGCATCCAGCTCGGGCCGGGCACAGAAATCTAACTGAGGTCTGGAGGAGGGGCATAGAGGGAGGAGCCAGTGCACACCAGATAGTACCTAATCTTTCTTTTAGAGTGCCCAGTCTCCTGCGGAGCCCGTCTATTCCCCATGGTCCTTACGGAGTTCCCAGCATCCACTAGGACGTCAGAGAAATAGGGTTTTTCTTTTTTTAGTTTCAGAGTTATGAGTGTGCAGCATTTGATGTGACATCCAATGTGTGATGTGTGCATCCTCTTCTACTGTATACTGTATGGAGTTTCTCCTTGTAGGCCATCCGTTTCCTTAACACTTGCTTGTTATATGGACGCAGCATGCACTGGCATGACATCACTGCAGAGATGAACTGTAATCGGCGACAGCCTGTGTCACCTACAGGTCAGTGTCCACACATGGAGGAAACATGACTGGCTACTGACAAGTGTACATAATCACTAGAACCGGTGTTGCAATGTAGCAGGTCTGCTTGATGGGGTTCATTTCTTAAAGTGGTTTAATACGCAGATATGAGCTGTAAGCTATAGAAACCAAACTATTATTATCTTCTGAACGCTTGTTATGTTTTACAACAGATTCGTGCACACAAATACAGGTCTAGATCACAATTGGTAATTATATATTTACCCTACAGAAAATAATGAAGATTACATCATTCTTGACACAATAAAAGAACATAAGTACTTTTACTTAAAGTAACTTCATATAGTAAGTGGAACTAAACTGTAAAAAATAATATTGTGCTATGCTGACTGTAGAGTGACATTTCAGTCAGAGCCTGTAGGAGGCGCCCCACCGACAAGGGAAATTTTCAGAGATAAATATGTAATGTAATATTGTAAACACCTGTACTCCCATCTCCTAACACCAGGCATGTGCTGGCAGCAATTCTGTATACCGCTTGGCCAGACCTTCAGAGACACGTTTAAAAGGCTGGCACTGACTGAAAGAGTTTGTGGCCTCCTGTAAGAACACAGACTAAAGGAATATAACGCTGAGCTGTAGTCTTTCCAAAGCCAAATACCAGACACCCAGTAACTATGCATATAAAAGTGATAGGGACAGTCTTTCTCTCTTTATATAACAAGACACCTATACAGTCTGAAAAAGGGCATTTCTGTAACTGTATCCACCATTCATTGCACTGGTTGAGATCAGATTTACAGCGTACAGGACAAACTCCATGACGCGTCTCTAATAGTCTTATGTGGATCAATGTAAATTTCCGCAGTGCTAGGTGAGATTGTGCATAAAATTATTACAGAGATGAAACTAAGATTCCTCAAAAATAAAAATAAAGAATTTTATAGTGTGCATAATTTTGCAAGAATTGAGTGCACTTGGACCAGAATTTTGTAGGGTACCAATCTTACTTTGTACTTCCTCATGGAAAGATTTAGAAACGGTTATTCTATGTAAAATATATGTTATAGGACTAATTCTGAGTTGGGAGAAAAGGAAAAAAGCAAGTACTGTGCTTTACACCTGGAACAAACCATGTTGCAACGCAAGGGGTGCTATAACATACACTATTTTGCATGCAGGATAAATACTGGAGGCTTTTGCATGTAGCCCTTAAATGCTGGACATCTTTATTTGCACAATGCAATTAAGTTATGAGTTTGGACATGCCCCCCTAACATATAAATCTTTCTGCACATTTTACACCTGCCCCACCTGCAGTGTAACATTTTTTGGCAAGGCGCAAAGTGACTTCTTTTTTTCTGATTTGCTTCCAACTTGGAATCAGCCCTTTTATTCACATAGACATCAGTGGTAAATTTCCCATTAGGCACGTATCTAGGGACAGTATGTATGTTTCATTACTCTTATACCGCTTTCACATCGCAGAAGAAGGTTGCACCCGGAACTTGTGCATGGCTTCAGCCTGGGTGTGACCTGTTTGAGACTCCTTTCAGACTGGCGGCACCAACCCGGCATATTGCGTGTGTGCGGTGACATGTGTGGAGGCGGCGCCTGGAGATCAGATCATCTCCAAGCGCTGCCTGTCCCTATAGGGTACTGGGTCGCATCGACACGGCAACTCGTTCACACTGCACTTCAACCCGGGAATAATCCTGCTTTATTTCCGGGTTGAAATACCGGGTCATTCGACCCAGGAAATTGTAACATACCCCTTTCACACAGGACCTCGACTGGGCAACATACTGCGTTATTTTGGTGATGTGAATAGGATATTAGTCCGAAATTAGCAGTAACTATCAGTAATATTTCCACTCTAACGTACTGTACACCATCTTGAGTGGAGTGTGAACTGGAAGGACATGGCATAGTTCTCTGTACCCTGTCCACTTAGTAAATATACATACATAAGTAAAGATAAATGAAATGTCATAGCTCATGGCTGGTTTTATTGTTGTTATATTATAATGTACTAAAACTACATATTGTCAAAATGAGGGCTTATAATAAAACAATGAAAATAAAAATTGGACAGTGGGGGGTGGCCAATACTTTTGTGGCCGGGGGCGTCCTAAACCCTAAATCCGCCCTGATGGGCGCTGCGTAACATTTATGTATGCACACACTGTGCGCGTCACACAAGATCAGTAGTCTCTATCTGTGACGGTGTGATAAACACATACTGTACCAGTAATCTATTTTCAGGTTATATGAACTAAATGATATATTCTAGCAGTCTGTTGCAATGTTTGTTTGTGTAAAGTGGATTATGCATGGTAAATATGAAGTACACAGTAGACTAAATCTCAAACTGTGAATAAATGTCCTGATAGTTATCCATGCGCAATCAGGCACAGCTGACAGCGTGTATCTGGTTGTGCTAACTGTGCCCTGTAGGTTGTGCTTGTTTGTTTGGATCCCTCTCTGAAGGAAATGTGACACCATTTAAAGATGGCATTACCCCCCCCCCCCCTCCCCCCAAGTCCAAGCTCCAGAATGCATACCTCCCAACTGTCCCGATTTTCGCGGGACAGTCCCGTTTTTTGGGGACTGTCCCGCTGTCCCACCCGCGGGCCGCAGTGTCCCGCGGTGGGGGGGGGCAGTTGGGAGGCTCCTGCACGCGCTGCTCTGCTTAGCAGAGCAGCGATGAATAGACGCTGTGCGCATGCGCACAGCGTCTATTCAGTGCAGACAGAGGGAGAGAGGGCATGCCAGCAGCTCACGGAGCGCTGGGCATGCCCCCTCAATTACGAAATCGGGAGCGTGGCTCGCGATCGCGGGTCCTCCTGTGAGGCCACGCCCCCTTTCCCATAGGCCACATCCCTTTTTCGGGAACGCGCGCGGCTTCGCCGCGCATGTGTCCCTCTTTACAAGCGGCTAAAGTTGGGAGGTATGAGAATGTACCACATTCCGCAGCTTGTTACATATGGGAATGCAGGCAAAACGCAGAAAACATAATTTTCTGAGTTTTGTCCACATTTCTGCCCTTAGTACATCCTGATTATTCTGTCTCTCTACAAGCAGTTAGTGGACAATCTGAGAATACTGTTTTGCACATCAATTAATAAGTATATCCCCTATTGCACATATTGTGGTTATTATCTACGCATGAGAGCTGATCCATATTTTATTTTAGGTGCTTATAGAAAGCCGGCTTTTGAAAATAAGAATGAATTAGAGTTGTTAAATTTATATATGCATATGATAGATTTTTTATTAGATTAAGAATTTTATGTGGTTCTATTTACTAATTAGAGATTTATGTGATTAATCTAATCCGGAATAAAAAGGTGTTTTTATGTATACATGTGAATTCACTTTATTTGGAGTCTGGAAGGTTTCTAAATAGCGCAGAGTGTTCTTTTCTTATATTGTCTAGCTGGTAATCCCCCTTTTTTAAAGGGGAACCACTGATTTTGTGCTTACACTAGCACAATTAACATTCAGCAGCTGATTAATATCTGTATTCCTATTAACTATTAAGGTTTGTTTTAGAATACAGGTTGAGTCTCCCTTATCCAAAATGCTTGGGACCAGAGGTATTTTGGATATGGGATTTTTCCGTATTTTGGAATAATTGCATACCATAGTGAGATATCATGGTGATGGGACCTAAATCTAAGCACAGAATGCATTTATGTTACATATACACCTTATACACACAGCCTGAAGGTCATTTTAGCCAATATTTTTTAGAACTTTGTGCATTAAACAAAGTGTGTCTACATTCACACAATTCATTTATGTTTCATATACACCTTATACACACAGCCTGAAGGTCATTTAATACAATATTTTTAATAACTTTGTGTATTAAACAAAGTTTGTGTACATTGAGACATCAAAAAACAAAGGTTTCACTATCTCACTCTCACTCAAAAAAGTCCGTATTTCGGAATATTCCGTATTTCGGAATATATGGATATGGGATACTCAACCTGTAATATAAAATTGAAAATTTATTACTAGCGCCGCAAGACATTCTTGTACTTAGTACATCCTGTCCTTTATCTCTCTCCAAGATTTGATACATCTCCAACAAAGCCATAGGTATGAGATGGCTTTTGCCGACAACTCCATCATCTGATTTTCCAAATCTTTAAGTAACTTATCAAACAGTATGGGGAGATTGGTTAGATTTATCAAAGCTTAGAGAGAGATAAAGTACCAACCAATCAGCTCCTAACTGCTACTTTACAGCCTGTGTTTGAAAAAAAAAAGACAGTTAGGAGTGGATTGGTTGGTGCTTTATCTATCTCTAATGCTTGATACATCTCCCCCAAAGTGTTTAAAGTGGATATTTCCCTCACAAATTATAAATAAAATAAAGGAAAATATTAGACAAATATAAGCGCTGATAAACACAGCTGTACAGACTTAAGAGTTTAAGCAAAAACAGGAATTAGAAAAAGCAGAATTTCTTCATAATGGAATGCAAACCAACCTCATTTCCTGTGGTTTATTTATAAAAACAGCAACATCACCGATTCCTGCACACATGCAAGTTTTCATGATTCCTTTGCAGGAATAAACAGTATTTAGTGCACAATTAAAGTGACAATTTACAGTAGCTAGGGAGTGACAGGAAATTATCACTACTCCTTGCAACGTGTCTTTCTTTGATCCACCACTAGAGCTACAGGTGGCATACAGGTTGGGAGGTAGTTATTTATGTGACAGTCAGTGTCAAACACAGTATGCCAAAACATTACTGATGTCAGTTAAAGCACTGTTCCAGGGTCAGCACTATAACTTTCTACATAATGTTTTTCGATCACATTTAAAGTTATACTGCAACATGATTATTCTGTTTTAACTAAGATTAGTACAATGTTGACATACTGTGTTTGACATTACGCTGCCGACAGGTCACCTGGGAATGTCTCACGTGCATACTTGGCATGAGTAGATGAGATGGACAGCCAAGAAGACACTAAGAAAGTACTTGCACCCTCCTGAAGTGTCACAATTATTCTTCAAATAGCTTCATATGATGAATTTAATCTATAACCTCTTTGAGCCACAGGTTAATATTTTGGAGCAATAACAGAGGCTCGGAATACATACAATATGCCGGCGAATAGGATGGCAGCAGTCATATGACCGACACTGGCATCCCGATGCAGAGTTGGGTAAGTATGTTTACTCTCACCCCCCTAACTCTAACCCTCCCTTCCTGCAGCCTAACCCTAACCCGGATTTGAGTGCCAGCATTTCGATCCATGTTGGGAAGCTGGCATCGGCATTCCGAGCAGTCACAAAAGTCTGGCGTCGGAATTCCGACTGTCGGGATCCTGAATGGATCCAGATGAGTCACATCCTCGCTAATCTGCTGATCCATACTGTACATGTCACAAGCTGAAGAATTGTTTTGCATATTTCAAGGGCCAAAAACTGAGCCTGACCTGGAAAACCTTTCCCAGTCGTATCGAACAAGCTTTCATAGACCACACAGTCAAATAAGTAGACAAAGAGGAAACTGTGTAACAAGAATTAACATTAAGGCTCTTATTCCAGCCCTAGAGCTGTGTGCCCTCCACATTCATGTTTTCTCTACATTATCCTATCCCTCGTCCCGAAAACATCACAATCAGATGCACAGAACTTGGTTTACATCAGCTGTTTAGCTTTTGTGATAAATAGATTGTGTGTCTGATTTCTCAAATTACCAATCAGATAACAACTTTTTAAATTCTCTGCCCTGAAAAATATCCACCTACCAATTACCGTCCTCATAACCACTACTTTAACGTAAACTGGGATTTAGGGTTGGAGTATTGTTTGATTGTTGGGTTTTTTAATATGGCTAGCACTTTTTCTTGCTTGTAAGGGACAGTAATAGAATGCTACTGGGCAGCTGGCAGCTCATGTTAAACATCCACAATGCTCCACAAGAAGATTCTGACCCTGAAATAGTAATGCACAGGATAAGAGACCACTAGTCTAGTTTGTAAAACATTTAGGGGTCTACAGTATATAGTAAGCCTTGGAGGGAGATAAAGTGGCTGGAGATAAAGTACCAGCCAATCGTCTCCTAACTGTCATTTTTCAAACACAGTATGCCGGAGCGGGGCAAGTGCTAGAAAGCCCCTCGCTGCACTTGCCACGCTGCGCTAGCCACAGGTTCTATTCCCACTCTATGAATGTCATGGAAACTCACGAGTAGGAATAACCCCTGTGACCCAGGATTCCGACTGGCGGCATTGTCAGCAGTCGGGATTACAGCGTTGGTACCCTGACCGCTGGGATCCAGCATGGTCAGCAGTCGGGATTACGGCATTGGTAAAATGACCGCTGGGATCCCGACTACCAGCAATTTAACTGCACCCCCTCAGGACATGCGTACTCTGCATGAAGGTTAGAGAAGTTACCCGATTCATAGCCATAGAAAGTAGAAGGAAACAAACTGGGGAATTTGTTGTAAAAGTACCTTGAGGAGAAGCGGATATTTGCAGATTCTCTGAATCGGAGTCAGCAGATAGCCCTCGAGAGGTATGTCTGTCGTCTTCCTCCCACCAAGCAGCATACAGCTCTGAAATGATACAATATAGCAATGTGATACAATATAGCAATGTGATACTATTGTACTGCCCTGTACAGACTAAAGCCAGGTACAAACTAGGCGATGCTTAAATGCCAGCAATGAATGACTATATCGTTGAACGATATAGAGTTCAATTATATAGCGCGTACACACTGAATGTTATCATTCAACGATAACGATCAATGACGTCACCGCCAGCATTCCGGACATGCAGCTCAGCCCGACATTGACGGGCTGAGTTGCATGTCAGATCAATACTGGTGATCGCTGAATGACGTGTGGGAGCGCTCAACGTTCACCAATATTACCCCCATACACACTGGACGATATAAGCATAAAAGTAAATGATAACGACATTTACGTCATTATCGTTTAGTTTTTAGGCTGAAATCGCCTAGTGTGTACCCAGCTGAAGGGTGGGTACACACCTGGCTAAAATCACCATGATCAGGCACATTCAGGTACGCTTGTTCTTGCTGCTGCTGTTGCCGTATGTAATTGCAACTATATGCTAATATGGGCAGAAGCTAACCTGAGCATAGGGACACCCACTGCTATAGCATCATTTCTGTCTGACGGCGCATAATTGCTGATACATCGGTACCATCTTTGCAAATCAGAAAATGTCACAGAGTCTGAGTGCCTCTGAAGACACACAAGCTTAGCTGCTCTCCTGGGACACTGAGGGCTCTCCAGTATGCATGTACATGTGTTTAGAGCAGACTAGATGGGCCAAGTGGTTCTTATCTGCCGTCTTATTCTATGTTTCTGTATTATATGTTTCAGTAGCAAGCAAGATTGCAAATGCTAATTTGTGCATGCCCAGAAAACACCGTTTAAATGGCCATGACACGCCTGCACTTGGCAACCACTCCCCATTACCACCCCCAAACACTGTCTTCCCGTCACTCATATTGCTACCAAATCCTCGCTGCAACCACTATAGCAATTCAATCGCTGTACATGTGCACTGCGGCTCAGATGCTTGCACAGTAAGAAAATATCAACCAATATGCATACAATAGGCGCTTTGCGACCACAGCTGAATGAGCATCTATATGTTGTTTCCAGATGAATCGGAACAACATATCAAGAATGTCGGGCAGTGTGCACATTCCCGCAAGTCGCATGAGATATCTTCTGCTCGGCCAACCGGAAGAGATCACATGACCTGGTGCAGTGTAATGACGGACGGAACGAAGATTTGTTCCGCCGTTCATTACATAGGATACTGTGTACTAGCTATCTGGCAATGTGTGGGGCGAAGGGAAATTGCCCTGGCCAGCGGCCCAATTGCCAGTCGTATAAATGTGTACCTACCCTAACATTATTGTTGCAAATAACACAAAAGGGTGCAACCATCAAAAAAACAAAAATGTGGGTACAATATTTGGGTAAAAGTAACTCAATTTAAGACGTGGAAAATAACTGCTGAAGAATCAAGCTGCTGGATGCTGGCAGCCTGCAGATGTGTCCTCAAACACCAAGCCTTAATACGCCATGCAGCGCAAAAAGGTGAAAAGGCATTGGTGAAAATTTCCCTTTAAAAAAGGGTGAAAATGGGCCTCAATTGAATAGGCAGCGGGGCAAAATCAACAGCTCCGAGATTACCGGAGCTAATTGCATAGCCCCCTAAATATCTCTGGTTCTGTCAAGGTTACAGAACTCTACATATACATTTTTGAGCATTAAAGAACACTTTTTAAAATTGGATCACATTATACTACAAAGTTACAATCCATGAGACTAAAAAGAAGCTATCTAATGTAAATGGAAAACTTTATCAATGTTGGAAAAAGCAACAGTCATCTAAAGTATAAACTATGTTTTGTTCTACCCAAAGCATGTTTACTGTGGGCCAACATTTAGAGCAACAAGTGATACATTTGTCAAAAAAATATGATTAAACCTGTTACGTGAGGTAAACAAGACTGAACGATATGCTGGAGATTTTATACTGCCAATAAATACACCCCCCTAGCAGCAATGATGAAAAACACATGGGTCTCATTTAGATTTAAGACAAACTATTTTAAGAAGCAGACTGTGATCTTAACTAACCATCTAGCATAAAAATGTGACTTTGAAAAAGCTTTATTTGTGATAATGATATAACAGAAGCCATGTACTGATATGTGCACAGTGTCTTAACTAACAAATCAATACCCAGAGTCCTTTGCAAAAGTCCTGGATCTTCTCTGGTGAATGCCCTATATAGTAATGTCATATTTACCAAGTCATGTCAATAAGATGTAATAACAGCTGAGACTGAACTCTTGTTTTATGTGGTAATTGGACGGAAAAGGTAAAGCTCAGTTACAATAACAGCTCCATATTATTTATTAAGTGGAAAAACATGGTTTGCAAAGTTCTACTTAAAATGTAAAAAAAAAAAAACTAATGAAAACATTCCATAAACTGTTGCAAGGCCAAGAAAGACATCTACTTATCGTAACAAACAATTTGATAAAGAACATCCACGGTTTTCAAGCATCAGTAAATTTACTAACAGGCTATGAATAAGGAAATGAAAAGGGAGAAAACAGTACGACAATGGAAGGAACAATTAAAAGGCCAAGGCCACAGCAAACACTATCCCACTAGAGTGAAGTAAAAACATCTCTTTAGTCAAATTCATCCAGCTTTACCAAATGATGCTAGATTTTCAGACAAAAAGCACCAAACGTGTGTGTCCCACACGAGACATAGGTTATCTAAAACTTTCTTTTGAGCAATAAGAATTCAGGCCAAACTCTTGCTGCTATGTTGTCTACTAATTACATGATTAGGATGCCATACACTTTAACCTATATCTGGGGAATCCAGATACAGTATGCTACTTTTTAATAAAGGGTATCCAGGAAATCAGATTAGGGACCCCCTGCAGTATAAGGTCATCTTCCAGGATCTGACAGGTTCCCTCAGACAATAAAAAAACAAACAAAAAAAAAAACATTTAAATCCAAGTAGGAGCCCAACTCCACATCAGTAAATTGGGAGAGGATACAATCTTGTAAAATTAATAAGAGACTGCCTTAATAAATGAAGAGGAGATAAAGCCTCCCACAAGTCTTAAAATGTTGAGTTATTGTAATTGTAATCATCAAACTTCAGGCAGTAGGGTCCACTTGTGCCTATTCTTCTTAGGATGTTCAGAAGAGAGATGTAGGGTATGGGCCCTAAGACCAACAAAGTATGTAAAGATGTGCGATATAAAGCCTTGAAGAGCTCACAGAACACACATGCAGTAGTTGAGCCTTTATTACTCCACCAGAAAAGACACAGCAACAAATCTATCATTGGAGCTCTGATCCCAGTTTCTGACTCCTTCATGGATACTGGAAACCTTAAGTTATAGTAAGTGAAGAGAAGATTCTTCATACCTTTAAAATGTGATACTTAATTCAGGCTCCTCCCCCTCTCTATATACCTCCACACTGTCTCAGACATTCATTTTTGAACTAACAAAGACCATGGAAAGAAAGCAGAGAATACAAGTGAGAGAAACAAAAAAGAAAGTAGGAAAAAAAACCTTATCCAACAAAATAGACAGAACATAAGAAAATTAAAAGAGTGCTAAGGAGGGCGTCCAGTATCTCCCACGGACAAAACATAAATAATAAAATATCCTGATTTATTTTTTAACTATTGAGAGATACTGATAACCTTGGGTTTTCACAAAGCTGCCCTTAAGGGCAAGAGCGCTCATGGACATTGCGATTCATTTTCCACCCAAAACCAGCATCCCTGGGTGCATAGGTAACGTAATGTATAAAATATTGCAAAAGTGCAGTACCACCCATGAAGCCTCCATCAATGTTGTGGAGTGTACATTCAGTTCAGTAAAATTCAAATCTGCTCCCACATAAGCCTGGCGAATTAGCTCCGTTATTCACTGCGCCAGTCTTTGTAGGGACTGGCCACCCTGTCCTATAAGATCTGTACAGAATAATGCGATCATACATCTGGTGAAACTGATTTCTCCTAAGAACATAAATCTTGAGCGTTATAACAACATCTAAAAGATGCAAAGCACACCCCTCAGCAGCAGAAGGTTCACAGGAAAAGCATTGAGGAATTACAATCTCCTGATTTAAATGGAACCTTGAGAGTACTTTGGGGTGTAGATTGCCTTGTTCTGATTAAATATGAGGGAAGGCAACCTCTAGCAGAAAGATAGTTCAGAAACTCTTCCATCTGAAGAGGTAGGCAGAAGGAATCTTCCATGTCAGAAATGTCAAATCTACTTCTTCCAAGGACTGAAAGGGTGGATGCTGCAAGGGAACTCAGGACGAACAAATGGAGGTCTAATATGAAGAAGTCCCTTAAGGAAGATTTTGCTTTCAGCTATATCTGCTATCTGCTAGAACTCTGCATATTTGAAGATCCTAGCCCTGTATCTAAATCATCTTGTAAAAAAAGAAAAGAAACCTTTTTAGAACAATTGGTAAAAAGGTTATCAAAGTGAACAGATAAATAAGGGCACAACACCAAGAAATCACTATGGCATCTACCACTATGGCTGCTGGATCCCTTGTCCTGGTGCAGTATATATTAACTTGGACATTATCATGCTAATTTCTGATTGTCCCTACCTGGCCACTGACTTCTGAAATATCTCCAGATGGAGAATGATCCTGTCTGCTTCCCAGTTTTCTACTCCTGGGCTAAAATTGTAGTGAGAGCCTAAAGATTGCTTTCAACCCACTTCATTTATTCCTGAAGTACAATTGGCATGCACCCACTACAGGTGTCACTAATGCTGCATTCACACCGCAAATGCCGGGTCCTACCCGGTAAGACAAACGTGTACTTACCGGGTGGGATCCGGCATTTGCGCTCCGTTGCAGGCTTCCCGACCCGGCAATATACCGGGTCGGTTGCCATGACAACGGAGGCCGCAGCAGCAGCAGGGGCGGGGGTGGAGGCGGCGTCGGGAGATGAGCTCATCTCCAGCGCCGCCTCTCCCTATCTTGTGAATGGGAACCGTGTCGCATCGACACGGCTCCCATTCACACCGCACCTGACCCGGTAATCAACCCGGGTAAAACCCTTCTTTTTTACCGGGTTGATTTACCGGGTCAGGCGACCCGCTAAATCGCCCAGTGTGCTTTCACATCGCACACTGACCCGGTTCGACACGGCAATATGCCGTGTCGGTACCGGGTTATTTGTGCGATGTGAAAGGGGTATAAGTGGGTGTCAAGACATCATGTCGGCCATTTGTTGGGCAGTTTAGCACCTACAGTACATTGCTAAAGTATTCACCCCCCCTTTACATTTTTCATGTTTTGTTGCCTCACAACCTGGTATTAAAATGGATTGTTTGAAGGTTTGCATCATTTCATTCATAGAATATGCCTACAACTTTGAAGATGTTTTTTTTTTTTTTATTGTGAAGCAAACAACAAATAGGACAAAATAACAGAAAACTTCAGCGTGCATAACTATTTACCCCCCTAAAGTCAGTACTTTGTAGAGCCACCTTTTGCTGATGGATTTGATGGTGCTCCGGGGGATCATCAAAGATTTGGATTTTTTTTATTATAACCCAACCCTGACTTGTACTTCTCAACAACTTTGTCCCTGACTTGTTTGGAGAGCTCCTTGGTCTTCATGGTATGATGCTTCTTGCTTAGTGGTGTTGCAGCCTCTGGGGCCTTTCAGAAAAGGAGTGTTTATACTGACAGATCATGTAACACTAATAGGCCCTACACACTTGGCGATATTCTGAAAGATATGAACGATCTCGTTCATACATGAACGAGAACTCGTTCATATCTTTCAGTGTGGAGACTTAAGCGATGAACGATGCGCGTCCCCGCGCTCGTTCATCGCTGGTCTCCCGTCGGCTGTGCATGCAGGCCAATATGGACGATCTCGTCCATATTTGCCTGCACTTCAATGCAGCCGGGTGACGGGGGGAGTGAAGAAACTTCACTCCCCCCGTCACTGCCCCCCCGCCGCCGGGTTGCTCGTCGGCCGTATCGGCCGTCGGGCACCTCGGCGGCGCATCGCCGAGTGTGTAGGGCCCCTTAGGTGTGTACACATGGTGAGATTTATCTGTCCAATCTGTCTGGTGAGAACAAAAATCTGGTAATGGATGAGAGCAAATGACAATAGACCATTTGCTCCCAACCACTGGAAAATAGACAATGGTTGTTCAAACAAATAGGTTAAATCAGTTTGTTTGGAAAAATGTGTTAAATCAATAGTTTTAATCCATTTTCCAGTGTTTGGGAGAAAATGGTTGATTGTCATTTGGTCCATGCTTGCCTACCCGACCCTCTCCATGAGGGAGAAAATGCTCTGTTCCTGGACTTTCCTGGTAATATATGATTGCCATCACCTGTGGTGAGCTAGTTAATTGATAAGAAAGGTGTTTCACCACAGGTGATGGCAATCATACATTACCAAGAAAGTCCAGGAACAGAGCATTTTCTCCCTCATGGAGAGGGTCAGGTAGGCAAGTATGATTTGGTCTCATCCATTGCCAGATTTTTGTTCTCACCAGACAGATTGGACAGATAAATCTCACCATGTGTACACGCCTTTAGATTGCACACAGGTGGACTTCATTTCATTATGTGACTTCTGAAAGTAATTGGTTGCACCAGGACTTTTGAGGGGCTTCATAGCACAGGGGGTGAATACATATGCACATGCCAATTTAAAAAAAATTATTTATAAAAAAAAATTATAAAACGTTTTCTCATTTCACTTCACCAACTTAGACTATTTTGTGCAGATCCATCCATAAAATTCAGATTAAAAAATAAAAATAAATTACAGGTTGTAATGTAACAAAATAGTTAAAAAGCCAAGGGGGTGAATACTTTAGCAAGGCACTGTATGTAAGGCACCCAAGCCTTCTTACTTTTGACCAGATAAGGACTGACCCAGAGTAAAAACATGGCACAAACCTGTTCCCTGCGCTCTAAAGGAACGAAAAAAGAAGAAAAAAGACGGACCTTCTAGTCATGGAGTGGTTGAGAGAAGAAAAAGAAAAATATTAAATTTCCCTTGGTTTGTTATGAAATGGCACAGTTGTTACTGTTGATAATCTGAAGATAGGGGCATCTATTGTACATTCACTGGAGATTCCCACTTAACCCTACTGGCTACCAGCACAGGGTATAAAGGCTGGAACTGTTTGGAGATGAGAAACTTTATATCTGATGAGCCCCGTATTACCGAATTAAGGTGAGGCAGGAGAAGAAACTCTCCGTTACTTCTTTCTTTTAAACAGAGACCTATTAGGATCCTCCGGTTCCTCTTCCTCCTGAATATGTAGTACATGATGTACTGGTTTAATTAAGCCCTCAACTCCTTGAGGATTGACAAATTCCTTATCTGCCACAGAAGTAAACGCCTGTTCTGAGTCAAATGGACCCTCCATCTTTTTTGCGGAAAGATCTGAAGGGGAACTTTCGCTAGACTTTAGCAGGTCATGGGACCCAAGCATTTGCCTTCAGTGGTCTGGATCCCCCCATAGAAGTCTCTCATTAGTAATGGGCTGCTAGTCATGGGAGAAATCATGCTTCTCCTAACATCCTGTCTTATGTGCCCCGTCATGCTGAGGGACGCTTAAAAATAAACCTTCGTGCACTGCAGGAAAGAAAAAAAAAAGAAAGAAGAAGCTGCAGAGCACCTGACTCCAGGGTAATAAAAAAAAAAAAGTTAAATTGTCTCAGTAGCCACAGGGGTTGGGCCCGCTATGCTATAAATAGTGACTGGAGAATGTGAGTACTGGCGCCGGCTGGAATTCAAAATAAATGAGGTATATCAATATAATAAAAAATATTCAATTTTAATATCTATGCAATCATAGAAGTAAAAACTTCTTCAATATAGAAATAGTAAAATACAATTGAATGTAAATCACTGACATACATATGAACCACAGCTTAGCCCCATAAGCATATATCGTCCACAGTCCCTGGCTAGGACAATTATTAGTAGCTGTTTTTTGTAAGTTCAATTTTGCATAGGGTAGATTACCAGACTCTTTTCCAGATGGAATTCCCTAGGTGTCCATATTGCAGTGGAACCAGATGGCAAAGGGTATGAGTCCGGATCTGCAAGTCCCTTGTGTGCAAATTCACAGCTAATAGATGCATATAAGTCCAAATATCGCCAGGTGGTGGTTGGGTTTTGCTGGTGCTTGTGGTCCTTCAGATATAAAGCTCAACGCGTTTCTCTGGACTTATGGGTGCCAGCTTCCTCAGGAGCATATGATAAGCAACTATCTTGCAGACTATATATACCCTTATAATCATAGGGCAATTAGAAGCATTTGTCAGTCACATCATTATTATTAAAACCCAATTCATAAAATTAATAAAAAATAAAAAATAATAAAGTGGAAGGCAATCCTTTATACACATAATGTCATATACATTATTTGTTTGTAAAAACGAGGTCTAAAGGAGTGAAAAATTGTATATAAATATAATCTAAGTATATACCATGTGATCGTTTCCTGATCACATGGTATACTTTCAACCAATTGGTGTTGCGTATGTTGTTTGCATGCTGCCGCCCGGGAGCACGTGACAGTCCCCGATCACGTGATCCCGCCATCTAGATCATGCTATAAATAGTGCCTGTCCTTATGTATCCTTCCACATTCCCTATAGATTGTAATCTTACGAGCAGGGCCTTCCTACCTCTATGTCTGTCTGTTATTATTACCCAGTTTGTCTTATCATTGTTGTTTCCAATTGTAAAGCGCAACTTAATATGCTGTGCTATATAAGAAACTGTAAATAAATAATAAATATGGAAATGGGGAGGTGCCTGAACTAAGAGACAAATTTTAACAGTGCCCAGGATATTCACTATTCCACATAATTTCAAGTGACACCGGTTAGAAGAGAGAAATAAAAAATGTATCACTAATTATAATGGCAAATAAAAAAAAATCCCTTATTGCAAAATTAATAAGAAAATATTTCCAATATCATGACCATGACATAGCTTTATCCAGGCCACATGCTCTATTAGATGGCTTGATGGCTTATACCATACATGCACAGGTGGACTGACACACAGAGGTAGGTACCAGACTATAACTGAATTATAGATTATTATAGATTATGCATATGTTATACTGCACTGGATTATGGTGTACAGTGTGTTCTACAGTGCACTGCTATTAAACTGGTACATTATGACCGCCAGGATCCAAATCGAATCCCCATTAGGGTTGGGATGGATATCCCGACAGACGGGATGCTGGCGGTCAGAATACTGATCCCAGTGATCAAAATCCAGAGTAAGCATACTTACCTTCCCCAATGGCCCCCTAACCCTAAGCCTCCCTGTTTGCAGCATATGGTCAAGCTGCAGGTAGGGAGGGATAGGGGGGATAGGGGTTTAGGGTTAGTATACTTACCCACCAAGTGTCAGGATTCTGCGCGTCGGGGTGCTGCTGTCGGTAGTCTGACCGCCGGCATCCAAAGCCCCAGAATCCTGATACCAATCCCTGTATATAGATTTATAAGGAGCCCAGACCATACTAATAGTTAGCCGAGCTTCTGTGGTAGCTGGACTTACTATTTCTGGAGGCTAACCACAGCCCTAAGCATTGGCCCCCACTACTGCATTTCCCCAGTGAGCCCTTCATGTCCCAGTCTGACACTGTGTACATATGCTATGTAACCGATAGCCCAAACTTGGCTTTCTCTTCCACTAAAAGAAAAAGTTTTATAAAAATCGATTAACACTATTTAAAAAAATGTTGAAAAAAAGAGGCAATAACTTAATTAAAAAATACTTCATTTGAAAAATAAAGCAGCATATACTTTTAAGGATTTTGATATGCTTATCCCCATCCTATGATAATGACAACAGAAGAAGTACTGTGCAGTGTTACAACCAGCACAGTGATATTGTAGCAAATATCAGATAACAGTAACAGTTTGATGTATTGGACAAAAGTAATTAAAAGAAGAAAAAAAAATGGAAACCCATAACAGAAATATAAGATGGCAATACAATAGAGCTTTTCACTCTTTGATAATTCTGTCTCTAGAAGTCTCATCTTCAGCAAAAGCATAAAGACAAATAGATGGCAATAGGTACAATCCAGGGGTTCATGTTGATATGGTCCAAATGTCAACATGATTAGCATATGGGCATGCCAAGCCCCACCCACGTATGGCACAATCTTGTTTTCATCAAATACATATATAATATAGGCATACCCATGATCTAAAATCAACTTCTAAAATAGAGGACGATAAACTCTAAAGCATAGTTGCTGACTTCCTGGCTGCTCTCTCAGAGCACAGAAGGAAAGCGGGTCGGGCTCATGTAGCATCACAGAGGAGTGGGGTGAGATTAGGGCTACGTAAATGTGCCTGCTTGGGGGCATGGTGGTTGCGAACATGTCATCGTAGCCACGCACCCTGTCCTATAATGCAGCGATTACTGGCAGTATAAAGCAGGGAGAGTGGCTACGATGATGACATTTATCGAGAATCGCATCTTCGGCTGCCAGGACCACCCACTTCACTCGCCCAGCCATTCTGGGAGAACAGGCAAGTATGCGCTAATGTTGTTGTAGAACTACAAGTCCCAACATGCAAGTCACAGCTGGCCAGAAAACTACTTTTAACACAATTATGTTTGGAATTTTTCATCAATCGTGAAAAAAAGACTTTTCATAAGTAACACTGCATGCTTGTTTATGGAACTCACCAGAAGAAACGCTCGGACATTTGGGACTTTATTTAATTCCATTAATAATCTTAGGGCTTTCTCATGATTGCTGCAATACTCCTCATACACGCAGAAACGGTCCTTCTGCAAACAAAAAAATAACAGAAGAATCAACATTACCAATGGACATTACAACTGGAAAGTACAACATTAAACCGCACAGATCACAATAAGGGGGCAAAACAGTCCATCTAATAACATCCCATATATATCTGTGTGACTAGCTTACGGCCTTGGGTTAAAGATATACATGGCAAGTGCAGAAAAACAATTACAAAGCTTTTCCATTTCTTATCTTTTACTGAATGCATGTTTTATTTCACTCATGCCCAAGAGACGCTCTGTACAAAAACAGCTGTACAGCTTAGTTAGACAGCATTCTGCCATTTATTGGTATATTTCCCTTGTTTAGAACATTCAGCTTCACATTTGGGGATCCACAAGCATGCAGGGTAGAGAGAAGGCAGGTTTAATGGTTTAACAACACTTGTAGCCAATCCGATCATGATAACAGCAGTAGACTGTCCAGACAGGTCCTACAAGGCTGTGCATAGGCAAATATTAAGTAGGAATGGCTCAGCTGACATGTACAGCAGCATCTAAGCATTAACAAAAACACAGAGTATTAATGCAATAAAAAAAACAAAATTGTTTCTAATATATTGGCTTATGTTTCTCATGACTAAAAGCACATCTCCAACTGAAAGACTTGGACTTGGAAGCAGTGAAAAGTGTGGAGAAGAGATTCAGTGGAGAAATTGCCCAAGGCAACCAATCAGCATTGAAGTAACATTTATAATTTGCATACTATACAGTTGTACGGAGCCGCTGATTGGTTGCCATGGGCAACTTCTCCACAGGCTCACTTCTCCACTCTTTTCACTGCTTCATGAATAAACCCCCAAAGCTGGGCATACACCAGTGGTTCCCGAACTGTGTGTTTAGGCACCCTGGGGAGCCGCAAAGCTCTTGCCTGAGTGCTTTGGGTTGGTGGCCCATAATCCTTCTTGTACATGTGTCTCTTTATTTGCTCTCCCTGCACTATTTATACACTATATTGACAAAAGTATATGGCCACACCTGTTAATTATTGCATTCAGGTGTTTCAATCAGACCCATTGCCACAGATGTATAAAATCAAGCACCTAGCCATGCAGTCTCCATTTGCAAACATTTGTGATATTAAATGGGTTGTTCTGAAGAGCTCAGTGACTTCAAACGTGGTGCTGTGATAGGAGGCCATGTATGCAATGAAACGGTTCATGAAATTTCATCCCTGCTGGAAATTCCACGGTCAACTGTTAGTAATATTATTAGAAAGTGGAAGCATTTAGGAACCGCAGCAACTCAGCCACGAAGCGGAAGACCACGTAAAATCACAGAACGGGGTCAATGTCCGCTAAGTTGGATGTTACATAAAAGTCACGATGATTCCATAGCTGAAGAGTTCCGACATTCCACTGGCATTAATGTAAGCACAAAAACTGTGCAGCGGGAGCTTAATGGAATGGGTTTCCATGACCGAGCAGCTGCATGCAAGCCTCACATCACAAATTCCAATGCCAAACGTTCGATGGAGTGGTGTAAAGCACACCAACGCTGGACTATGGAGCAATGGTAACATGTTCTGTGGAGTGACAAATCACATTTCTCTGTTTTGCAGCTAGATGGGAGTTTCCCAACTGTGAAGTTTGGTGGAGGGGGATAATGGTATGGGGCTGTTTGTCAGGGTTTTGGTTAGGCCCCTTATCTCCAGTGAAGGGCAATCTTAATGCTTCAGCATATCAACACATTTTGAACAGTGCTATGCTTCCAACTTTCTGACAAGTGTTTAGGGAAAGCCATTTTCTATTCCAGCATGACTCTGCTCCAGTGCACAAAGCAAAGATTATAAAGACACAGTTTGATGAGTTCGATGTGGAAGAACTTGACTGGCCTGCACAGAAATCTGGCCTTAACCCCATCAAGCACTTTTAGGATGAACTGGAATGGAGATTGCGAGCTAGGCCTACTTGTCAAACATCAGTGCCTGACCTCATAAACGCTCTACAGAATGAATGGGCACAAATTCCCACAAAACACCTCAAAATATTGTGGAAAGCTTTCCAAGAAGAGTGGACGCTGTTATAGCTGCAAAAAGGGGAACAACTCCATATTAAAGTATATATATTTGAATACAATGTCATTACAGTCTCGGTTGGTTTAATTGTCAGACATCCGAATACTTTTGTCTGTATAGGGGTATAGTCAATCAAAGTCGGATCATCTCCGATGGAGAGGATCCAACACTTCAATATTCAATAGAGTGCCGTTTTCGCCCATTCCCCCTCCCATTCCGACCATTCATTTCCACCCTCTCTTATGGGCAAAAATGAATGGTCAAAAACAGCCCTTTTTCGACAGCGACGGGGTCAAAAACACATGGATTCCGCTCATCCATGTGTTTTTCGACTACTCAATTTCTGACAGGGCGGAAAAACGGAACTTCAATTTAACATTGAAGTGTCAGAAAAGTTCTGATTATCAGCGGAAAGTGCCGTCTTTTCCGCCCTGTCAACCATAATTGAATACTCCCCCTAGTGTATGTGTGTGTCTCTATACGTGACTCTACCCGTATATATGTGTCTCTATGTGTGATCCCTATATACAGTGTATGTTTAAAAGATGTTATTGCCCTGTCTTGTCTCTATATATGATGAAACCGGTGTCTGGCCTATAACCCCATGGGATCTTAATGCAGCTCTAGGCCCTCTGAGCTTTCACCTGCAGCACCCACCTTTCTGCTTTATTGTCAGATTTGCTTATTTTAATTTATATCACTTGCTTATAATGCCTCTAGGTTATCAAATATATATTGTTCTAACATACCCTCCAACATTTTATACAAGGGCAGTGTATGGAATCACTTCAAAGCTAGAGAGCCACCCATGTGGCACCTGAAGTGTATCAGGTTGCCGATCCCTGATTTATTATACGACTCATATAAACCAGGAATTGGAGGACAAAAAATTATCTATTCATAAATGTAATTCAGCAAACACACTGTCACATCAGACTCCCTGTAATTAATCAATAATAAAGGATTCAATTCCATAAATGTTTTCACTACAAGCAGATACATATCCATGCAGGTCCCAGCACAGGAAACCTGAGAAAATTATATCTATGTTACTGCCATAAATATTTAATAGCTGATCCAGACATCACTGGGGCTAATACTGGTTTGTACCTGTAAAACGTGTTCTAATTTCAGCAGATTGCAGAAGATTCAACCTCAGCACCCACCCATACTCACAAACCAACTCCCTCCTCTTCTCAATCCCCCCGCACAAACATCACCTGCTAAGCACAAACACCACACCACTCTCACCAAACACATTCCCAAACACACTCTTCTTGGGACTCTGTGCCCAGTTATGATGTGGTCACTATTGCTGTGGACATTTTTTATGCAGCTGCCGTTTGAAAATATGCTAATGTCACAGCCACCTGGAAATGTATTGAGACGCCCACCAGCGGCCTCGCAGATCCCAGCAGTTTTGTACAAATATGCAGCTCTGGTCACAGATCCTTCGATAACTGACCGTCTGTGTAACCCTATGGGTAGCAACCCTATGGTTGCGCAGAATGGCTGTGAGTGCCGAGTCTCTGGTGCCATGTTTTCTTGATATAGGATTACAGATGTCGGCAGATATACACCTGAAATTACCTGCTAATAAATCCTCACTGCAAGTGTAGTCACATTCAATAGCTTAACATGCGCACTGAGGCTAAGACGCATGTGCAGTGCACAGATAAATGCTCAACTGCATAAATATCGAAATAGTGACCACATCTGAGTCATGACAGATATACCATAAGGATCCCAATATATCATACTGGTTAACAGACCACCTTCATGTGTACCACAAGAACCACAGACATACCTAAACATTGTTCAGTGAAGTACATCGTTTCATGGCAACGGTATTCTGTAATGGAAGTGGCCTTGTCAGCAGAATAAAGCATCCTACCACACCACACAGAATGTGTGCGAAGAGTAAAAGGAATACAAAGAGTTCAAGTTGTTGCCCTGACCTTCAAATTCACCAGATCTCATTCCAATGAAGTATCTGTGCTATGTACTGGAACAACAAGTGCCATCCGCAGCAGCACCAGCTCGCCACCTCACAGCAATTAAAGTATCGGCTGGTAATGTTCTGGTGCCAGATACTACAGGGTACCTTCATAGTCCATGCCTCGGCGGAGCAGCACATGAAGGAGCAACAGCAAATTATGCAGATCATAGTTGCCTACCCTCCCTCATTCTGCAGGAGACTCCCTGAAATAGCAGCAATCTCCCTCACTCTCTGAAAAGTCCAGCAATCTCCCTGATTGCACATTATCCCCATTATGCAGCTGTTACATTATTGGGGGGGGGAAGAAATCAGAGATACTGTACATACATTCAAATGGGATCACCAGCACCATTCCCCTGCATTGGTTATAAGGCACAATGATTTCTATGGCTACCTGCATTTTAAATAAGGTTTCTCGTGGCCACTTACGGTATATAGAACCTCTTGTAAAACACAATAAACAAACAAATTCTGCAAGATCTTACTAACATTGGGGTTCATTTACATTGTATGTAATGGGCCCTACAGACTCGGCAACTCACCGCTGAGCTGCCCGACCGCCGATACGGCAGACGGGAGACCCAGCGGCGGGGAGGAGGTGACGGGGTGGGGGGGGGGGGGTGTAGTTTCTTCACTCCCCCCATCACCCGGCTCCATAGCACTGCATGCTAATATGGACGAGATTGTCCATATTAGCCTGCATGCATAAGCGATGGGGCACCAACCATGAACGAGCGCGGGGCAGCGCATCGTTCATCGTTGGTGCCTACACACTGTATGATATGAACAAGTTCTCGTTCATTAATGAACGAGAACGTTCATATCGTTCACTTAAATCTTTATGTGTGTAAGGCCCATAAGTCATGTTTATGACACGCCTCTCAGATGTAGCAGTACGCGCCCGCGCTGATAAGTGTTACTTTCACATCTCCCTGAAATGCTTTTTCAAAAGTAGGCAAGTATGGTGCAAATGGTCATAATGTTTTACTCCTCAGTGTAGACCTAGCACTGCTCTGCACTGTGGTTACATAAGCATAAACATTTGTTTTTCATTGTTTTTATTTTCCTATAAAACATGGTGCTATTTGTTACTGTTACTACGCGTTTCATTAAAAGATTTATCATTTTCATGTGAATCTGAAGCGGATTATTTCTAGCTCTGTGTATGTGTACTGTACTTGTTTTCTTCTTTCATACTGATTCGGGAAGTAGCAGACTCCCTTACACAGCTGCAGTGACAACTAGGATAATCAGCACCTTGAGGAATTTTATTTTATTGTCTTGTTATAAACATTTGTACACCTGACATAGAAGTACTGCGGGGTCAAGATTTGGACATATTTTGAAACACATGCAACAAAGAGGCTTAAGTAAGTCTGCAATTCTGCAACATCAGTTTTATGCATTCATTTGGGGTACAAAAAGGCCCAAACTCTACATATTGGCCCTCATTCCGAGTTGTTCGCTCGTTGCCGATTTTCTCTATTTCGCGATTAGTTGCTTACTGCACATGCGCAAGGTTCGCAGAGCGCATGCGCTTAGTTATTTTACTCAATAGTTAGGTATTTTACTCACGGCATTACGAGGAATTTTTTTCGTTCTGGTGATCGTAGTGTGATTGACAGGAAGTGGGTGTTTCTGGGCGGAAACTGACCGTTTTATGGGTGTGTGTGAAAAAACGCTGCCGTTTCTGGGAAAAACGCGGGAGTGGCTGGAGAAACGGGGGAGTGTCTGGGCGAACGCTGGGTGTGTTTGTGACGTCAAACCAGGAACGAAACTGACTGAACTGATCGCACTGGCAGAGTAAGTGTCGAGCTACTCAGAAACTGCTAAGAAATTTCTATTCGCAATTTTGAGAATCTTTCGTTTGCAATTCTGCTAAGCTAAGATTCACTCCCAGTAGGTGGCGGCTTAGCGTGTGCAATGCTGCTAAAAGCAGCTTGCGAGCGAACAACTCGGAATGAGGGCCAATATGTCCATCTGTAGTGAAACACCGCTATTCTGTCACTACTTCACAGTCATGTTTGGTAAAGAGTGAAGGTAATTGGCAAAGAGCATCACAGGAAATAACAGAACAAATTGCCTTTAGACTTGATCCACAGTTCTTCTTGCAATGGCCTCCATATAGTTATACAGAATGGAAACTGACTCCTCTTTCTGCTTTCTGTTTCACTCAAGTAAAAAGCTTGGGAGAAAATCAATAAAAAAAAACAACCAAAGGTAATCATTAAATGCGGATGGTATCGATATCCTGGCAGTCACCATCCCGAGAAATCCTATTAAGTATTTTAACCCTTACCCTAACCCACCCTCCTGCAGTCTAACCATATCCCTCCTGTCCCGCAGCCTTAGCCTAATCATCTGTGTCCCCACCCCAGCCTAACCCTAACCATAACCCCAGTATTTACTGTTAGGATCGTCAGGATGGGGACTGCCAGGATAATAACTACAGTACACCCCCACTAAGGATGCATTACTTAGGATTTAGGAGGGATTGCGCACTGATTTTCTGAAAATACAATCTTTCCATTCTCTGTTATACTTCTGCCCTATTGTTAATGTTCACAATAAGACTCATTTTTACTGCCCAGTTAGTGACCCTATGCATGATGAAACACTTTCAGCAAGCAAGTGCACATTGTAATGTGCAAACAGATTTATCCAGCTGACAGAACTACTGCTCCTAATACTCTTACATTTTAGTTCAGGGATTTCTAAACAGACTTCCTGCTCAATGTCCATCCAAAGGGATTACAAGAAACCTTGCCAAATAGTCCCCTCTTCATGTCAGCACACAGGTCATTGTTTCCATAGGAAATGTAGAGGTGATTTAAAAGGTGACTTACAGGAAACATAGCCGTGTGGTGTTATTCTGTTTGTGTGTGCATCTATGTGATTACCGTCCTGTATGTACTACAAAACTTTATTTTCTACAGCTTATATGCGTCTTTCTCCTTTTATCTCCCTTAAAGCCACTGGACCCCAAAATCAAAATTAATTGGTTTCTAATTGTGCATATCTGTATGAAAAGGAACATAACGTTGTAAGCTTAAATACAGCAGGGACATAAAGCACTGAGTACTATGTAGATGCTATATACTGTAAGTGTATATGGGGGTAATTCTGAGTTGATCGCAGCAGCAAGTTTGTTAGCAATTGGGAAAAACCATGTGTAATGCAGTGGGGGCAGATGTAACATGTGCAGAGAGAGTTAGATGTGGGTGGGTTATTTTGTTTCTGTGCAGGTAAATACTGGCTGCTTTATTTTTACACTGCAATTTAGATTTCAGTTTGAATACACCCCACCCAAATCTAACTCTCTCTGCACGTTATATCTGTCCCCCCTGCAGTGCACATGGTTTTGCCCAACTGCTAATACATTTTCTGCTGCGATCAACTCAGAATTAGGCCCTATATGTACATAATGAAGGTAAAATAAATGTAATTTTACACTTGACATTCACTGTAAGGGCCAGATTCAATTAGCTGTGAAATCGCAATAATTTACCACAAGTGCTGTTTTCGCCAATTCTGCATATTTTTGTGGCAAAAAGTTACTTTTTGCGGGTATGCACACTCCCGCGATTCGCCCTATACATTTGCAAATTTGCCAAAATGGTATTTTCGCAAAAAACTGTTGCCAAAAGTGAAAAATGGGTAAATCTGTCCGTATCCCTAAAATACGCTGATGGACATACTGGGTAGTCTGTCGAAAAGACGGCAGTTTTTGTCTTTTTAAGGTCGAATCCTGATTCGACCTATTCAGAGCTATTAGACTTGTCGAAAAGCACGTGGATCGGCAGAATAGCTGCCGATCCACATGTTGATGTCGAAAACGGGGCCCCCTTTTCGACTATCTAAATCCGACATCAAAATGATGTCGGAATGAGATGGACCCGGAGGAGGCGAGGGGGGGGGAGCCGCAGGGAGGGGGGGGGGGACAGCGCGGGCATACAGGAGTTCAGCGCTACGATCAGCGCTGCAGCTGGATGTCACTCATCCGCCCGACCTCACGGCAGCTTCCACCCGGCTCCAGCACGCTGCTGGAGCTGGGTGGAAGCTGCCGTGAGGTCGGGTGGGTGAGTGACATCCTGCTGCAGCACTACTCCGTAGCGCTGATCTCCTCTGGCTGCAGCCGGCTGTCCCCCCGCGGCTTGCCCCCCCTCGCCTCCTCTGGGTCCCATCTAAAATTCGACTTGAAAAAGTTGAATTTTAGATGGGATTGAATAGGGATTGTCGTATCCATTCCGACAAATACACGTTGCAATGGATCTGACTTTAATGTAATATACCCCACTGTATCTAGTTCTAGATTCCTCCACCTCCATCCAAACATGGCAGCCAGCTGCAGAGGAGTGACAGAGCATCGAGGACATATTTTAGTATAAGCACCCCTGGTATTCAGTGTACAGTATATTATTCAGCTAAGTACTGTACAGCCTCAAATATATAAATGTTTAATGGTGGCTTTACTCACTCTATAACTACCATTAGCCCCACTCTACAGCCACACTTGTGCATACGCCCCCTAACATTTCCCATGGTCATCATAAAACTGAACCACAACAATGCACAAATACATAGGATACAGGATGACTGTCACTATATGGACACTTTATGATGCCAGTGGATAATTTCTCTGTAGATCTGTGCTTCAGTTTCCAAGTATGGAGGGGCAGATGTATTTTGGTCTAAGAGTGGACAGCTGAGGAACATACTGGCGTTTTACATAGCTATCTATTAAAATTACATAAATGTGTTCAGAAAACTTGGTAGTGAGAATGCAAACAGAATTGCACACGTAGCAAAAATAAACAATAATTCTCTGTGTCCTCTGCATAACTGCACAACCGATAAACTTGTCTGCCTTGTCTCACTGATACCACTGGTGAAGAAGTTGTATACTGCAGCCAGCTATTTCATACCGTCCAACTGTAACTTTGTTTATGTTCTGTACCTGCCAAAAAGGGCTTTGGACCAATTTTTGACTCTCCAAATTAACACTGAAAGTATATAAAACAGGGCGTGGCCACCCCCTTTACCCTAATTTGTACCAGTTTTCATGTGTTAAATGTTGGAGGGTATGCTATTCTGCCTGCTCCAATATTGTAAAGACAAGGCCTACACTAAACATGTGGAGCTTTAAAGTCTGCAGAGGACACATCATATACCAAGTAAGTGGGGGACGGGGACTCATATTCAAATAAATCAACTGGACTACAGAAGACACTTTGAGTGAGACGTATCAAACAAAGGAGAGAGATAAAGTACCAACCAATCCGTTCCTGTCATTATTTAAACATAGCCTGTAAAATGACAGTTACAGGTTATTTGTTAGTACTCTCTCTCCAAGCTTTGATATGTTAACGTTGAGAGGGATCTCATCTTCAGGTCCATTTATGTGCCTGAAGAGGACTTTTTGATTGCTAAACACAAGGGGCATACCTTCAGGTACTCTGCAGAACACACATAGCATGAATCAGATGAGTCTTTGTTACTAAAGCTGGGCATACACTATACAATTATCTGGCAGATAATCTGTGGTTGGAATGAAAACCTGGTATTGGGTGAGAGCAACTAACAATCGACCATTTGATACCAAACACGGGAAAATGGACAAAACCTGTCCGTGATTTAATCAATTTGTATAAATGACAAGTTTTGTCCACTTTCCAGTGTTTGGTAGCAAATGGTCGATTGTCAGTTGCTCTCATCCACACAGCGTCTATTCACGAGAGTCAGAGGGACAGGGGGCATGCCAGCAGCTCACAGAGCGTTGGTCATGCCTCCTCAATCACGAAATCGGGAGGCGTCGCTTACGATCGTGGCATCCCCGCGAAGCCACATCCCTTTCTCTAAGGCTACACCTTCCTTTTGGGCGCAGGCGCGGCTATGCCACACAGAGGTATGGTATGTGGTCAGTTTGCTGACAATCAGTATGTAGACACTGACTACTGACACTAACTATACTGACTCAGGTGTAATGCTACTTAAAAGTATTTTATTCCCAAATCAGAATCAGGCCCTATAACCTATAAACAAGCTGCTTAACATCATGTAGAAAGTTATACAACTAACCCAGTTAAAATGCTTTAAGTAGCATTGCAACCTCCTGTACGTATCCCGCATAAGGCAATAAATGAAAGTTATCTGAGGATGGGACACCACTTTACATTCCGAGTAACACCATCATTTCCAAATGCTGTCTGCGGCTGTACAGAAGGCCACAAAGTTCAATAATACATGATTTTTGTCCATTTGGTAGTTTTGTCTGCTTGCAGTGCTTTGTATATTTATTTTTTTTCAATTACAAAAATAACATTATAAACACCTCTTGCGATTTATACTCAGTTTATGAATCTGGCCATTTAGCTCTCAATATATGTGATTCCCCACTGCTAATAAGATAGAGGGATCTAATGTATAGCATTCAAAGGGTTATGTTGGCTTCAAGCTGCAATATTTAAGGTGGAAGCAGTAAGCAAGATCTTAAGACGGATCAGAAAATACAGAGCAGATGCTGTGAAGAAAATGTATACGAGACCCATAAGAATGTATTTATGCTTTGCAGATTATCAGGGTCAAAACGCTCTTTGGGAAACACAGATTTTGGTGTGGCCACCTTACATTAATAATACTGTACTGCACGCGTTTGGCAAATCATTTGTGTGATCAGAGCCAGGAAGCATAAAACATCTGGCTTCTCGCAATCGTACTTATGCAACAGAACAATCACTGGACTGCCGCCGATCACGTTTACAGAGAGAGAAATGTTCTTTCAGGGAACCGGCCTGTGACCGGGTTATAGAGAATCTCTACTGGGAAAGAAGTCTGCCAGGATCAGGATCTTCTTGAGGGTTTGACTTTTATGTAAGAGGCTGCGTAGTGTGGTCTTTATAATAATCTATTACTACATCTTCCAATACAGTCTATAGTATTATACAAAACTGTAAAGCAGATAGCTGCACATTCAGATCCTCAGCAGGCACTCATTTTACTGGTATTATGATGGGCAAGAATAGGGTTTTTTGTGCTGCATGGAATTAATATTACATATATACAGAAATCATTCTTATATATGCAAATAAGACATATTTGACACATTTGTGAAAAAAAATGACATTTGCCAAAATGTCCTACAGCTAACGGAAAAAAATTGGCTTTTAATTACCTACCGGTAAATCCTTTTCTCGTAGTCCGTAGAGGATACTGGGGTCTATTTAGTACCATGGGGTATTGACGGGTCCACTAGGAGCCATGGGCACTTTATTAATTTGATAGTGTGGGCTGGCTCCTCCCTCTATGCCCCTCCTACCAGACTCAGTCTAGGAAACTGTGCCCGAGGAGACGGACATACTTTGAGAGAAGGATAGATAAGGATAGTGGTGAGATTCCCAATCAGCACACACAACAAAAGGAAAGCCATGCTAACCAAACTCGAAACAGGAACAGCTACGGCTGAATCAACATTACTTACCCAAGTAACAGTGCAGGAAGAACGAAGCACTGGGCGGGCACCCAGTATCCTCTACTAGCTACGAGAAAAGGATTTACCGTTAGGTAATTGAAATCCTATTTTCTCTGACGTCCTAGAGGATACTGGGGTCAGGGCTGGTTCTTGGGCGCTGGGCGCCCCGGGCGACAATAGGGGGCGTGGCTACGTACAGGGGGCATGGTCATTTACGCCCCCTGTACAGACTGAAATGATGTGCGGTGCGCGATGACGTCATCGCGCACCGCACAGCAAAGGTCCTCTCCACGAAGGGAAACTAGACGCGTAGCGTCTAGTTCCCTTCGTGGAGAGGACCTTTGCTGTGCGGTGCGCGATGACGTCATCGGGCACCGCACAGTAAAGGACCTCTCCACGAAGGGAAACTAGACGCGTACGCGTCTAGTTTCTCTTCACAGCGGCAGCGGGGGGCAACGGGCAGCGGGGGGCACAGCAGCAGTGGATCTTGCCCTGGTGCAGCGCCCTCCGGATGGTGCCCTGCGCCCTCCGGAAGGCGGCGCCCCGGGCAAAAGTCCTGCTTGCCCGTGGCAAGATCCGCTACTGACTGGGGTCCATTTAGTACCATGGGAACGTACCAAAGCTCCTAAACCGGGTGGGAGAGTGCTGAGGTAACTGCAGAACTGATTGACCAAACTGAAGGTCTTCAGAGGCCAAAGTATCGAACTTGTAGAACTTAGCAAACGTGTTCGAACCTGACCAAGTAGCTACTCGGCAGAGCTGTAAAGCCAAGACACCCTGGGCAGCCGCCCAGGAAGAACCCACCGACCTAGTAAAGTGGGCCTGTACAGATTTTGGACACAGCAAACCTGCCATGGATAAGCATGCTGGATAGTAAGTCTGATCCAGCGTGCAATTGTCTGCTTTGAAGCAGGACTCCCAATCTTAATGGGATCATAAAGAACAAACAGCGAGTCCATTTTTCTGTGATGAGCTGTTCTTTTCAAATACACCTTCAAAACCCTCACAACATCCAAAGACTTTGAAGTAGCAGAAGTGTCGGTGACAACCGGAACCACAATAGGTTGGTTGATGTGAAACACAGACACCAATTTAGGAAGAAATTGCTGACAAGTTCTGAGTTCAGCTCTGTCATCATGGAAAATTAAATAGAGACTTTTGTAAGACAAAGCCCCCAGCTCCGAAACACGTCTTGCTGAAGCCAAGGCCAACAGTGTGACGGTCTTCCACGTAAGATATTTTACGTCCACCTCCTGTAACGGTTCAAACTAGTCCGATTGGAGGAACTGCAGCACCACATTGAGATCCCAAGGTGCCGTGGGAGGCACAAAGGGAGGTTGGATATGCAGAACACCTTTCAAGAACATCTGGACATCAGGGAGAGAAGTCAATTGTTTCTGAAAGACAATGGACAAGGCCGAAATCTGGACTTTTATGTAGCCCAGACGCAGGCCCACATCCATGCCTGCCTACAGAAAAAGCAGGAAACGTCCCAGATGAAATTCCACAGCAGAATGATTTCTGCTCTCACACCAAGAGACGTATTTGTTCAAAATACGATGGTAATGCTTAGATGTTACCGCCTTCCTGGCTTGGATCATAGTCAGGATTTCGTTTTTAGGGATCCCACTCCTGGCTAGAATTAGCCGTTCAACTTCAAAGCCATCAAACGTAGCCATGGTAAGTCCTGATAGACGAACGGGCCCTGTTGCAGAAGATCCTCGCAAAGAGGTAGAGGCCAAGGATCTTCGAGGAGCATCTCCAGAAGGTCCGCGTACCAGGCCCTTCTTGGCCAGTCTGGAGCAATAAGTATTGTTTGAAGTTTTTCCCTTTTTATTCGCTTTAGAATTCTTGGGATGAGAGTAAGTTTAGGAAACACGTACACCATGTGATAGACCCATGGAGTCATCAGGGCGTCTATCGCCACCGCCTGTGGGTTTCTCGACCTGGAACAATACCGCCTGAGCTTCTTGTTGAGACGAGAGGCCATCATGTCAATCTGTGGATATCCCCATCGACTTGTCAAGCTCCTGAACACTTCCGGGTAAAGGCCTCACTCCCCCGGGTGCAGGTCATGTCTGCTGAGGAAGTCTGTCTCCCAGTTGTCTACTCCCGGAATGAAGACCGCTGACAATGCCATAGCGTTTCTTTCTGCCCAGAGGAGAATTTTTGAAACCTCTGACATTGCTGCTCTGCTTTTCATTCCGCCCTGTGGGTTTATGTACGTTACTGCCGCCACGTTGTCCAACTGGACCTGAATTGCCCGATCTTGAAGATGAGAGGCCTGCAGAAGGTCATTGTATATGGCCCGGAGTTCCAGAATGTTGATTGAAAGGATGACTTCCTGACTTGACCATCTTCCCTGAAGCTGCACCCCCTGATTGACTGCTCCCCAACCTCTGAGGCTTGCGTCTGTGGTTAACAGAATCCAGTTCTGAATTCTGAACCTCTGTCCTGCGCGAGGTAAGAAGACTGTAGTCACCACAGAAGGGAGATCCTGGCCTTTGGTGACAGACGGATCCTCTGGTGCATGTGAAGATGCGATCCGGACCATTTGTCCAACAGATCGAGCTGGAAGGGTCTTGCGTGAAACCTTCCATATTGAAGTGCCTCGTAAGAGGCCACCATTTTCCCCAGAAGGCGAATGCACAGATGCACCGATACCCGGGTTGGCTTCAGGACATCCCAAACCATTGACTGGATTACCAATGCCTTTTCCAACGAAAGGAACACCTTTTGTGAGTCCGTGATCCTGGAGTAGTTTGGTTGAGAGACCAATGCTGTCCAGCAACCTCTCCCTGCACTGCGTTTTTATCAGCAGATCGTCCAGGTACAGAATTATGTTCACTCCCTGTTTGCGGAGTAGAAACATCATCTCTACCATCACCTTGGTAAACACACTCGGTGCCGTGGAGAGACCAAATGGCAGGGCCTGGAACTGGTAGTGACAGTCCTGCAGTGCAAACCATAGATAAGCCTGATGAGGCAACCAGATCCGAATATGAAGGTACACATCCTTGATATCCAGGGACACTAAGAATTCCCCCTCCGACCTGAGATCACCGCTCTCAGAGACTCCATCTTGAATTTGAACTCTCGTAAGTACGAGTTCAGAATCGGTCTTACCAAACCGTCTGGTAAGACCGATGCAGTTAAATAAAGGCTTCGGTACTACAAACAAGTTGGAATAGTACCCCATGGTTAGTAGATGAGGTGGAACTGGAATAATGACCTGAGTCTGTACCAGTTTTTGGATGGTATGCTGTAAAGTTATACTTGCCTCTTGTGAATCTGGCAAGCCTGATTTGAAGAATCTGTGAGGTGGGAGATCTTGGAACTTACCGTCTGGTAAGACCTGTGAGGTGGGAGATCTTGGAACTTACCGTCTTGACCTGAGTCTGTACCAGTTTTTGGATGGTATGCTGTAAAGTTATACTTGCCTCTTGTGAAACTGGCAAGCCTGATTTGAAGAATCTGTGAGGTGGGAGATCTTGGAACTTACCGTCTGGTAAGACCTGTGAGGTGGGAGATCTTGGAACTTACCGTCTGGTAAGACCGATGCAGTTAAATAAAGGCTTCGGTACTACAAACAAGTTGGAATAGTACCCCATGGTTAGTAGATGAGGTGGAACTGGAATAATGACCTGAGTCTGTACCAGTTTTTGGATGGTATGCTGTAAAGTTATACTTGCCTCTTGTGAAACTGGCAAGCCTGATTTGAAGAATCTGTGAGGTGGGAGATCTTGGAACTCCAGTCTGTAGCCCTGGGAAATAAGATCTATGACCCAGGGATCCCGGCACGAATTTGACCAGATCTGACTGAAGAATTGTAGTCAGGCTCCTACCTGACAGCCTTCCAGGCATTGCGGTCCACCGTCATACTGAAGTCTTTGAGGAAGCAGAGCCTGAGCTCTGTTCCTGAGCACCTGCAGTTGCTGGTTTGCGTGGTTTACTTCTTGCGCCGCTGGTGGACGTAGAAGCACCTCTGGATTTGTCCTTGAACTTGGCCGTCCGAAAGGACTTAACTTAGAAGGTGAATAAGTCTTCCTGGTTGGGAGGGCTGCGTAAGGAAGATACGTAGACTTACCCACAGTAGCTGTGGAGATCCATTTGTCTAGTTCATCTCAGAACAAGGCCTCTCATGTGAATGGTAGGCCTTCCTGGAGTCCACGTCAGCAGTCTAGCGTAGCCACAAGCCCCTGCGTGCCGACACTGCCATAGCAGATAAAGTTTGCAGAGTACTAAATATGCTGCAGGAGTAAAACAACATCTCCCCTAGATAAAGAATCTAACCCTTCAATTAGATTACCTGACCATTGCGCAATGGCTTTAATAATCCATGCACATGCAATAGTGGGTCTTTGAGCCAACCTAGCGGCTGTGTACAATGATTTGAGTGTAGTCTAAATTTTAGGGAGGCTGCACCAGGAACAGGCAATACAATTTTATGTGACAGCCTAGAGACTGATGTGTCCATTATCGGTGGATTTTCCCATTTTTTCCTATCCTCCAGAGGAAAAGGAAAAGATGAGAGCAACCTTTTAGGGATCTGTAACTTCTTATCAGGATTAACCCATGGTTCTACAAACCGTATTCAATTCCTTTGACAAAGGAAAAGTAACTGAGGACTTCTTCTTTACATTAAAATAAGATTCCTCACTCTCCCCTGACACCTTATCAGGAGTATGCAGAATATCTCCGATAGCCTCTATAAGAGCCTCTATGCCCTGTGACAGAGCCACATCTCCCCCTCCAAGTCTGACCCATCAGTGTCAGAGTCAGATTGCAGGATATGGACCAGAGATCGCTTTTGCGGGCACATGGAAGGGGACTGAGACACTGTTTTGGGGACTGAGTCTCTGTTCATAAACTCATCCACAGTTTGTTTTAAGTATTGCGTCTCTTTCTCATTGCGTGACAATTTTGTAGAAAGAGTGGAAATCATTCCTTTGAGAGAATTAACCCACTCCGATTCAGCCCCGCTAGCTTGTGAACCGTGAGTACCCAGTAGTGAGCCCCCTGGTGAAGAGGAACACTCCGCTGTACAAGAAACACACTCTTTGCCTGGCATAATGTAAATGTGACAGCACAAACACACAGGAAAAGGTTACGCACAATTAACCCACAAACAGCCCTTGAGGGAGACACACAGTTGTTTGGAGCCAGCCCCCACCGCGCCCTTATCAATAATGCCAAGCTTAGCCGGGTCGCAGGCTAAGTACCCTGATAGGGGACATAGTACACTAACAGTTGCTCTCCCCCTGCTATGACCCCCGGTACCGCTGAGGTAATCTGGAGTCACACCGGAGGAGCTGGGCACCCCTGTCCTGTCAGCGTCTGTGTCCACTGCAGACGTCTGTGTTCACTGTAGAGGGAAAATGGCGCCGGTGAGCTGCTGGATCCTCTCATAGTAAAGCCCCGCCCCTTCAATGGCGTGCAGTCTTCCTGTTTTTTTTATACTGGCTGAGGAATCTGGTGCTTAAAATAGAGAGAAACCGTTTTAAGGCTGTGTTGCCAGTCTGGGTACAGTGTAACGAGACACAGTTGTGTACTGTGTCTTGAGACGCATTCCGCCCCGTTTAGAAGCCGTGCGTCTCTGTACCCTCATGCCGCCATAATGGCCGGCGCCCCGCAAACCGGGACGCCGGCTCAGTACTCACCACTCTTCATTCTTCTGGCTCTGTTAGGTGTGGCGGCGTGATGCGGGAATGTACGCTCGCCGTGTTGGGGCTTGCAAATTGCTCCCTCAGGAGCTCAGTGTCCTATCAGTGGGGAACGGGACCATTAACCTTTCAAGAGGTTAGTCCGTTTTCCCCCACCCTAAGTCCCACGAAGAAGGCAGGCTGGTGGCAAATAGCCTTGCCTGTGAACAACAAACATAGAAAATAAATGCAGAAAACTCTTCAGGAGCTTCCTTCAGCATGACCGGCTCCTCCAGGCACATTTTCTAAACTGAGTCTAGTAGGAGGGGCATAGAGGGAGGAACCAGCCCACACTATCAAATTCTTATAGTGCCCATGGTTCCTAGTGGACCCGTCTATACGGATTTTTCGCACCATCCCGTTGTTGTTGTCCGACGCATGTGCACATTGCAGTGCATACGCATGCGCTACTATGACTTGGTTGCCCGCTGTGCGAAAAGGCACAGCAGCGATCAGATCTGAATGACCCCCAGAGAGAGCTGTGTAGGTCTGTACGTTGTCTGATGGAGGCTGAAAGTATTTTTCCACATCTCTGGCCTCTTTTTTCTTGATTCTTTCCGGCAAAGTTACTAGAACATTTTTGTAGTAATGTTGAGTCGCTGTTGCGGATTCTGGTACCCAGTCTTCCATAATAACACCATTGATATAAAAAAAAACAATTAACATAGCTTTAGATTTGTTTTGACACGCTTTCTTTATTCTTGGTGATGGTGTTTTCCAGTGCAGGGACTGACGTTCGTCTCAGGATCGTACTGGAAAATTCATGTTTCATCACAGGTAATAACTTTTTCTAAAAATGCGAATCCGCTTGAATTTGTTCCAAAATGTCTGTACAAATTGCCTTTCGATTTTCTTTTTGCTCAGCAGTGAGAAGCCTTGGAACCATTTTAGGCAAGTTTTCATCAAGATCTTAGGGCGGGATGCATTAAAATACATCGCCATCTACCGCAGCGATGCTAAATTGGATATGTACTAACATCGCAATGCGGTGATGGAGGCACCCCGCGATACCTGTGAGAAGGTGTGCAGGGGGTCTCCGTCACATCCCTGGGCTCTCCATCTCCTCCCAGGCCGAGAAGCAGGCTGTCCCGGGCACCTCCTCCTGGGTTCCGGGACCAGGGCTGTCTGCACACAGGTATACTGGGGGGGGAGGGGGGGAGGCATGAGCAGGGCGGTGGGACGCGGCAGCTGGCAGTAAGAAGCGCATAGGCTTCACTAGGGTATCGCCATCAAAAGATGGCGATACCCTTGGGTGTGAAAACCCAGCGGCCGGAGGTTAGTACATATGAAAATGCGGTAAAATCCCTGTACGGGGGGGGTTTTCCACATTTTGCCTTTAGTACATACAGCCCTTAATGTGAAAAAAGTTGTACTAACAGTTTCTTTGTCAATGTTTATAATTTCTGCTATCATTCGGACACTGGGTTGTCAGTCAATTTGAACAATATTGCATTCTTTTCCACATTTTTGTTTGTTTGTTTTTGACGTGCAAGGCCTTCAGGGACATTCATCTTCTTTGACATCCTCACGACTGTCACTAAACCTTTTTGCACGTGACATACAACCTGCCCCGTTAGCATATGGAATGATTTGGTGAGCATTTTGTTTTGTTTAACAAAAATTAACACATTGCTCTTATTTTGAACTAAGCATTTTTACGATGCACACGAAAATCACAACTCCTTTGAACGCTGTGAGACAGCAAACTATCTGTGTGAGAGGGGTGAAACTTGCAAAACAGTTTTGGGATAATCCAAGGTCAATGTTCCCCCACTCCCTTTTAACTCATGCAGTATGGTTTATTTTTTACAAGTACAGTCTCCTTATTTAATAGCCACACCTCAGACACCAGTGTGGAAGACTGCAAAATCAGAAATATCTTGCCACAGGTGACCAGTTTTAGGACAGACATTTCCGCATGTAAACCTTGAAGGTTAAAATACAATAAATAAAATTCATAGATTACAATTAACCTGCTTTTCAACTGAAGCTCTGTTAAGAAGCTAAAGGGGGGTACACATGGAAAGATCAGTGCTTAAAATGCTAAGCAATCTCACTAGATTGCTTAGAGGTTAAGCACGGATCTCTCCGTGTGTATGCCCCATAGCGATATATAAGCGTGGCCACGCGCGTCACTATCGCTGGTACTAGATTGGCCTGCATGCAGGCACAATCTGCATGCAGGCTCCCCCCCCCCCCCCGTTGTCCCTCCTCGCTAAGCACACATCGCGCTGCGTGATGAGCAGTCTGTGCTAGATCACTCAGCGAACATCTCTTCCAGTGTGTAAGCGGCTTAACCACTTAACTGACGCTTTATTTTGGCAAAAACCGCTCCGAAAGTGTCGGGTTTTTTTATGAGTGAATTAGGTGAAGAACATGAATTTAACCCTATCCCAAATGGTTTTCGTTTAAAAGTTTTTTTTTTTTTTTTTTTAAATATATATTTTTTCAAACATCGAAACACTGATCGGGAACATCGCGGCTTTCATTTTGAAAGCCGGGACAGCCTCCAGGTATACGGGGGTGGGGGTCTGCGGGCAGTGCCAGATTAAGGTCCACATAGGCCTGGAGCTGAAATTTCTGCAGGGCCTATTGTGTGCCGCCACAGGGCGTGTGATCACCACAGAGAAGTTCTCCCTGTGTGGCCAGGGTGGTGTGGTGGCATACTACATCACTACACTACAGTACCCAGTACCTCCCCACATTACATATCTTCACTATACTACATTTCTGCACTAGGGGCCTAACTCACAGTTGATCGCAGCAGCAAATTTGTTGGCAGTTGGGCAAAACCATGTGCAGTGCAGGGGGGGTGGGGGGCAGATGTAACATGTGCAGAGAGAGTTAGATTTGGGTGGGGTGTGTTCAAACTGAAATCGAACTTCCAGTGTAAAAATAAAGCAGCCAATATTTACCCTGCACAGAAACAAAATAATCCACCCAAATCTAACTCTCTCTGCACATGTTATAACTGCCCTACCTGCAGTGCACATGGGGGGTCATTCCGACCCGATCGCAGCGTGCTTTCATTTGCACAGCTGCGACCGGGTCATTACTGCGCAACTGCGGGGGCCGTAATGCGCACGCACGTTATTGCCCGGCGACGGCCATCGCCAGGCAACGACACTGACTACGAAGAAAGCGGTCGCAGCGGCGACCGCAAGAATATTGACAGAGGAGAGGCGTTCCGGGGTGGATACTCACCATTGGATGGCGTTTTTGGGGAGTGGTCGGCCGAACGCAGGCGTGTCCAGGCGAACGGAGGGCGGATGTCTGACGTCAAACCCGGGACCTTCATCGCTGGATCCGTCGCACAGGGTAAGTAACTCCAGCCTTACTCTTAACTTGCACAAAACTTTTTTAGCTAAGCAGGGCTGCACAAGCGAACGCAGCCCTGCTAAGCTAAAATACACTCCCCCATAGGCGGATATTAGTTGATCGCACCAGCAGCAAAAAGTTGCTTGGTGTCAACTCGGAATGAGGGCCCTGGTTTTGCCCAACTGCTAGCAAATTTGCAGCTGTGATCAACTCTGAATTACCCCCTATATCACTCCTACATCTCTGACCTATATCCCTGCAATACAGTGGCGGAACTAGCGAGCGGTGGGCCCAGGTGCGACAAAATGCTTTGGGCCCCCCCATCCCATCCAAGTCCACCCTCTCACCCCTGGAGAGGATCTAGTGAGGGGGGACCTGCTCAGGGCCAGAGAAATGGATACCTAGCAACAGTGCCTTCACTGTGTGCAAGAAACGGCATCGGAGTCCCCCCACCTCCATGCAAAACAGGGGCAGTGCGCGCCGTAGGCGCGGAAAAAAATATAGGGGCATGGCTTTGTGGGGAAGGGGTGTGGCGGGAAGGGAAGGGGTGGGAAGGGAAGGGCCCCATTGGCTGTCCTCCGCCGCTTTGAATGCTGGGATGCACTTCCCAGCATTCACAGCGGTGGAGGACAGCCTATGGGGAAGGAAAGGGACAGCAGCAGCGCCTCTACCAATTACAGTGCGCTGCTGTGGCTCCCTCCTTCACCCCCGTAGCCGCTGCTCCTCTCCTGTCCTCGGCGGTGGCTGTGTGCTGCGGGTGGCTGTTGCCCGCAGCACACAGTGGCATGTAATGAGTCAGTTTGACTCATTACATGCCGTGCTGCTTTGGGCCCCTAGACAGTGGCGGGCCCCAGTGCAACGCACTGGTTGCACTGGCGGTAGTTCCGCCACTGCTGCAATACATTACTATGCTACTTCCCCACACTGCATTCCAGCACTATATCTACCACCCTGAACTACCTCACCACACTACATCACTATGCAACCTCCCCACACTATATCACTGCATTACATGCCTACACTATGGTGGTCATTTTGAGTTGATCGCACGTAGCAACTTTTTGCTGCTCGTGCGATCAACTAGATGCCGCCTATTGGGGAGTGTATTTTAGCATAGCAGTGTTGCGATCGCTTGTGCAGCCCTGCTATGCTAAAAAAGTTTTGTGTGAAACAAGACTTGCCCTGCAGTTACTTACCCTGTGCGATGGATCCAGCGATGAAGGTCCCGGAATTGATGTCACAGATCCGCCCTCCAAATGCCTGGACATGCCTGCGTTCACTGCTCCACTCCCAGAAAATGGTCAGTTGACGCCCCGGAACGCCTTCCGCCTGTCACTCTTCTTGCGATCGCAGCAGCGATCGCTTTTTTCGTTATTTCTGTCATTGCGCAGCGACGGCCGTTGCTGGGCAATGACGCACATGCGCATTGTGGCCGGCGCGCATGTGCAGAACTGACCCGTTCACACCGCTGCGACAAACAGCAGCGTGCGAACGGGTCGGAATGACCCCCTATATCACTTTGCTACCTCACCACACTACATCCCAGCACTATACATACCCAAACTACCTCCCAACACTACACCCCTGCATTATATCCCTGAACTACCTCCACACACTACATCACTCTACTATCTCCTCACACTCAATATCTGCACCATATCACTGCACTACCACCCCACAGTACATCGCTACGCTACCTCCCCACACTACATCTCTGCACGTTATCACTGCACTACCACCCCACACTACATCACTCTGCTACCTCCTCACACTCCATATCTGCCCCATATCACTGCACTACCACCTCACACTACATCACTACGCTACCTCCACACACTACATCTCTGCACGTTATCACTGCACTACCACCCCACACTACATCACTCTGCTACCTCCTCACACTTCATATCTGTATCATATCACTGCACTACCACCCCACACTACATCGCTACGCTACCTCCCCACACTACATCTCTGCACCATATCACTGCACTACCAACCCTCACTACATTGCTACGCCACCTCCCTACACTACATCTCACCACTATTCTACACTGCCTCCCCACATTACATCACTATGCTACATTCCCACACTACATCTCAGCACTAACTCTCCACACTACATCACTTCACTCTCTCCCTCACACTTTATAATTGCACTACTTCACCACAATACATTACTATACACAACACTCCACTGCCTCCCCACACTACATTTTTATTTTTTATCTTTGCTCAGGTTTTTGTGTGCACAGCAGCTTCTGGAGAAGTTTAGAGTGATGCAGTCCAGGTAGCATAAGGGGTAAGAAGGTGTGGGCCTGAGGATGGGGATGGGAGGGACTACTTTGGATGTCTGCTTACTCACTACAGTGCATCAGCCCATGGGTGGCTGACTTAGGCATGTTCGCATGCCTATTCTCAGTGGCCAATCTATACCAGCCCCCTGGGGCTCTTGGGACCACTTATGACAGTCACTCTGTGCCCATGTAAAGAACCGATCAATCGGCCTTTTTGTTGAGCAGCTGCCCAAAATTTCCCTAACCATAAAAACAGTGCTCCGTACCTGCTGGTTACTGTGTGGGGTACAGTGCGGAGGGTCTGGGACTCAGGGTCGACACACCTTAGGTCGACACCAATTGGTCGACACACCTTAGGTCGACATGGATAAAAGGTCGACATGGATAAAAGGTTGACAGGAACAAGGTCGACATGGAAAAAGGTCGACATGAGTTTTTTATGTTTTTTGGGTGTCGTTTTCTTCGTAGAGTGACCGGGAACCCCAATTAGTGCACCGCATCCCCTCGCATGGCTCGCTTCACTCGCCATGCTTCGGGCATGGTGCTTTCGCTTCGCTCGGCACAGATTACCGTTCCAATCGTAGTCCACGTGGATCGTTAAGTATGAAAAGGTTCCAAAAAAGAAAAAAATCGTGAAAAACTAATGTCGACTTTTTTTCCATGTCGACCTTGTTCCTGTCGACCTTTTCTCCATGTTGACCTAAGGTGTGTCGACCAATTGGCGGCGACCTAAGGTGTGTCGACATTTTTGTTGTCGACCTGGAGTCCGGATACCCAGTGCGGAATACATTGGGAGACACAGATAAATATTGAGCGATGCTGTGTAGGGCACAGGGAGGCAGTAAGTTTAGCTGTGAGGAGAGTAAACAGTAAGACATAACCTATCAGGTACAGGAGGCACACAGTAACTATGTAATGCGCAACACCAAGAAATGGGCAGTAACCAGGATATAAGGGTTAACACATACCAGGTGTGGGCACCTCTCTCACCTTGGAGAAGGTCACCTCTTTGTTGGGTTTCTTGGTTGGTCAAACTTGCCCCGGTCCAGCATCAGGTAGAGGAAGATCACCACGCAGAAAGCGCTGCCGAACACCGTGATCTGCCGGCTCTTCTCCATGCCGATGCCACAGCCCTGGTCACGCCAACAAGCTCTTCTCCATGCCAATGCCGATGCCGCAGCCCGGGTCACGTCAACAAGCTCTTCCCCATGCCGATGCCGCAACCCGGGTCCCGCCAACAAGCTCTTCCCCATGCCGATGCCGCAGCCTGGGTCACGCCAACAAGCTCTCCCAATGCCGATGCCGCAGCCCGGGTCATGCCAAGAAGCTCTCCCCATGCCGATGCCGCAGCCCGGGTCATGCGAACAAGCTCTCCCTGTGAAGATGCCACAGACCAGGTCACACCGACAAGCTCTCCCCCAACGTGCATATAGTCACACCTGATATAAATTGTATAGCGGCAGTGTGCTCTGGTAAGCAGAGAGGGGAGGCCGTAGATCTCAGGCGGCGATTGGAAGAGATAGCTGGCGGCGGTGACAGACGCTGAAAATTGTTACTGGCTACACAGCATGCCCTGCAGGACCCGCTCATTTTTAAAATCAGGGTCACAAAATGCCTGTAGTGTGTATTTTGTGATCACTGAATCTCTCACATCACATACTTCCCTTTCTTTCTAATCTCTTAGTTAGAGTATCTATCTTTTTTTACTTCTTTTCAAACATACCTTCATCACCTACTTTAATGTCTGTCTCAGGTACATTACTTTTCTTTACCTGTATTCTTTCTTTACTCTCCCTCCCTTGTTACTTCTGTCTCCTACCTATTCCTGACTCAGCGTATGACATGACAGCAGCAGCAGTGCCGAGTGCTGGCCCCGCCCCTTTCACGATGTCATGGAGTGGGTGGGGCTTGCAGTATGAGGAAGTGCTGCAGAGCCCAGCCACGCAGAACTAGCAGGGGGTGCAGCATCAGTAGTACAGGTTACCAAACGCTGCCTGATCGGAGCTGAGCTCCAATTGCGGCAGCCAACCCACTGAAGAGGTGAGTGCAGGCCACTGTGGGGACAAAGCAATGCAGACAGTGTTTCTTTCCTGTCAACACTGGCTGCATTGCAGGGGAGCCTATGGGCCTGTTTTCAATGGGGGGCCTGGAGCTGCAGCTCCATCCGCCCCATTGTTAATCCGGCCCTGTCTGCGGGTGGCTTGTGAGGATTAATTTACACTCCCCGGTGGCTGCAATTGTCTGCAGCCGCTGGAGGGGCGGGGATACTGCCGTGCTGACCGATCAGCAGTGAACCGCAGCACGGCAATCAGTAGGGGAGACTGCAGGGAGGCAGAGGGAAATTTCCCTTCCCTGCTGCTGCTAACACTCTCTATCTGACTGGTCGCATCCTATGCGACCAGGTCAGATAGAGCACTTGCAGACATGGTCGCATCTGATGCAACCATGCCAGGCAAGTGGTTAAGTATTACCCATCTCCTGATAAGATCTTGCATAGAACAACTAGATAAGACTGAGCTCTTGTGATATATCTGGGTTTACTTACACGTGTGTTCAACCAATCACAATCACCATATGACCTGAAACTGGCAATAAATAAGGACAGACAATGGCTGCTATATGTCACCATCTGTGGTCTCCAAACTAGGTACAAATGAGGCAAGGTCCTGACTAATAATGAGGCGGATGGGACCCAGGCCTCCACATAAATGGAGTGTTCAGAATTAAAGTGAACCAAGTCCATTTTTTGCCCATCCTATACAATAAAAGGCTGCTCCACCAGGTAACTGACCCTCTAATAGAGTAACAATGTGTCATATAAGTGCACAATCTGGAACCGAAGCCCGTACAGGAGTGGGTGTGTGCTCATGAAGTGGGGCCTACGGGGAATTTCCCTTGTGGGCCAGTCCAACACGGAAAACTGCCATCTTACAGTGGCAATATCTATGTTATTAAAGTCAATAATTAATTAATTAATTACAGTTCAATTTTTCTCAAAATTGACTCTAATGTACTCTGTTCACATTAATTCTGAACCCTAGGCCCATCAGCATGGTGATGACCCATTGTACAGCTGACCACACAGTCAGCCATGAATCATAAGTATTACAAATATATATCTATTTTCCTCCTAAAATGATGCAACTGTTTTACTTTTACGTATTTAGAGAGTCATTGAGACTTGATAGTGTAGGGAGTGTGCACACCCACGTGGCTCTGGTTATACCCACCTCCTCTGCTTCTTATAATAGGCCCTTGATAACTTTTAGCCCCAGGCCCATGTGACCCTCAATTTAGACCTGGATGAGTCTACTGTGCAGCTGGGCTAAGAATTCTGTGAGGCAAGTAGTTATGCTGACAAAGCACCATTGGTTCTCACGCTGAGCGGCTGCAAGGCACCGAGTTTGTCAGTGCTTTCTGCAAGATGACAGCAGACTTTTGGTGACTGGATTTTCAGTCATTTGGTAAAAACAGCACATGGGTAGACAAGCCTACAGTCAGATATTGTCATAATCCTTATCCAGAGCACTGCTTATGACTCAAACATTCGGCGGGATGTAATGTCACCCGGTTCAGGCGGGTGGTCTTCAGTATGCCGACTGACGGGATCCCGGCGCACAGTATATCGGTTCCGGAATCCCGACAGCCGACATACCGACACTTATTCTCCCTCGTGGGGGTCCACAACCCCCCTGGAGGGAGAATAAAATAGCGTGGCACGCGTAGCGAGCCACCATGCCCGTAGCGTGGCGAGCCCGCAAGGGGCTCATTTGCGCTCGCCACACTGTCGGTAAGCCGGCGGTCGGGCTCCCGGCACCGGTATGCTGGTCGCCGGGAGCCCGACCGCCGGCATACCATACTGAACCAGGTCCAGACAGCCGTGCGGGTTGTTGGCCGAACTCGGATGTTTTTTTAAGCGGCAATCACTTACAAGGTATGGTTTTGCCTTGAAAGTAATTGCTGCATTACATCCCGCCTATTATGTGTAAAAATCACCTGTAAAACAAAATGTATTTTATTTCACAGATTGAAACTACATCTGCAATAGATAAGATAAGATTAAACATATAATTTCCACACAATGTACAGATTATCCATGACGTATACATACATTATCTTTTATTTAAAACTCCTATATTTGTCTTCTGGACTACGGAAGTAATTTCTGCATAGTATATTATCTCTGTGGGTCGAAAGCTGTAGATTGTATGTTATTAGAACGGCAATTCATATTCTCTACTGAACAGTAAAGGGTTAATAACACATGTGAAGCAAACAGCTGCTAAAAATAGCGGTTCGCTTGGTATTAAAGAACTATATGGATCAATCAGTATGCACATTGTCTCTAACTTTCCCACCATGGGGACTCCTCTGTATAAACTAACAAGAGGCTGATTAGGATTACAGGAGCAGGTTACACGTTGATAAGTGTAGCCGGCAGTGGATCAAATTTCAGAAATGTGTACAAAAAAACAAATGGTGAGGAAGCTGCTGGTCACAGATAACGAGGGAAACATTTGCTACTCACAAATTTCAAGAAAACATTTCCCAGCTCGTGCTGTGATTGAGGTTCGGGCTGGAGGCTGCTCTCCAACGTTTCCAGGAATTCCCGATGCACTTGAAGAATGTCTTCAATGTTGGAGAATAAAATCTGGAGGAAGAAGAGACAGTGAGATGAGGAAATGTTCACTTAGCATAAACCAGATCATCGAAGATCATGAAAGTCATATTTATTCACAACAGTTTAATATCTGTACTGTAAATGTAGAGTTTGCAAATACTACAGAATCAGTACTGAAATGGCAAACAAGTTATAAATATAATAACAAACAAAAGACCCTATAAGTTATAAGCTTGCGAGCAGGGCCCTCCTACCTCTATGTTGGGAATTCGATTGGAAGTGAAGTTTAGCGAGGTAAAAAAAAAATAGGAATTTAATACCTATCGGTAATTCCTTTTCTCCTAGTCCGTAGTGGATACTGGGTATCTGTACTTTAGTACCATTGGGTATAGATCAGGTCCACTGGAGCCTGGCACTTTAAAACTTTTAGTGTTTGTATGTGTGTGCTGGCTCCACCCCTCTATGACACTCCTACCAGACTCAGTCTAGGAAAACTGTGCCCGAGGAGACGGACATACCATGAGAGAAGAAACCAATCCAACAGCGGTGAGGCAACAAGCCAACACACAACCAGAACCGAAAAGAGGGCGCTAACCCGAACAGAGGATAGCAACACCAACCAAACCAGGATAGTAAACTATCCAAACATAAAGGGACCGCAACGGAGGGCCAACCAAAGACTTACTTAGGTAAGCAGAAATCGAAGCACTGAGGCCTGAATAGACATCGGCAAAGGCAGAGCCGCCAAAGTATAGGTCAACCTGAGCCAACGAGCAACTGAATGCTTAAAGTCGGATGACCAATCTTGGTGGCATCATAAAGGACAAACAGCGAATCAGATTTCCGATGATGAGCCGTCCTCTTGACATAAATCTCCAGAGCCCTCACCACATCCAAGGACTCTGGTCCAACGGAAGTGTCAGACAACACCGGAACCACAATGGGTTGATTGACATGAAAAGCTGAAACCACTTTTGTCAAAAACTGAGGACGGGTCATGAGTTCCGCCCTGTCTTCATGAAAAATCAAATAAGGGGACACATCTGGCAGGCGCCAATACTAATAACATCACTGTCTTCTAGGTGAGAAAGTCAGATGGAAGAAAGGACAGAATCACATTAAGGTCCCACTGAGCTGTGGGAGGCACGATGGGCAGCTGCATATGAAGAACTCCTTTTAGGAAAAAATAAGAATTTACTCACCGGTAATTCTATATCTCGTAGTCCGTAGTGGATGCTGGGGACTCCGTAAGGACCATGGGGAATAGACGGGCTCCGCAGGAGACTGGGCACTCTAAAGAAAGATTAGATACTATCTGGTGTGCACTGGCTCCTCCCTCTATGCCCCTCCTCCAGACCTCAGTTAGGGAAACTGTGCCCGGAAGAGCTGACATTACAAGGAAAGGATTTTGGAATCCAGGGTAAAGGTGCATACACACGGAGAGATTTTGACTATGAGAGATTTTGACTAACTTTTCCCTTGAACTGGCAGTAGGAGATTTTGACTAACTTTACCAGAGATTTTGTCTAACTATGCAAGAGATTTTGGCTATGGGAGATTTTGACTATCTCATTTAAATAAGGGGATGAGTGTCATATATAGGACGATTTTACAGGGTGGCTGGTATTTAAATAGCTAAAAGTTAAAAAAATAATTTGCGTGGGGTCCCCCCTCCTATGTAAAACCAGCCTCGGGCTCTTTGAGCCAGTCCTGGTTGTTAAAATACAGAGGAAAAAATGAGTAGGGTTCCCCCATATTTAGACAACCAGCACCGGGCTCTGCGTCCGGTCCTGGTTTAAAAAATACGGGGGACAAAAGACATAGGGGTCCCCCGTATTTTTCAAACCAGCACCGGGCTCCACTAGCCAGGGAGATAATGCCACAGCCGGGGGACACTTTTATATTGGTCCCTGCGGCCGTGCCATTACCCCCCCAACTAGTCACCCCTGGCCGGGGTACACTGGAGGAGTGAGGACCCCTTAAATCAAGGGGTCCCCCCCTCCAGCCACCCAAGGGCCAGGGGTGAAGCCCGAGGCTGTCCCCCCCATCTGTGGGCGGTGGATGGGAGGCTGATAGCCTTTCAATAGTAATATTGTTCTTTACAGGTGGCCTACAGGTCCCAGCAAGCCTGCCCCAGCATGCTGGCACTTAGAGAACCACAAGTGCCAGCATGCCCGGACATAAAGGGCCCGCTGGCACCTGTAGTCCACCTGTAAAGAAAATATTGGGGAAAAAACACGACACATTCTTTAAAAAATCCTTTATTAAACTGGGTCTTCACCTGGGAGGCGGCGGCCTTTAAGCTCTTTTGCATGGCCGCCGCCTTCCCAGGACTTCCAGCATCTTCACCTGGTGGGCGGCGGCTGCTAAGCTCTTTTGCATAGCCGCCGCCCATCCAGGACTTCCACGGCGTCTTCAGTCTTCAGGAGCTCTTCTCCGCTCCTCCTCCGCCGTCGGACTGAAAGCCGCTGCCTCGCGCTGACTTATATAAGTCAGCGGGAGGGGGCGGGGCGATGACGCGACGAGCCGTGATTGGCTCGCGGCGGCCATCTTGAATTTCAAAAATGACGCTGAGGCGCTATTTTTGAAACTGGTACCGCTCCGCTGCCAAACTCTGCAAGATAAAGGTAAATTTCCCCCGCCCGCACCGCCGCCGCCCGCACCGCAACCCGCCCGCACCCGCAACCCGCCGTCACCCACACCGCCACCGCAACCCGCCGCCGCCCGCACCGCCGCCACAACCCGCCGCCGCCCGCACCACCGCCGCCTGCAACATCGCTATCGCTGGGAAAAATCGCTGGCCTCTTAAAGTATTAGCGATTTTGACTAACTTTTGCAGCGACATAGCCAAAATTGACTTGCCTGCACTGACTATTTTTCCCAGCGATAGCGACCTAGCGGGGACGCGCATCGCTATCGCTGCCTGTATACACACGGAGCGATCTGCACTAACTTTCTGAGCGATTTTGACTATATAGTCAAAATCGCTCAGTTATATCGCTCCGTGTGTATGCACCTTAAGACTCATACCAGTCACACCAATCACACCGTACAACTTGTGATAACCTTACCCAGTTAACAGTATGAACAACAACTGAGCATCACTCAACGGATGGCTCATAACAATAACCCTTATTAAGCAATAACTATATACATGTATTGCAGAAAGTCCGCACTTGGGACGGGCACCCAGCATCCACTACGGACTATGAGAAATAGAATTACCGGTGAGTAAATTTTTATTTTCTCTAACGTCCTAGTGGATGCTGGGGACTCCGTAAGGACCATGGGGATTATACCAAAGCTCACAAACGGGCGGGAGAGTGCGGATGACTCTGCAGCACCGAATGAGCAAACACAAGGTCCTCCTCAGCCAGGGTATCAAACTTGTAGAACTTTGCAAAAGTGTTTGAACCCGACCAAGTAGCTGCTCGGCAAAGCTGTAAAGCAGAGACCCCTCGGGCAGCCGTCCAAGAAGAGCCCACCTTCCTTGTGGAATGGGCTTTCGCTGATTTAGGATGCGGCAATCCAGCCGCAGAATGAGCCAGCTGAATCGTGCTACAGATCCAGCGAGCAATAGTTTGCTTTGAAGAAGGAGCACCCAGCTTATTGGGTGCATACAGAATAAACAGCGAGTCAGTCTTCCTGACCCCAGCCGTTCTGGAAACATATACTTTCAAAGCCCGGACTACGTACAGCAACTTGGAGTCCTCCAAGTCCCGAGTAGCCGCAGGCACCACAATAGGTTGGTTCAAATGAAACGATGATACCACCTTTGGGAGAAATTGGGGACGAGTCCGCAATTCTGCCCTGTCCATATGGAAGATCAGATAGGGGCTTTTACATGACAAAGCCGCCAATTCTGACACATGCCTAGCCGATGCTAAGGCCAACAGCATGACCTCCTTCCACGTGAGATACTTTAGTTCCACGGTCTTAAGTGGCTCAAACCAGTGGGATTTCAGGAAATCCAACACAACGTTAAGATCCCAAGGTGCCACTGGTGGCACAAAAGGGGGCTGAATATGCAGCACTCCCTTTACAAACGTCTGAACCTCAGGCAGTGAAGCCAGTTCTTTTTGAAGGAAAATGGATAGGGCCGAAATCTGGACCTTTATGGACCCTAATTTTTAAGCCCATAGTCACACCTGACTGTAGGAAGTGCAGAAATCGACCCAGCTGGAATTCCTCTGTAGGGGCCTTCCTGGCCTCACACCAAGCAACATATTTTCGCCATATACGGTGATAATGCTTTGCTGTCACATCCTTCCTAGCTCTCATCAGCGTAGGAATCACTTCATCCGGGACGCCCTTTTCCGTTAGGATCCGGCGTTCAACCGTCATGCCGTCAAACGCAGCCACGGTAAGTCTTGGAACAGACAGGGCCCCTGTTGCAACAGGTCCTGTCTGAGAGTTAGTGGCCATGGGTCCTCTGTGATCATCTCTTGTAGTTCTGGGTACCAAGTCCTTCTTGGCCAATCCGGAACGATGAGTATTGTTCTCACTCCTCTTTTTCTTACTATTCTCAGTACCTTGGGTATGAGAGGAAGAGGAGGAAACACATAGACCGACTGGAACACCCACGGTGTCACTAGCGCGTCCACAGCTATCGTCTGAGGGTCCCTTGACCTGGCGCAATATCTTTTTAACTTTTTGTTGAGGGGGGGACGCCATCATGTCCACCTGTAGCAGTTCCCATCGATTTGCAATCTGTGTGAAGACTTCTTGATGAAGTCCCCACTCTCCCGGGTGGAGGTCGTGTCTGCTGAGGAAGTCTGCTTCCCAGTTGTCCACTCCCGGAATGAACACTGCTGACAGTGCTTGCACGTGATTCTCCGCCCAACGAAGAATCTTTGTGGCTTCCGCCATTGCCACCCTGGCGGTTTACATGGGCGACCGCCGTGATGTTGTCTGATTGAATCAGCACTGGTTGGTCCCGAAGCAGGGGCTCCGCTTGACTCAGGGCGTTGTATATGGCCCTTAGTTCCAGTATATTTATGTGCAGACAAGTCTCCTGACTTGACCACAGCCCTTGGAAGTTTCTTCCCTGAGTGACTGACCCCCATCCGCGGAGGCTTGCATCCGTGGTCACCAGGACCCAGTCCTGTATGCCGAACCTGCGGCCCTCGAGAAGATGAGCACTCTGCAGCCACCACGGAAGAGACACCCTGGCCCTCGGGGACAGGGTGATCAGCCGATGCATCTGAAAATGCGATCCGGACCACTTGTCCAACAGATCCCACTGAAAAATCCTCGCATGGAACCTGCCGAAAGGAATGGCTTCGTATGAGGCCACCATCTTTCCCAGGACTCGCGTGCAGTGGTGCACCGACACCTGTTTTGGTTTCAGGAGGTCCCTGACCAGAGTCACTAGCTCCTGGGCCTTCTCCTCCGGGAGAAACACCTTCTTCTGTTCTGTGTCCAGAATCATGCCCAGGAAGGGCAGATGCGTCGTAGGAATCAGCTGCGACTTTGGAACATTCAGAATCCAGCCGTGCTGTTGCAACACCTCCTGAGAGTGTGCTACGGTGATCAACAACTGCTCCCTGGACCTCGCCTTTATGAGGAGATCGTCCAAGTACGGGATAACTGTAACTCCTTGCTTCCGAAGGAGTACCATCATTTCCGCCATTACCTTGGTAAATATTCTCGATGCCGTGGAGAGCCCAAACGGCAACGTCTGGAACTGGTAATGACAGTCCTGTACCACAAACCTGAGGTACTCCTGGTGAGGGGGATAAATGGGGACATGCAAGTAAGCATCCTTGATGTCCAGAGCTACCATAAAATCCCCCTCTTCCAGGCTTGCAATGACCGCTCTGAGCGATTCCATTTTGAACTTGAATTTTTTTATATAAATGTTCAAGGATTTTAAATTCGGAATGGGTCTTACCGAACCGTCCGGTTTCGGTACCACAAACATTGTGGAATAGTAACCCCTTCCCTGTTGAAGGAGGGGAACCATTATTATCACTTGCTGGAGGTATAGCTTGTGAATTGCCGCCAGCACTACCTCCCTTTCCATGGGGGAAGCTGGCAAGGCTGATTTTAGGTAACGGTGAGGAGTCACTTCGAATTCCAGCTTGTATCCCTGAGATACAATTTGTATAGGCCAGGGATCCACTTGCGAGCGAACCCACTGGTTGCTGAATTTTCGGAGACGCGCCCCCACCGCACCTGGCTCCGCCTGTGGAGCCCCAGCGTTATGCGGTGGACTTAGTGGAAGATGGGGAGGACTTTTGTTCCTGGGAACTGGCTGCATGGTGCAGCTTCTTTCCTCTACCCCTGCCTCTGGCAAGAAAGGATGCACCTCTGACCTTCTTGCTTCTCTGAGAACGAAAGCACTGCATTTGATAATACGGTGCTTTCTTAGGCTGTGAGGAAACCTGAGGCAAGAAAGTCGACTTTCCAGCTGTCGCTGTGGACACGAGGTCCGAGAGACCGTCCCCAAACAATTCCTCACCCTTATAAGGCAAAACCTCTATGTGTTTATTAGAATCGGCATCCCCTGTCCATTGCCGAGTCCATAAGACCCTTCTGGCAGACATGGACATTGCATTTATTCTAGAGCCCAGCAGGCAAATGTCCCTCTGGGTATCCCGCATATATAAGACGGCGTCTTTTATATGGCCCAGGGTTAGCAAGACCGTGTCCCTGTCCAGGGCATCTATGTCCTCTGACAGAGTATCTGTCCATGCTGCTACAGCGCTACACATCCAGGCTGAAGCAATAGCTGGTCTCAGTAGAGTACCAGAGTGAGTATACACTGACTTCAGGATAGCTTCCTGCTTCCTATCCGCAGGATCCTTTAGGGCGGCCGTATCCTGAGACGGCAGGGCCACCTTCTTAGATAAGCGTGTCAACGCCTTGTCTACCCTAGGGGAGGATTCCCAACGTAACCTGTCCGTTGACGGGAAAGGGTACACCATCAGTAGCTTTTTGGAAATCACTACTTTCTTATCAGGGGAACTCCACGCTTCTTCACATAACTCATTTAATTCATGTGAAGGGGGAAAAGTCACTGCCTGCTTTTTCTCCCCAAACATATACACCCTCTTGTCAGGGACAGGGTTAACCTCTGAAATGTGCAATACATCTTTCATTGCAATAATCATGTAGCGGATGGCCTTGGTCATTTTAGGCTGTAAATGTGCCTCATCATCGTCGACACTGGAGTCGGACTCCGTGTCGGCATCTGTGTCAACCATCTGAGATACTGGGCGTTTATGAGCCCCTGACGGCCTCTGAGTCGCCTGGGCAGGCACGGGTTGAGACCCCGGCTGTCCCAAGGCTGCAGCGTCATCAAACCTTTTATGTAAGGAGCTTACATTATCATTTAAGACCTTCCACATATCCATCCAATTAGGTGTCGGCCCCGACACCACATTTATCTGCACTTGCTCCGCCTCCACGTAACCCTCCTCATCAAACATGTCGACACAGCCGTACCGACACACTGCACACACACAGGGAATGCTCTGACTGAGGACAGGACCCCACAAAGGCCTTTGGGGAGACAGAGAGAGAGTATGCCAGCACACACCACAGCGCTATATAACCCAGGGATTTTCACTATAATAAGGGATTACCCAATAGCTGCCGATTTTATGTCTTTTGTGCCTAAATTTATGTGCCCCCCCTCTCTTTTTTACCCTTCTTGTACCTGGATACTGCAGGGGAGAGCCTGGGGAGCTACTTCCAGCGGAGCTGTGAAGAGAAAATGGCGCTGGTGTGCTGAGGGAGAAGGCCCCGCCCCCTCAGCGGCGGGCTTCTGTCCCGCTTTCTGTGTGAAAAAATGGCGGGGGTTTTTACATATATACAGTGCCCAGCGCCCTGCACCCTACAGTGACCGGAGTGTGAAAGTGTGCTGGGAGCAATGGCGCACAGCTGCGGTGCTGTGCGCTACCTTAAATGAAGACAGGAGTCTTCTGCCGCCGATTTCGCAGTCTTCAAGCTTCTGTTCTTCTGGCTCTGCGAGGGGGACGGCGGCGCGGCTCCGGGAACAGACTTTTGAGGACAGGTGCCTGTGTTCAAACCCTCTGGAGCTAATGGTGTCCAGTAGCGTAAGAAGCGCAACCTAGCTGCAGATAGGTAGGTTTGCTTCTCTCCCCTCAGTCCCTCGTAGCAGTGAGTCTGTTGCCAGCAGAAGCTCACTGAAAATAAAAAACCTAACAAATACTTTCTTTTACTAGCAGGCTCAGGAGAGCCCACTAGGAGCACCCAGCTCTGGCCGGGCACAGATTCTAACTGAGGTCTGGAGGAGGGGCATAGAGGGAGGAGCCAGTGCACACCAGATAGTACCTAATCTTTCTTTAGAGTGCCCAGTCTCCTGCGGAGCCCGTCTATTCCCCATGGTCCTTACGTAGTCCCCAGCATCCACTAGGACGTTAGAGAAAGTTTGTAATTCCGGCAACATGGCAAGTTGTTTCTGAAAGAAAATAGAGAGCGCCGAAATCTGGACTTTGATGGAGCCTAAACGTAGGCCCATATCCACTCCCACTTGTAGGAAAAGCAGAAAACAACCAATTCTAAACTCCACGGTAGACACCTTTCTACTTTCACACCAGGAAACATACTGTTTCCAGATACGATGATAATGTTTTGACGTAACCATCTTCCTGGCCTGGACCATGGTGGAAATAACCCAGGAGGGAAGACCTTTTCTTGCTAGAATCTCCTCCTCAACTTCCAAGCCATCAAACCTAGCCGCTGTAAGTCTGGATAGACAAATGGACCTTGTTGAACAAGATTCTGTTGGAGCAGCAGAGGCCAGGGATATTCCAGAGCCATGAATAGGGATCCTCCAGAGCCATGGTCTGAGAACCACGCCCGTCAAGGCCAATCCGGGACAATTAGAATTGCTTGAACGCTTTTCCTTCTTAGTCTTTTTAGAACCCTTGGGATTAGCGGTAGAAGGAGGAACAGGTACATAAACTGGTACATCCACGATGTCATCAGTGCAACCACTGCTACAGCCTGCGGATCCCTCGTTCTGGAACAGTAACAGCATAGCTTCTTGTTGAGACAAGAGGCCCTCAAATCTATCTGCGGACAGCCCCACCGGTGAATTAACTGTTGAAACACCTTGGGATGTAGGCCCCATTCCCCCAGATTGAGGTCGTGTCTGCAGAGGAAATTCGGTTCCCAGTTGTCCACTCCTGGAATGAATATGGCTGAGATGGCCTCCGCCCAGAGGAGGATACTTGACACTTTTTGCATTGCCGCTCTGCTTCTTGTTCCCCCTTGTTGGTTTATGTACGCCACCGCCGTGGCATTGTCCGATTGAACCTGGATCGCCCGATGCCTCAGGAGATGGGAAGCTTGCAGAAGGGCATTGGAAATTACCCTGAGTTCCAGGATGTTTAATCGGCAGAGCAGATTCCTGACGTGACCATATCCCCTGGAACTGGGCCCCCTGGGTCACATCACCCCAACCCTGGAGGCTGTCATCAGTTGTCAGTAGAATCCCTGATTGGATATTAAAATGCCTGCCCACCACCAGGTGAAGAACCTGAAGTCACCATTATAGGGAAATCCGGGCTACCAGAGATAAGGTTACTTCCTGATGCATATAAAAGGTGAGACACCGACCAGCTGTCCAGAAGATCCAGTTGAAATGGCCGGGCATGAAATTGTATTGGACTGCCACGTTTATAAGTGCAGCGGCACTGCCGCTGGAGAGCTCCCCCCTTGCTATGAACCCCTGGTATCAGGACAGAAGCCTAACAGCGTGGGTCCCCGGAGGAGTAGCGTGCATGCAGCCTTGATTATCCACAGGAGCAGGAAAAGGTGCCTTCCCGCCTCTGGTCCCATTGCGGGAAGTCCCGCTCCTTGCAATGGCGCGCGGTCCCTGTAGTTTGTTTTTTATACTGCCCATGTTAACACAGTAAAACCATAACAGTACACGCAAAGCCTCGTCTGGCAGTGAGCACTGCTGAGGGGAGTCAGTTTTGTCCGCGGCGTGCACCGTAGCTCGTGGCCCGTGACCACCACACGACATGCTGCCAAAACTAACCGAGACCCCGATGTAACACTCACCGCACCTTGAGCTTCACCATCTATTAGAGGGGGCGGCTAGCTGCCAGCATGGGCACACATACTAACGATGTGTGATCAGCACCTCAGGAGCTCAGTGTCCTGTCAGCTGGGATTACGAACCATTAACCCTTGAAAAAGTTGTGTGAGCGCAACGAAACGCATTGGTGAGATCTGTTGCTGTGTGTCTACTCCTACTAATTGACAATCCGGATGATCAAGACCTGGACCAAGTCCCCGTTTGTTGTGTGCCCACTGGACTCCATCTCTTAAAGAACTCTCCATACCGTTCAATTTGGACCATTGCCAGCGATTAAGGAACTGCCACTTGCGGACGCTGTTTCGCTTAATTACCTTTGAAAGACACTGGTGGTAAATATATACTTACTGTTGTGGTCTACATTGTCCCCTTTGTGGAACATATTGGGACTGCTGTAAACGGTACAGGTCGATTGAACTTTCCCTTTTTGATCTGCATATATAAGTGGGAGTAGCACTCCTTATTCATCTATTTTCAGTGTTTTTATATTTTAAACCAAGTGTACACCATGATGTTTAATAACTTCTGCTCTTAACATTAAATAGTGTTGCTTTTATGACCTACCATTCTCATTGTTGACCGATTAGCGCTACATTTTTTCTTGTATCTACCTATTTGGGGTCTGACCAACCCTTTGTGTTTAGCTGCTGGGGTGAACCTCTCCATCTAGCGCCAGGAATAGACCACCTAGGTGGTTTTCTCCTTTTTTGCATAAACCCTCAGGAGGTTGGTTCGGTTTCCCCTCTAAGTCTCACGAAGCAGGTAGCCTGGTTGCCAACCAGGGCTACCTGAAAATAACCTACTAAAATTAAAAATAAAAGAAACTTTCTGGAGCTCCAGAGAAATGCACCCGGCTCCTTGGGCACATTCTTCTTAACTGAGTCTGGTAGGAGGGCCATTGAGGGGAGGAGCCAGCACACACATACACACACTAAAGGTTTTAAAGTGCCAGGCTCCAGTGGACCTGATCTATACCCCATGGTACAGATCCCCAGTATCCACTAGGACGTAACATAAAAATAATTTACGTTGGCCCAATTTTAGATTACCGTGGGTATGCATGCTCCCGATACCCGTGGTATCCCCCCGCAAAAAAATGTTGCACTGTATTCTGCACTGGAAACCCTGCGGCATGTAAACAAAAACAAAAAAATACACCCACCTACCAGTGCTCTCCCCTCCATCTTCCGACTGTGGAGGGGGCTGCTGCGAGTCCTGGGGGCCGCTGGGCAGGCACAAGGGCTACTGGGATATGTACTTCTCCCAATGGCTGGCTCTGGGGGGTCACATACACACACCGGTGTCACATAAACACACTAATGACCACACACTCACAGACCCTCATACACACATGCAAATACTCACACGAACTACATTCTCACCACTGCTGCAGAGGACCTAAATCCGATGCTGGATGCTGAAGACACCGATTCCAATTGCAAAATTAGTCCTCAGAAGGGGTGTCGCCGGAGTCCCAGAGCAAGTCCCGGCAATTTTTTCCTAAAATTAACAATTTTAGGAAAAATCAGACTTCCCCTGGAGGTGCGTGAAAACAGACATAGTGATTTCTATAGAAATCACTGCGTTATATTTTCAGTCTGGCAATTGAATAGAAAAACCAAGCAGTCGTTGGGTTTTTCAAATTTCCCATCCACAACTAAATCTGACCTTCTGTCTGCAAAGTACACAGTCTTGTTTTATTACTATGGGGTCTATTCAATTGAAATCGGAACTGCCGTCTAGTCGGAAAGACGCCAGTTTACAACTTTTTAGGTTGAATCATGATTCTACCTATTCAGTGGGCCTGCTGTGTTCCCATTTGTAATGCGCAAAGGAATATGTTGACAATGGGATTTCATGTGGCAAAATGAAAAAATATTATTTCTCTCTATATTTGACATAAATCAATATAAAATATAATATGAATATGAAATAGGCATAAATTGAGGAAACAGAATAATGTCCAACAAAAGATCAATCAATATAAAATAAGAATTTACTTACCGATAATTCTATTTCTCGTAGTCCGTAGTGGATGCTGGGGACTCCGTAAGGACCATGGGGAATAGCGGCTCCGCAGGAGACTGGGCACAAAAGTAAAGCTTTAGAACTACCTGGTGTGCACTGGCTCCTCCCCCTATGACCCTCCTCCAAGCCTCAGTTAGGATACTGTGCCCGGATGAGCGTACACAATAAGGAAGGATTTTGAATCCCGGGTAAGACTCATACCAGCCACACCAATCACACCATATAACTTGTGATCTAAACCCAGTTAACAGCATGATAACAGAGGAGCCTCTAGAAAAGATGGCTCACTACAGCAATAACCCGATTTTTTGGTAACAATAACTATGTACCAGTATTGCAGACAATCCGCACTTGGGATGGGCGCCCAGCATCCACTACGGACTACGAGAAATAGAATTATCGGTAAGTAAATTCTTATTTTCTCTAACGTCCTAAGTGGATGCTGGGGACTCCGTAAGGACCATGGGGATTATACCAAAGCTCCCAAACGGGCGGGAGAGTGCGGATGACTCTGCAGCACCAAATGAGAGAACTCCAGGTCCTCCTCAGCCAGGGTATCAAATTTGTAGAATTTTACAAACGTATTTGCTCCTGACCAAGTAGCTGCTCGGCAAAGTTGTAAAGCCGAGACCCCTCGGGCAGCCGCCCAAGATGAGCCCACCTTCCTTGTGGAATGGGCTTTTACAGATTTTGGCTGTGGCAGGCCTGCCACAGAATGTGCAAGCTGAATTGTACTACAAATCCAACGAGCAATAGTCTGCTTAGAAGCAGGAGCACCCAGCTTGTTGGGTGCATACAGAATAAACAACGAGTCAGATTTTCTGACTCCAGCCGTCCTGGAAACCTATATTTCCAGGGCTCTGACAACGTCTAACAACTTGGAGTCCTCCAAGTCCCTAGTAGCCGCAGGCACCACAATAGGTTGATTCAGGTGAAACGCTGAAAACCACCTTAGGGAGAAACTGAGGACAAGTCCTCAAGTCCGCCCTGTCCGAATGGAAAATCAGATGAGGGCTTTTACAGGATAAAGCCGCCAATTCTGACACGCACCTGGCCCAGGCCAGGGCCAACAGCATGACCACTTTCCATGTGAGATATTTTAACTCCACATATTTAAGTGGTTCAAACCAATGTGACTTTTGGAACCCAAAAACTACATTTAGATCCCAAGGTGCCACTGGAGGCACAAAAGGAGGCTGTATATACAGTACCCCTTTCACAAACGTCTGAACTTCAGGGACTGAAGCTAGTTCTTTTTGGAAGAAAATTGACAGGGCCGAAATTTGAACCTTAATGGACCCCCATTTCAGGCCCATAGACACTCCTGTTTGCAGGAAATGTAGGAATCGACCTAGTTGAAAATTCCTCCGTCGGGGCCTTACTGGTCTCGCACCACGCAACATATTTTCGCCAAATGCGGTGATAATGTTTTGCGGTTATATCTTTCCTGGCTTTGATCAGGATAGGAATGACTTCATCCGGAATGCCTTTCTCCTTCAGGATCCGGCGTTCAACCGCCATGCCGTCAAACGCAGCCGCGGTAAGTCTTGGAACAGACAGGGTCCTTGCTGGAGCAGGTCCCTTCTTAGAGGTAGAGGCCACGGATCCTCCGTGAGCATCTCTTGAAGTTCCGGTTACCAAGTCCTTCTTGGCCAATCCGGAGCCACGAATATAGTGCTTACTCCTCTCCATCTTATAATTCTCAGTACCTTGGGTATGAGAGGCAGAGGAGGGAACACATACACTGACTGGTACACCCACTGTGTTACCAGAGCGTCCACAGCTATTGCCTGAGGGTCCCTTGACCTGGCGCAATACTTGTCGAGTTTTATAAACATGTGGAAGACTTCTGGGTGAAGTCCCCACTCTCCCGGGTGGAGGTCGTGTCTGCTGAGGAAGTCTGCTTCCCAGTTGTCCACTCCCGGAATGAATACTGCTGACAGTGCTATCACATGATTTTCCGCCCAGCGAAGAATCCTTGCAGCTTCTGCCATTGCCCTCCTGCTTCTTGTGTCACCCTGTCTGTTTACGTGGGTGACTGCCGTGATGTTGTTCGAATGGATCAACTCCGGGTGACCTTGAAGCAGAGGTCTTGCTGAGCTTAGAGCATTGTAAATGGCCCTTAGCTTCAGGATATTTATGTGAAGTGATGTCTCCAGGCTTGACCATAAGCTCTGGAAATTCCTTCCCTGTGTGACTGCTCCCCAGCCTCGCAGGCTGGCATCCGTGGTCACCAGGACCCAGTCCTGAATGTGCGGCCCTCTAGAAGATGAGCACTCTGTAACCACCACAGGAGAGACACCCTTGTGCTTGGTGACAGGGTTATCCTCTGATGCATCTGAAGATGCGACCCGGACCATTTGTCCAGCAGGTCCCACTGGAAAGTTCTCGCGTGGAATCTGCCGAATGGGATTGCTTCGTAGGAAGCCACCATTTTTCACAGAACCATTTCATTGATGTACTGAGACTTGGCTCGGTTATAGGAGGTTCCCGACTAGCTCGGATAACTCCCTGACTTTCTCCTCCGGGAGAAACACCTTTTTCTGGACTGTGTCCAGGATCATCCCTAGGAACAGAAGACGAGTCGTCGGAATCAGCTGCGATTTTGGAATATTGAGAATCCAATCGTGCTGCCGCAACACTACCTGAGATAGTGCTACACCGACCTCCAACTGTTCCCTGGATCTTACCCTTATCAGGGAATCGTCCAAGTAAGGGATAACTAAAATTCCCTTCCTTCGAAGGAGTATCATCATTTCGGCCATTACCTTGGTAAAGACCCGGGGTGCCGTGGACCATCCATACGGCAGCGTCTGAAACTGATAGTGACAGTTCTGTACCATAAACCTGAGGTACCCTTGGTGAGAAGGGTAAATTGGGACATGAAGGTAAGCATCCTTGATGTCCCGAGACATCATGTAGTCCCCTTCTTCCAGGTTCGCAATCACTGCTCTGAGTGACTCAATCTTGAATTTGAACCTCCGTATGTAAGTGTTCAAGATTTTAGATTTAGAATCGGTCTCACCGAGCCGTCCGGCTTCGGTACCACAACAGTGTGGAATAATACCCCGTTCCCTGTTGCAGGAGGGGTACCTTGATTATCACCTGCTGGGAATACAGCTTGTGAATGGCTTCCAAAACTGCCTCCCTGTCAGAAGGAGACATCGGTAAAGCCGACTTTAGGAAACGGCGAGGGGGAGACGTCTCGAATTCCAATTTGTACCCCTGAGATATCACCTGAAGGATCCAGGGGTCTTGAAATTCATTGAGACGGGCCCCCACCGTGCCTGATTCTGCTTGTAAAGCCCCAGCGTCATACTGAGGGCTTGGCAGAGGCGGGAGAGGGCTTCTGCAGCCTTTTTCCTCTCCCTCTGTCACGGGGCAGAAATGAGGAACCTTTTGCCCGCTTGCCCACGAAAAGACTGCGCCTGATAATACGGCGTCTTCTTATGTTGAGAGGCGACCTGGGGTACAAACGTGGATTTCCCAGCTGTTGCCGTGGCCACCAGGTCTGAAAGACCGACCCCAAATAACTCCTCCCCTTAATAAGGCAATACTTCCAAATGCCGTTTGGAATCCGCATCACCTGACCACTGTCGTGTCCATAACCCTCTACTGGCAGAAATGGACAACGCACTTAGACTTGATGCCAGTCGGCAAATATTCCGCTGTGCATCACGCATATATAGAAATGCATCTTTTAAATGCTCTATAGGCAATAATATACTGTCCCTATCTAGGGTATCAATATTTTCAGTCAGGGAATCCGACCACGCCAACCCAGCACTGCACATCCAGGCTGAGGCGATTGCTGGTCGCAGTATAACACCAGTATGTGTGTAAATACATTTTAGGATACCCTCCTGCTTTCTATCAGCAGGATCCTTAAGGGCGGCCATCTCAGGAGAGGGTAGAGCCCTTGTTCTTACAAGCGTGTGAGCGCTTTATCCACCCTAGGGGGTGTTTCCCAACGCACCCTAACCTCTGGCGGGAAAGGATATAATGCCAATAACATTTTAGAAATTATCAGTTGTTATCGGGGGAAACCCACGCATCATCACACACCTCATTTAATTTCTCAGATTCAGGAAAACTACAGGTAGTTTTTCCTCACCGAACATAATACCCCTTTTTGGTGGTACTCGTATTATCAGAAATGTGTAAAACATTTTTCATTGCCTCAATCATGTAACGTGTGGCCCTACTGGAAGTCACATTTGTCTCTTCACCGTCGACACTGGAGTCAGTATCCGTGTCGGCGTCTATATCTGCCATCTGAGGTAACGGGCGCTTTAGAGCCCCTGACGGCCTATGAGACGTCTGGACAGGCACAAGCTGAGTAGCCGGCTGTCTCATGTCAACCACTGTCTTTTATACAGAGCTGACACTGTCACGTAATTCCTTCCAACAGTTCATCCACTCAGGTGTCGACCCCCTAGGGGGTGACATCACTATTACAGGCAATCTGCTCCGTCTCCACATCATTTTTCTCCTCATACATGTCGACACAAACGTACCGACACACAGCACACACACAGGGAATGCTCTGATAGAGGACAGGACCCCACTAGCCCTTTGGGGAGACAGAGGGAGAGTTTGCCAGCACACACCAGAGCGCTATATATATATATATACAGGGATAACCTTATATAAGTGTTTTTCCCCTTATAGCTGCTGTATTTTTAATACTGCGCGTAATTAGTGCCCCCCTCTCTTTTTTAACCCTTTCTGTAGTGTAGTGACTGCAGGGGAGAGCCAGGGAGCTTCCCTCCAACGGAGCTGTGAGGGAAAATGGCGCCAGTGTGCTGAGGAGATAAGGCCGCCGAGAAGGGGGCGGAGCCTATCTCCCGTTTTTCTGTGTATTCTGGCAGGGGTTAAATTCATCCATATAGCCCAGGAGCTATATGTGATGCATTTTTTTTGCCATCCAAGGTGTTTTTATTGCGTCTCAGGGCGCCCCCCCCCAGCGCCCTGCACCCTCAGTGACCGGAGTGTGAAGTGTGCTGAGAGCAATGGCGCACAGCTGCAGTGCTGTGCGCTACCTTGTTGAAGACAGGACGTCTTCTGCCGCCGATTTTCCGGACCTCTTCTGTCTTCTGGCTCTGGAAGGGGGCCGGCGGCGCGGCTCTGGGACCTATCCATGGCTGGGCCTGTGATCGGTCCCTCTGGAGCTAATGTCCAATAGCCTAAGAAGCCCAATCCACTCTGCACGCAGGTGAGTTCGCTTCTTCTCCCCTTAGTCCCTCGATGCAGTGAGCCTGTTGCCAGCAGGTCTCACTGAACATAAAAAACCTAAAACTAAACTTTTCACTAAGCAGCTCAGGAGAGCCACCTAGTGTGCACCCTTCTCGTTCGGGCACAAAAATCTAACTGAGGCTTGGAGGAGGGTCATAGGGGGAGGAGCCAGTGCACACCAGGTAGTTCTAAAGCTTTACTTTTGTGCCCAGTCTCCTGCGGAGCCGCTATTCCCCATGGTCCTTACGGAGTCCCCAGCATCCACTTAGGACGTTAGAGAAATTAATTTGTTCAATAACGAATATAGCAGGAGCATAATCAGATATTGAAAACCCAAAAGACTGTTGAACTTAAATGCCTTTTTTGGCACAAACAGCACTTTTTTTATATTGCACATCGGCAAAAAAAATATTAATATATCAATATCAATACATAGATTTGGAAGCATTTAAAGCTTGTGACTCCATAAAGTACACAGAAAGGGTAAATGATGGAGGGAGGGGGTGCAAGAAAAGGCTGATCACAGCAGATCCCCAACAAAGACACATATGTGCCTGTCAGTAGGTGTATAACTTGTGGGTACTCTACGCGTGATGCAAAATACTGCACACTGATGGTGACGACAGGCAGTCAGCTCTAAGTAGCAATGGAATTTCGTTCCCTCCCCTCTATTATTAGTGCGGATACTGTACACTGTTTGCATTATTTATTTCATATCTACAACAATTGCTCGACAGCATGAAAGCACATTCAAATATTTTTAAAGGGGATGAAACTTGATGTTTGTATTTAATTAAACTTAATGAGCAAACTCAGCAAAGCGATATTGTATTTGCATCTACATTTAAATATATTACACATGTGCACTCTTTCACATAGCCTTAACACGCCATGTGGTGCAAATCGACTGGCATGAGTGAGCTCAGTGCCAGATTAATGTCAACATGGGCCTGGAGCTGAAATATATGAAGGGCCTATTGTATGCCACTGCAGAGGTTGGGACAATTGCTGCGGCAGATGATACAAAAAATCTCAAAAAAGTCTTTACATATACAAATATATCTATTTAAGAACAAAAAAGAAACAAATTTAAACTGTCATTGCCATCCTATGATAGCACTAATAAAACAGGTAATTTGCACTGCAAGTATAATTACAATACTAGTTAAATAGGCTTCCCCATGCAAAGGCTGTGGGGAACCATCACATACTGTACTACATGGTTATCCGGTCCCAGTGGTAATTTTTATGGCTACTAAGTGGGGAGGGTTAGGTTGCGGGCAGGGCTGGTGCTAGGGTGTTTGGCGCCCACCTGCAAAGTATAAATTTGCGCCCTTACTCCCATACATTATAAATGGTCAGTACACGCCGAAAGGTGCGGACTTACAAGGAAGAGACATGGCCACACAATAGCATTCCCAATTTATATTACACCACACAGTAGCACAATATAATTCACATTATACTGCACATAGGTGGTCATTCCGAGTTGTTCGCTCGGTAATTTTCTTCGCATCGCAGCGATTTTCCGCTAATTGCGCATGCGCAATGTTCGCACTGCGACTGCGCCAAGTAAATTTGCTATGCAGTCAGGAATTTTACTCACGGCATTACGAGGTTTTTTCTTCGTTCTGGTGATTGTAATGCGATTGACAGGAAGTGGGTGTTTCTGGGCGGAAACTGGCCGTTTTATGGGTGTGTGTGAAAAAACGCTGCCGTTTCTGGGAAAAACGCGGGAGTGTCTGAAGAAACGGGGGAGTGTCTGGGCGAACGCTGGGAGTGTTTGTGACGTCAAACCAGGAACGAAACTGACTGAACTGATCGCAGTTGCTGAGTAAGTGTGGAGCTACTCAGAAACTGCTAAGAAGTGTCTATTCGCAATTCTGCTAATCTTTCGTTCGCAATTTTACTATGCTAAGATTCACTCCCAGTAGGCGGCGGCTTAGCGTGTGCAAAGCTGCTAAAAGCAGCTTGCGAGCGAACAACTCGGAATGAGGGCCATAGTGCCCGAATCATATTATACCACACAGTAGGGTCCCTTATTCACCTTACCACACCCAGTAGTGCCCTTTATACACATAGTGCCCACAGTGGTATTGCCCCTTACATGTAATAGCCACAACAAAAAAGAGGTAGACCTGGGCAGGGGCAAACGCAGGATTTTTAATATATATATATATATATATATATAGGAAAAGAAAGAAGCAGCGGCACTCCGTCTGCTTCTTTCTTTTCCTGCATTACTGCCGACTGCGGAGGGCACCCGGTTTTTTGCCACAGTATACTGGGAGTGCCGGGCATTCTTATACTATATATATATATATATATATATATATATATATATATATATATATATTCGTGCAAAGGTGCGGCACTCAGGCTGTATTAATGCAATGAATCAACACGCAGTCAATGATACTACATTGACTGCGTGTCGATTCATTGCATTTATACAGCCTGAGTGCCGCACCTTTACACGAATATACAGAGATTTTTGTGAAGACACCAGGTGGAGAAGTGATTTGCAAGCTGGGAGTGCCAGACCTTTGACGCTGTATATATATATATATATATATATATATATATATATATTTTGCACGTCCGGCACTCAGGGGGATACAGCTGATAGTTAATGTGCTCTGGTGCCCTCTTACCAGACTCTGCGGTCCGTCTGTACACTGAGGGAAATGAACGGCAGTACTCAGGAGGCAGGTAAGTGGTGAAGCAAAAAGGTGCTTTATCTATGTTTCGGGGTACGTAGCCCCGTCATCAGGACACATGACAGGGCTACGTACCCCGAAACGTAGATAAAGCACCTTTTTGCTTCACCACTTACCTGCCTCCTGAGTGCTGCCCTTCATTCCCCTCAGTATATATATATATATATATATATATATATATATCAGAGCGGGAGAGAGAGAGGCATGGATGGAGAGAGAGTATGGGCGTGGAGAGACAGTGGTGAGGGAAAGAGCTGCATGGAGGAAAGAGAGAGCGGGTGCACTGGGGAGAGACAGAGAGAGGCATAGGGGAGAGAGAGGGCATGAGGGAAAGAAGCATGGGGGAAAGAGAGAGAGAGAGAGGGGCATGGGAGACAGAGAGATGGGGGTATGGGGAGAGAGAGTTATGGGGGAGGGAGATGGCATGGGCAGAGATGGGGCCATAAGGAGCGGGAGAGACAGGCATGGGGAAAGAGACATCCATAGGGAGAGACTGGTGAGAGAGAGCAACAGAATGAGATTAGGCAGGAGAGCTTGCTGCTCAATCCAAGTGCAGTAGTAACTACACTGCTTTCACTAAAGACCCATACACACTTGCCGAGAAAACGAGCGACGTAGCTCATTTTCCCCCTACCTGAGCATCGTCGCTCATTTTCTTGGCAACTGTATATGGCGCCAGCGACGATCGATGCGCTGCCCTGCGGGTCGGCTATGATCGTCGCTGTCAGCAGTGCATGCATGCTCTATCTGGACTGTCATCCAGGAGCTGCGTGATGTCACTGTGCGATATGAACGGTCATATCGCTCAGTGTGTACGGGCGGCCGCCGACCGCGCAGCCCGGGAGGGGAAACACTAGACAACGTCGTTTATAGAGCGACGTTGTCTAGTGTGTATGGACCTTTACACCTGTGAGTGCGGCTGATGTCTGTCTATTTAAGTAGAGTACCTGCTGTCCGGCTGATCGCTCCTTACTTCCCCTGCTTCATGGGTCCTCTTGGGCATCAGGAGTGCATGGAGATGCTGTGTGGCTCTTCACTTCTCGGTGCGGGCCCGGCAAAACAGACATTGCAGTGGCTGCCGGCTCCGCCCCCAGGCGAACTGCACTGTGTGTATATATATATATATATATATATATATACACACATATATATATATATATATATATTATATATATATATATATATATATATATATATATATATATATATATATTTACACACACTTTAAGCCACAGAGGCCCCCTTTGTGTAAGTGCCACAGGACTGGAAGGACAGGACTAACAGCAGCTGAATTTGCAGGAATTCAGATATCACCCAATATGGACAAAACTGCTGACTGACCAGGGGGCGGGGCTAATCGGACCTGTGGGCGGAGCTTCGGGGACAGAGTTTTGGATTGCATGGGAACAGAATCTGATGGAGCATAGCTGTAGGCCGCCCAGGGGGCGGAGCTAATTGGACATGTGGGCGGAGCTCCGGGAACAGCATTGGATTGCATGGGAACAGAATCTGATGGAGCACAGCTGCAGGCCGCCCAGGGGGCGGAGCTTATCGCGGCTGGGGTCTGACTCGAGTCTGAGCTTCAGGTAATAGGTGGGGATGGGAGCGGATGTGCACACTGCAGGCAGCTGCAGCCTGGAGTAGGCGGAGCCTCAGCCGGGACGGAGGTGTATGCTTTAACTGTTCATAAGTGATGACAGGAGAAGACGATTTCACCTGTCATCACTGGCTGGCTGAATTGCACGGGATCCTGTGGGCCTATTTTCAATGGGGGGCCTGGAGCTGCAGCTCCATCCGCCCCATTGTTAATCCGGCTCTTAATGAGCTTCTAGGTCCTGTGCCTCTTGGCTTGCGCCAAACATTTTTTGCATCTTTTTCAACAAAGAATGCATCTTGTGCAGTGTACACACTGGCCGATATATTGAACAGCCGATATATGACTGGCCCATCGGCCAGGGTGTACCAACGATATGTCTGTGAACACAGTCATTCACAGATATATCGCATTGGCCCTGCAGCACACACGATGACCAATATATCTACAGATATAATGGTGCATCGCTGTGTGTGTGTGTACGACCGGTCAGCTAACCGCCCGTACACACACTGCAGCAGCAGTCGGTGACTGACAGTTGAACTGGCCGAGTGCATGTAAATGCCCAGACAGTTCGTGACGTCAGTCACAACAGATCGGGCAGTGTATGCACAACATACAGACTGATCTGGCTATAGAATCATCTGCAGATCCATTGATCTGCAGATATATCTGCTAGTGTGCACCCACCATTAGACACGCACAAACATATGCATCAAACCGTTTCACAAAATCACACTGATTAATTGATATGCAGACTTTTAGACCTGTGTGTGACTGAATTTATATACAAAGCACAATGCAACTGGGCATTGAAAACAGCCATGGCTGCTGCATTGTAGCACTTCTTATACAAATTCAAACTCAGGGGCAGATGTATTAACCAGGAGAAAGCATAAGGAAGTGATAAACCAGTGATAAAGCAGTGTTAAGTGCAGGGTGATAACGCACCAGCCAATCAGCTCCTAACTGTTAATTTACATAAGGGATCTGATTGGCTGGAGTGTTTATCACCTTGCACATATCACTGGTTTATCACTTCCTTATGTCTTCTCCAGGTTAATACATCTGCCCCACTGTCACACACAAATTAATGAGTGCAGTCTCGTGAAGCAGTGTGGGGCATTTATTTGCGTCTATTACGCATTTTCTGGCAAAGAAAGATGCAAACAGTAAACTCAAAGAGTCGTAAAGGAACTTGGTGCGCTGAGAAGGGCTGTTTGGCGTGACTGCAGCAACAGTTATGAGGACACAACTTAGCATTTACTAATAACCCTGTCCAGACAATGGGGCAGATGTATTAACCTGGAGAAGGCATAAGGAAGTGATAAACCAGTGATGGGATCTGGTCTGAAGATTGACAGTGTCTAGGTCGACAATGTTTAGGTCGACCACGATAGGTCGACAGTCACTAGGTCGACAGGTCAAAAGGTAGACATGAGTCACATTTTTTTTCTTTTTTTAACTTTTTCATACTTAACGATCCACGCGAACTACGATTGGGAATAGTAACCTGCCCAAAGCGCAAACCATGCTAGGGGACACTGCACTAATTGGGCTTCCCGGTCACTGTACGGAGAAAACTACACCCAAAACTCATGTCGAACTTTTGACCTGTCGACCAAGAACCTGTCGACCTAGAAACCCTGTCAACCTAGTGACTGTCAACCTAAACATTGTCGACCTAGACACTGTCGATCTAATGATCCACACCCCCAGTGATATGTGCAAGGTGATAAAGGCACCAGCCAATCAGATCCTAGCTGTTAATTTACATATTAGAGCTGATGGGCAGTTGCCTTTATCACCTTGCACATATCACTGGTTTATCACTTCCTTATGCCTTCTCCAGGTTAATACATCTGCCCCAATATTATTTATATAATGATACTTCATAAAAGCACTGAATTGTGTATGTAATGGAAACATTAGCATATACTACTACAAAGCCACATCTCTGTATACTACTGTTTTCTCCTGAAAGCAACATGGCACATATGCAATCCTTGCCAGACTGCAAGCATCTTGGATGTTCAACCTGCTCTGCAAGCTGCACAAAATCCACATTTATTTTAAGACCATTTTATGCCTTCAAAATGCATCCCAACTTTACATCCACCCCATACATAAGGTCTCTGTGACAGAGTTTACATCTAAAAATTAGGTAGAGAATGTAATTGGGTGATCAGGCTAGTAAGAAATACATAATATTTTATGAGATTGTTTGTTATATTACTCAAGGCAACAATAATCCAAGCAAACTGCTAGGATATAAGGATCATCATATGTTTGTACCTCTGCACTTGTTACTGTATATACATTATTATAGAGTATACACTGCATCCAAAAAGTATTCACAGCGCTTCACTTTTTCCACATTTTGTTATGCTACAGCCTTATTCCAAAATTGAATAAATTATTTTTTTCCACTCAATATTCTACACACAATACCCAATAATGACAATGTGAAAACAAGTGTTTGAGATTTTTATAAAATTGATTTAAAAAAACAACTAATAACTCACATGTACATAAGTATTCACAGCCTTTGCCATGAAGCTCAAAATACAGCTCAAAAGCATCCTGTCTCCACTGATCATCCTTGAGATGTTCCTACAGCTTAATTCAGTTGATTTGACATAATTTGGAAATGCACCCACCTGTCTACATAAGGTCCCACATTTGACAGTGCATGTCTGAGCACAAACCAAGCATGAAATCAAAGGAATTGTCAGTAGACCTCCGAGACAGATTTATCTTAAGGCACAAATCTGGGGAAGGATAAAGAAAAATATCTGCTGCTTTGAAGGTCCCAATGAGCACAATGGTCTCCATCATCCGTACATGGAAGAACTTCGAAACCACCAGGACTCTTCCTAGTGCTAGCCGGCCATCTAAACCGAGCAATCGGGGGAGAAGGGCCCTAGTCAGGAAGGTGACCAAGAACCAGATGGTCACTGTCGGAGCTACAGCATTCCTCTGTGGAGAGAGGAAAACCTTCCAGAAGGACAACCATCTCTGTAACAATCCAGCAATCAGGCCTGTATGGTAGAGTGGCCAGACGGAAGCCACTCCTTAGTAAAAAGCACATGGCAGCCTGCCTGGAGATTGCCAAAATGCACCTGAAGGACTCTCAGACCATGAGAAACAAAATTCTCTGGTCTGATGAGACAAAGATGGAACTCTTTGGCGTGAATGTCAGGTGTCATGTTTGAAGGAAACCAGGCACCGCTCATCACCAGGCCAATAACATCCCTACAGTGAAGCATGGTGGTGGCAGCATCATGCTGTGGGGATGTTTTTTCAGCAGCAGGAACTGGGAGACTAGTAAGGATAAAAGGAAAGATGAATGCAGCAATGTACAGAGACATCCTGGATGAAAACCTGCTCTAGAGCACTCTTGACCTCAGACTGGAGTGATGGTTCATCTTTCAACAGGACAACGACCCTAAGCACACAGCCAAGATATCAGAGGAGTGGCTTCAGGACAACTTTGTGAATGTCTTTGAGTGGCCCAGCCAGAGCCCAGACTTGAATCTGATTGAACATCTCTGGAGAGATCTGAAAATGGCTGTGCACCGACCCTTCCCATCCAACCTGGTGGAGCTTGAGAAGAGGAATGGGTGAAACTGCCCAAAGATAGGTGAGCCAAGCTTGTGGCATCATATTCAGAAAGTCTTGAGGCTGTAATTGCTGCCAAAGGTGCATCAACAAAGTATTGAGCAAAGGCTGTGAATACTCAGGGCCGGTTCTGGCGCTCTGTGCGCCCCGTGCGGCAATAGGGGCGTGGCTTCATACAGGGGGCGTGGCTTTGTACAGGGGGCGTGGTCATTTACACCCCCTGTACAGACTGAAATGATGTGCGGTGCACAATGACGTTATCGTGCACAGCACAGCAAAGGTCCTCTCCACGAAGGGAAACTAGACGCGTACGCGTCTAGTTTCCCTTCACAGCGGCAGCGGGGGGGGGGGGGCAGCGGCCAGCGGCAGCGGGGAGCACACAGCAGCTGCGGATCTTGCCCTGGTGCGGCGCCCTCCGGATGGCGGCGCCCCGGGCAAAAGTCCTGCTTGCCCGTGCAAGATCCGCTACTGTGAATACTGTACATGTGATTTCTTAGTTTTTTATATTTAACACATTTGCAAAAATCTCAAAAACACTTTTTTCACGTTGTCATTAGGGTGAATTGCTTGTACAATTTTTAGGGATAAAATTAATTTATTCCATTTTGTAATAAGGCTGTAAAATAAAATGTGGAAAAAGTGAAGCGCTGTGAATACTTTCCGGATGCACTGTATATGTTCTGTGTAACAACCCTACAAATTTTACATGTAAAAACACTAAAATTAATCGCTTAATGGTAATCAATTAAAATATGGGCCTAACTCAAAGCTGAGTAAATCAAATTATTGAAGTTTACTGAAATAAGTACATTGTGGTATTATTCTGTTGGCTTTCGTAGAACATGTATAGGACAAAGACTTTTGCTTTGGGGTGTCTGTTATTCTTAAGAGAGCACCACGATGCACAGAAATGTCCACTGCTTCCTACTCTAGAGGTGGAATCCACAGGGATATAAGCTATGGAAAGACCGTCCAATTAGAGATAGACTATACAGGGGTATCTGAGAATCAGGAAACAGGAAGCATAATAAAGGTTCTGACATTGCAGCACATGGTTTAAAACCAATACCACCAGAGCTGTTACAGAAAGAAAAGCAGAGGCCTGGGGATCATTACAGAGTCTTTGAAGACTCTCATGTGGCTTTAGGCCATGCTCCCAATAAAAGCCTTACACAGAATCATGCTTCCTCTCTAGTCTGCGCACTCAATGGGGCTTCAGTAAAATGGAGACAGCTGGGTGGCTCATAGTCTGTCACTTGCTTAAAAAACTTTAATTCTCTGGAGAGTACAATGCAGTTCTCATCTCAGCTGCTGCTCACAAAGACTCCTTGCTGCATGGCTGCAGAACCAAGACAGCGCATTCTCCTGGCCACATTCTCAGCAACACACTGGAACGTCTGTCTGTGCCGAGCAGCTGCATTCTGGAGCAAGGATGAGATATGCACCAGGCCAGCAACAGATATATCTTCACATGAGGGACTCATCACATATGAATGCATAACTACTGGGGGTTAATAAACTGTTGTATCTGCAGATAAAGCAGATATTTAATCAGTGCCTTATGCCCTATAAAGAGGTCTCATCACATTTGGGGTTATTTGTGTTCTCAGCACAACACAGAATTGTTAATAATCAAATCTGTTGCCACAGTGGATAAATGGAACCAGTAACCGATCTCATTCAACTTTCAGAATAGACTTTTATTTATTAGAACCAAATAATATACAATACTTTAGCAGGAAGTCCCTATTCCATATAGCATAAAGACAGCTATGCAGAGAAATATGATGAATAATAAAACCACAGTAAACAAAAAAAACAAAAAAGGAGCTAAAAAAGTACAAAATGCTAAAAAATAAGGGGACAGATTAGTACGATGGGGTATAGACGCACAAAGGAGCCAGTGCACTTTAAATTTCTTCAACTGGGTGTGCTGGCTCCTCCCCTCTATGCCCCCTCCCACAGGCAGTTATGGGTAAAACCGTGCCCGAAGGAGAAAGGACATACTTGAGAGAAGGAACATAACAACAAGTGTGGTGAGATTTACACACCAGCACACCATAATATAACCGGGCCAGCAACAGCTGAACAGGTAACACATAACAGAGAAACTGCAGAAAGACACCGCACAGAGGCGGGCACCCAATATCCCTTATGGACTACGAGAAAAGGATTTACCGGTAGGTATTTAAAATCCTATTTTCTCTCGCACCCATAAGGGATATTGGGACCAGATTAGTACGATGGGGATGTCCCAAAGCTTCCAGAACAGGCGTGAACGTGCGGAGACTGCTGCAGCACTGCCTGCCCAAACTGGGTATCCTCTTTGGCCAGGGTATCAAATTTGTAGAATTTCACAAAAGTGTTCTTCCCCGACCAGGTAACCGCTCGGCAAAGTTGCAAGGCCGAGACTCCACGGGCAGCCCCCCAGGAAGAGCCCACTGATCTTGTAGAGTGGGCCTTCAGAGACTGAGGAACAGGTAAGGCTGCTGACACATAGGACTGTTGGATAGCAAGTCTAATCCAGCGAGCAATGGTCTGCTTTGAAGTAGGACAACCCTTTTTCTGCGCATCATAAAGCACGAATAAGGAATCAGTCTTCCTGACTCGAGCAGTGCGCCTGACATAGATCTTCAAAGCACACACAACATCCAAAGACTCCAGATGAGCCGAAGCGTCAGAACAGGATGGAACCTCAATAGGTTGATTCGGGCGGAATGCGGAGACAACCTTCAGCAGGAACTGCTGTCTAGTCCTGAGCTTGACTCTGTCCTCAAAAAAGTTCAAGTAGGGACTTTTACACGATAAGGCCCCCAATTTTGAGATGGGTCTAGCAGAAGCCAGGGCCAATAACATCACTGTCTTCCACGTGAGGTACTTGTCTTGTACCGTCATCAGAGGCTCAAACCAGGAGGACTGTAGAAATTTCAACACTACATCCAAAGCCCAGGGTGCCATAGGTGGCAAAAAGGGAGGTTGTATGTGGAGTACCCCTTGTAAGAAGGCCTGAACTTCTGGCAACACAGCCAATTTCTTCTGAAAGAAAATTGAGAGAGCTGACATCTGGACCTTAATGGAATCCAGACGTAAGCCCTTATCAACACCAGTCTGCAGGAAATGGAAGAAACGTCCCAAGTGAAACTCTGCAGGCGGATACGTGCGTTCCTCACACCAAGAGACATATCTTCTCCAGATATGATGATAGTGTTTTGACGTCACTGGCTTTCTGGCTTGCACCATAGTGGCAATTACTTTTTTGGAAGCCCTTTGTGAGCCAAGATGTTCTGCCCAACTTCCATGCCATCAAACAAAGCCGCTGTAAGTCCGGGTAGACGAACGGCCCTTGCTATAGAAGATCCTTTCTTAGCAGCAGAGGCCAAGTGGTCTTCTATGGACATGGCCAGAAGAGCTGAGTACCACGCCTTCGGGGCCAATCTAGTGCAATCAGGATTGCTTGTACTCTGTGATGTCTGAACCGCTGGAGCACCCTTGGGATCAACGGAATTGGAGGGAATAGGTAGACCAGCCGGTAAGGCAGAGGCGACGTCAGCGCATCCACTGCACTCGCTTGAGGGTCTCTAGTTCGCGAGCAGTAGCAGCAAAGTTTTTTATTGAGGTGAGACGCCATCATGTCAATCTGCGGGTATCACCGCCTGTCGACAATCTGTTGAAACACCTGAGGATGAAATCCCCACTCCCCTGGGTGGAGGTCGTGGCGACTCAGGAAGTCCACTTCCCAGTTGCCCACTCCTGGAATGAAAATTGCGGACAGCGCTCTTGCATTTCTTTCCGCCCAGAGAAGTATTTTTGACACTTCTCGCATGCAGGCCCTGCTTTTAGTCCCTCCCTGTCGATTGATGTATGCCACTGCCGCGGAGTTGTCCGTCTGAACCTGGATCGCCTGATTCCTGAGTAGAGGGGAGGCCTGAATCAGAGCATTGTAGATAGCCCGAAGTTCCAGAATGTTGATCGGAAGTAGGGCCTCTTGGGCAGACCACCTGACCTGGAACTGCGCCCCCTGGGTGACAGCTCCCCATCGTCTCATGCACGCATCCATCGTAAGGAAGATCCAATCCTGAATCCTGAAACGTCGACCTTCCAGCAGGTTGGAAGACTAACCACCACAGGAGTGAAATCCTGGCCTGGGGTCACAGCTGAATCATCTGGTCTATCTGAAGATGTCAGGATGTCCAATTGGAAGGGTCTGGCATGGAACCTTTCCGGACTGTATCGCCTCGTATGAGGCTACCATTTTTCCCAACAATTTTATGCAAAGATGAATGGAAACTCGAGCATGTCAGAGAACAATGCGAACCATCTCTTGAAGTGTTCTCACCTTGTCGTCTGGGAGGAACACTCTCTGAGCTACAGTATCCAGTATCATACCCAGAAACAGGAGCCTTTGAGACAGTTACAGTTGAGACTTCTGTAGCTTGAGGATCCACCCGTGGTGAGACAGAAGTTGGATAGTGTGATCTATATGGAGCAGTAGAAGCTCCCTGGAACTTGCTTTTATCAGGAGATCGTCAAGGTAAGGGACAATGTTGACCCCCTGAACTCTGAGCCGGAACATCATTTCCTCCATTACCTTCGTGAACACCCTTGGAGCTGTGGACAAGCCGAAGGGCAACGCCTGACACTGGTAGTGATCTTCAGTAGGGTGAACCGCAGATAGGCCTGATGAGGAGGCCAAATTGGAATATGTAGGTAGGCGTCCTTGATATCCAGAGACACAAGGGGTTCCTGTCGTTCCGGTCCTGCGATCACCGCAGTCAAAGATTCCATCTTGAATTTGAAAACCTTCAGGTAAGGATTCAGGGACTTCAGATTCAAAATGGGTCTCACAGACCAGTCTGGTTTTGGCAATACAAACAGACAGGAGTAGTAACCTTGTCCTTGCTGTAGCAGGGGTACTGGAACAATTACCTGGGACTGGACCAACTTGTCGATGGCCAGTAGAAGCGTAACACGCATATCTTCCAAAACTGGCAATCCTGATTTGAAAAATCATTGGGGAGGAGCACCATCGAACTCCAGCTTGTAACCCTGAGAGATAAGGTCCCTTACCCAGGCATCTTGGCAGGAACCGTCCCAGACGTGGCTGTAGTGATGTAACCGAGCTCCCACCATGAGATCCCCTCGGGGTGGGTGGGCACCGTCATGCCGAAGTCTTTGTGGAAGCTGAACTGGTGCTCTGTTCCTGAGAGCCACCAATGGCTGATTTCTTAGGCTTACCTTAGGAGCCTCTAGCTGCATTGGAGGCACTCCAGGCCCTAGAACGAAATTTGGAGGACCGAAAGGACTGAGTAGACGGTCCCGGGTAAGTACGCCTAGCAGGCGAAGCCCCAGAAGGGAGAAACGTGGATTTCCCAGCATTAGCTTTGGAGATCCATGCATCCAATTCAGCTCCGAAGAGCCATTCACCTGTGAAGGGAAGAGATTCCACATTACGTTTGGAGTCAGCGTCTGCCATCCACTGACGCAACCATATGGCTCTGCTTGCAGACACAGCCATAGCAGTGGTTCTAGCATTTATATTGCCAATCTTTTTAAGGGAGTCACAGAGGACTCTCGCTATGTTCTGAATGTGTTTCAGGAAAGTTACAGTAGTAACCAAGGTCATATCACTGGTAAGAACCTCTTGAATCTGAGTAGCCCATGTATGAATTGCATGTGCCATCCAGCAACCAGCAATGACCGGTCTTTGAGCTACACCTGCAGCAGTGTAGATAGATTTCAGAGTGGTCTCAGTTTTCCTATCCCCCGGGTCCTTTACCGTAAAAGAGCCCAGAGCAGGGAGCAACGCCTTTTTAGAAAAGCGAGAGACTGAGATGTCTACTGCTGGAGATTCTTCCCAGAATTTCATGCCTTCGGGGGCAAATGGGAAGGTAATTAAAAACCTTTTGGACACCTGATATTTTTTATCTGGATTTTTTCAGGCTAATTTAAATAAATCATCCAATTGCTTGGAATCAGGAAAAATGACTGTCAGTTTGTCTTGTGGGAGGAAAATTACAGCTGATTAGTAGCGTCCTCCAGAGGGAGCTTTAACACATCCCATATGAGGGGTTTGATAACCTGTGTAGGGGTGGAATCCCCACTAAAGGGATCCCCATCATACACATCCACCTGTACATCATCATCAGAATCTGATAAAATTGCAGGTAAAGCACGTTTTTGTGCACCTGTAGTAGACAGCGGGGGATGGGAAGCATCAGCCTTGGCAGTTAGGCTAGTCACTGCTAGTTGCAGTTCTTATGCTTTGTTGGCACTGGCAGTGAGCTGAGATGACATATCCGACATCATAGTTTTTATAGCCCGCAGCCAGGAAGGCTCTGGACTCTCCGACATGCTGTTATCAGCATTTTGTGATGACTGACTACACTGCTCACAGGGGGTGGTATTCATGTGACCGCCGGTCAGCTGACCGACAGTCACATGACCTCCTCCGTGAGCCCGACGGCTCACTATCCCGATGGTCGGCATGCCGACCAACAGGGACTATTTCCACTTGTGGGTGTCCACGACACCCATAGAGTAAGAATAGAACCCGTGGCGACCGCAGGTCGCCACCGAGCCCGCAGCGTGGCGAGCGCAGCGGGCCCGCAAGGGGCTTGCTGCACTCGCCCCTCCCCGCCGGGATCCCGGCGTCAGTATGCTGCCGGGATCCCGGCGTCGGTAAGCTGACCGCCGCTCAGCAGTACTACACCCCTCACAGGATATGGAGCCCGATGAACTAGTGGAGAATCTGGCATTACATACCTTGCATGCTTCTGTTTCACCATAATGAAATACAGAAACAATACACATACAACACAGACTGAATACAAAACAAGCCTGCCCTATTGCATGTGAGAGGAGACATAGAAGAGAGGACACCAGCGCACCCAACGCTGTACAGCCCCAGTGAGATTGTCAGCGCTTTATGTAGTAATATATAACAGTTATACTGCTGTACAGAAAATTCCCCAGAGTGTAAACTGTGCACTAATAGCGGTTCTCCCCCTCTACACCAGGTACCATTGATCCTATGACCGTTTGGAGAAGCTGTATGAGGCAGCTACTGCAGAGGAAAGCGCCAAAATGCCGCTGAGCCAGCTCTGATGTAGCTCCCCCCCCCCCCCCCCCCTCTATGGCACCAGAGCTACTAATAAGTTTTATACTGGCTATGTCTCCACAGGCTGTGTAGCCTCACATAAATGCTTGGTACAACTACAACAGACCTTCACCAGTCTCACGCAGGGGCACCCGCGGGTCACCCTCAGGAGGGACCCATACGCCTCACCCACGCTTCTGCCGCACAATGAATCGGAGGGTCCCCCTTGCGGGGCCCCCGGTTTGTACTCACCGTGACGATCACCTTCAGGATCTGTTAGGGGTGTGCGGCAAGCTGCTGCTGCGACAGCTAAGGCGCAGTCCCCTCAGGACGGTGGTCCTGCAGCGTGGCTCTGCACCTCATGAGGCCAGTGACCATCTCCCCCCATAACTTCCACGGCGCAGGTATGCTGTTGCCCAAACAGCATAACGAAAGAAGTAAAAGTTTAAATTAAATTGAAGAAAACTCTCTGGAGCTTGCAGAGTGTGCATCCTCTCCTGAGGGCACTTTTTTCTAAACTGCCTGTAGGAGGGGGGCATAGAGGGGAGGAGCCAGCACACCCAGTTGAAGAAATTTTAAGTGCACTGGCTCCTTTGGACCCGTCTATACCCCATCGTACTAATCTGTCCCCAATATCCCTTATGGATGCTAGAGAATTAAAGATTGACCTGACTGATGTTTACTTATGCAAAGTCAGTGTGCAGAAACGTGAAACAAATGAATTAAAAGCCAATACAAATAGTTTATTACACTAGTTTCATAGAAGAATATACTGAATGTAATAGTTAATTCTGATTTTCGGTAATAGGCAGCAGCATTGTGCAGTAGGCAGCAGACCCAGAATGACACGATTTACTGCAATTCGCTTCATTAAGATCCCGTAACTGCCCACTTCACTGGGGAAGCGGCTGTTACTGTATACGGGGGGCTGGTCTACTACTCACCTGGGGGTGTAGCAGAACCCCCTGCATACATAACCACTTTTCCAAGCATTCTGGAAAACTGGTTAAATACGATTTACGCAGCAATTTTTAGGATAAACAAAAATGTTTCCATACAGATATACAACATATGACAAGCACTAATTGGGTACACAATGTTAAGTATACATTAATACTTTATTAGTTACTATTAAATTCTTTATCAAAACGTGACAGCTGCGCAACCAAATAATAAGTAGAGTACAGACTTGGGAATGATGTCACCACCGTAAATACAGGTAAATTCGGAACAGCTGGAGAGTATGGTAAACTCGTCCCCTAACCACCCACCTTCCCCCGTATAGCATGCCAGCTTTTTCCCACATACTGCACTGCTCCATGAAGGTCTCACTATGCTCAATCCTCATGAGAGTAAAAAAGAAAATTATTTACTGTCACTATAGTTGTAATAAAAGTATTACAATGAAAATCAGAAACATCATTTAACACAGTAATGCCATGTAAGTTCTGTCACACTGAACCTGGTATCCCTAACCTCCAGGCCACAGACCTGCATCCATATGCATGGCTCTGATATGTGTTCACCTTCCAGAGACTCTTACATGATTATTTGTCACTGTTATCTGCCACATCTGCATTTATATTGTGCTTTCTTATGCAATGTGTGCACGGAATCTGCTTGTAGGGTGGATTTACTGTACAGGGTGTGAGAATTTACAGTATAAACTAACAAACTCTCTTAATCAGTCGCCATTTGGCTTCACTCAAAAGCCTTGTCATCTTATCAGAAGGAACACAGCACCAGAGAAATCCCTTTTCAATTGTTATTAATAACAAAATGGGGCCATTCCCTCTCTGCCTATTGAGAAATCTGTTATTTCAGGAGCCTGCAGTGAAATCTCAGGGTGCTTTGTGGCTTTTCCTTCCTCAGACATTTCCCTGGTGGCAAGCACTGGCTCCTGTCGTCTCCACTGGAGTTTCCTGCTACTGTGTCCTCAGAGTGTTATCTGTCAGCTCTCCGTTCCTGGATGAGAAATAGAGTCTCAGCTCCAGCATACCTCTGACATTGCAAGAGACAATCTATACATGTTCTGGGGTCAGACAAACTTGTTGTTCCTTTATTTACATCAGGATAATCAGTCATTGTAATCATGCTGAGACTCATTATTTAGGAACATTGCATTTAGGGACAATAGCCACTACATGAGGGACACTGCTGCCTGCTGTAGCTCCAGCTGCTGTGCAGACTGCGAACTGCGCTCCAGAGCCCCCAGTGATGGCGGCTCCTGCCTGGTGCTGTGCCTGGACCCACAACACTCCTCACCTACACTGAAGCTCCTGCCCTGATTCCTGTTGAGAGTCCTCCTGCCTGCAGATTACATTGGTTCTGCACTGCAATAATACAGCAAATGAGATACTACTCCATTTCTACAGCGACATACATTTTGGTTGCAACCTAAAACCAGCCTAGATGTCTGAAGTCTTCCCTGCTGCACCTTCAAGGCCTTATTGCATTACATCACACTGGTAGCTCACTCACAATCTAACTTGTTTACAGTTTAGTGACCTCATGATGCTCCCTCATGTCTGAAAGATGCCTCGACCTCTATGTGTATAAAGGATCTTCAGTTACCTCACTTACGTGACTGCTGAAATCACATTATCTATAGGGTTGCCCCAACTAACTGCCCACCTGTACTATTTGATTACCTCTGCCTTCTTTTCTTCTTCTCAGTGCGTGATTTTAGACTATCATGTAGCAGAGAAATCTTAAATTCACTGCAACTCCTAAACCTAACATTCTTCGTGAGTTTAAAAAAAAAAAAAAAAAACGGTTCCCTCATGGAACTCTCCAGCTGCTGACCACGCTTTGGATCTGGGAGACATATCTCTTGGTTGTCCCCCTTCTCTGCTAGGGACATTATTACCACTGTGACGAAAACGATCCAATCCAAGATCTGTTCTAGCTGAATTTAAATCTGAGCTTGCTGATCTTGGTTCCTGCACAGATACCCTGGAACAGACAGCTTACTTGGAAGGATTATTCCTACAACTGGTCCCTGATATTGCTACAGATCTTCTTCACCTGGATCATGCACACATGGCTCTCAACCCTAAACCACTGCCCAACCAACCACCACGTGATGTCATTTTTTGCTTCCATTATTTTAACGCTTCAGATCATGTCAACGGTTAGCGGAATTCCTGCAGTCTCCTACTCCAAGTCCTAACTTCAATTATTGCAAACACTTCCACCATTTACACTCAAATAGCATTGCGGCCTCCTCAAGTCTTGCAGTACCACTCCATTAAATACAAATGGGGTTCTGTGGCTGGAGATCCCGACCCACGTGGAAAAAATGGCTGCAGAAGCGCTGAAGAAGTTAACCCTCGTGCTGTGACGCCATTTTAAAAGGGAACCATAGGCTCTAGGCAAATTTTTTTTTAAATATGTTACTAGCGTTAGGTTCACTTTCCAACTACTAGTCCCCAAAAGTGGTACGAACCACTTGATCAAGACCCCCAGTGCAAGACTCTGAACTTTTGGAATAATTAATGTACTTACTGAGGCTCTATGGAAACATATTTCTGCTCCACAACGCAGCTCTTTGGCTCCAGCCCCAGAATAGTCTACAGCTTAACCATCCTCCTGAGAAGACCCCAGGTGTCTTGCACATGACTATCCTACCTAAGACAGACTTAATATTGTTGCACTAATTTCCTACGTTTTAGCCCATTTCAATGCCCCGTCTAGACGCTTAGTCTGTGTGGTACTGCTATCCAAGGATTTAGATTCATTATACACATAAGATGTTTTTACACTAGTTCCTTTTCTATGTATTATCTGTTCCTCAGTTTACACCATCCTGACAGCAATTTGTTGCCTGCTGTAACTGTTTGCATAACCTAGGCTGCTTAACAGGTGTTACATTCAAGTTTTGCACCTAGCATTAGTAACATCCTGTTGCGCTTAGGTTTTTTATTTGGTTCTTTGATACAATGTTTTATGCATGTTTTTCATTTTACAGTCATAGTTCCGATATCCTTACGATAAGTATTCCTGCATCTTAGACTAGCACACACTTTTGAGGTTACTATCCACGTAAGCAGGCCCTTTCCTATTGAGTGCCAGGGTCAACCTGGCACTCAATTTCAGACACTTTCCATTGCTTTATTATGATTGTTTTATGTCCACATGGTCCTGGTATCGTCCACATGGTCCTCGAGTCCAACATTAGAAGCTGTCAGTTTCCGATGCTTGCATTATTTCATTTTTACTTACTGTTCACTTCTCAGATTCAATCATCCTGGCAGTTCTTAGCGGACTGACTTAATTTCTTACATAACCTGAGCGGTTTACAGGCCGCTACACACTTGTTTTGCTCCTAATATTTATAAATGTTCTGTAACTCTGGTTCTAGATTTGGATATCTTAATAAGTGTTTTCAAAATGTTTTTAACCTTCTATTAGTAAATGCTCCGTTACCCTAAGGATATTGTACACAGATACCCCGTACCCCTTTCAGACATAGAAAACAACCCAGTAATTTCCCAGCACGAGCAGGGTCGACCTGGGGGGTTTTTCTGTCTGAAAGGGTCAACCCGGGACTGATTCCCAGGACTTCGACTCAGGTTTTTACCTGGGTTTTTCCCAGCACTTATTGGCTGAGCTGGCGGGGCACTGGCTGATTGGCTGAGCGGATGGGTTTCTCTGATTGGATCAGTGGGTGGGGCACTGGCGCTGGTGTCTGATGTCACAATTGTGCTGCAGAAATTGAGAGAGAAAGTATGGTGCATTGGAAAAAGGAGGAGATCCATGAGCTGAAGAGGAGATATGGAAGCAGATCACTGGCACAGTGAAGGATGACACAGTGTATTCAAACACTCTGTATAAAACAACAAAAAAACAATAATAACTCAAGAACTCCGGCCTATTCAGTAGCAACTCGTTGGCCGTGGTTAATGCAATGCTGTGAGCAGCCACCACCCACTTTTCATGACCTCATCTCTTGTGTGCCATAAAAAATAAGATTTTACTCACCGGTAAATCTATTTCTCGTAGTCCGTAGTGGATGCTGGGAACTCCGTAAGGACCATGGGGAATAGCGGCTCCGCAGGAGACTGGGCACAACTAAAGAAAGCTTTAGGACTACCTTGTGTGCACTGGCTCCTCCCACTATGACCCTCCTCCAGACCTCAGTTAGGATACTGTGCCCGGAAGAGCTGACACATTAAGGAAGGATTTTGAATCCCGGGTAAGACTCATACCAGCCACACCAATCACACCGTATAACTCGTGATACTATACCCAGTTAACAGTATGAAACATAACTGAGCCTCTCAACAGATGGCTCATAACAATAACCCTTTAGTTAGGCAATAACTATATACAAGTATTGCAGACAATCCGCACTTGGGATGGGCGCCCAGCATCCACTACGGACTACGAGAAATAGATTTACCGGTGAGTAAAATCTTATTTTCTCTGACGTCCTAGTGGATGCTGGGAACTCCGTAAGGACCATGGGGATTATACCAAAGCTCCCAAACGGGCGGGAGAGTGCGGATGACTCTGCAGCACCGAATGAGAGAACTCATGGTCCTCCTCAGCCAGGGTATCAAATTTGTAGAATTTTGCAAACGTGTTTGACCCTGACCAAGTAGCAGCTCGGCAAAGTTGTAAAGCCGAGACCCCTCGGGCAGCCGCCCAAGAAGAGCCCACCTTCCTCGTGGAATGGGCTTTTACAGATTTAGGATGCGGCAGTCCAGCCGCAGAATGCGCAAGCTGAATTGTGCTACAAATCCAGCGAACAATCGTCTGCTTTGAAGCAGGAGCACCCAGCTTGTTGGGTGCATACAGGATAAATAGCGAGTCAGTTTTCCTGACTCCAGCCGTCCAGGAAAACCTACATTTTCAAGGCCCTGACTACGTCCAGAAACTTGGAATCCTCCAAGTCCCTAGTAGCCGCAGGCACTACGATAGGTTGGTTCAAGTGAAACGCTGATACCACCTTAGGGAGAAACTGGGGACGAGTCCTCAATTCTGCCCTATCCATATGGAAAATCAGATAAGGGCTTTTACATGACAAAGCCGCCAATTCTGACACACGCCTGGCCGAAGCCAAGGCCAAAAGCATGACCACTTTCCTCGTGAGATATTTTAGATCCGCGGTTTTAAGTGGCTCAAACCAATGTGACTTTAGGAAACTCAACACCACGTTGAGATCCCAAGGTGCCACTGGAGGCACAAAAAGAGGCTGAATATGCAGCACTCCCTTAACAAAAGTCTGAACTTCAGGCAGTGAAGCCAGTTCTTTTTGGAAGAAAATGTACAGAGCCGAAATCTGGACCTTAATGGAACCCAATTTTAGGCCCATAGTCACTCCTGACTGTAGGAAGTGCAGAAATCGACCCAGTTGAAATTCCTCTGTTGGGGCCTTCCTGGCCTCACACCAAGCAACATATTTTCGCCATATGCGGTGATAATGTTTTGCGGTCCCATCTTTCCTAGCCTTAATCAGCGTAGGAATGACTTCCTCCGGAATGCCTTTTTCCTTTAGGATCCGGTGTTCAACCGCCATGCCGTCAAACGCAGCCACGGTAAGTCTTGGAACAGACAGGGCCCCTGCTGCAGCAGATCCTGTCTGAGCGGCAGAGGCCATGGGTCCTCTGAGATCATTTCTTGAAGTTCTGGGTACCAAGCTCTTCTTGGCCAATCCGGAACCACGAGTATAGTTCTTACTCCTCTGCTTCTTATTATTCTCAGTACCTTGGGTATGAGAGACAGAGGAGGGAACACATACACCGACTGGTACACCCACGGTGTAACCAGAGCGTCCACAGCTATCGCCTGAGGGTCCCTTGACCTGGCGCAATATCTTTTAAGCTTTTTGTTGAGGCGGGACGCCATCATGTCCACCTGTGGCCTTTCCAAATGGTGTACCATCATTTGGAAGACTTCTGGATGAAGTCCCCACTCTCCCGGGTGGAGGTCGTGTCCGCTGAGAAAATCTGCTTCCCAGTTGTCCACTACGGGAATGAACACTGCTGACAGTGCTGACACATGATTTTCCGCCCATCGGAGAATCCTTGTGGCTTCTGCCATCGCCATCCTGCTTCTTGTGCTGCCCTGTTGGTTTACATGGGCGACCGCCGTGATGTTGTCTGACTGAATCAGTACCAGCTGGTTTTGAAGCAGGGTTCTTGCTTGACTTAGGGCATTGTAAATGGCCCTCAGTTCCAGAATGTTTATGTGTAAGGAAATCTCCTGATTTGACCATAGTCCCTGGAAGTTTTTTCCCTGTGTGACTGCCCCCCAGCCTCGAAGGCTGGCATCCGTGGTCACCAGAACCAAGTCCTGTATGCCGAATCTGCGGCCCTCTCAAAGATGAGCACCCTGCAGTCACCACGGCAGAGATACCCTGGTCCTTGGAGACAGGGTTATCAGCCGATGCATCTGAAGATGCGATCCAGACCACTTGTCCAACAGGTCCCACTAAAAAGCTCTTGCATGGAACCTGCCGAATGGCATTGCTTTGTAGGAAGCTACCATTTTTCCCAGGACTCGCGTGCAGTGATGCACCGACACCTGTTTTGGTTTCAGGAGGCCTCTGACTAGAGATGACCGCTCCTCGGCTTTCTCCTCCGGGAGAAACACTTTTTTCTGGTCTGTGTCCAGAACCATCCCCAGGAACAGTAGACGTGTCGTAGGAACCATCTGTGCTGTTGTAGCACTTTCCGAGATAGTGCTACCCCGACCAATAACTGCTCCTTGGACCTCGCCTTTATCAGGAGATCGACCAAGTACGGGATAATTAAAAACTCCCTTTTTTCGAAGGAGTATCATCATTTCGGCCATTACCTTGGTAAATACTCTCGGTGCCGTGGACAGACCGAACGGCAACGTCTGGAATTGGTAATGACAAACCTGTACCACAAAACTGAGGTACTCCTGGTGAGGATGGTAAATGGGGACATGCAGGTAAGCATCCTTGATGTCCAGAGATACCATGTAATCTCCCTCGTCCAGGCTTTCAATAACCGCCCTGAGCGATTTCATTTTTAACTTGAACCTTCGTATATAAGTGTTCAAGGTTTTCAATTTTAGAATGGGTTTCACCGAACCGTCTGGTTTCGGTACCACAACATTGTGGAATAGTAACCCCGGCCTTGTTGAAGGAGGGGTACCTTGATTTTCACCTGCTGGAAGTACAGCTTGCTGATTTGAGGTAACGGCGAGAGGGAGTTGCCTCGAACTCCAGCTTGTATCCCTGTGATACTACATGCAGAACCCAGGGATCTACCTGTGAGCGAGCCCACTGGACGCTGAAGTTCTCGAGACGTGCCCCCACCGCACCTGGCTACACCTGTGGAGCCCCCGCGTCATGGTGGACTCAGAGGAAGCGGGGGAAGAATTTTGATTCTGGGAACTGGCTGACTGGTGCAGCTTTTTCCCTCTTTCCTTGTCTCTGTGCAGAAAGGAAGCGCCTTTGACCCGCTTGCTTTTCTGAAGCCGAAAGGACTGTACCTGATAATACAGTGCTTTCTTAGGCTGTGAGGAAACCTGAGGTAAAAATTGTTCTTCCCAGCTGTTGCTCTGGATACGAGGTCCCAGAGACCATCCCCAAACAATTCCTCACCCTTATAAGGCAGAATCTCTATGTGCCTTTTAAAGTCAGCATCACCTGTCCAGTGCCGGGTCTCTAATACCCTCCTGGCAGAATGGACATTGCATTAATTCTGGATGCCAGCCGGCAAAATATCCCTCTGTGCATCCCTCATATATAAGACGACGTCTTTAATATGCTCTTATGTTAGCAAAATAGTATCCCTGTCTGACAGGGTCACAGACCACGCTGCAGCAGCACTATCCATGCTGAGGCAATTGCAGGTTTCAGTCTAGTACCTGAGTGTGTAAATACAGACTTCAGGATAGCCTCCTGCTTTTTATCAACAGGTACCTTCAAAGTGGCCGTATCCTAAGACGGCAGGGCCACCTTTTTTGACAAACGTGTGAGCGCCTTATCCACCCTAGGGAATATCTCCCAGCGTAACCTATCCTCTGGCGGGAAAGGGTACGCCATCAGTAACTTTTTAGAAATTACCAGTTTCTTATCGGGGGAACCCACGCTTTTTCACACACTTCATTCACTCATCTGATGGGGGAACAAAACACTGCCTCCTTTTTCTCCCCAACATAAAACCCTTTTTTAGTGGTACTTGGGTTAATGTCAGAAATGTTTAACACATTTTTTATTGCCGGGATCATGCAACGGATGTTCCTAGTGGATTGTGTATATGTCTCAACCTCGTCGACACTGGAGTCAGACTCCATGTCGACATCTGTGTCTGCCATCTGAGGGAGCGGGCGTTTTTGAGCCCCTGATGGCCTTTGAGACGCCTGGGCAGGCGCGGGCTGAGAAGCCGGCTGTCCCACAGCTGTTACGTCATCCAGCCTTTTATGTAAGGAGTTGACACTGTCGGTTAATACCTTCCACCTATCCATCCACTCTGGTGTCGGCCCCACAGGGGGCGACATCACATTTATCGGCATCTGCTCCGCCTCCACATAAGCCTCCTCATCAAACATGTCGACACAGCCGTACCGACACACCACACACACACAGGGAATGCTCTGACTGAGGACAGGACCCCAAAAAGCCCTTTGGGGAGACAGAGAGAGAGTATGCCAGCACACACCAGAGCGCTATATAATGTAGGGATTAACACTATAACTGAGTGAATTTTCCCCAATAGCTGCTTGTATACACAATATTGCGCCTAAATTTAGTGCCCCCCCTCTCTTTTTAACCCTTTGAGCTTGAAAACTACAGGGGAGAGCCTGGGGAGCTGTCTTCCAGCTGCACTGTGAAGAGAAAATGGCGCCAGTGTGCTGAGGGAGATAGCCCCGCCCCTTTTTCGGCTGACTTTTCTCCCGCTTTTTTATGGATTCTGGCAGGGGTATTTATCACATATATAGTCTCTGGGACTATATATTGTGATTATTTTGCCAGCCAAGGTGTGTAATATTGCCCTCAGGGCGCCCCCCCCCAGCGCCCTGCACCCATCAGTGACCGGAGTGTGAGGTGTACATGAGGAGAAATGGCGCACAGCTGCAGTGCTGTGCGCTACCTTGGTGAAGACTGAAGTCTTCTGCCGCCGATTTTCCGGACCATCTTCTTGCTTCTGGCTCTGTAAGGGGGACGGCGGCGCGGCTCCGGGAACGAACACCAAGGACGGGTCCTGCGGTCGATCCCTCTGGAGCTAATGGTGTCCAGTAGCCTAAGAAGCCCAAGCTAGCTGCAAGCAGGTAGGTTCGCTTCTTCTCCCCTTAGTCCCTCGTTGCAGTGAGCCTGTTGCCAGCAGGTCTCACTGTAAAATAAAAAACCTAAAATATACTTTCTTTCTAGGAGCTCAGGAGAGCCCCTAGTGTGCATCCAGCTCGGCCGGGCACAAGATTCTAACTGAGGTCTGGAGGAGGGTCATAGTGGGAGGAGCCACTGCACACCAGGTAGTCCTAAAGCTTTCTTTAGTTGTGCCCAGTCTCCTGCGGAGCCGCTATTCCCCATGGTCCTTACGGAGTTCCCAGCATCCACTAGGGCGTCAGAGAAACATTTGTTATGACACACAGTATATTGCAGGGCTGACCCGGGTTCTGTGTGAAAGGGGTTAGGAGCTTTAACCCGGGTCCAACCCAGTTTGACAAAACCAGGAAAAACCTGTGAATTTGAGAATTTTCTGTCTGAAAGTGGTATCAAAAGGTCATTTCCTGTCCTTAACAGTTGCTACTGTTTTAGTTAATGATTCCTTCAAACAACTTTCTCTTCCTCTTATGACATGGTCGCCCCTAGCTCTACCCACCCGATATGCTTCTAATAATATTCTTCTTCTTGATATCATGCTGTAGGCTAGCCATGCTCTCCAAGGAAAGGAGTGTCTATATAACACTTATTCTTTGCTCTCTAGACCTGGTCCTGTTATAGGAAAGAGTCACCCCCTTTTCACCATTACCATACCCTACCAATAACCTTCATGTGCTCTATCCCATAACCTCTCTCTTCCTTGACCAGTTGGTGTGTTCTCTCCTGTCACTCAGTCGCTGTATGCGTTATCACCCCAATGAAGCTAAAAATTCTCACCATTAATGACGTCCTTAACTCCCCTACCAAACGAGCTATGGCCATTTAAGATTTCTGTTGGTGTAAGCCCTATATTATTATGCTGCACTTAGAGGTTCCACACCACTCCCTAACTTGTAAATAATAGTGCCATGTTTTCTATTCCAATGTGTCAGACAAATGTAGAGGCACAGCTACTATGTTTCACAGAGAGTTACCTGAGTTATAAAATACTTTTTTCAGCGAGCAAGGACTTTTCATTATTCTTACAGGCACCGATCAGCTACCACCTAACAGCTCCTCTGATTTATACCATCCTACCATATGCTCAAACTTAAGACTACCCACACTTCCCTAACTCAACTCTACCTACGCCACCTCAAGAATTGTACATACTTGTAATTAAACTTAAATTCTTACAAATCCTCTCTAAAAAAATATGGTAGACTCTTTTTTGGGTCCGGCAGAAATTCTGTGAAAAATTTAATACTGCCAACTTGCTGCCCGCAGGTTCCATGTTAAACACACACAATCGTATCTTTACCTTGAACTGTTCCGAAGGCACCGTCACTCATGATACCCAGGAAATGGGCAGGTAGTTTTGGAACTTCCATGCATCCTTTTACAACCTCACACCAGACACTGCAGCTGCCCCTCACACTAGATGCTATCAGTCAATATTTAAACTCATGCCGTCTTCCTACAGTTTACATAGCCCAGGTTGCCTCCCTTAATGCCTCTATAACAGAGGAGAATATTATGGCAGCAAGTCAACAACTCTGCTGATCTGCTGTCCCAGGCCCTGGTGGGCTTACTACCCTCTATTACAAGAAATTCTCAGTTCTCAGAGTCCCTACTCCCTATGCTCAAACTACTCTTTAACTCGCTCTTAGAAGGTGGTTCGCTCAACAAAGCAAAAACCATGCCTAGCATAGTAGTTAATAAAAAACCAGGACATGACCCTGTAGATATGGGTAGCTATAGGCTGATATCAAACTATTCTCCAAAAAACTCACTAATCATCTGGCACATATATGTTACCATGCTTAATCCACCCATTTTAAGCAGGTTTTATCAGTAATAGACAAGCTGCTGAAAATACCAGGTACCTTATTAATATTACTCACCTTATACAAGAGAGATCTCTGTCGGCCATGGTGGTGGCTCTCAATACAGAACCTCTTATCTGTATGTGATTTGATGGAGCGATTTATAGGGGTATTTCCTCACTTTGGCGCATTGCTTCTGCCTATGTTCTAGTGAAAGTTCTCTCTTCTGACCCCTGGAAATGGAACCAGTCAGGGATGCCCTCTTTCCCCTCCTGTTTACTCTAGTTATGGAGCCTTTAGCTGCAAAAATCAGACTTAACAACATTTTGGGTATTTTTGATGAACACACGATCATAAAATCCCACTGTATGCGGATGATGTGACCATAACCATGACTAATATCTTTCACTCTCATCCAAGTTTATTTGATGAAATTAATACTTATTTTCAACTTTACAACTACAAAGTCAACACTGATAAATCCGATATCTTACACTTGAATATCCCACCCACAGATCTTAATCTCTTAGAGGCGACCTATCCATTTAGATGGCAGTCTACTAAGCTTAAATACCTTGGGTGTATATATCACAAAATGATACTCTCACATATCTGCAGCTAACTTCCCAAACTTCTGGCCTCAATCAGATCTGATCTATCTGCCTGGGATAAATTACTTGTATCTTGGTTTGGATATACAGCCGCAATTAAGAGGACAGGCTTGCCTCACTTGCTACATCTTTAGCAGACAGTTCCAATACCCCTATGAAAACATTAAAAGTACCTCCAAAGGTAGATATCCTATTTAATTTGGGTGGGGAAGAAATCCAGGGACAAAATGCGCCTGTTGCAGAAACACAGCACATCCAGGGGGTGTTTCAGTTGTCATTAAAATAAGAATTTACTCACCGGTAATTCTATTTCTCGTAGTCCGTAGTGGATGCTGGGAACTCCGTAAGGACCATGGGGAATAGCGGGCTCCGAAGGAGGCTGGGCACTCTAGAAAGATTTATGACTACCTGGTGTGCACTGGCTCCTCCCACTATGACCCTCCTCCAAGCCTCAGTTAGGACACTGTGCCCGGACGAGCTGACATAATAAGGAAGGATTTTGAATCCCGGGTAAGACTCATACCAGCCACACCAATCACACCGTACAACTCGTGATACTATATCCAGTTTGACAGTATGAAAACAACTGAGCCTCTCAACAGATGGCTCAACAATAACCCTTTAGTTAGCAATAACTATGTACAAGTATTGCAGACAATCCGCACTTGGGATGGGCGCCCAGCATCCACTACGGACTACGAGAAATAGAATTACCGGTGAGTAAATTCTTATTTTCTCTAACGTCCTAGTGGATGCTGGGAACTCCGTAAGGACCATGGGGATTATACCAAAGCTCCCAAACGGGCGGGAGAGTGCGGATGACTCTGCAGCACCGAATGAGAGAACTCAAGGTCCTCCTCAGCCAGGGTATCAAATTTGTAGAATTTTGCAAACGTGTTTGCCCCTGACCAAGTAGCTGCTCGGCAAAGTTGTAAAGCAGAGACCCCTCGGGCAGCCGCCCAAGATGAGCCCACCTTCCTTGTGGAATGGGCATTTACAGATTTTGGCTGTGGCAGGCCTGCCACAGAATGTGCAAGCTGAATTGTACTACAAATCCAGCGAGCAATAGTCTGCTTAGAAGCAGGAGCACCCAACTTGTTGGGTGCATACAGGATAAACAGCGAGTCAGATTTTCTGACTCCAGCCGTCCTGGAAACATATATTTTCAGGGCCCTGACAACGTCCAGTAACTTGGAGTCCTCCAAATCCCTAGTAGCCGCAGGCACTACAATAGGCTGGTTCAGGTGAAACGCTGACACCACCTTAGGGAGAAACTGGGGACGAGTCCTCAATTCTGCCCTATCCATATGGAAATTCAGATAAGGGCTTTTACATGATAAAGCCGCCAATTCTGACACTCGCCTGGCTGAAGCCAAGGCCAATAACATGACCACTTTCCATGTGAGATATTTTAGATCCACGGTTTTTAGTGGCTCAAACCAATGTGATTTTAATAAACTCAACACCACGTTGAGATCCCAAGGTGCCACAGGAGGCACAAACGGGGGCTGAATATGCAGCACTCCTTTCACAAATGTCTGAACTTCAGGTACTGAAGCTAGTTCTTTTTGAAAGAAAATCGACAGAGCCGAGATCTGTACTTTAATGGAGCCTAGTTTTAGGCCCATATTCACTCCTGCTTGCAGGAAATGCAGAAATCGACCCAGCTGAAATTCCTCTGTTGGGGCCTTTTTTGCCTCGCACCATGCAACATATTTCCGCCATATGCGGTGATAATGCTTTGCCGTAACATCTTTCCTGACTTTTATAAGCGTAGGAATGACTTCTTCCGGAATACCCTTTTCCTTCAGGATCCGGCGTTCAACCGCCATGCCGTCAAACGCAGCCGCGGTAAGTCTTGGAACAGACAGGGCCCCTGCTGTAGCAGGTCCTGTCTGAGCGGTAGAGGCCACGGGTCCTCTGAGAGCATCTCTTGAAGTTCCGGGTACTACGCTCGTCTTGGCCAATCTGGAACCACGAGAATTGTGTTTACTCCTCGCTTTCTTATTATTCTCAATACCTTTGGTATGAGAGGCAGAGGAGGGAACACATAAACCGACTGGTACACCCACGGTGTCACTAGAGCGTCCACAGCTATCGCCTGAGGGTCCCTTGACCTGGCGCAATATCTTTTCAACTATTTGTTGAGGCGGGACGCCATCATGTCCACCTGTGGTTTTTCCCAACGGTTTACCAGCATCTGGAAAACTTCTGGATGAAGTCCCCACTCTCCCGGGTGGAGGTCGTGTCTGCTGAGGAAGTCTGCTTCCCAGTTGTCCCCTCCCGGAATGAACACTGCTGACAGTGCTAGAACATGATTCTCCGCCCATCGGAGAATTCTTGTGGCTTCTGCCATCGCCATCCTGCTTCTTGTGCCTCCCTGTCGATTTACATGGGCGACTGCCGTGATGTTGTCTGACTGGATCAGCACCGGCTGGTGTAGGAGCAGGGATTGTGCCTGACTTAGGGCATTGTAGATGGCCCTTAGTTCCAGAATATTTATGTGAAGGGAAGTCTCCTGACTCGACCATAGTCCTTGGAAGTTTCTTCCCTGTGTGACTGCCCCCCAGCCTCGAAGGCTGGCATCCGTGGTCAGCAGGACCCAGTCCTGTATGCCGAACCTGCGGCCCTCTAGAAGATGGGCACTCTGCAGCCACCACAGTAGAGACACCCTGGTTCTTGGAGACAGGGTTATTAAGCGATGCATCTGAAGATGCGATCCGGACCATTGGTCCAACAGGTCCCACTGAAAGATTCTGGCATGGAACCTGCCGAAGGGAATTGCTTCGTAAGAAGCTACCATCTTTCCCAGGACCCGCGTGCAGTGATGCACCGATACCTGTTTTGGTTTCAGGAGGTCTCTGACTAGAGATGACAACTCCCTGGCTTTCTCCTCCGGGAGAAACACTTTTTTCTGGACTGTATCCAGAATCATACCCAGGAACAGTAGCCGTGTCGTCGGAACCAGCTGTGACTTTGGGATATTCAGAATCCAGCCGTGCTGGTGCAGCACTTCATGAGATAGTGCTACTCCCACCAACAACTGTTCCTTGGACCTCGCCTTTATTAGGAGATCGTCCAAGTACGGGATAATTAAAACTCCCTTTTTTCGAAGGAGTATCATCATTTCCGCCATAACCTTGGTAAATACCCTCGGTGCCGTGGACAGTCCAAACGGCAGCGTCTGGAATTGGTAATGGCAATCCTGTACCACAAATCTGAGGTACTCCTGGTGAGGATGGTAAATGGGGACATGCAAGTAAGCATCCTTGATGTCCAGGGATACCATGTAATCCCCCTCGTCCAGGCTTGCAATAACCGCCCTGAGCGATTCCATCTTGAACTTGAATTTTTTTATGTATGTGTTCAAGGATTTCAAATTTAAAATGGGTCTCACCGAACCGTCCGGTTTCGGCACCACAAATAGTGTGGAATACTAACCCCGGCCTTGCTGAAGTAGGGGTACCCTTCTTGCTGGGAATACAGCTTGTGAATTGCCGCTAGCACCGCCTCCCTGTCTGAGGGAGCAATCGGCAAGGCAGATTTTAGGAACCGGTGGGGTGGAGACGCCTCGAATTCCAGTTTGTACCCCTGAGATACTATTTGAAGGATCCAGGGATCCACCTGTGAGCGAGCCCACTGATCGCTGAAATTCTTGAGGCGTCCCCCCACCGTACCTGGCTCCGCCTGTGGAGCCCCACCGTCATGCGGCGGACTTGGAAGAGGAAGCGGGGGAGGACTTTTGCTCCTGGGAACCTGCTGTTTGTTGCAGCCTTTTTCCCCTACCTCTGCCTCTGGACAGAAAAGACCCGCCTTTTCCACGCTTGTTTTTCTGGGTCTGAAAGGACTGAACCTGATAAAACGGCGCCTTCTTAGGCTGTGAGGGGACATGGGGTAAAAATGCTGACTTCCCAGACGTTGCTGTGGAAACTAGGTCCGAGAGACCATCCCCAAATAATTCCTCACCCTTATATGGCAAAACTTCCATGTGCCTTTTAGAATCTGCATCTCCTGTCCACTGGCGAGTCCATAAGCCTCTCCTAGCAGAAATGGACAATGCACTTACTTTAGATGCCAGCCGGCAGATTTCCCTCTGTGCATCTCTCATATATAAGACTGAGTCTTTGATATGGTCTATGGTTAGCAGGATCGTGTCTCTGTCTAATGTGTCAATATTTTCTGACAGTTTATCTGACCACGCAGCGGCAGCACTGCACATCCATGCTGACGCAATAGCTGGCCTAAGTATAATGCCTGAGTGTGTATATACAGACTTCAGGATAGCCTCCTGCTTTCTATCAGCAGGTTCCTTGAGGGCGGCCGTATCCGGAGACGGTAGTGCCACCTTTTTAGACAAACGTGTGAGCGCTTTATCCACCTTAGGAGGTGTTTCCCAACGTGACCTATCCTCTGGCGGGAAAGGGAACGCCATTAGTACCTTCTTAGGAATCACCAATTTTTTTTCAGGGAAAGCCCACGCTTCTTCACACACTTCATTTAATTCATCTGATGGGGGAAAAACTACGGGTAGTTTTTTCTCCCCAAACATAATACCCTTCTTTGTGGTACCTGTATTTATATCAGAAATGTGTAACACCTCTTTCATTGCCTCAATCATGCAGTGAATGGCCTTAGTGGGCATCAGGTTACACTCATCGTCGTCGACACTGGTGTCAGTATCAGTGTCGACATCTGGGTCTGCGGTCTGAGGCAGCGGGCGTTTTAGAGCCCCTGATGACCTGTGAGACGCCTGGACAGGCACGAGCTGAGAAGTCGGCTGTCCCACATTTGGCATGTCGTCAAATTTCTTATGTAAGGAGTCTATACGTGCACTCATTTCTTTCCATAAGCTCAACCACTCAGGTGTCTGCCCCGCAGGGGGTGACATCCCTTCTAAAGGCATCTGCTCCGTCTCCACATCATTATCCTCATCAAACATGTCGACACAGCCGTACCGACACACCGCACACACACAGGGAATGCTCCAACAGAGGACAGGACCCACAAAAGCCCTTTGGGGGGACAGAGTGAGAGTATGCCAGCACACACCAGAGCGCTATATAATGCAGGGACTAACTGAGTTATGTCCCCTATAGCTGCTTTTTCTATATAAAAGTATACTGCGCCTAAATTTAGTGCCCCCCCTCTCTTTTTTACCCTTTTCTGTAGTGTAGACTGCAGGGGAGAGCCAGGGAGCTTCCTTCCAGCGGATCTGTGAAGGAGAAATGGCGCCAGTGTGCAGAGGGAGATAGCTCCGCCCCTTTTCCGCGGACTATTCTCCCGCTTTTTCCTATATTCTGGCAGGGGTATTTTCCACATATATAGCCTCTGGGGCTATATATTGTGGTATTTTTGCCAGCCAAGGTGTTATTATTGCTTCTCAGGGCGCCCCCCCCCAGCGCCCTGCACCCTCAGTGACCGGAGTGTGAAGTGTGTGTGAGGAGCAATGGCGCACAGCTGCAGTGCTGTGCGCTACCTTGGTGAAGACTGATGTCTTCTGCCGCCGATTTTCCGGACCTCTTCTTGCTTCTGGCTCTGTAAGGGGGACGGCGGCGCGGCTCCGGGACCGAACACCAAGGCTGGGCCTGCGGTCGATCCCTCTGGAGCTAATGGTGTCCAGTAGCCTAAGAAGCCCAAGCTGGCTGCAAGCAGGCAGGTTCGCTTCTTCTCCCCTTAGTCCCTCGCTGCAGTGAGCCTGTTGCCAGCAGGTCTCACTGAAATAAAAAACCTAATTTCTATACTTTCTTTCTAAAGGCTCAGGAGAGCCCCTAGTGTGCATCCAACCTCGGCCGGGCACAAAATCTAACTGAGGCTTGGAGGAGGGTCATAGTGGGAGGAGCCAGTGCACACCAGGTAGTCATAAATCTTTCTAGAGTGCCCAGCCTCCTTCGGAGCCCGCTATTCCCCATGGTCCTTACGGAGTTCCCAGCATCCACTAGGACGTTAGAGAAAATAAGAATTTACTCACCGGTAATTCTATTTCTCGTAGTCCGTAGTGGATGCTGGGAACTCCGTAAGGACCATGGGGAATAGCGGGCTCCGAAGGAGGCTGGGCACTCTAGAAAGATTTATGACTACCTGGTGTGCACTGGCTCCTCCCACTATGACCCTCCTCCAAGCCTCAGTTAGGACACTGTGCCCGGACGAGCAGACATAATAAGGAAGGATTTAGAATCCCGGGTAAGACTCTTACCAGCCACACCCATCACACCGTACAACTCGTGATACTATATCCAGTTTGACAGTATGAAAACAACTGAGCCTCTCAACAGATGGCTCAACAATAACCCTTTAGTTAACAATAACTATTTACAAGTATTGCAGACAATCCGCACTTGGGATGGGCGCCCAGCATCCACTACGGACTACGAGAAATAGAATTACCGGTGAGTAAATTCTTATTTTCTCTGACGTCCTAGTGGATGCTGGGAACTCCGTAAGGACCATGGGAATTATACCAAAGTTCCCAAACGGGCGGGAGAGTGCGGATGACTCTGTAGCACCGAATGAGAGAACTCCAGGTCCTCCTCAGCCAGGGTATCAAATTTGTAGAATTTTGCAAACGTGTTTGCCCCTGACCAAGTAGCTGCTCGGCAAAGTTGTAAAGCCGAGACCCCTCGGGCAGCCGCCCAAGATGAGCCCACCTTCCTTGTGGAATGGGCATTTACAGATTTTGGCTGTGGTATGCCTGCCACAGAATGTGCAAGCTGAATTGTACTACAAATCCAGCGAGCAATAGACTGCTTAGAAGCAGGAGCACCCAGCTTGTTGGGTGCATACAGGATAAACAGCGAGTCAGATTTTCTGACTCCAGCCGTCCTGGAAACATATATTTTCAGGGCCCTGACAACGTCTAGCAACTTGGAGTCCTCCAATTCACTAGTAGCCGCCGGCACCACAATAGGCTGGTTCAGGTGAAACGCTGACACCACCTTAGGGAGAAATTGGGGACGAGTCCTCAACTCTGCCCTATCCATATGGAAAATCAGATAAGGGCTTTTACATGATAAAGCCGCCAATTCTGACACTCGCCTGGCTGAAGCCAAGGCTAATAACATGACCACTTTCCACGTGAGATATTTCAGATCCACGGTTTTTAGTGGCTCAAACCAATGTGATTTTAAGAAACTCAACATCACGTTGAGATCCCAAGGTGCCACAGGAGGCACAAACGGGGGCTGAATATGCAGCACTCCTTTTACAAAAGTCTGAACTTCAGGTACTGAAGCTAGTTCTTTTTGAAATAAAATCGACAGAGCCGAGATCTGTACTTTAATGGAGCCTAGTTTTAGGCCCATATCCACTCCTGCTTGCAGGAAATGCAGAAATCGACCTAGTTGAAATTCCTCTGTTGGGGCCTTATTGGCCTCGCACCATGCAACATATTTTCGCCATATGCGGTGATAATGCGTTGCCGTAACATCTTTCCTGGCCTTAATATGCGTAGGAATGACTTCTTCCGGAATACCCTTTTCCTTCAGGATCCGGTGTTCAACCGCCATGCCGTCAAACGCAGCCGCGGTAAGTCTTGGAACAGACAGGGCCCCTGCTGTATCAGGTCCTGTCTGAGCGGTAGAGGCCACGGGTCCTCTGAGAGCATCTCTTGAAGTTCCGGGTACCACGCTCGTCTTGGCCAATCCGGAACCACGAGAATTGTGTTTACTCCTCGCTTTCTTATTATTCTCAATACCTTTGGAATGAGAGGCAGAGGAGGGAACACATAAACCGACTGGTACACCCACGGTGTCACTAGAGCGTCCACAGCTATCGCCTGAGGGTCCCTTGACCTGGCGCAATATCTTTTTAACTTTTTGTTGAGACGGGACGCCATCATGTCCACCTGTGGTTTTTCCCAACGGTTTACCAGCATCTGGAAGACTTCTGGGTGAAGTCCCCACTCTCCCGGGTGGAGGTCGTGTCTGCTGAGGAAGTCTGCTTCCCAGTTGTCCACTCCCGGAATGAACACTGCTGACAGTGCTAGTACATGATTCTCCGCCCATCGGAGAATTCTTGTGGCTTCTGCCATCGCCATCCTGCTTCTTGTGCCGCCCTGTCGATTTACATGGGCGACTGCCGTGATGTTGTCTGACTGGATCAGCACCGGCTGGTGTAGGAGCAGGGCTTTTGCTCGACTTAGGGCATTGTAGATGGCCCTTAGTTCCAGAATATTTATGTGAAGGGAAGTCTCCTGACTCGACCATAGTCCTTGGAAGTTTCTTCCCTGTATGACTGCCCCCCAGCCTCGAAGGCTGGCATCCGTGGTTACCAGGACCCAGTCCTGTATGCCGAACCTGCGGCCCTCTAGAAGATGGGCACTCTGCAGCCACCACAGTAGAGACACCCTGGTTCTTGGAGACAGGGTTATTAAGCGATGCATCTGAAGATGCGATCCGGACCACTGGTCCAACAGGTCCCACTGAAAGATTCTGGCATGGAACCTGCCGAAGGGAATTGCTTCGTAAGAAGCCACCATCTTTCCCAGGACCCGTGTGCAGCGATGCACTGATACCTGTTTTGGTTTCAGGAGGTCTCTGACTAGAGATGACAACTCCCTGGCTTTCTCCTCCGGGAGAAACACTTTCTTCTGGACTGTATCCAGAATCATACCCAGGAACAGTAGCCGTGTCGTCGGAACCAGCTGTGACTTTGGGATATTCAGAATCCAGCCGTGCTGGTGCAGCACCTCCTGAGATAGTGCTACTCCCACCAACAACTGTTCCTTGGACCTCGCTTTTATTAGGAGATCGTCCAAGTACGGGATAATTAAAACTCCCTTTCTTCGAAGGAGTATCATCATTTCCGCCATAACCTTGGTAAATACCCTCGGTGCCGTGGACAGTCCAAACGGCAGCGTCTGGAATTGGTAATGGCAATCCTGTACCACAAATCTGAGGTACTCCTGGTGAGGATGGTAAATGGGGACATGCAAGTAAGCATCCTTGATGTCCAGGGATACCATGTAATCCCCCTCGTCCAGGCTTGCAATAACCGCCCTGAGCGATTCCATCTTGAACTTGAATTTCTTTATGTACGTGTTCAAGGATTTCAAATTTAGAATGGGTCTCACCGAACCGTCCGGTTTCGGTACCACAAATAGTGTGGAATAATAACCCCGGCCTTGTTGAAGTAGGGGTACCTTGATTATCACCTGCTGGGAATACAGCTTGTGAATTGCCGCTAGCACCGCCTCCCTGTCTGAGGGAGCAATCGGCAAGGCAGATTTTAGGAACCGGTGGGGTGGGGACGCCTCGAATTCCAGCTTGTACCCCTGAGATACTATTTGCAGGATCCAGGGATCCACCTGTGAGCGAACCCACTGATCGCTGAAATTTTTGAGGCGACCCCCCCACCGTACCTGGCTCCGCCTGTGGAGCCCCACCGTCATGCGGCGGACTTGGAAGAAGAAGCGGGGGAGGACTTTTGCTCCTGGGAACCTGCTGTTTGTTGCAGCCTTTTTCCCCTACCTCTGCCTCTGGACAGAAAGGACCCGCCTTTTCCACGCCTGTTTTTCTGGGTCCGAAAGGACTGAACTTGATAAAACGGCGCCTTCTTAGGCTGTGAGGGGACATGGGGTAAAAATGCTGACTTCCCAGACGTTGCTGTGGAAACTAGGTCCGAGAGACCATCCCCAAATAATTCCTCACCCTTATATGGTAACACTTCCATGTGCTTTTTTGAATCTGCATCTCCTGTCCACTGGCGAGTCCATAAGCCTCTCCTAGCAGAAATGGACAATGCACTTACTTTAGATGCCAGTCGGCAGATTTCCCTTTGTGCATCTCTCATATATAAGACTGAGTCTTTTATATGGTCTATGGTTAACAGGATCGTGTCTCTGTCTAATGTGTCAATATTTTCTGACAGTTTATCCGACCACGCAGCGGCAGCACTGCACATCCAAGCTGACGCAATAGCTGGCCTAAGTATAATGCCTGTGTGTGTATATATACAGACTTCAGGATCACCTCCTGCTTTCTATCAGCAGGTTCCTTGAGGGCGGCCGTATCCGGAGACGGTAGTGCCACCTTTTTTGACAAACGTGTGAGCGCTTTATCCACTCTAGGGGGTGTTTCCCAACGTGACCTATCCTCTGGCGGGAAAGGGAACGCCATTAGTACCTTCTTAGGAATCACCAATTTTTTATCAGGGAAAGCCCACGCTTCTTCACACACTTCATTTAATTCATCTGATGCGGGAAAAACTACGGGTAGTTTTTTTCTCTCCAAACATAATACCCTTTTTAGTGGTACCTGTAGTTATATCAGAAATGTGTAACACCTCTTTCATTGCCTCAATCATGCAGTGAATGGCCTTAGGCATCAGGTTAGACTCATCGTCGTCGACACTGGTGTCAGTATCAGTGTCGACATCTGGGTCTGCTTGAGGTAGCGGGCGCTTTAGAGCCCCTGACGACCCATGCTACGCCTGGGCAGGCACGAGCTGAGAAGTCGGCTGTCCCACATTTGGCATGTCGTCAATTTTCTTATATAAGGAGTCTATACGTGCACTCATTACTTTCCATAAGCCCATCCACTCAGGTGTCTGCCCCGCAGGGGGTGACATCCCTTCTAAAGGCATCTGCTCCGCCTCCACATCATTATCCTCATCAAACATGTCGACACAGCCGTACCGACACACCGCACACACACAAGGAATGCTCCGAATGAGGACAGGACCCACAAAAGCTCTTTGGGGGGACAGAGTGAGAGTATGCCAGCACACACCAGAGCGCTATATAATGCAGGGACTAACTGAGTTATGTCCCCTATAGCTGCTTTTTCTATATAATATATATACTGCGCCTAAATTTAGTGCCCCCCCTCTCTGTTTTTACCCTGTTCTGTAGTGTAGACTGCAGGGGAGAGCCAGGGAGCTTCCTTCCAGCGGATCTGTGAAGGAGAAATGGCGCCAGTGTGCTGCAGGAGATAGCTCCGCCCCTTTTATGCGGACAATTCTCCCGCTTTTTTCCATATTCTGGCAGGGGTATTTTCCACATATATAGCCTCTGGGACTATATATTGTGGAGTTTTTGCCAGCCAAGGTGTTATTATTGCTTCTCAGGGCGCCCCCCCCCAGCGCCCTGCACCCTCAGTGACCGGAGTATGAAGTGTGTATGAGGAGCAATGGCGCACAGCTGCAGTGCTGTGCGCTACCTTGGTGAAGACTGATGTCTTCTGCCGCCGTTTTTCCGGACCTCTTCTTGCTTCTGGCTCTGTAAGGGGGACGGCGGCGCGGCTCCGGGACCGAACACCAAGGACTGGGCCTGCGGTCGATCCCTCTGGAGCTAATGGTGTCCAGTAGCCTAAGAAGCCCAATCCGGCTGCAAGCAGGCGAGTTCGCTTCTTCTCCCCTTAGTCCCTCGCTGCAGTGAGCCTGTTGCCAGCAGGTCTCACTGAAAATAAAAAACCTAAACTATACTTTCTTTCTAAGGGCTCAGGAGAGCCCCTAGTGTGCATCCAACCTCGGCCGGGCACAAAATCTAACTGAGGCTTGGAGGAGGGTCATAGTGGGAGGAGCCAGTGCACACCAGGTAGTCATAAATCTTTCTAGAGTGCCCAGCCTCCGTCGGAGCCTGCTATTCCCCATGGTCCTTACGGAGTTCCCAGCATCCACTAGGACGTCAGAGAAATACTTTTATCACCTTTGTGATATAAACTTGCTTTTCCCCGTGTAACAACTCTTACTTTCCCTGAACTAACCCCTTAAAGAAACTACTGAATTAGCCAGATAGCGTGATGTGAGACGCTGTACAAGGAGTGGTCCAAAAATAGAATGGAAAATCGATAGTTCTATTTCAGTATGACTTAAAGAGGATTCCTACAAACTTTATTGTAGGAATGGTACCCACCCATCTTCACTCAATCTAGCCTATGGTTTCTGAGTTATGTTGGTGTATACGTGGGCAGCAGGGGGCCCTATTACATGTCTGGTGGTCGTGTCCCCATATCCAACACTACTGGACAGAAGATCACAATTTAATTAGATCAGTCATTAGAATATAAATGCCAAACTCTTGTTTGTATACCTTGCTATCGCGACCCATTTCTCATATCCCCAGTCTAACTCATAAATTGATAAAACACATTAAATACAGCTAAATGGCAGATTGTTTTGTGATGGAAATAGACTTATCCCCCCTCTTTGCCTGCTACAATCAACTTCATTTGTCCACCTACAGAATGGAATGTATCACCTCCATTATACACGATATACCAAATAATTGCATTAGAGTCTGGACTCTGTGGACTAACCATTTTGAAGCCAAACCTACCTTAAACAACTATACAGCTCTGCTCTCCCTTTGCTCAGTTATGCTGTTGCTGGCGACTCACACTGACTGTCCTCACCAGATCCTTCTACCTCATCACATTTTTTTTATTCCCCCCATTTATCTTTACTCACCCTGTTCTACAACTTCAATAAGGTCGACATTCTACTTTTAATATGTTGCTGATACTGTAGTGTCCATTAATAGATTGTTAGGTTAATATTTTGTTTTGTGCTGTTTGCATGCATTTGGCTGTATAGTAGTAATTCACTGTTTCAGAGTCTGACCCTACGTTAATCTCCATTGTGTTCTTTTTTTGTGTAATTTATGCTCTCATGTATCCTGCAAAATACCTTTAGTAAAAAAATGTTTTTTAAATATATGATTCAAACCCATCCTGTGTGAGTTGTCCTGACCCTTTAGCCATGAACCCAGTGTGATTTATCCCCTACCTTTTTCCCCTGAACCCAATGAGTTTTCCCTACTGGCAGTAATCCTAACCCGTAAGACCTGTAGTGCACCTATTGTGACGGCAATGACGGCCCTTTCTCTGTGCACCTATGTGACAGCTTTCCCATCCATTCCCCAGCAACAATTTGTATAACTTCCTCTATTTATAGGGATAGAAGTGCTTTTTGATGCATAGATTTTTAATGCATTTACAGATAACAGACAAATGCACAGAGCGACCACGCTGAACAATTTAACCCAAGAGTATTCTGGTATAAATGCTGCCCTTTGCAACACACAATAATCACAGAGATTGTGCAAACGGTCAAATGAAATAAAGTGTTATCTACTGAACAATGTTGTAAATGCACGATGCTAATTCATTTTGCTCTAATTATAGCTGCTGCGAAGGCAGGCCAGTCCCAACCTGCTAGTGTCACTGTCCAGGAAACACACAGAACATTACTGCACAGAGGTGTGAAACCCCAGGAAGTAAATAGATATTCAACATATCTCTCTGTATCTAGGACATCACAATAACAAGCTCTTCATTCTCATCTACTATACATAATCCACCTTCCATAGTAACACTCTCTTGGCTCTACCCTGGAATGGATAAAGAAGCACAAGACACTTCCTACGTAATAGGACCAGGTGTGGATCATTAGGTCAACCCTATTTTGGTCAACAGTCAGTGCGTCGACCGCATATGGTAGACATGGAAAAGGTTGACATGGCCAAAAGGTCGACAGAGTTTTTAGGGCGACATGTAAAAGAAAGACAGTGGAAAAGGTTGACAGGTACAAAAGGTCGACACATTAAAACATCGACATGGAAAATGGTCGACACAAAAAGAAGTCAACACAATTTGGGGGGATTTTTTGTGTGTGACAATTTCACCTTCAGAGCACAGGAAACCCCAATTAGTGTACTGCTTCACTCATCATGCTTCGGGCAAGGTGCCTCGCTCCGCTACCGCTGTGCTCAACACAGGTTACTATTCCCAATCGTAGTCCACATAGAAGTATGAAAAAGGAGGAAAAAACTGCAAAAAAAAACCCTTTTGTTTCTGTCAACCTCCTACATGTCAACCTAATGTTTGTTGAAAATGAGTATTCGACCTCTTCACTGTCTACCTATACTCTGGATACCAATAGTACCATTAACAACTACAGTATAACAAAAACATAAAAATCCAACAGCTTATAGTTTTGTTTGTTTTTTCTTTACTTTTTTTGGCTCCTGCAAAAATCACAGAGAGGACGATAAGAAAACACAATAAGTGCCCATTAGACAAGAGACACCAACTTTCCAATTGGCCACATTAATATTATTAGATGCTAGCTTCCAAAACAGATCAAAGCAATTTGACAGAAATGCCCAGAGGATTTAAAGTTTCAAGAACTGTAATTTAAGAACAGCGCAGGTTTGCATTTGTACGCTTAGGGGTATATTCAATTAGTGTCGGCTCCTCTCCGCCAAAGAGGATCCGACACTTCACTATTCAGTTTGCGGGCATTTCCAACAGGTTTTTGTCAGTTTTCGACAATACCAATCCAACTTTTTTTAAAGTCGAAAAGGCATTGTCAAAAACGGGCCAAATACCTGCTGGAAATGTCCACAGTCCCTGACGCTATACACTCAGCCCTGCTCACTGGCCTACTGACAGGCCTCAGCGCAATGCATTGTGGGTAAGAGGGATTTTTAAACTCCAGTCCTTCACTTGACTTCCTGCTGTTTCTGAGTGAGCTGGAAAGCCTGGACTTCTTTTTCTCCGGCTACAGCTGTGCAATTTAGAAAGCCTGGAATTATAAACTACCACTACAGGTGCAGAATGTGCAGGCCTTGTTTTCTTCTCTCTTGGAGGGAGCCGATTCCACCAGGGAAATTGTGGTGAGACACAAGCCCTCTACCACAACATAGCTTATGCCTGTTACAGACATTTCAACCTCTTCAAATCCAGATCATAATCCTCCTCTATCCTCTTGCATGCCCACAACAACCTTTTCTTCATCTCATCTTGTATACCATCCTTAAGTCCATACTCCATGCCTCTCTCAATCCCCTTATCTACCAATTGTCCTACACACACACACAAATTATTTATTTATATACAGAGGGGCAAAAAAGTATTTGGAGAGCCACCGATTGTGCAAGTTGACCCACTTAAAAAGATGAGCGAGGTCTGTAATTACCATCATAGGTACACTTTAACTGTGAGAGAGACAGAATCTGGAAAAAAAAAAAAAAAACTAGGAAATCACATTGTATGATTTTTAAACAATTTATTTGTATATTCTTGCGGAAAATAAATATTTGGACAATCAAAAAGTTAAACTGAATACTTTGTATTATAACCTCGGTTGGCAATTACAGAGGTCAAACGTTTCCTGTAGTTCTTGACCAGGTTTGCACACACTATAGCAGGTATTTTCGCCCACTCTTCCATGAAGATCTTCTCTAGATCTGTCATGTTTTGAGGCTGTCGCCGAGCAACACAGACTTTCAACTACCTCCACAGATTTTCTATTGGGTTGAGGTCTGGAGACTGGCTAGGCCACTCCAGGACCTTGAAATGCTTCTTACGGAGCCACTCCTTAGTTGCCCGGGCGGTGTGTTTGGTGTCATTGTCATGCTGGAAGACCCAGCCACATTCCATCTTCAATGCTCTTACTGAGGGAAGGAGGTTTTTGCCCAAAATCTCACGATACATGGCCTCATTCATCCTCTCCTTAATATGGATCAGTCGTCCTGTCCCCTTTGCAGAAAAGCAGCCCCAAAGCATGATGTTTCCACCCCCATGCTCCACAGTGGATATGGTGTTCTTTGGATGCCATTCATCATTCTTCTTCCTCCAAACACGGCGAGTGGAGTTTATACCAAAAAGTTCGATTTTGCTCTTATCTGACCACATTACATTCTCCCAATCCTCCTCTGGATCATCCAGATGGTCACTGGCAAACTTTAGACGGGCCTGGGCATGTGCTGTCTTAAGCAGGGGAACCTTTCGGGCGCTGCAGGATTTCAATCCATGACGACATAGTGTGTTACTAATGGTAACCTTTGCGACTGTGGTCCCAGCTGAGGTCATTGACCAGGTCCCCCCGTGTAGTTCTGGGCTGATTCCTCACCATTCTCAAGATCATTGATACCCCGCGAGGTGAGATCTTGCATGGAGCCCCAGGTCGAGGGAGATTGTCAGTGACTTGTATTTCTTCCATTTTTTTATAATTGCGCCAACAGTTGATCTCTTCTCACCAACTGCTTGCCTATTATCGAGTAGCTCATCCCAGCCTTGTGCAGCTCTACAATTTTGTCCCTGGTGTCCTTAGACAGCTCTCTGGTCTTGGCCATGGTGGAGAGGTAGCAGTCTGACTGTTTGAGGGTGTGGACAGGTGTCTTTTATACAGATAACCAGATCAAACAGGTGCCATTAATACAGGTAACAAGTGGAGGATAGAAGAGCTTCTTAAAGAAGAAGTAACAGATCTGTGAGAGCCAGAAATCTTGCTGCTTGGTAGGTGTCCAAATATTTATTTTCCACAAGAATATACAAGTATGTATGTATGTATGTATGTATGTATGTATGTATATACTGTAGCTGACCCCATGATGAAGGTGTGACAACCGAAACGGGCCATTGGGATGGCTGTACATTTATCCATGGACTTTTTCCATACAACTTTGATGAGTATAAGCTTCGCATTTTAAAGGTCTGATTATTCTGCTACTACATTAAATTTTTCACTTTTGCTATTTGGTGGTGTGCTGGTCTCCATGTGTTAGACACATACACACTGTCAAAGTCGAAAAATATCATGATTCACATATCTTGTACTAACCCCAATGCACATACCCGCTGCTCGTGCACCCACTCCCCCGTGCGTACGCATCCCCTCAGGTTGCGTAAGGGACGCTCCAACGTCTCGTGCGCATGGAGATGAGTATTTACGGCGGAGTTTGTAAGCGTCTAGCGTGCGACTCGATCGTAACATATTTAACCCAAATAGCGTGTTTTATAGATAATATTCCCCTAAACAATGTTAGCAAGTATGTTTATTTTAAACGGTTCCTGGACAGAGAGATTCCTCTTTGCATGATAGGAAGGGTCAGATAAAGGTTGAACGGTGGGTGGTGTCTAGTATCCAGCTGTAGAGTATTCTAATGGTAACATTTCGGTGTTGGTTAGGAAAAGATCGCTCATTCCTGCGTATAGTTATGTACAAAAGTAGTTTATAGACATTTACTGTATTTGCTGTTCATTATCCATGCGGCGGGAATCCTGAGGATACCTCCCACCTGAGCAGTTGGAGAAAGACACAGCCCACCTGTTCAAACCCACATATGACCTTTTGTTATAATGCAGAGACACATTCCTGTGTCCAATGAACAATGAGATTATAGGGACCATTGTATTGTGAATGTATGCTGTGTATATAAGGACCACCATTGCTGGGCCACTCACTCACTCTCTCTGAAAGGCTTTCTCATTGAATGCTGAGGGCTGGATCCAGGACGCGCTTGCGAATCATCCCCACGTATGTATTGCACTCTGTAGCCATTTTGTTATCCATCGTGTTTGCCATTTATGTTCTAATTGTTCTCTTTCTGTTTGCAATTGTTTGCCATTGATCATCTTATTCTCCGTTAGTGTGTTAGATTTTGATGTTAGTCTGTAGTGTATAATCTGTACTGTTTTCCCCTTTTTACTCTAAAGTATCCACGAAGGTGTGAGAGCCGGAGTGATTTTTAAATACAAACAAGGTCTTGTGTTTTCACTAGTTACTGCAAAGGGTTTCTCTTAGCGTCTCAATCGCTCAAACAGCTTACACATTATCAAGGTTAATAAGCGTCACATCATTGTAGTATAACATTGCTAAGGTTTAGAGTATAAAGTATATCTTTACTGTGTGTTGTTAATAAGGTTTACTGTGTAACATTCTGTGAGCGTCTGCGCCGCTCGTGTCTCACTCTCACGGCGCAGCATCCGCTACGCCAATAGCGTAGCATTATGGTACTCGGGACGCCTATAGCGTGCTCGATACGAAGCGTGAGTCCGTGAGCGTGCGTGTCGCTCGTGCGTCACACCCACGGCCTAGCGTCTGCTACGCTAAGTGCGTACCCTTACGGTACTCGGTGCGCCAATAGCGTACTTAGTCCGTAATAGTATATAGCTTATGTATAAAGGTAATACTTGACATTATCAACACACACACATGTATATATATATATATATATATATATATATATATACACACATATACACACACACACGCGCACAATGTGAAACATTTCCTTCTGTCAAGGTGCAAATGTTTTTATGAGGTGTACTTTAGGTTTCCTGGTCCTTTGGGGAAAACATCTCTAACAGATAATAGGATCAGCAAGTATATCATGAATTTGCCCCCATAAAGATAAACAGCAGTATTCCCAACATTATACCTTAACATTTTCCTCTGATATGCAGTTTTCTGTCTTGTCAGCGGCATTTTGTCTGATGCGATGTAGAAATGCCTGCAAACAGAGGATAGATTTGTCAGTCTCTTTATTTGCTAACAGTTATCATAGAGCCTATATGATGTCATCGCACACTAATAGTGTGCAGACCCTAACACTTCTACTTCACTTCATAGAATTATTCATCGTACACAAAACACTTCCCCTTTAAACACAGCTACAGTGTTTATGGAAATGAATATGATATTCCTTTGACAATTTACAGTGACGCAGAGATATTTAAGAACCATGATTGCTCTATCTTAGTTTGAAATCGATATTCCATGTTATATACGTCACTGACCTGTCAATAGAAAAGGTCTTGAAATAGTAACATATGGCTATCTTGGATGATCTACATTTCAAGGTCACATGAGATGTACTGAGATAGTTTCTGTCAACTATTAGCTTCAATAGTCATCACCGATCACTGACTTCTCATTACCCCCCTGTTTACAGACAACTACTCATATAATGGGAGGCGTATCAACCCTTGGAGGGAGATAAAGTGGAACAGTTGCCCAAAGCAACCAATCAACATCTGTCATTGCATAGACTGTGCTAGTTAAATAACTGTTACATACTGACTGGTTTCTTTGAGCAACAACTCCACTTTCTCTCTCTCCAAGGCTTGATACATCTCCCCCTTAGCATGAAATCCCAAATTTGCTCTGGAAATATAAATATAGATGGCGATAGTGATCCATAGATTCTATGTGAGACTGGAAGGAACCAATCATACAGGTAAGAAAAAGGAGGCGTGGCCACACATAAGGGCTGCCACGTAGGAGATTGTTACCATATACTAGCAATTTACAGCCCCAATTGATATGTGAAATCCAACATGTTGATCAACCTGATGAACCAATCCCAATCAATTTCTGGTTGGAATCTGCGATCTGTGAACCACATAAATTGCAGATTAATTTACACAAATCAACTGCAAAACAGCAAATTGCCCCAATCGATTGCTTATGTATGTGGGCCTTTAGAAGTGATTAATGAAGAGCGACTGCAATTCACAAAGAACAATGATCCCCCTTCACAGATGATAATCAAAGGGGGACAACCTGATTAATCAATTACCCATTTCACAGCTTATTCTCAGGATGAAAGGTGGTGTGTGTGGCCATTTCTTGCTCACTTTGGGGTTGATGTATCAAGCAGTGAAAAGAGTGAACAAGTAGGTCAGTAGAGTACTGTAGTTGCCCTTGATAAAAGCCACCTCAAAGCTGGTTTGTTGCTATGGACAACTTCTCCACTGGTTCACCTCTCCACTGCTTGATACATCAACCCCTTTATCATCTTCTGATATATCAGGTATATTAGACACTGAACATTGGCCCTCATTCCGAGTTGATCGCTAGCTGCCGTTGTTCGCAGCGCAGCGATCAGTCAAAAAATCGGCACTTCTGCGCATGCGTACGGGCCGCAGTACGCACGCACGAAGTACTTTCACACAAAACTATGCATTTTTACACAAGGTCGAGCGACGCTTTTCTGTTGCTCTGTTGATCGGTGAGTGATTGACAGGAAGTGGGTGTTTCAGGGTGGTAACTGACCGTTTTCCGGGAGTGTGCTAAAAAACACAGGCGGGACAGGTGAAAACGCAGGCGTGCCTGGGGAAACGGGGGAGTGGCTGGCCGAACGCTGGGCATGTTTGTAACGTCAAAGCAGGAACTAAACTGACTGAGGTGATCGCAAGGAAGGAGTAGGTCTGGAGCTGCTCAGAAACTGCATGAAAATTTTTACGAGCAGTTCTGCTAACCTTTCGTTCGCATTTCTGCGAAGCTAAGATACACTCCCAGAGGGCGTCGGCCTAGCGTGTGCACTGCTGCTGAAAGCAGCTAGCGAGCGATCAACTCGGAATGAGGGCGATTATACTACTGGGACTTCATTTATGCTATCAACCTGAAAGTGAACATTAAGTACACAATAAGGGGAAGAAGTACCATCCAATCAAATTGTCAGTTTTCAAACACAGCCTGTAAAGTGACTATTAGAAGCTGGTTGGTTGGTACTTTATCTCTCTACATTTTCTCTCTCTTCATAGTTTTATACATCTTTTCCTAAGTCAGTAAATATGTAAATTGGATCATCATTTGGATCCACTTAATTGGTTAATCATTATTACCATAGGTGGACGTTGCAGCGACATATATAGATTAATTAGAAAATGTTTACCATATCATTGTGAATGTCACATAGCTATCGCTGCTTTGCATCTCTTATTCATAACGCAACACAAAACGACACAGACTTTCTGACTGACTTCTGCTCAGCTCAATGAAATCACTTGTGTAAAGCTTAGGTTATATAAATTGCTGACCCCACATGCCGCAATATCAGTTGGGATACTGGGCATTTGGCCAACTGAAGCTGTCATGTGTATGCCTTAAGATCACTGCAATGCCTGACCATCATCAAACTGAAAACAACAGGATTATTTTTAAGGGTGCTGGGAAATGCAGTCGTAAGATGACACTATCAATCTGTGCACAGGAACCAGCTGGGGGAGGGGGGGGGGGGGGGGGGTTGACATACCTGGGGGAGGGGGGGGGGGGGGTTGACATACCTGGGGCAAGCATATTTGGATAAAAAAGCTAGTGCAGGGTCCGGTTATTACCTCTATATTACAAACACAGATAAAAGTTGCAGATGAAATTACAGCATAATAGTTAAGCATAGAACCTTTTGGGGTAAATGTATGAAGCTACGTTATGGGGGAAATTTAATAATTGCACATTACGTGCGCTGATACCGCTTCTCCCCCATGTATTATTGTGGCAGTGTGTAACAAATGCCGGGGGCGCTATGCACTCGTCATTATTGGTGCTGCTATCTACAAGATAGCGTGCCAATGATCTCTTCAATGTATGAACGGTCAATGGCACTGACCATTCTGACACCTGCAGCTATCTACTTCTGCAGCTATCTACTGCAAGTGTCGTTGCCCATTCACAGCCACTGTAATGGCTGCTGCACGGGAAATCTTGCGAGGTTTGCGAGATCTTATGCATGCCCAGTGGAGCCGACAGTGAGACACAACACATCAGAACTAAGTTGAGACGCTGTGAGCTCATACAGGGATTACTGGAGGCGGGGATTTTCTGCCCATCACTTCGGCAGATGAGATCTCGTTGGTACTTCCTCAGTAAAGAGCCAAAGCAGGAAGCATTATTGCGGCATGATATGTGCCGCTATAACACATCTACTCTTTGTACCTGATGGTGACAGTTGTGGTTAGCTGCGGTGAAGTGGGAAAACACAAGCATAGAAAGCAGAGACACACTGATCTGAGCTGTGACAAGACTGAATTAGAGGTGGCTGAGTGGGTGATGGGCCCTACACACTGGCAGATAAAATGCACGATATGAACGGTCTCGTTCATTAATGAACGAGAACTCGTTCGTATCGTGCAGTGTGTAGGCACCAACGATTAACGATGCGTGGCCCCACGCTCGTTAATCGTTCGTGCCCCGTCGCTTATGCATCCAGGCCAATATGGGTGAGATTGTCCATATTAGCAAGCAGTGCCACTGCTATGGAGCCGGGTGAAAAAACTTCATTTCCCCCATAACTCCCCCCCCCCCCACCGCCGGGTCGCCTGTATCAGCCGTCCGTCAGCTCGGTGGCAGATCGGTAAGTGTGTAGGGCCCTTATCTGGTGAATACAGTTGGTGAGGACTGCTATTAGCAGCAATCATCTAACTGCACTAAAGACTCCAGTCACACCAGAAATTGCTATTTCGTTTAGATAAATTTACATACAAATGTTACCACAGTTGTTTTCAGAAATTTTTTGCACCAAGGATAACGGCTGGCGCAAGTGTGCACTGACTGATGCGAATGGCCAAATATTCTGTGTAAAGCACTGCGGAATATGTGCGCGCTATACAGGACTGTTTCTAGCCAATTTGGCTCCCAGTGCGAGATTTAAAAATGCGCCCCCCCATGACATAAAAAAATGTGCCCCCCCCACACACACACACCTAGATGAAAAAACAACAACTTGCGCTCGCAACCGGCAAGGGGGTGTGGCCTCATCTAAATGGGTGTGGCCTCATTTAAATGGGCATGGCCTCGTCTGAAAAGACTACCTCACAATCCAGTTTTTGACCCTGCTCCAACAGATCACGACCACCACAGGAAATAAAAATTCTACCATATTAAGCCCCACACAGTAATGCCCCTGTACCATATTATGCCACACACCGCAATGCCCTTGATACATTAAATCCTCATACTACGGCAGGCAAGAGTCCCCATTTCACACATTACGGCAGGTGTCCCCATTTTACACATTGAGAGAGAGAGAATACTTACAGAGGCGATTACCGCTCTTCGGCCCGCCTCACCAGTCGCTCCTCACGCCGGCCTTTCCCTCTTCCTAACTTGGATCCCCCTCTGTACTCCGCGCGGGGGGGGGGGGGGGGGGGGGGGGAGTTTAGCGGAGTGACGGGGTTGCGTCGTGACGTAATGACTCAACCGCATCATTCCGTGGAACTCCGCCCCCCGAGTGGGTTACTCGGGGAGAAATAGGAGGGGGAAGCAGGGAGCCACAGTTAGTGCCGCGGCGAGTGCCCAGTGCGGTTGCACTGCTCGCCTGCCCCAAGAAACGGCCCTGGTAAATAACTGGTAATACATAATAATAATAATAATAATGACTATGAAACCAAGCATACGGGTGGAAATAGATACAGTATGTAGAACTCAGCTTATGAGTAAATACATGCATTGAGGTACAGGCATGCAATGAGGTAGCAATTATTACAGTCATCTTGTGATGAATCTTTGTTAGCCCATAATGTATAGTATAGTTTGCAGATTTGTTTGCAGCAGGCATTAAGTGATAAATGAGCTTTGCAGACAGTATGGATGGTGTAATGCAGTGTCTCCCAACCACGGTCCCCAAGGCACACCAACAGTGCAGGTTTTAGTGATATCCAGGCTTTAGCACAGGTGACTTAATTAGTAGCTCAGTTATTTTGATTAAACCATCTGTGCTGAAGCCTGGATATCACTAAAACCTGCACTGTTGGTGTGCCTTGAGGACCGCGGTTGGGAATGCCTGGTGTAATGGCTAGCATTACTGCCTCACAGCACTGAGGCCATGGGCTCAATTCCCATCATGGCCCTAACTGTGTGGAGTTTGTATATTCTCCCTGTGCTTGATTGTTTTTTTTGGGGGGTACTCCGGTTTCCTCCCACAATCCAAAAATATACAGGTGGGTTAATTGGCTCCCGACAAAAAAAATTAACCCTAGTGTGTAAGAGTGTGCATGTACATGTGTTTAGACCAGACTAGATGGGGTGTGAAAAAAAAAAAACTTTAGTTTTTCACGATTTTTACCTTTACTTCAGCAAAATTTTCTTTACAGGCTATCGAATTTGGTCACCTGTAAAAAATTACATTATCTCCGGAAAACACACAGGTTCAGTGAAACCTGTGTGTTTTTGGTAGAAACAGACCCGTTTTTATCCGGGATCCTGTTTCCGGGGATTTGGTTTTGCCTGCCTAAGGCAGGTGAAACAAAATCCCAGATAAACCAGCACAACCCACGGCTTTACAAGGCTTATTGGATAGCCCCCGGCGGGACAATTAGCCGCGACTAACTAGATAGCCCCCTTAGTGCTATACTAGTAGCATTCATTATAATATGCTCTATCGGCTTCTAAAGATTGAAGATCTTGATTCTTGCCCATAGCAACCAATCCAGCTAGCTAGCATTTATCAAGTACACTATAGAACGATAGGTAGAAGCCGATTGGCTTATAAGGGCAACTGAGTAGATGGGTTATTATTTTTAAATGTTATTTAGAAACAATGGAACTGAATCAATTCAGAAGCGCTTAGAAACCCATGGCTCATTATCTGACGTAGAGCTAAAAGTCAAAGTATGCTCTGCCAGTCTCCGACTATGAATGTGTTCTGGGCCTTAAAGTTCCACAGCAGGCCTAGGACCACAAAGGCCTACCTCTGATGTACACGGTCTCCTAAACAATGCCTCTCATGTAGGAACTGTAATACGGCAAAGCACATGGTCACGAGAGGGTCTCGATCATGCTTACAATGGGACACCTTGCCTTGCAAAACCATGCCTTGTAAGTGATTGCCCCTTTAAAAAAAGTCAGTTTGACCGGCATCACGCACGGCTGCCGCCCCTTTTTATAGAGGCTGATTTAGGTATGTCCTCTTGTTCCCTATGTCCAGCATTGTGGAGCACTGTGGCGCCTTCTAGATCTACTTGCAGTATGTGTGTTTTACAAACTTGTCATGCACTAGTACTGTGTATGTTGCTGGCGTAATTAGCAAAAATCTAGACAAGTCCGTACATGATTTATAAAGAGCACAACAATTTTATATGGATGACAGAACAGTGATAAACATAAAGCTGGTCTGTCACTTTATGGCTTCTGCCATAAAGAAAAATCACTTCCAAACACTGTGGCTTCAACCTGATTCTCAGAACAATGGTTGGGAAGAGAGTGATGGGACAGAATGACCCTGCTACAACATTGAATAGTGAATAAAAAACACAGCATGCTGCCTGTACAGTCACTCAATTACAAAGCCCTCAAAAGCATATGACGTGTTTAGACCAATTACATCTCCCACTTGAAGAGGTAATCTCCCGGCACAGAACGTTTCTATATTCTAACACTCAGAAAAGAGAAATTAAAAATCCCCCACATACATCCAGCCCACTCACTGCTTTATGTGATTAGTCAGTGAGCAACAGTACAGTATTCCAAGTTTCTTCATCACTTCTATACTTTACAGTACATCTACAAATATGAAAATACTATATAGAGAGAAAATGTTAAAGTACCTATCATCTACACCTACAGTATACTGTACATGGTTCATGTCAAAGTAATGTACTGTACATGGATGGATGAGGGTTCATCACTGTAAATCTGTGACCATCCCAATAAAAAGTTTTTTTGGGAGGATTCAAGTATTTCCCAGCTCTGAGGTTCATGTGGTGAACCAGCCTTGGTTTTTTTGTTTTTTTTCTCTACAATGTGTCGGAACACGGAGCATAGCTCCTTCTCCCAACACCGCAAAGCCATATCCCCAGTTGCTTATTGGCCCGCAGCCCACTCCCTAGTAAAGCAGGGATGACCATCGGTGGGTGAAATAATCAATGGTTCCCTAACAGATGGTTTTATACCATCAATGTTATCCATCAATGGTATCATCAATGGTATCATCAATGGATAACCCACCAGTGGCCATCCATACTACATGGGTGATTGGTCAATAAAATCCTATTAATAATACAAGGACTATGTGATAGCATATAGATTTCTGTACAAGCTGAAGGGAGCATACTCTACAAGAGCGCAGATCAGTCAGGCATGATATGGTTTTAGAGTCTGGACAGGCTGGTCTGTAATGGCTACAGACAGTCAACAACATGCCTTAAGCGCAATTATGCAAATAGAAAAGAAAGAATTTCTAGGAGCTGCTATGCAAGGAATTACCTTGGATGGAAATTCAGTAGTGGAGGGAATAAAACATCACATAGGGAAGAGAAAATAACTGATGAATTAATGGTAGCAAATGCATTGACATTTTATAGTTGTCTGTAGGGACAGCTTCCTGGAATAGACTTGTCAATAACACTCTCCAATCCTAATTGCTGCTTTTGCAGAGAGTATATTGAAATGTGCTGCTGCACTCTAAAAGCTAACACCTGGGGATCGAGTGCAGTCATCAATAAGTAAAGCAAAGGGACCCCACAGTCACCTGCACTGGCGTAAGTTCGTCACAGTTGCCAGGAGGCAAGATAAATATTGGTGCCCCCCTATTTCCTATATTAATATAAATATATGTATGTATGTATGTATGTATGTATGTATGTGTGCGTGTGTGTGTGTGTATATATATATATATATGTGTGTGTGTGTGTGTGTGTGTGTGTGTGTGTGTGTGTGTGTGTGTGTGTGTGTGTGTGTGTGTGTGTGTGTGTGTATGGAGTGTTCTGAAAAAATTTAGATACTGTATTTATACATTTCATTGTCTTTTATTTAAATCACACATTTCTTAGCAGGATTAGAACCCATGACCTGTTACACTAACAGCAAACACTTTACTGATGGAGTTATTTGCTCCTGTAGAGAAAGCATGAGAATTCTAACTATATGAAGTTACGTGTAATTGTCAGAGAAGTATCTTCATATAGTTTAATTCTCATATTTAATATACAGGAGCAAACAGCTTCATCAGTATGGTGTTTGCTTCCAGTGTAATAGCTTGTGATTTCTAATCCTGGGTGTGACACTTGTAAAATGTGTATATTCAGTATAATAAAGAGGGAGTGATGTGTAAGGTGCCACTGAAAAGACAGCGACAGCTATCAATTAACTTAATTCAATGGTGTCACAGAATGGGAGGAGAGGTGCCCCCCTTCAGAGCAGGAGCCCGGCGGCAGATGACTCCGTTGCCTCCCAGAGTTCTGCCTCTGGTCACCTGTCAAGGTCCTATATATATCAACATACAACATGTAATTTCATTGCGAATTTGTAGTATGTCTGCGGTTACCATTTTGTGAAGAATTTAATAAAACAGGGTCCAAATAAGATCCTTACATAGTTGCAACTGGGAAGCAGGTAACTCCACATAGCAGATCTTGGAGGCCCTGTCCGCTTACTTCGCTAGCATAAGCCACACATTGCCATTAGACTAGATACTTATACCCCTTTTCCACTAGCGTAGCACGGGTCGCAGCCGTGTCGCCTGACACGGCTGCGACCCGTGCTACAGCCCCCTGCAGACAGCGCTCACCAACCCGGCAATTGCCGGGTTGGTGACGCGCTAGTGACGAGGCAGGGGCGGCGCTGGGAGATCACATGGTCTCCCAGCGCCGCCCTCCCTATGCACTGTGAACGGGAGCCGTGTCGCATCGACACGGCTCCCGTTTACACTACAACCCTACCCGGATCATTCCCGTGTCCTACCCAGGTAGATAGCCGGGTAGGATTCACGGGTCACTTGATCCGGGTTGACCCTTTTCCACTTGCAAAAAAACACGGGTAAATGCGCGCCCCCGTGCATTTACCCGTGTTTTTTGAGCTAGTGGAAAAGGGGTATAAAGTACCTTCTACTGTACTTATAAGGTTATAAGAGGCTATGATAATATCACACCTCCCAACATTCCAGCTCATTGCATCCAGACAGGGGACGTGGCTATGCCACTAATGGTGTGTGCTTGAATCACGATGGGGATGTGCCTATGACTGAGAAGCGTTAGGCTGCTATCTCCCTGTAACTACCCACTCACTGATGCGTGCACAAGTGGCTAATGTGCGCAAAATCCATTCACAGCTGTTATACAAATTGATGAATGGGATATCACAAACTTAGTATAAATCGTGGGAGGCTGAATTGTGTTATCAGATGGTGATAGGAATTGTGTTGTACAGGTTGAGCATCCCATATCCAAATATTCTAAAATACGGAATATTCTGAAATACAGAATTTATGGAGTGAAACTGAGATAGTGAAACCTTTGTTTTCTGATGGCTCAACATACTTTGTTTAATTCACAAAAAGTTATTAAAAATATTGTATTAAATGACCTTCAGGCTGTGAGTATAAGGTGTATATGAAACAAATGAATTGTGTGTATGTACACAAACTTCGTTTAATGCACAAAGTTATTAAACAGATTGGCTAAAATGACCTTCAGGCTGTGTGTATAAGGTATATATGTAACATAAATGCATTCTGTGCTTAGACTTAGGTCCCATCGCCAGATATCTCATTATGGTATGCAATTACTCCAAAATACGGAAAAATCCGATATCCAAAATACTTCTGGTCCCAAGCATTTTGGATATCAGATACTCAACCTGTATTGCGCTTTTAGCTACGATAATAGCGGTTTTCTTTTTAACCCCCTCAATGCCTACTGGACAAGATGGATGATCTTCTCCAAGGGATAGGTAAGTATGGGTTATACTCCCACCCACCATGTAGTGGATTCTACTTGGACAAATGGACCGAGCAGCACAGGGATACAAGTTAAGTATGTGTGAGTGCAAATACTGTATATAGCAGAGTATATAGTAAAGTTATAATTTCTATGGTGCGTGTCTGGTGTTTTTTTATTTCTTTTACAGGGGGATTATAGGTACGAGCAACTTTTAATGCCCCACATGCTGGTACTTGCGGTTCTCTAAGAACCAGCATTCAGGGATGTACGCCTGTAAAAAAACAATATTAGTTCTGCTTTTACACCAACTGCTATCATCTTGGCACCCACCGCCCAAGGGTGACAGGATTATCCCCCTGCTTCACCCTAGCCCTGGGAGATCCCCCGGAAGTGAGAACCCTATATTTGGTTTTTCTCCACTTTCCGTGGAATCCGAAGGCTGGGGTGAAGTCGTGGGAGCTGAATGCTTCAGCATTACTGCCCCCCACACACACTAGTAAGAGCCCAGTGCTGGTTGATGGAAATACGGGAAAGCCCTACAAATTTCCCCCCCATATTTCTGGAGCCAGAACAGTCCCAGTATTAGTTCAATGAAATACGGGGGACTCCCACGTTCAGGTCTGTCACACTGAAATTGGGACAGTTGGGAGGTACGCAGTATAAAAAGCACAAGGCATCATGATGAGCTATTATCATACAGATCAGCTCCTTTTTAATATCCCCGCAAAATACAGTGTGTTTATTTCTTTTAATTCCCAAGTTTGTTCATTATGCTAAAAGTTATCACTTATAAACATTATCTGGCACCACCTTCCTGGTCATCTGAGAACAAATGTACTTTTATGATTTCTAGGCAATTGTCAGAAAACAGCTTATAAGTTAGAAACATAGGGCTGGATGCAATGAAGTCCAAATTTGCCGGAGGTGCGTATTTCCGACCGAACTCAGACTTTTTTTTAAAGCGGCATTCGTGTACAAGACAAAACCATGCCTTGTGAATGAATGCCGCTTTAAAAATTTGTCCAAGTTCTGTCAGGAACCCACACCTCCGGCCAACTCGGGCTTCATTACATTCGACCCATAGCTTGGTTTGGTACTTATTATAATTATTATATAAATTTGGTGAAGTGAAGTATATTTTACACACAGTGATGCACTAAAAGCATATACAGTTCAAGTATCTGCATTGCTTAACAGTGTAATCTGTAGAACAATGAATCTGTTTGATTTCAAAATTCTGCCTGCTGAAGGATAGCAAAAGCTACTACATGAGTTTTGCTTGGTAAGCTACACTGCAGGGACAAGAAGTGGTGCTATTTTAAAAATTGTGACAGTGTACCTTTAGGTGCAGAAATCTTATCCCACTACGCACCTCAATGTTTGACCATGTTTACGCAAACCTCGCCATCTTACAACTGATGTTGGAACAGTATGAATGATATGAGGCACAGTCTAACGGCCGTGAAGGGAAGCAGTGGTCTACCTGCTCTGGCCTGGTGGGGAAAAATAATACAATTTTGAACATTACATATTAGAGGTCTTGTTACCTTACTTATTGAACCACCCTCGTACAAACAGGAATATTGGGCATTCTGTGTGGAAAAGCTACTGGTCAGAGACAAGCAATTTACGGGTAAGTGGCGTTAACTGTGGCTTTTAAGGAGAATAGTGCATTATATTTATTGTATACAATAATACCCCTTTTCCACTAGCTTAAAAAACACGGGTAAATGCACGGGGGCGCGCATTTACCCGTGTTTTTTGCAAGTGGAAAAGGGTCCCCCCGCAAAAACCCGGATTAAGTGACCCGTGAAACCTACACGGATATCTACCTGGGTAGGACATGGGAATGATCCGGGTAAGGTTGTAGTCTAAACGGGAGCCGTGTCGATGCGACACAGCTCCCGTTTACACTGTATGGAAGGGCGGCGCTGGGAGATCACGTGATCTCCCAGCGCCGCCCCTGCCTCGTCACTAGCAGCATCACCAACCCGGCAATATGCCGTGTTGGTGACTGCTGATGGGAAAGGGGGCGGAGCACGGGCCGCAGCCAAGTAGCACCCATGTCAGGCTCCCGGCTGCGACCCGTGCTCATAGGTGGAAAAGGGTTATTAGAGTGGTCACACACTCTTGTGTGATGAAATGGAACATTCAATGGGGTAAATTTACTAAGATGGGAGTTCTATTTGAGATGGGATGTTGCCCATAGCAGCCAATCAGATTCCAGGTATTATCTTCTAGAAGGTGCTAGATAAATGAGAAGCAGAAGCGATTGGTTGCTATGGGCAACATCCCATCTTAAATAGAACTTCCATCTTAGTAAATTTACCCCAATGAATAGGGAAGGCACGCAGGTGGTAGCAGAGACAGTGAGAAAGCTCAGGGATGGTCTGAAACAAATCTTACCACACAGCTCTGTGCCAATCCACATCCTCCCATCAACTCTTTATACAGATCCAGTACAAATGGAAATTGCTTAACATAGTTAAAGATATAGATTCAGAACAGAATTTTCAGGTAACGTGAGTGTCCATGAAACTCCCAGCCCCACCCCCCACATACCTGCTATTAGGAAAGGTTAGAAATAACCCAATTCTTCTACCTGTCTGATTATTACACTAGAGGGGCCCCATTCCATAAGCTGAAAGGTGCAGATGAGCGCATTTACAGTTATTACAATAAGTCAAACCTTGCCTCTCTTTGTTCACACCTCAATGGGATGTATGCAAAAATCAGCATGGTTTTCATACCTTAATATTTTACCATATATTAACGCAGATACTTAAATCTGGTCAAGCGTTATCCATTAGGGTTATTACTGAATCCATGATAAATAGTATAACAGACATTACTGATAACAAGACCGGTTCTAATTTATGAAGAAGGCATTTCTCATTAATGGGTGTAGCTTCTTTATTTTCCTGTACATTATTACAATAAGTGACAGTGTATTACAGCTGTGCATTTCTAAACAAGCAGACGTCATATCTTGTGTATGTAAGGGATTTAGAGGAGGAAATGCATTACACCAGATTTCATACAGCTGTGGGGAAGATTTATTTGTGATACGCTGCTTGTGAACAGCTGCGCCACACTGACAATGACTGCATTAACAAGCAGCACCTTCATAACTGAATTACTGGAGGAGAACAAGGAATCATATACTATCCATGGCAGGTACAGGAATAACCTCAGTTTATGTGAAAAGGTTATCAGGGGAAATCCATCCATCTCTACATAAATATCTGAATAAATCTAATTCTATGTATTATAACAGATGTAAGTGTGATGAAGGCCATTTTGCATACAACAGACACAGAAAGGATGTGACCTAGAACACAGATTATGATTTACAAATGGTTTGTTCATTCTCCTAGGCTTTAAGTATATAGTACTATAGAAGTACTCCCAGTAGAGGGAAAGCATTATATAGGAGTTAGACACAAGTATTACTGTCGGCTAACAAGGCGGGCAATAATTCCAATAGTCTTTCAGACGGTGGAGCAATATGGGGATTATTTTATTTCAGACAAACCCAACATAACGACGGACAGAGAGATAAACTCATGAGAATGCTTACAGCCCCATCAAGAGGCATACATTAAGAGAGGATGCAGTCAGGATCCCAGCGTTCGGAATCCCGGCAGGTGGAAGACCGATGCCAGAACACTGACATGGATCCAAATGCATTTCAATTGAAAGGCAATTAGGCCTGATTGTAAAAAAAAAGAAATAAATATTTGGCATATAAAACAGAGAGACTATTATAAACAAGACAGGGGAAAACCTATAAAAAAAGATGCCCCTAATTCAGACCTGATCGTTCCTCTGCAAATTTGCAATCGGATAGTTGCCGCCCAGACAGAGTGAAAATCTGCCCCCGTGCAAGTTTGTGTAATCAGTGCAAAAAGCTTTCCAAAACAACGGTCAGCTGCAAATCCCTATATGAACGATTTCTCGTTCATTAACGAACGAGAACGTTCATATCACCCTGAAACATCACCCAGTGTGTAGGACGCATTACTCCTACAGTGCGATGCAAACAGGCTGATTGGGCCAGAGCGGACATCACACCCCCTCCGTAAAAACGCTTGGGCACACCTGCGTTTTTTTCTGACACTCCCTAAAAACGAGCATTTGCCACCCTCAAACGCCCACTTCCTGTCAATCAACCTGCATTCGCCTAGTAATCAAAAAAGACGCTGATTTCTTTTGCAGTTTGGCCTCGCGCATTCGCACTATGATCCGTATGCATGCACACTCACACAACAGCCATCAGGTCTGAATTAGGCCCCATAGGTAAGACTCTTATAAAGCGGTGCACTCTTAAATATATCAGTGGGGTAGGAAGGTTGACTAAAACTTGGATTTTAATAGTAGTATCAGGACAAAAGTGCAATATCTGAGAGACAAACTGTATTGCAAATAACAAAAAAAATATATTAAAGAAAAAACCACGAGGGGAACAAAACTCACTTCACTTCACTTCACACATGGAAATAAACATAAAACGTGACAAACACATATAAATAAAAAACACTCAAGTTCTCCACTAGTACAGAGGGAATGACATATGCATTAATTGAACCCCTATTTTCATGTATGTTTCAACAGGGAATCTTCTGGTAAGGCAGGACTACTATAGCGTTTTACCTGAATTCTGCTTTCCCATCATGTGATGATGCAGTGAATGAGGGGTGAGAGATTCTCACTGGTACCAGTCCATAGAAAATAAGCAAATACCAGGAATTTTAGAGAGCCCTTTGTTTGTGGTTTGGCTGATAAGCACAAGACTAAGGGGTATATGCAATTAGCGGCGAATCGCGGCAATTTTTCGGCCGTTTTATAATTCGACACAATTCGACCGTCTAATTTCGGCAAGTGGGTGCCGAAATTGACCATATTCAATAAAAAACGGATTCGACAGTCCCGCTGACGAAAAACGGCCGATTTGACGGATTTTGTTCCGATTTTTAAAAAACGGGGAAAAACCCGAAAAAACATTGCGTGGGGTCCCCCCTTCAAAGCATAACCAGCCTCGGGCTCTTCGAGCCGGTCCTGGTTCTAAAAATCCGGGGGGGGGAAATATCATGGGATCCCGCGTATTTTTAAAACCAGCACCGGGCTCTGCGCCTGGTGCTGGTGCAAAAAATACGGGGGGACAAAAAGAGTAGGGGTCCCCCGTATTTTTTACACCAGCATCGGGCTCCACTAGCTGGACAGATAATGCCACAGTCGGGGGTCACTTTTATACAGCGCCCTGCGGCCGTGGCATTAAATATCCCTGGCCGGGGTACCCTGGGGGAGTGGGGACCCCTTCAATCAAGGGGTCCCCCCTCCCAGCCACCCAAGGGCCAGGGGTGAAGCCCGAGGCTGTCCCCCCCCATCCAAGGGCTGCGGATGGGGGCTGATAGCCTTTGGAAAAATGAAAGAATATTGTTTTTTCCAGTAGTACTACAAGTCCCAGCAAGCCTCCCCCGCAAGCTGGTACTTGGAGAACCACAAGTACCAGCATGCGGGAGAAAAACGGGCCCGCTGGTACCTGTAGTTCTACTGGGGAAAAAATACCCAAATAAAAACAGGAGACACACACCGTGAAAGTAAAACTTTATTTCATACATGCCGACACACACATACTTACCTATGTTGACCCGCCGACTGCCACGCCCCCCTCCTCACTGAAGAATCCGGGGTACCTGTGAAAAAAATTATACTCACCTCAATCCAGTGTCCAGGTTAAATCCACGTACTTGGCAAAACAACAAAACGGCAACCCGGACCAAAGGGACTGAAAGGGGTCCCATGTTTACACATGGGACCCCTTTCCACGAATGCCGGGACCCCACGTGACTGCTGTCACAGAAGGTCCCTTCAGCCAATCAGGAAGCTCTACTTCGTGGCACTCACCTGATTGGCTGTATGCGCGTCTGCTGTCAGACAGCGCATCGCAAAGCTCCCTCCATTAGTTTCAATGGTGGGAACTTTGCGGGTAGCGGTGGGGTTACCCGCGGTCAGCCGCTGACCGCGGGTGACCTCACCGCTGACGCAAAGTTCCCACCATTGAATATAATGGAGAGGCTTTGCGATGCGCTGTCTGACAGCAGACGCGCATACAGCCAATCAGCAGAGTGCCAGGACGTTGCACTCGCTGATTGGCTGGAGACCTTTCTGTGACAGCAGTCACGGGGAAGGGGTCTCTGCATTCGTGGAAAGGGGTCCCATGTGTAAACATGGGACCCCTTTCAGTCCGTTTGGTCCGGGTTGCCGTTTTGTTGTTTTGCCAAGTACGTGGATTATAACCTGGACACTGGATCAGGTGAGTATAATTTTATTCACATGTACCCCGGATTCTACTTGGACAAGTGGACCGAACGTCGTGTCAACATAGGTATGTGTGTGTCAGCAGGTGTGAAATAAAGTTGTACTTTCAAGGTGTGCGTGTCCTGTTTTTATTTGGGTATTTTTTTCCAGTAGAACTATAGGTACCAGCGGGCCCGTTTTTCTCCCGCAAGCTGGTACTTGTGGTTCTCCAAGTACCAGCTTGCGGGGGAGGCTTGCTGGGACTTGTAGTACTACTGGAAAAAAAACAATATTCTTTCAAATTTCTCAAGGCTATCAGCCCCCCATCCGCAGCCCTTGGATGGGGGGGACAGCCTCGGGCTTCACCCCTGGCCCTTGGGTGGCTGGGGGGGGACCCCTTGATTGAAGGGGTCCCCACTCCCCCAGGGTACCCCGGCCAGGGGTGACTAGTTGGATATTTAATGCCACGGCCGCAGGGCGCTGTATAAAAGTGACCCCCGGCTGTGGCATTATCTGTCCAGCTAGTGGAGCCCGATGCTGGTGTAAAAATACGGGGGACCCCTACTCTTTTTGTCCCCCGTATTTTTTGCACCAGCACCAGGCGCAGAGCCCGGTGCTGGTTTTAAAAATACGGGGGATCCCCTGTCATTTCCCCCCCCGGATTTTTAGAACCAGGACCGGCTCGAAGAGCCCGAGGCTGGTTAAGCTTTGGAGGGGGGACCCCACGCCATTTTTTTTCGGGATTTTACCATTCCATTTAAAAAAAAAATAATAATAATAATAATAATAATAATAATAATATTTTAAAAATATATAAATAATACTTGTGCCTCCAAAATAGACAAACCAAGTACCTAATCCCTTCTAATATAAATAGATATGCTATTACCAATAAAAAAAAACACCAAAAAAAACATGTTTTAAATTTTTTTTATTAGATTCCCCAACCAAAGTGTGGCGGATTGAAAATGACGAATTTACTGTCTAAAAGCACTGTTGTCGAATTTCCAAACTTCAATTGAATATACTTTTGCCGAATTGCTGCATTTGTACCATTGCAGAAATGTCGAATTTGACAAATGTCGAATTTCAAAAAGTCGAATTTTGAAAGTCCGTTTTTTTGACGGAAAGTACTGAATTGCATTGTCGATTTTTTTTTTTTTTTGGCGAAAAAGTCCAGTTTTTCGACAATTTCGGGAATTCGACCGCAATTGCATATACCCCTAAGTGGAGCCAATGAGAGAACTACTTGGCTCTCAATATCAGTGATACAGAGAGTAGAAAATAAAGTATTTTCATGCGCCATAGACAATGGTAAATATTAAAGACAGTAACAATATAAACTGCATTATTACACATGTTGCAAAGTGAAAGAATACATTTATCGATCACATTTGATGTTTCACTGCAGACGTCTGGTTACTTATATATAAATATATTGTCTGTCCATGTGCACAATTATAAAGCATTTCTCATCAGCTCCCAAAATAATTTATGTTGCTACCTCCAATCAAAACCTGTCAATCAGCCAGTAACATTATTCATAAATCTTGTGTCCAGGATCTAACAAATGACAAGCTTATCAGTTGACATAACCTATCTTCATTCATATTGAAGAGCCTGCTCCACTATTCAGGATTAGTACTGCTATCTATCACCATAGCCCATTGAGTATACGCGGCTGCTTGCAATGAGACCCCACAGTATTATGCTCTTTGCGGGTAGGATTAAATATAATTCAACATACTAAACCTGGGTGCTGGGGTGTCCCGCTCTGCAATAAGCAGGCACACCCGCTGGCTCCATTACATATGTTTCACCTGTTGCAGGCTTTATCAAGAGGATAAACAGTCAACAGAACATGCTTCCCGGATCTCTGCACATTCAAGTCTATTGACCAGTGATGAGGGAGAATCATTGTGTGAAGAATCAGGGATATTAAGTAGAGAATATCAATAGTACTAGTTATAGTTCTCAGGTGATACTGGGTTGGTTGGTTAATAACATTCAGAAAAATCTTAGTACTGGACGTTTAATGTAAATGTACATTCACAGGCCATTGATAAGTTCTTGTGATGTACTGGTCTGTCCACTCAGAAATAGGAATCTCTGTTAGAGTGGTAATGAACTGTAGAAGCCCAGAGCAGATTGTCAATCAGACTGTTTTATTCATTATTTATTTAGTTTCTTATATAGCACAGCATATTCTGTTGCGCTTTACAATTAGAATTAACAGTGATAAGACAAACTGGGTAACGACAGGCAGACAGACAAACAGACAGACAGAGGTAGGTAGGATCTGCTCGCAGGCTTACAATCTATAGGCAAATGGTACATTTAATTATGCTAAACTGGAAGAGCCACATTGTCTGACAGGACCTGTAGAGTACAAGTATGTTTGTCTTTAGGTAATTTGGCCACGTGTGTTGAGTCTCCCACATTGTCCACTACATTAGATTAAAGGCACATCACATTAGATATGGTTTATGAAGTGAAATGAATATTTCTGTAATCACGAAGAACATTCGGTTTTCCATGTAGGCATATCTGGTCTATTTACAGGTGGGTTGCGAACTGCATATCTCTAAGCATTTTTCCCATGATATATAGTATCTAGGCCAATCCTACCTCACAATGTATGATATTTAGTGTCATTTTGTAGCTAAAAAAACAAAGTATTATTAGCACCCTAAATTCTAGATCATCCTATTGCGCAGGAAGTTATGACTCAATTATCTATCCAGCCAATCCGCAGGGATTTATGTAACCTCACCCCATGTGATGCTCTGCTAATAAAAGGTATGCCTACCTATGGTTCTGGGTTGACACTGGGAGATCAATGATGCATTGAAGTTTAAACCTGCATTTACCCTACATTTCTTCCGTTATCCATGGGACAGATTAGATGCGTGTGAACTGCAAGTTTTGTCATTTTTATTTTGATTGCTTGTTTGTATGGACTTTGTAACCATTCATTAACATTCTAAATAAACATTGTACCCAGGGGCGTTTTAAGAGAGGAGGGGACCCGCGTGCAGCCTCCATTGCGGGCCCCCTCCTCTCCAGCAGCAAGTAGACTGGCATACTGCCAGAGTTTACTGCGCATGCGCAGGTTACTGGGAACATGGCGCCTGCGCCTTGTTCCCAGGGGGCCATCTCCATTGCGCATGCGCAAATCACTCGAAAATGGCCTCGGCGGCCATTTTCCAAGTGATTTATGCCTGCACTAAAGGGCAGTCGCCGCGGGACTCCGGAATAGTAAGTATATTAAATGGGTGTGGTGTGGGCACCCCTGGACCCAGGGGCCCGTGTGCACCACACACACTGCACCCATTATAGAAACGCTAATGATTGTACCATTTGTAAATAAATCTTCTCTTTATTTAATTCATTCATATATACTCCCAGTACTCAATCCTTTGAAGAGACTGTGAGACTGCTAAAATATGCTACAAATTGTTATCAATTGCTGAAATTGTAGGCCCTCAACAATACTGCGTGGATGTCTGGGGTCAGGGTTGGGGAAAAAGTTTGTTTTTTTAAACCAGGTTTTTGTTTTTTTACATTAATGTTTTAATGAAATGTAATAAATCTGCACACGTTACATCTGCCCCACCTGCAGTGCAACATGGTTTGGTCAATGATGGGCCTAATTCAGACCTGTACAGTTGCTTGCTTTTTTGATTTGCAAACAAACCTGTATAACCCACAAAGTGCATCCCCTGACACATTGACTGACACTTCCCTTCATGGTTTAGTCATACATTGATTGGTACATGTAAGAGTAATCAAAAGTCTGTTCATTTGTTTCCCTTATCGAAATGAACCACATTGTATCAGATGAAAAAATAATGATAAATAAATTAGTGTCAGAGTTAATTTGGAGTTACAATTCAATTGAAAGGCAAGGCCTGATTGTCAATAAGAAATATCTGACATATAAAGGTGCATACACACGGTGAGATTCGGGCTAACCCCGATTCTCACTATGCGATAGGGACTAGGTCAGTATCGCAAGCACATAATGACAGTGCTTGCGATACTGGCTTTGTCCAATTTTGGCTAAGTGTAAATTTGTACTATCTTTTCTACGAGATAGTCAAAATTGACTTGGCTGCACAGTCTATCTAGGCTTGCGATATCGACCGCGCATCAGAAATGCATCGGGATCGCAAGGTGACTTTCACCTTGAGATCTGCACTAACTTTTCTTACGATTTTGACTATAAATCTCACCGTGTGTACACACCTTCAGACAGAGAGACTATTATAGACGGGTGTAGCATACCGGCTCCGGGATCCCGACCGCTGGCATCGGGACGAGTGCAAATGAGACCCTTGTGGGCTCGCTGCGCTCACCACGCTGTGGGCACGGTGGCACACTCCAGGGGGGTCGTGGACCCCCAAGAGGGAGAAAAGGTGTCGGTATGCCGGGTGTTGGGATTCCAGTGCCGGTATACTGAGCGCCGGGATCCCAACAGCCGGCATACTGAATACCACCCTTATAGACAGCAGGATCTTTTAAGTTTTACATTGTTAGAAACTACCTAATGTTAAGAAATTCAAGCTCATTTCAGAATCCATTTGTGCTTTATAACATTAATCATGTTATGTTAACAACATTATAAAACAAACAGGAAACAAAGTATTAAACGCATAAGAACAATTCATTTTGATTTATTTATTAATATTTATACTGCAGCAGCGGGGAATTGTAGTCTAGGATATTAAGGCTGGTATCATATCTACGTTTAGGATGCAGTGTCAGACAGACATTACACCCCCGTGTGTTTCTGTTTTTTTTTTCCTACTGTAGAAAATATTGTTTTTCATTTTGGTAACCTCATATTGCCTTTGTGTGGAACATGTTAGATTAATTCCAAAGGGGATGGAATTTCAGCACATCTTTATCTTCCAGGTGAAAGCTAGGCCTAGTTTGTGTTTGAGCATTAGACACTTTGGAAATGGCCAATTTGACAGCAAAGAGAAGAAACAGGGCCCAGTCATGCATTAAAGACAGCCTTTGGAATGAAAGCAGCCCCCCAGCTTCTTTCTGCCCAAATGGTCCTTTTCTCCCTCATTGGCCAGCTTTTATTATCTGTTTTATGCTTACTGAACTTCATCTGCAACTTCAACTCTTTTTGAATAAAAGCAAAGAATAAGACTGGCCTTGATCTTATTCTGTGCGAACAATTAATGTCTGCATCACATGACCTCTACACACAATGCAAGGGAGGTGATGAAGCACCAGTGAGAGGTATGAGCGGCAATTTGGCATACACCAGATTGTAATGTGTGTTTAAGGTGATTGAAATAGATGTTTTATGGCAACTGTGGAGTATGTGACCAAGGGTCACATGCAGGGCTTTTGGAGGACAGAAAAGCCCCTGGAATGTGAAAAGTTGCATATTAGTTATAATCTTTTAAAATTTTCCTGACGCACAAAATGTTGCTTCTAAGATGCAGTAAACATATCAGCCAAAGGTCTTCTAACTCTGTCCTCAGGACCCCAAACATTTCATGTTTTCCAGAATTAGCTCTACCTGTGCATCTTTTAAAATGTGTCAGTGAGTAATGAATGAACCCGTGCACATGCTAGGTGACCTGGAAAACATGAACTATTTGGGGTCCATAGGAACCTGTGGACTAGAAGAATAGAAAAGAAAAATAAACCACTAAGGTGAAAGTTTTGTTTTATTTAATAAATACATTTTTTTTTAAATATTGTCAAACACCAGAACACAAATAAAACTGAAAATTTTGCCCCAGAAGATATTTCTCTCTCTCATACTCTATACGACCTGAGAGCTCCATCATCTGATAGATCTAAAAATAGTCGGATGACTAATGCAACTATCCTGCCCTTCATCATGATTCACCTACTGATCGCTGGAGTCCTGGGTGGTCTCTGTTAATGGAATATGGTAATGACATAGATAACTTTAATGAGGCCCCATTCACAGACTTGGAAGTGTGGGCCAGTCACATAAATGAAATGAGTGAAATTGTGTTAATGGGGCCCAACATTTCCCAGAAAGGGACAATGCGGGCAAAAAGCAGAACTAACTTGTAGATACAGGTCTGTACTGAAATGGCCACTCCCCTCCTGTCACTGAGATACAAATTAATTTTAAGGGGGGTATACACAGGGAGATGTGCGCTGAGCGATCTATCACAGAACACATAGTGCACATCTCTCCCCCTGCTCAGCACACAGCGCGACCCAGCGGTGAAGTGAGCGATCTGACTAGATTGGCCTGCATGCAGGCCAATCTAGAGTCCGCGATAGTGACGCGCGGGGCCGTGCATCGCTATCGCTATGGGGCATACACACGGAGCGACGTGTGCTTCTTTTCTAAGCAATCTAGTGGAATTGCTGCAAATGTGTGCACCCCCCTTTACATTTGCAGCAATTCCATAATCTGTGTCTCTCCAGCTGATTTGAAACCATTGTAATCTATGTTCTGCAATCTAAGAGCACATCTGTTTATTCCTATCTAATAGACAGGAAAAAACAGACACCCAACCGACTTTTCAAACATTTGAATCTCCCCCTTTGTGCGCAATAGCCTATAATAAACTGTTTGACTCCAAATGTATTGTTAAGATACTTAAAATACACTGAAATTATAGGCAATTTATTTCTCCTTTTTTATAGTTCATCTGATGCCTACGTATATAACACTTTTTGTATGTCATTACACTATATACTGTATATAAGGTTCTCTGTGGGTGATCCTGTGTGAGCTGTATTATACTGTTTTGACAAACATCGCTATAGGATTGATACATCGACCACTGATTATTTGTACCTGTGAATAGTCAGAAATTACCTGCTGGCATTTGCATTACAATGGTGAGTGCCTATATTGCCTTACTTTATATACATATATAGGGCTGGATGTAATGCCATCTGAGATGGCTAGAGATGCGGGTTCCCGTTAACTCTGAAGTTTTATTTAAGTGGGAATCATTTACAAGGCATAAGTTTGACTAGGAACCAACACCTTCGGCCAACTCAGATGGCATTACATCCGGCCCAGTGATCACGTTAGGCTGTTCTAGTAGGGCGCTGCGCCCTGCCTGATTTAAAAATGCAAAATGCGCCCTGCCTTTTTAGCGGTGCCCTGCTAAAACAGCCTGCCCCGTGCTTTCCCCTGTGAAAAGTTGATGTTGCTAGCGGGTGAATAGATCCCATACGCATGTGCAAGGCATCTATTCACAATGAGGGGGAAGGCTTGGGGGCAGCCCAGCATGTCTTGTATGTGCTAGGCACGCCAAAAAGAGTGATGACGATGGGGTCGCACCCCCCTCCTGACCGGCCATGCCCTCTTTTGGGGCGTGCGCACAGAAGACCTACCACACCACAACGCCCTGCCTTAATGCTGGCGGGAACACTATATATACACACACACACACACACACACACACACACACACACACACACACGATTCTTCAGATCAGGCTACCTTCTTACATTGCTTCAAGGTCCAGTTCTGATGCTCACATACCCGTTGTAGGTGCTTTCGGCAGTGGACAGGGGTGAGCATGGGTACTCTGATGAGTCTGTGGCTATGCAGCAAGCTGAGATGCACTGTGTGTTCAGACATAGCCAGCATTAACTTTTTCAGCAGCTCTTCTGTGGGATCGAACCAGATGAGCTAGCCTTCACATATCAAGGACATCAGTGAGCCATGGGTGCCCATGACCCTGTCGATGATTCACTAGTTGTCCGTTCTTAGACCACCTTTGGCAGGTACTAACTACTGTATACTGGTAACACCCCCCCCCCCCCCAATATCTGCAATTTCAGAGATGCTCTGATCCAGTCGCCTAGCCATGACAAAGTGACCTTTGTCAAAGGTGCTCAGATCCTTACACTGGCCCATTTCTGCTGCTTCCAACGTATCAACCTCAAGCACTGACTGTTCACTTTCTGCCTAATGTATCCCAGCCCTTGACAGGTGCAAGGCTCGAGGCTGATCTCCCAACCCCCTGCCTTGGCCATCTCTGCCTCTCTTACTTCCTGCCACCAGGCCACCTTCCGCTTGCTCGTACCTCATGTCACCTGTATGTCTCCCCCCTTCCTACTAGATTGCAAGCTCCCTGGAGCAGGACCCTCTTCCTTCCTGTTCTCACAGTGCTCTTGGCTCACACATCAATTACAGCTCCCCCCACTCAGTGACAGTCTATACCCGCATCTCCTTTAGCTTGTGACTGTTCATCTCTTCCAACAGCTTCCTGCCCATAGTAGTACGCCAATTACTCCTTGGCTTACTTACATCAGCTGTATTGCGTACTCAGAATTGTGCTGCTAATTGTTACCTGCGCTTTGTTTAGGTTTTTCAGTTACTGTAATGTTAAGTTCTGTGCACCCTGTATTGTTCTAATGTGTGCCTTATGTACATCGCTGTGAACCACTTGTGTCACCTTCTAAACAAAATGTCAATATAATAATAAATTATGACCAGATAATTGATGCTATTCACTTTATCCAGTGGTTTTAATGTTATGGCTGATCAGTAATATAAAACGCATACATATATAAAGTATTTAAGGAGAATTTTTGATATGTAAAAGCTATCATCCAATGACAGCAGGTTTGCACAACTAAACCACAGACATTGCAGCTCTTGAATAAAAAAACAAAAACATGTGGTAAGTACATCCTGCATCCTGTGTGTAAAGCATGTTGAAAATATTCTGACACAGTGCAAATGCCCAGCCTTGTAATGTGGCAGCAGCAGCAGGACGCATAACCTCTCCGCAAACAACTTTGTATTATTAATAAGAAAAAAAGATTTATTTCTATTATGTCTCTTTTTGCTGCAAAACAATTAATTATACAAGTTGGTATTATATTCAGAGCACTGTCAACCTATAATCAATAATCATTATCAAGTAATCACTGTAATAAAGAACAAAACTTAATTCCATGGATCTGGACTTGGCGTGAACCCCAAAGCTTGCATATGGGTGTATGTTATTACACATAGCCTAGGCATGTATGTGGTATGTGACTGTGTAGATATAGGTATGTGAAGCATAAATGCCGGGAGAGGAGAAAACAGTCACAGCAGCAGAGATGGGGCGAAGCAGCAGATAGAGGGGGGAGGGCTGGACAGAGCGAAAGGGATGGTGGGAGGGCTAAGATGATCCAACGTATGACAGGCCCATTGATGATGATGATGATGATGATGATGATGAGGAGGAGGAGGATGGTCTATTAATTGCACAATGCACGTACACTAATATTAAATTTACAGGTGTTACATTAAAAACATTATGGTATGGAGAGATCATTACAGTACAGCTTAGTACAAGCAGTTAGATAAGATCAGTGTTTTGCACAGTTTTTTGCAAATATTTATTATTGTCATTTTTTTAACTGAATTGTTTACAGTTGAATGTATAATAATACACTTACTATAGGGCAGGGACGGACATATCCCAGAGACCAGGCTGCAAGTACCCCTAAAGTTTACAGGTATTTTTATTTATGCCACAAAAAACGTATACATGTTACCTGGGTCCACAATCTGAACTTGCCGACTTCTAGATTTAGCCCACTGCCTATTGTATTCTGCATTATACTGTCCAGCCCTGCTATATGGCTTTTACCTCTACTAACAAAGGCCACCATTCCTATGTGTCACATGATCCCATAACCTGCTAACACAGCAGCCTCTTCAATCTTAGGGTTCTAATTACTAAAGGCCCGTACACACTGGTCGATATATCGGCCGTTCTCTTGAACGGCCGATATATCGCGGGACCATCGGCCAGTGTGTACGGCCGATACGTCTGTAAACTCCGTCGTTCACAGACGTATCGCGTTGGCCGCGCAGCACAGCCGACGGCCAATATATCTACCGATATATTGGCGCGTCGCTGTGTGTGTACGGGGCGGTCGTCCGACCGCCCGTACACATGCTGCGGCGGCCGGCGGTGATTGACAGCTGAACTGGGCGGGCGGGCGCCCGCCCAGTTCATGATGTCAGTCCCCCGACGGATCGGGTAGTGTGTATGCCCAGCACACTGCTCGATCCGTACATAGATATATCTGCAGATAAATTGATCTGCAGATATATCTATTAGTGTGTACCCACCTTAAGCCTTGGATGGAGATAAAGTGGATGGAGATAAAGTACCAGCCAATCGGCTCCTAACTGTCATGTTTGAACATGACAGTTAGGTGCTGATTGGCTGGTACTTTATCTCTGTTCACTTTATCTCCATCCAAGGCTTAGTAAATAGACCCCTTACTCCGCTAATACACCTCTCACAATGTAAAAAGCTTTGGTGTATGTCCTAGTGGTAATTATTAGTTACGTTGTTACTGGAGTTAAGCAAGACAACTGGGGCATAGCACCAGTGGGGTTCATGGGCAAAGCCAAAAGTCCAAAAAGAAGTGGCAGACAAAACCCTGCAAATGCTTAAGGGTATATTTACTAGTGCAGGTTTTTAGAAGTGGAGATGTTGCCCATAGCAACCAAACAGATTCTACTTAATTAATCTAGCACCTTCTAGAAGATAATAGCTAGAATCTGATTGGTTGCTATGGGCAACATCTCTACTTCTAAAAACCCACACTTTAGTAAATATACCCTTTATAGTCCTGAAGAAAAAAAAAGAGTAGCATAAAATTGTGTCTATAAAGCACCTTACTCTATATTAGGCACAACACTAACATCCTTAAATTTCTTGAAGAATAAGGAATGTAAATTGGTAGAAAGTTACCATGTCTGCAAGGAAACCTTAAGAAGGCTCTTAGCATCAGCCAAATCATCTGTGATTTACTAATTTCAAACAAATCCTCGTTACCTGCACCTTCATTGTCGGACGGTCACATTATATAAAGAGCTACCAGTACAGTAAAATGAATTGATTTCAAAATAAAAGGTTTAGGCATTTTGGATTGGAACACAGAACTCAGCTGTACTTTAAAGATGTAAAAACATCAGCTTCTTAGTGAGGAAAAACCAGGGGAAAATATTTGATCAAGCCATTCAACGTGGCATCAAGCACTGGCAGTCTGTGGGATTTCATTCAGAAACCCGAGCTGCGCCTTTTAAGAGTTTATTTTTATCATGACATCATATGAACTGCCTGATACAGCTTTAAAGCTTCTACGTTTCATAAGTGTTTGCAGGACTACTCCCTCTTTACTGGAGCTGTTGCTAATTAAATAAATCCTTCTCATACAGCACTGGAGGATTAAAATCCATCCACCTCTATGCAACAGAATTTAATACAGAGATAGATGGCTTTGCAGTTGCTGCAGGTAAAGCAAGCAAGATAAATAGCTATATACTGTAGCTCTCATATACTGCGAACCAATATACTGTACACAAACGCAGATTTTATTATGAACTCCATTAAAGGTGGATATGTTCTAATCCATTCTTGTAACAGACAAATTCTGATGGAAAATCCAATGACTATAAAACTGATAGATACAATGATTTTTAATTGTTTAATAATAGTTCATCTACTAAAACAGAGACCTAAGATAAATGTTTACTTTCTAGCTCTTCATATTTGACTAGAGTCCCTACAAAGGGGTAGCAGTTGATTTACAGATGGAAACAATACAGACGGTCATAATCCAGCCATTGACCGACAGTCAAAATACTGACACAGTCAAAATTACGACATTCATTATGCAGACATAGGGGTATATTCAACTAGAGTCGGAAACTGCCGTCTTGTCGGAAAGACGGCAGTTTCCGACTGGAATAGGTCGGAAGGGGTTCCGACCTATTCAATCCAGCCTTGTCGGAAGACTGTCTGAATGCATGTGGATCGGCGGCTTCAGCCGCCAAGCCGCGTGTATTGTCAGAAGCGGTGTCAAACCCGACAGGTTTTAGCCCAGTTTCCGACAATGTCAATCCGACTTTTAAAAAAGTCGGACTGACACTGTCGGGAACAGGCCAAACCTGTCGGGTTTGGCCCGGCATTGATTAGAGAGCTGTCGAAGGACCCGACAGCAATTGAATATACCCCATAGTCAGAACACTGACATTTGAAATGCCAACATTAGAAAATGGTCAATGGCTGTCAGGATTATGACCGTCGGTATTGTGTCCGTCGGTAAATCATACTGAACCCCCTACAAAGATCTCACTTCTCTGAAGGAGTAAAATGTTTTTGCAAGCAATTGTCATATATTTAAAAAAAAAAATCTTGTTTTGAATTAAAAAAATAAAAATAAAAATCTGACCCTTACTTTCTCCCAAACTAATACTGTAAATACAGTTTTATTTTTACAGCATGTAAAGTCACATTTAAGGACAGTGTTTTCATTGGATATCAAATGTATCAAAAAGGTGAAACTATATTCAGTTAATTTTCTGTGTCATCTCTGCCCCTTTCCAGCTCTATAAATGTACCCACCCACCTGCAGTCTCTGTGGAGTATTTCTGTTACATTGTAAACAAGCAAGACAGTAATAAAAGCTCTCTTTCTGCACTGCTGCATGATAAAGATACAATAAACTAGTTAGCGATGACAGAACACAGAGCCTGATTCATGTTTGTAAGTAGAGCAAAATGGCAAGCAACTGGACAAAACCATGTTGCGCTGCAGTTGGGGCAGATGTAACATGTGCAGAGAGAGTTAGATTTGGGTGGGGTGTGTTCAAACTGAAATCTAAGTTACAGTGTAAAAGTAAAGCTGTCTAACATTTGTGGGCTACGTGCAAAAGCAGACTATTTACCCTGCAGAGAAAAATATAAAATGTATTTGCTCCCCTTGCATGGCAACATGGTTTGTTCCAAACACAAGGGGCTAAATGTAATAGCCTTGGAGCTGCCAGAGGTGCTGGACCAACCAGGTTTAGCCTTGTAAACGATTGGCGCTTTAAAAATACAGACAGACTCGCACAAAGTCCCAAACATCTGGCAGCTCGCAGGCTGTTACATTTAGCCCAAAGTTACATACTTTTTTTGCTTTACTTACAAATATGAAATCAGGCCCATCGTGTACTAATCAGGTTTAATTAAACATAAATGCATCAGTAATTTCAGGTACATCTTTTAGCCCACTAACATTCATACTTACATATATAATATTTTACATTTCTATTACCTACTCTGTAAAAAGGGATCAAAATAAATATTTGTCTACAGATGGTGGTCATGCAGATATGGGTCCCAATAACCAAACGTCCAGATCACTTAAACACACCAGTAAGATTTTCCAGTCTGGCTAATCTAAAGAATAACTTCTGACTTGACAAAATGATCATTATAGAGTTACATTGCCAATTTAATAACAAGTATAATTCTGCACTATTTATGACGTTGGAAATAATGATTATCACTTACCTACACAATTTTTTTCGGAGCAGTAAGGGTCAACGTACAGGTTTACCAGGTCATTCTAGACAGGGCAGTGGTACACAACCTCGGTCTTCAAGGCACACAAAGGCCGGGTACACAAAAGAACGATATCTTAACATTTTGTTATATTGATTATTGGAACAACAAATTGTGACGATCGTCTAATGTGTATGCAGAAATGCGCGCTCCCGTGGACAACATACAAGTTCAATGATTGACCTGTTGTACTGATATTGTTTGTGCAGCTATGCATATTAATGAAGGAGGAACAAGAGATTGTTCCATTGTTCATTAAATCGCTCAGTGTGTACCGGCAATCTATGATGGTCCGGGGCGAAGGGAAATCACCCCGTACATCGACACGATTGTTGGTCCTTTAGATTTCTACCCAGAATTACAGTCCAGAGTTTAAAAGTTATCGTGTATATATGGTAAAGAATATGGATTGTAAGCTCCACTGGGGCAGGGGATGTGAATGGCCAAACATTCTCTGTAAAAGCGCTGCAGAATGTGTGTGCGCTATATAAATAACTGGTAATAAATAAATAATCCATGCTTGAGCACAGATTGTTAAATCAAACCATTAGTGTGCTGTGAGGACCGAGGTTGGGAAACCCTAGTCTAGAGGATATGTGCATGCATGACCTGGAAATGCGTTTAGAACATGTGCAGAGGAACTAAAAAACAATACTTAAGTTTCCACTAGCTATATGTTTTTTTTACCACTGATAAATATGCCCCTATGTGTGAGCAGGAGTATAAGGGAAATAGTTATGAAACATAGGGGCATATTTACTAAAGTGCAGGTTTATAAAAGTGGACATGATTGGTCACTATGGGCCACATCTCCCCTCCCATAAATCCGCACAGAAGTAAAACGCAGAGATCGCAATGTAGTGGTAAGGAAGAGATGGTGGAACATCACAAAAGTATTACCCTGTAATAATGTTTTCAGAAATGGTCTATTTTCAGAGATTTTATACTGTATTTATTGATTTGTATATGCCTTTCTACAACATTTAGAAAATATACTACATTACCTTTTTGTGCTTTTCTTTAGATCAATAAACTGTGTGCTTTAATTAACTTTTAACATTTTACTGCACCCCATGCACTCACAGCATTTGATGCAACATACCACAGATCAGCTATGTGTCATATGCAAGGGGCATTACAAATGATGAATACACTGCTTGAGAAGTCCAAGACTTCATAACCGTTAGCGCAACTGTTTAAGGGCCATGTACAATCTTTGGCAGAAGTAGGGTGCGGTGCTGTCAGAATAAATATCAAGAGTACAACTATACCGTAGATGCAGAGGTTGCATTAACGGATGTACAGGCGTAACTGATGTCTTGGAATGCTCTGAGAATACTCAAGATCAGTCACTGTAAAGGTCCATACACACTAGCCGATTTTGAGCTCAAAGTAGCTCACTTTTGGTGTTTTGAGCTACATGGAGCTCAAACTCGGCTTATGTGTTTGGCCGTGCGATGAGCGCTGATGAAAAGTCCGTCGGGCTGTTTGAACAGCTGAGTGAACCACTTTCCACAGACTCCTACTGTGGAAAGTGGTACACCCCCGTGAACATCGCTGGGCCAGGTAAAAATTGCTCAGTGTGTATGCACTGAGCGTTTTTCTTGCCAGCGATGTTCACATCATCACTGTGCATACATGCTGGGCAAAAACGCCCAGTGTGTGTACACCTTAAGCCTGTACGCATGGATCATTTGTCGCAGAAGGCTACATGTGTGTTGCCTGAGGGAGGGAGGTTGTTCTAAGGACACTGGTGTAGCTGGTGAAGAGGAAGAGTTGCTAGGGTGTCTGGCCCAGTTTAGCATACTCAGGATTCTGCACATTTAGCACAGTGAATGTCCCTACTTTGAGGATGACAGAGCACAATGGAAAGTGCAGTAATCCAAGCACAAGTAGTAGCAACTGGGATTAGTCACTGTTAGACAGAGGTACAGTAGGAGGAGGATGATATACAGTAAATGCAATGGCGCAGTATGCATCTTAGTCAATCAGTATATGTTTTGTTGGAATAAAAATAAAAATATATAATATACAATGGATGTCTGAATTTGGATAGAACACGAGCAATTTGTATCACATTTAAATCCTACGGGCCCTACACACTTGGTGAGGCACCAGACAGCAGGGGGGGGGGGGGGGGGGGGGCTGACGGGGGGAGTTATGTCACCCAGCCCCATAGCCCTGCATGCTAATTTGGACAAGATTGTAAATATTGGCATGCATGTATAAACGACCTGGCACCAACGATGAACAAGCGTACGGCCGCGCATTGTTCATCGTTGGTGCATACACATTGAAAGATATGAACGATATCTCATTCATTAATAAATGAGATCATTTATATCTTTCAGTGTAATCGGCCAGTGTGTAGGGCACTTTAGAAGTACAGAAACAGGAAACAATCAGTGAAATTATTTGGGAAATGAATAAGTCTGAAATCTCATCCAGAGAATGGAAGTTACTATAAATCTTGTATCAGCTAGTAGCTTTAAATGCCACCATCACTTTTTTCAAAGACAAAAAAACACTGCATGTGTGGAATCTTAAGAGGTGTCAAGAGTCTTGAAAGCTGCCGTCATGCTGATCCTAGAGAGAGCTTAAAAGAGGGTCCACTTTGTAACTCAGCAGTTATTAATAGTATGAGTGCTCTGAAACGGTAAATGCTGGGAATTCTTTTATATTGGTGTGTGTATTGTATCCACTTTTATAGCTGAAGTTTAGCATTTAACCCTGCTGGTTTAGAAGTATAAAGCATTCCTATGTGTGTTAAGGTGTCACTTTACGGGCCTAGCTCTGCAAGGATTGAGAAATTGTATTTATATATATAAAATAGTGACTGAAATTGTTTATATTGGCGACACTGTAAGAAAATTGGTTGTGCTGATCTGTCATTGCCCTTTTGTTTGTTTATGCTGTCTAGTTCCGGTGTCAAAGCATTACAGACGGTGATGGCAACAGATAGTGTGGCAGGACTGTAAAATAGGCGACCTGTCAGATTTTCATTGAGGGCAGATTGTTGGCACATGGTGAGCTGGACAAAAAATTGGCACTTTGACCAGTGTATCCAGAGCAACAGTTTCCAAGGTTATGACAGCACACACAGAGCATGAGAAGACACACAGAGCATAATAGTGGCTGCAAAATAAAACTAAGTGAACGAATGGGCTGAGCACTGATGAGGATGGTGTCTGAAAAGCCTAAAACGACTGAACTTGATATCTTGAAGACCATGTTTCCACAAACACAGTCAGATGAGAATTTCACAAACGTATCATCTACTGTAGAGCTGTACTTTCCAATCCTCTGATAACCGACAACACTAAAAGGCCAAAAACATACGGGGAAATGTTATAGGGTCCGAGTTTGCAGAGGTCCGGGATTTCAGCCGAGATTGCCCATATTTTTAAAGCAGTAATCAGGGCTGCCATCAGAAATTGTGGGGCCTAGAACTGACAAAGTAGACAGGGCTCCTCCCCACCGCTTCACCCATATGTGATGTCATACATTGTAATGTTACATATAGATGGAGCATTGCGGACCTACAGGAACAGTTCACAGAGAGCTGATGTACAGAGAAGGCTTGTTTTAAAAAGTCCTCTCTGGGCATCAGCCTGCTGTTGTTTCACAGCCTGGTGCAACTCTCCAGGTATTGGCAGTAGTGGTGGTCTTCAGTTTGTCGGCTGTTGGGATCCCGGCGCACAGTATACCGGCGCCGGAATCCCGACACCCGGCATACAGACACCTTTTCTGCCTCTTGGGGGTCCATGACCCCCCCCCCCCCCCCCAGAGGGATAGCGTGCCCACAGCATGGCGAGCACAGCGAGCCCGTAAGGGGCTCATTTGCGCTCGCCCAGCTGTCGGTAGGCCGGTGGTCGGGATTCCGGCACCAGCATGCTGGCCGCCGAGAGCCCGGCCGCTGGCATACCATACTACACCCGGCAGTACGAGCTAGGGGTGGTTTTGCCTTGTAAATGATTACCGCGCAAGAGCATCAGATAGCGTGATCAGATACTGACGTACCTTGACCTTTGAGTTCAGCTTGTATCTCTTTAGAAGTTTTCCTTAGCACTTATTCTACCATTCTCATTTTACTTCTGTTTAATCTGGAATTGATTTTACTCTTGCGACCACGTCCAGAGAGGTTGGCTATAGTCCTATGGACTTTTAAAACTTCCTAATAATATTTGCAACCTTAGTCACAGGAACAACAAACTGCATGGAAACGGTGCTTTAGCATTTACCTTTAACAAACTTGTCTATCATTTATTTTCTGGTCTCTTTACACAACTCTCTTTTGCTTCGTCCATGATCAGTGTGGTGCACACAATAATACCAAACAACGGAGTAACTACTTTTCTACATTTAAATAGGCTAAATGACTACATGTGGTGTTATTTCAAGAAAGCAATTAGTTTGAAATATCACTATAATCCAATTATATATTATCAATTCTAAGGGGCACAACAAACATTTAATGTTCAAAGTCTATCAGATTGTGCCATTTAGCTATTACTTCATGTGTGATACACTTCATTAGCAGCCTCAAACTTTCACTTTTCTGCTCTTATACAGAATCAGACATCCTATTTCAGCAATATCTGTGGAATAGCTACTTTTCATAAAATCGCAGGGTGGTCATAATAATAAATACTATGAGGTATATTCAATTAGGGTCGGGTCCATTCCGACATGCATTTGTCGGAATGGATCTGACAACCCCTATTCAATTCCATCTCAATTCAACTTTAAAAAAAGTCGAATTGAGATGAGACCTGTGAGCGGAGGGGGGGGGGGGGGGGGGGGGAAACCAGCGGGAACAGCCACGGGCAGACGGAGAAGAGTAGCGCTGCAGAAGGACGTCTCACAGCCGCCAGACCTCACGGCAGTGTCCCCCCGGCTCCAGCAAGCATGACCTCACTTGCTGGAGCCAGGTGGATGCTGCCGTGAGCGGCGCGGCTGTGACACATCCTTCTGCAGCGCTGTGCTGTAGCACGGCTCTCCCTCGTCTCCCCGCGGCTCTCCCCCCTCTTCTCCTGTAAGGTCCTCCCATCTCAGTCCGACATTTTTTTATGTCGGACTGAGATGGTCGTAAACGGGGATGGTCGGAAACGGGGCCAAATCCTGTCGAATTTGGCCCCGTTTCCCTCAGAAGCACTTGAATCGGCACCTATACCGCCGATTCACGTACTATTCCCCAAAAACTGACGTCTTTTCGACAGACAGCACCTTTCGACCCTAATTGAATATACCCCTATATGGGTACTAACTGTTGCCAAATACTAACTATGCTCATTGCTAGCACTTTGCTTTGAGCAGGATGGAAGTGAAAATAGGTTTGGAGCTTGATTATGCCCCAAAAGACATTGAAGGGTTAGACTCCACAAACAATGCCCCTTCATGGGGTAATTATAGCTCATTCCATAGACAATTGAGACCCTAATGTTCAAACCAGACAGCCTGGAGCCAAACTAATTAGGGGTGCAACAAAATACATGTTGTTCAAGAGAATATGGGGTCTACTTTCTAAGCCTTGGCGAGAGATAAAGTGGAGAGAGATCAAATATTAGCCAATCAGCTCCTAACTGCCGTGTCACATAGAAACACAGAATCTGACAGCAGATAAGAACCACTTGGTCCATCTAGTCAGCCTATTAATTGCAGTCTGTGTTTAACAAAAATGACTGTTGATTGTTGATACTTTATCTCTCCACACTGTATCTCTCTCTAAGGATTAGTAAATAGACCTCTATGACCCTTCATTTCACTTTCTCTCTCCACTGTATCTCTCTCCAAGGATTAGTAAGTAAACCCCTATGACCCTTCTATCATGAGGCTCTAATATAATTGCAGAACAATGTTAAATCCAATTGTGTTTAGAACCTAACAATTATCTGTTTGAATTATGCATGAGTTTATCACACATCTGGTGTGAAATTCCTGGAAAAAACTGTGATTTTACTACAAGATACTACGAAATGTTTCTTTGCCAAGTTGTGATAGAATTTGTTCACAGACTCACATGTAGGACAAGGGGCATATTTAGATGAAACAGTCCTATAAATGTATTTTATATTGTACTTTAAATAACAGAAGGCTATCATAAGCTTAGAGTGGCTTAAACCACAGCTGTTAATAGAAGAAGACTGAAGAAGTGGGCCAGTGGAGAAGTTATCCATAGCATCTGATTAGCATCTACCTATACTTTTATAGAATGTACTTCATAAATGCTTCTCAAATCTATAGCCCACCTGTGAAGATCCCATAGTGTCAAATAACACTATTTAATAATAATAAAATAAAATAGCAAGCGTTCACATAACACTACTCAAAGTATTTATATTGGCAGGGAGTTACCCTGGGCACACACAGTGCCATATATCATTCGTACAGCCGATGAACGACATATACAGTATCACCAAATGTATATGTGGCTTTGTTACCGCTGGCATAAAAATGATACAAATATCAAGTGTATTAATGCTAATTAACCTTATGTAAAATCAAAATCATTGTACCAGATAAGACTACTGTACATAATATGCTAACCAATTTTTCAAGTTGACCTCTGGGAGACCTGGGAATGGGTATTAGTGATGTGACTCTTATTAACATAGCCACCGCACCCCCATGGTATAATATTGTGGTTCGTGTACATGAAGCACAGTGAAACCGTAAGGGTATCAGGATGTAGCCTAAAGGAATGGCTTATCTGTCTCTTCTGGTGTGTGCCCTCAACAGTTAAATGCCCACACCAGGTGGGCACAGACACAAACAGATGTTATATTTAATGAATTGCTGATAAAAAAAAAATCAGCAATTGGAAATGTCTTTATAATGCAATACTCTCCACAGATATTGCTTCATCTTTGGAGTACTTCGTTTTTTATTTATGATACACTGAACCAAAATCAGTCCATTTCGGCTAGTGATGAGGAAAACATTTTCTAATCAAGATATCTCCAACCGAAACAATTGTCCCTCACAGAAACTTTATCCATAACAGCTTGTTAAGTTGCCCCGAGATACTTAAACTTCTATGGTTTAAGTATGAGGGCACTGCTGAATAAAAAACTCATTGTGTTGCAGGGTCCAGCAGAGAGGGACAAAAAGCTTTCTGCAGAATGACTGACAGGGCTGTAAAAGTCCTTCTATGACCCCCAGCCAGAGTGAGCTACAACAGCAGCAAACACCAGGAAGCCAGTGGATTATTTATGACCTGGACAGGATCATTAAATATTTGCATAGACCAGTGGAGAAATCCCAACAATATGTTCATTATAGTACTTCCATGTATAATTGTGAGTTCATGGTTATTAGATGCACAGGGCCTGATTCTGAGGTGGGAGCAGTGGCGATGCCAGACAGAAGCAGACAATGCTTTCAGTCTACGCATGCGTCTGATTTGCACTGCACATGGGTCCAGATAGTTACCACTCAAAGACGCAGATCGTAATTGTATGCAGATAGATGCAATTCCAGTGGGCGTTTCTGGGAGGCTAGCCAGATGTGGACATGTCACATTCAGCTACTGCATCTAAAGGCGCAATTGCAGTGACACAGTTGGCCATGATCAGAGCATCTGTGCTTCCATAGGCCCAGTGCAATCTTCAATAGTGCAACTGATGGTACGTCTTAATACGCACAGTGGTGGATTAGCGCTGCAGCCTTTTAAGTATCAGTAGAAAGACCATCGGCTGCGGCATTAGTATAAAGACACAGTAATAGCTGCAACACCTCTGAGTCAGGTCACAGCCCAGAAAAGATCTGCAACTACGAGTACCCCTCAGCCATATCTATACATATAATAAGACTGAAAAGCTGGGTACACACTGGATGACATTCACCATGAACAATATCAGCTGACGATTTCTCTTCAACTTCCCGGAGTCCCGAACAAATTTTATCGTGCGTACACACTGAGCGATATTAACAAACGACCAACGATATCTGGTATGTCATCTGATATTACAAAATTGTTGGGTTTCAGCCTAATTTAAAGTAGTGATGTGCACCGGCAATTTTTCGGGTTTTGTGTTTTGGTTTTGGGTTCGGTTCCGCGGCCGTGTTTTGGGTTCGAACGCGTTTTGGCAAAACCTCACCGAAAAATTTTTGACGGATTCGGGTGTGTTTTGGATTCGGGTGTTTTTTTCAAAAAACCCAAAAAAACAGCTTAAATCATAGAATTTGGGGGTCATTTTGATCCCATAGTATTATTGACCTCAATAACCATAATTTCCACTCATTTTCAGTCTATTCTGAACACCTCACAATATTATTTTTAGTCCTAAAATTTGCACCGAGGTCGCTGGATGACTAAGCTAAGCGACCCAAGTGGCCGACACAAACACCTGGCCCATCTAGGAGTGGCACTGCAGTGTCACGCAGGATGGCCCTTCAAAAAAATACTCCCCAAACAGCACATGACGCAAAGAAAAAAAGAGGCGCAATGAGGTAGCTGTGTGACTAAGCTAAGCGACCCTAGTGGCCGACACAAACACCTGGCCCATCTAGGAGTGGCACTGCAGTGTCACGCAGGATGGCCCTTCAAAAAAATACTCCCCAAACAGCACATGACGCAAAGAAAAAAAGAGGAGCAATGAGGTAGCTGTGTGACTAAGATAAGCGACCCAAGTGGCCGACACAAACACCTGGCACATCTAGGAGTGGCACTGCAGTGTCACGCAGGATGGCCCTTCAAAAAAATACTCCCCAAACAGCACATGACGCAAAGAAAAAAAGAGGCACAATGAGGTAGCTGTGTGACTAAGATAAGCGACCCAAGTGGCCGACACAAACACCTGGCCCATCTAGGAGTGGTACTGCAGTGTCACACAGGATGGCCCTTCAAAAAAATACTCCCCAAACAGCACGACGCAAAGAAAAAAAGAGGCGCAATGAGGTAGCTGTGTGACTAAGCTAAGCGACCCTAGTGGCCGACACAAACACCTGGCCCATCTAGGAGTGGCACTGCAGTGTCACGCAGGATGGCCCTTCAAAAAAATACAACCCAAACAGCACATGACGCAAAGAAAAAAAGAGGCGCAATGAGGTAGCTGTGTGACTAAGCTAAGCGACCCTAGTGGCCGACACAAACACCTGGCCCATCTAGGAGTGGTACTGCAGTGTCACGCAGGATGGCCCTTCAAAAAAATACTCCCCAAACAGCACGACGCAAAGAAAAAAAGAGGCGCAATGAGGTAGCTGTGTGACTAAGCTAAGCGACCCTAGTGGCCGACACAAACAGCTGGACCATCTAGGAGTGGCACTGCAGTGTCACGCAGGATGGCCCTTCAAAAAAAAACTCCCCAAATAGCACATGACGCAAAGAAAAATGATAGAAAAAAAAGGTGCAAGATGGAATTGTCCTTGGGCCCTCCCACCCACCCTTATGTTGTATAAACAGGACATGCACACTTTAACGAACCCATCATTTCAGCGACAGGGTCTGCCACACGACTGTGACTGAAATGACTGGTTGGTTTGGGCCCCCACCAAAAAGAAGCAATCAATCTCTCCTTGCACAAACTGGCTCTACGGAGGCAAGATGTCCACCTCATCATCATCGTCCGATTCATCACCCCTTTCACTGTGTACATCCCCCTCCTCACAGATTATTAATTCGTCCCCACTGGAATCCACCATCTCAGGTCCCCGTGTACTTTCTGGAGGCAATTGCTGCTGGTGAATTTCTCCACGGAGCAATTGATTATAATTCATTTTAATGAACATCATCTTCTCCACATTTTCTGGAAGTAACCTCGTACGCCGATTGTTGACAAGGTGAGCGGCGGCACTAAACACTCTTTCGGAGTACACACTGGAGGGAGGGCAACTTAGGTAGAATAAAGCCAGTTTCTGCAAGGGCCTCCAAATTGCCTCTTCTTCCTGCCAGTATACGTATGGACTGTCTGACGTGCCTACTTGGATGCGGTCACTCATATAATCCTCCACCATTCTTTCAATGGTGACAGAATCATATGCAGTGACAGTAGACGACATGTCAGTAATCGTTGGCAGGTCCTTCAGTCCGGACCAGATGTCAGTACTCGCTCCAGACTGCCCTGCATCACCGCCAGCGGGTGGGCTCGGAATTCTTAGCCCTTTCTTCGCACCCCCAGTTGCGGGAGAATGTGAAGGAGGAGATGGTGACGGGTCACGTTCCGCTTGGGACTTGACAATTTTCTCACCAGCAGGTCTTTGAACCTCTGCAGACTTGTGTCTGCCGGAAAGAGAGATACAACGTAGGTTTTAAATCTAGGATCGAGCACGGTGGCCAAAATGTAGTGCTCTGATTTCAACAGATTGACCACCCGTGAATCCTGGTTAAGCGAATGAAGGGCTCCATCCACAAGTCCCACATGCCTAGCGGAATCGCTCTGTTTTAGCTCCTCCTTCAATGCCTCCAGCTTCTTCTGCAAAAGCCTGATGAGGGGAATGACCTGACTCAGGCTGGCAGTGTCTGAACTGACTTCACGTGTGGCAAGTTCAAAAGGTTGCAGAACCTTGCACAACGTTGAAATCATTCTCCACTGCGCTTGAGACAGGTGCATTCCACCTCCTTTGCCTATATCGTGGGCAGATGTATAGGCTTAAATGGCCTTTTGCTGCTCCTCCGTCCTCTGAAGCATATAGAGGGTTGAATTCCACCTCGTTACCACCTCTTGCTTCAGATGATGGCAGGGCAGGTTCAGGTGTTTTTGGTGGTGCTCCAGTCTTCTGTACGCGGTGCCTGTATGCCGAAAGTGGCCCGCAATTCTTCTGGCCACCGACAGCATCTCTTGCACGCCCCTGTCGTTTTATAAATAATTCTGCACCACCAAATTCAAGGTATGTGCAAAACATGGGACATGCTGGAATTTGCCCAGATGTAATGCACGCACAATATTGCTGGCGTTGTCAGATGCCACAAATCCCCAGGAGAGTCCAATTGGGGTAAGCCATTCTGCGATGATCTTCCTCAGTTGCCGTAAGAGGTTTTCAGCTGTGTGCGTATTCTGGAAATCGGTGATACAAACCGTAGCCTGCCTAGGAACGAGTTGGCGTTTGCGAGATGCTGCTACTGGTGCCGCCGCTGCTGTTCTTGCAGCGGGAGGCAATACATCTACCCAGTGGGCTGTCACAGTCATGTAGTCCTGAGTCTGCCCTGCTCCACTTGTCCACATGTCCGTGGTTAAGTGGACATTGGGTACAACTGAATTTTTTAGGATACTGGTGACTCTTTTTCTGACATCTGTGTACATTCTCGGTATCGCCTGCCTAGAGAAATGGAACCTAGATGGTATTTGGTACCGGGGACACAGTACCTCAATCAAGTCTATAGTTGGCTCTGAAGTAACGATGGATACCGGAACCACGTTTCTCACCGCCCAGGCTGCCAAGGCCTCAGTTATCCGCTTTGCAGCAGGATGACTGCTGTGATATTTCATCTTCCTCGCAAAGGTCTGTTGGACAGTCAATTGCTTACTGGAAGTAGTACAAGTGGTCTTCCGACTTCCCCTCTGGGATGACCATCGACTCCCAGCAGCAACAACAGCAGCGCCAGCAGCAGTAGGCGTTACACTCAAGGATGCATCGGAGGAATCCCAGGCAGGAGAGGACTCGTCAGACTTGCCAGTGACATGGCCTGCAGGACTATTGGCTTTCCTGGGTAAGGAGGAAATTGACACTGAGGGAGTTGGTGGTGTGGTTTGCGTGAGCTTGGTTACAAGAGGAAGGGATTTACTGGTCAGTGGACTGCTTCCGCTGTCGCCCAAAGTTTTTGAACTTGTCACTGACTTATGATGAATGCGCTGCAGGTGACGTATAAGGGAGGATGTTCCGAGGTGGTTAACGTCCTTACCCCTACTTATTACAGCTTGACAAAGGCAACACACGGCTTGACACCTGTTGTCCACATTTGTGTTGAAATAATTCCACACCGAAGAGCTGATTTTTTTTGTATTTTGACCAGGCATGTCAATGGCCATATTCCTCCCACGGACAACAGGTGTCTCCCCGGGTGCCTGACTTAAACAAACCACCTCACCATCAGAATCCTCCTTGTCAATTTCCTCCCCAGCGCCAGCAACATCCATATCCTCATCCTGGTGTACTTCAACACTGACATCTTCAATTTGACTATCAGGAACTGGACTGCGGGTGCTCCTTCCAGCACTTGCAGGGGGCGTGCAAATGGTGGAAGGCGCAAGCTCTTCCCGTCCAGTGTTGGGAAGGTCAGGCATCGCAACCGACACAATTGGACTCTCCTTGGGGATTTGTGATTTCGAAGAACGCACAGTTCTTTGCTGTGCTTTTGCCAGCTTAACTCTTTTCATTTTTCTAGCGAGAGGCTGAGTGCTTCCATCCTCATGTGAAGCTGAACCACTAGCCATGAACATAGGCCAGGGCCTCAGCCGTTCCTTGCCACTCCGTGTCGTAAATGGCATATTGGTAAGTTTACGCTTCTCCTCAGACGCTTTTAATTTTGATTTTTGGGTCATTTTTTTACTGATCTTTTGTGTTTTGGATTTTACATGCTCTGTACTATGACATTGGGCATCGGCCTTGGCAGACGACGTTGATGGCATTTCATCGTCTCGGCCATGACTAGTGGCAGCAGCTTCAGCACGAGGTGGAAGTGGATCTTGATCTTTCCCTATTTTTTTAACCTCCACATTTTTGTTCTCCATATTTTAATGCGCACAACTAAAAGACACCACAGGTATACAATGTAGATGGATGGATATACTACTAGTATACTTTATGTATGACGATGAGTGACGACACATAGGTAGGTACAGCAGTGGCCTACCGTACTGCTATATACAGTATAATGGACCTGGTGGACACTGTCAGCAGACTGCGTTTATAGTATAAAAAGAAAAGACACCACAGGTATACAATGTAGATGGATGGATATACTACTAGTATACTTTATGTATGACGACGAGTGACGACACAGAGGTAGGTACAGCAGTGGCCTACCGTACTGCTATATACAGTATAATGGACCTGGTGGACACTGTCAGCAGACTGCGTTTATAGTATAAAGAAAAAAAGACACCACAGGAGTGTTTTTCAGGCAGACAAACGTATATTGGTGGTCACTGTCAGCAAAACTCTGCACTGTACTCCTGCTATAGCTGCTCCCCAGTCTCCCCCACAATTAAGCAGTGTGAGCACTCAGCACAGTCAGATATATCATGCAGCACACTAAAGGTCCATACACACTTAACGATATAATGAGCGACGTCGCTCATTTTCCCCCTCCTTGAGCGACGTCGCTCATTATATCGTTAAGTGTGTATGCCGCCAGCGACGACCGATGCGCGGCCCCGCGGGTCGGCAACGATCGTCGCTGTCGGTAGGGCATGCATGAAGGATGTGGACTGTCGTCCACGACCTTCATGCAGGGCTGGCGGGGGCGTGACGTCACTGAGCGATATGAGCGGTCATATCGCTCAGTGCGTACAGGCGGCCGCCGACCGGCCGGCCCGGGAGGGGGAAACGTTAGACGATGCCGCTCACAGAGCGACATCGTCTAATGTGTATGGGCCTTAAGGCTGAGCACAGATATGGTATGGAGCGTTTTTTTCAGGCAGAGAACGGAAAAAAAATAACTAGCAAAACTCTGCACTGTACTCCTCCTGTCCTAACAGCTGCTCCCCAATCCTCCCCACAATAAGCTAAGCAGTAGCAATCAATCAGATCAACTAACTCTAAGGCTCTATAACTAAACGGAGAGGACGCCAGCCACGTCCGCTCCCTATCAATCTCAATGCACGTGTGAAAATGGCGGCGACGCGCGGCTGCTTATATAGAATCCGAATCTCGCGAGAATCCGACAGCGGGATGATGACGTTCGGGCGCGCTCGGGTTAGCCGAGCAAGGCGGGAGGATCCGAGTCTGCTCGGACCCGTGTAAAAAAGAGTGAAGTTCGGGGGGGTTCGGTTTCCGAGTAACCGAACCCGCTCATCACTAAATTAAAGTAGTCATTCATTGTTCGTAGCGTACACACTGGATGATGTGCACCTAGTTGTCAACGACATTGACGGAATTTAAATGCTTGTACAGACAACAGAGGACCTCGGTAATGATCTGCGGGAACATGCCTTGTTGACGACATAGGCCCTCATTCCGAGTTGTTCGCTCGCTAGCTGCTTTTAGCAGCATTGCAAATGCTAGGCCGCCGCCCTCTGGGAGTGTATCTTAGCAGAATAGCAAACGAAAGATTAGCAGAACTGCTACTAAATAATTCCCTGCAGTTTCTGAGTAGCTCCAGACCTACTCCTAGATTGTGATCACTGCAGACTGTTGGGTTCCTGGTTTGACGTCACAAACACGCCCTGAGTTCGGCCAGCCACTCTCCCGTTTCTCCAGCCACTCCTGCGTTTTTCCCTGGCACGCCTGCGTTTTTTAGCACACTCCCGGAAAACGCTCAGTTATCTCCCAGAAATGCCCCTTTCCTGTCAATCATTCACCGATCAGCAGTGCGACTGTAAAGCGCCGCACGAATACCAGCAAATCTACTAAGTTTTGTGTTAAATAACTTGGCGCATGCGCGCTGTGTACCACGCGCATTTTCCACCTAATCGCTGCATTGCGAAAAACGGCAACGAGCGTACAACTCGGAATGACCACCATAGTGCGTACACAGTGGACGATTTGACCAAAATGTCATTCATAAATGTCAGAATCGGCCATATTGTTCAAGAAGTCAGCCAGTGTGTACCCAGCTTTAGGATTGTGTCTGTACATAGCAATTTTTTTTTTTTTAGAAATATATTTCAAGGGACTGTTTATGAACTATGGAGAGGGGGGGGAAAAAATAAGAATTTACTTACCGATAATTCTATTTCTCGGAGTCCGTAGTGGATGCTGGGGTTCCTGAAAGGACCATGGGGAATAGCGGCTCCGCAGGAGACAGGGCACAAAAAAGTAAAGCTTTACTAGGTCAGGTGGTGTGCACTGGCTCCTCCCCCTATGACCCTCCTCCAGACTCCAGTTAGGTACTGTGCCCGGACGAGCATACACAATAAGGGAGGCATTTTGAATCCCGGGTAAGACTCATACCAGCCACACCAATCACACCGTACAACTTGTGATCTAAACCCAGTTAACAGTATGACAACAGAAAGGGCCTCTTAAAGATGGCTCCTTAACAATAACCCGAATTAGTTAACAATAACTATGTACAAGTATTGCAGATAATCCGCACTTGGGATGGGCGCCCAGCATCCACTACGGACTCCGAGAAATAGAATTATCGGTAAGTAAATTCTTATTTTCTCTATCGTCCTAAGTGGATGCTGGGGTTCCTGAAAGGACCATGGGGATTATACCAAAGCTCCCAAACGGGCGGGAGAGTGCGGATGACTCTGCAGCACCGAATGAGAGAACTCCAGGTCCTCCTTTGCCAGGGTATCAAATTTGTAAAATTTTACAAACGTGTTCTCCCCCGACCACGTAGCTGCTCGGCAGAGTTGTAATGCCGAGACCCCTCGGGCAGCCGCCCAAGATGAGCCCACCTTCCTTGTGGAGTGGGCTTTTACAGTTTTAGGCTGTGGCAGGCCTGCCACAGAATGTGCAAGTTGAATTGTGTTACAAATCCAACGAGCAATCGACTGCTTAGAAGCAGGTGCGCCCAACTTGTTGGGTGCATACAATATAAACAGCGAGTCAGATTTTCTGACTCCAGCCGTCCTTGCAATGTATATTTTTAAGGCTCTGACAACGTCCAACAACTTGGAGTCCTCCAAGTCGCTAGTGGCCGCAGGCACCACAATAGGTTGGTTCAGATGAAATGCTGATACCACTTTAGGGAGAAAATGCGGACGAGTCCGCAGTTCTGCCCTATCCGAATGGAAGATTAGATAAGGACTTTTATAAGATAAAGCCGCCAATTCAGATACTCTCCTGGCAGAGGCCAGGGCTAGTAACATAGTCACTTTCAATGTGAGATATTTCAAATCCACCTTTTTCAATGGTTCAAACCAATGGGATTTGAGGAAATCTAAAACTACATTTAGATCCCACGGTGCCACCGGAGGCACCACAGGAGGCTGTATATGCAGTACTCCCTTGACAAAAGTCTGGACCTCAGGGACAGAGGCCAATTCTTTTTGGAAGAATATTGACAGGGCCGAAATTTGAACCTTAATGGATCCCAATTTGAGACCCATAAATAATCCTGATTGCAGGAAATGTAGGAAACGACCCAGTTGGAATTCCTCCGTCGGAACCCTCCGATCCTCGCACCACGCTACATATTTTCGCCAAATGCGGTGATAATGTTTCACGGTGACTTCCTTCCGTGCCTTAATCAAGGTAGGAATGACTTCTTCTGGAATGCCTTTCCCTTTTAGGATCTGGCGTTCAACCGCCATGCCGTCAAACGCAGCCGCGGTAAGTCTTGAAAAAGACAGGGACCCTGCTGTAGCAGGTCCCTTCTCAGAGGTAGAGGCCACGGTTCGTCCGTGAGCATCTCTTGAAGTTCCGGATACCAAGTCCTTCTCGGCCAATCCGGAACCACTAGTATTGTTCTTACTCTTCTTTGCCGTATGATCTTCAATACCTTTGGTATGAGCGGCAGAGGAGGAAACACATACACTGACTGGTACACCCAAGGAGTTACCAGTGCGTCCACAGCTATTGCCTGTGGATCTCTTGACCTGGCGCAATATTTGTCCAGTTTCTTGTTGAGGCGAGACGCCATCATGTCTACAATTGGTCTTTCCCAACGGTCTATTAACATGTTGAAGACTTCTGGATGTAGACCCCACTCTCCCGGATGAAGATCGTGTCTGCTGAGGAAGTCTGCTTCCCAGTTGTCCACGCCCGGGATGAACACTGCTGACAGTGCTATCACGTGATTCTCCGCCCAGCGAAGAATCTTGGCAGCTTCTGCCATTGCACTCCTGCTTCTTGTGCCGCCCTGCCTGTTTACATGGGCGACCGCCGTGATGTTGTCCGACTGAATCAACACCGGCTTTCCTTGCAGGAGAAGTTCCGCCTGGCTTAGAGCATTGTAGATTGCTCTTAGTTCCAGAATGTTTATGTGAAGAGACTTTTCCAGACTCGTCCATACTCCCTGGAAGTTTCTTCCTTGTGTGACTGCTCCCCAGCCTCTCAGGCTGGCGTCCGTGGTCACCAGGATCCAATCCTGAATGCCGAATCTGCGGCCTTCTAATAGGTGAGCCTTCTGCAACCACCACAGAAGTGACACCCTTGTCTTTGGTGACAGGGTTATTCGCAGGTGCATCTGCAGATGCGACCCTGACCATTTGTCCAACAGATCCCTTTGGAATATTCTTGCATGGAATCTGCCGAATGGAATTGCTTCGTAAGAAGCCACCATTTTTTCCAGGACTCTTGTGCATTGATGTACTGACACTTTTCCTGGTTTTAGGAGGTTCCTGACCAGATCGGATAACTCCTTGGCTTTTTCCTCTGGAAGGAAAACCTTTTTCTGAACCGTGTCCAGAATCATTCCTAGGAACAGCAGACGAGTTGTCGGGATTAAATGGGATTTTGGAATATTCAGAATCCACCCGTGTTGTCTTAGCACCTCTTGAGATAGTGCTAAAGCTGTCTCCAGCTGTTCTCTGGACCTTGCCCTTATTAGGAGATCGTCCAAGTATGGGATAACTAATACGCCTTTTCTTCGAAGAAGAATCATCATCTCGGCCATTACCTTGGTAAAGACCCGAGGCGCCGTGGACAATCCGAACGGCAGCGTCTGAAACTGATAGTGACAGTTTTGAACAATGAACCTGAGGTACCCCTGGTGTGCGGGGTAAATCGGAACGTGTAGATACGCATCCTTGATGTCCAAGGATACCATAAAGTCCCCTTCTTCCAGGTTCGCTATCACTGCTCTGAGTGACTCCATCTTGAACTTGAACTTTTTTATGTAGAGGTTCAAGGACTTCAGATTTAGAATAGGCCTTACCGAGCCATCCGGCTTCGGTACCACAAATAGAGTGGAATAATACCCCTTTCCTTGTTGTAATAGGGGTACTTTGACTATCACCTGCTGAGCGTACAGCTTGTGAATGGCTTCCAACACCCTCTCCCTTTCGGAAGAGACGGTTGGTAAGGCAGACTTCAGGAAACGATGAGGAGGATCCGTCTCTAATTCCAACCTGTACCCCTGAGATATTATCTGCAGGATCCAGGGGTCTACCTGCGAGTGAGCCCACTGCGCGCTGTAATTTTTGAGACGGCCCCCCACTGTCCCCGAGTCCGCTTGAGAGGCCCCAGCGTCATGCTGAGGTTTTTGCAGGAGCCGGGGAGGGCTTCTGTTCCTGGGAAGGAGCTGCCTGTTGGTGTCTCTTCCCTCTTCCTCTGCCTCGTGGCAGGTACGACAAGCCCTTTGCTCTCTTATTTTTGTAGGAGCGAAAAGGCTGCGGTTGAAAGGTCGGTGCCTTTCTCTGTTGGGGAGTGACTTGAGGTAAAAAAGTGGATTTCCCGGCAGTAGCCGTGGCCACCAAGTCTGATAGACCAACTCCAAATAACTCCTCCCCTTTATACGGCAAAACCTCCATGTGACGTTTTGAATCCGCATCGCCTGTCCACTGTCGTGTCCATAAGGCTCTTCTGGCTGAAATGGACATAGCACTCACCCGAGATGCCAGTGTGCAAATATCCCTCTGTGCATCACGCATATAGATAAATGCATCCTTTATTTGTTCTAACGACAGTAAAACATTGTCCCTATCTAGGGTATCAATATTTTCAATCAGGGATTCTGACCAAACTACTCCAGCACTGCACATCCAGGCAGTTGCTATAGCTGGTCGTAGTATAACACCTGCATGTGTGTATATATTCTTTTGAATAACTTCCATCTTTCTATCTGATGGATCCTTAAGTGCGGCCGTCTCAGGAGAGGGTAACGCCACTTGTTTGGATAAGCGTGTGAGCGCCTTGTCCACCTTAGGGGGTGTTTCCCAGCGCGCCCTAACCTCTGGCGGGAAAGGGTATAATGCCAATAACTTTTTTGAAATTATCAACTTTTTATCAGGAGCAACCCACGCTTCATCACACACGTCATTTAATTCTTCTGATTCAGGAAAAACTGTTTGTAGTTTTTTCACACCATACATAATACCCTGTTTTACGGTATCTGTAGTATCAGCTAAATGTAACGTCTCCTTCATTGCCAAAATCATATAACGTGTGGCCCTACTGGAAAATACGTTTGAATTTCTACCGTCGTCACTGGAATCAGTGCCCGTGTCTGGGTCTGTGTCGACCGACTGAGGCAAAGGGCGTTTTACAGCCCCTGACGGTGTTTGAGGCGCCTGGACAGGCATTAATTGATTGTCCGGCCGCCTCATGTCCTCAACTGACTGTTTAAGGGAAGATAAACCATCACGTAATTCCACAAATAAAGGCATCCATTCTGGTGTCGACCCCCTGGGGGGTGACATCTGCATATTTGGCAATTGCTCCGCCTCCACACCAATATCGTCCTCATACATGTCGACACCACGTACCGACACACACCGCAAACTCACAGGGAATGCTCTAATGAAGACAGGACCCACTAGCCCTTTTGGGGAGACAGAGGGAGAGTCTGCCAGCACACACCACAAAGCGCTATATATACAAGGGATATCCTTATATTAAGTGCTCCCTTATAGCTGCTTTAATATATATATATATAGCCATTAATGTGCCCCCCCTCTCTGTTTTACCCTGTTTCTGTAGTGCAGTGCAGGGGAGAGACCTGGGAGCCGTTCTGACCAGCGGAGCTGTGACAGAAAATGGCGCCGTGTGCTGAGGAGATAGGCCCCGCCCCTTTTTCGGCGGGTTCTTCTCCCGCTATTTTTCCAGTCAGGCAGGGGTTAAATATCTCCATATAGCCCCTATGGGCTATATGTGAGGTATTTTTAGCCTTGTATAAGGTTTATATTTGCCTCTCAGAGCGCCCCCCCCCAGCGCTCTGCACCCTCAGTGACTGCCCAGTGAAGTGTGCTGAGAGGAAAATGGCGCACAGCTGCAGTGCTGTGCGCTACCTTATGAAGACTGAGGAGTCTTCAGCCGCCGGTTTCCGGACCTCTTCACGCTTCAGCATCTGCAAGGGGGTCGGCGGCGCGGCTCCGGGACCGGACTCCACGGCTGGGCCTGTGTTCGATCCCTCTGGAGCTAATGGTGTCCAGTAGCCAAGCAGCAAATCCACTCTGCATGCAGGTGAGTTTACTACTTTCCCCCTAAGTCCCACGTTGCAGTGATCCTGTTGCCAGCAGGACTCACTGTAAAGAAAAAAACCTAAACTAAACTTTCTCTAAGCAGCTCTTTAGGAGAGCCACCTAGATTGCACCCTTCTCGTTCGGGCACAAAATCTAACTGGAGTCTGGAGGAGGGTCATAGGGGGAGGAGCCAGTGCACACCACCTGACCTAGTAAAGCTTTACTTTTTTGTGCCCTGTCTCCTGCGGAGCCGCTATTCCCCATGGTCCTTTCAGGAACCCCAGCATCCACTTAGGACGATAGAGAAAAATCTGAAATTCTGTCTATTTGTCTGTCTTTTCTTTCTGGCATCACACAAAAACTACTGGATGAATTTGGATTGCGTTTTCACTATTGTAGAGCTTAGTGACCTAGAAAGAAACTGAGGTACAGTATGTATGACCTCGATACAACATCATGGTGAGGAGCAATAAAGGAAAAAACAGACGATTGACACTCAACACATGCAGGGTGCAGGCTCCTCAAATCCAAAATGACTTTAATACAAACATTAGAACAAATAGGGTTGGGTTTAGATAAAGCACCAGCCAATCAGCTCCTAACTGCCATGTTACAGACTGTGTCTGATAAATATCAGGAGCTGGTTGGTTGGTACTTTATCTCTCTCTCCAAGGCTTATTACATAGACCCCAAAATCTCTTATTCAGAGCGGCAGCTTGCACAGGTATGAATAAAACAGTTTTATCCAGTGGCACTGGCTTCACATTGGAAACTCTTTCGGCTACTAATACACTGGACTGGCAGTCCCCATGGCACTTTTCCGGCCTGTGATTAGTTGAAAGCTTCCAATGGGATGCCACACCCCCTCTATTCCGCTAGCCTTCTCATGCTTTTAGAGGCTCTGCAGCTGATGCAGTCCCTAGAAGCCAAAAATGTAAACGCCTGCCCTGTTCAAACGGACTTTGTGATGTTCACGCCTCCCAGCATTCTCTACACACCAAGCCAACAGAGAGGAACATCTGGAGGAGGATGCAATGCCTGACTGAATACTGATCAGACAATGAAGCCAGGGTGCCAGCTGTAATGGTGAGCCATGGGATAGCACCCCTTCAAGTCAACATGTGGGTCCCACCACTGATTTTATCTCACCCAGAGCAGATCTCTGCAGAGGTATAGTTTCTGCTCTTCAAAGAACTGTGCGGAGTTTGTATATTCTCCCCGTACTTGCGTGGGTTTCCTCCGGGTTCTCCGGTTTACTCCCACAATCCAAAAATATACTGATAGGTTAATTAGCTCCCAACAAAATAAACCCTAGTGAATGTGTCTGTGTGTACATGTGATAGGGAATCTAGATTGTAAGCTCCACTGGGGCAGGGACTGATGTGAATGGGCAAATATTCTCTGTAAAGCACTGCGGAATATGTGTGCGCTATATAAATAATTGGTAATAATAATAATAATAATGATAATAATAATACAGATCACACTGTATTGCTCTAGCTTGGCTGTGGCACCACAGGGCTCAGCAAAACTCTGGACTCTTCTAGCTTGTTTCACAAGAGCTGATGGCAGCTTACCACTGGAAAGTTGGAAGTCTCTGTGGCAGCTGACTCTCGGAGAGCAATAAGCTTATCTCTTAGGGCTCTGATTGCTTCTAGTGGGTTATTACTGTCACAAGTGTACCACAAGACTAACTCCTCATTAATATTTCCTGAGATCTTTGCTTCCTCCTCACCCATTTTCAGGGGGTTTCTAGCTAAAACATTGTTTTTCATCTCCTCCCTTTTGGTGTACTACCCATACATCCAAACCTTTGCACGCCCTATATCGTTTTGGGGATTTAAGGGTCTGTGCACGCGCAGCGTCTATAAAGGGCTGATTCAGACCTGAATCACAGCAGCCTATCAGGTCTGAACTGCGCATGCGCCTGCGCCAAAGTGCACCGGCGCATGCCAGACAGCCGATGGCTGTCTTAGCCCTGCGATCGCCTCTGCCTGATTGACAGGCAGAGGCGGTCGCTGGGCGGGAGGGGGCGGCTGGCAGCATTTGCCCACCGTTTAGGGACCATTGGGGGTCACAAGCAGCCGTTGCGACTCTCACTGCGATGAGTAGCTCCTGCCAACGAGCAGGCGCTGCGCTGGCAGGGAGCTACTCTTCCAGTACAAAAGCATTGCCGCTGTGCGATGCTTTTGTACTTGTGCAGGGGGGGTCTGGCCTGACATGCGGGGTAGACTAGCCCTGTGCTTGGCGTCCCCCCACATGTCAGGAAAGCTGATCATAGATGTGCTAAACTTAGCACATCTACGATCAGGTCTGAAGTAGGCCCATAGTCCGCATGCGCGACCCTTTACCATTCGATCGTATTCCAGAAGGATACGGCAGCAAGGTGACTGACAGGCGACGGGCGTCCGGGGGAGGCGATGCAGTGTTTTTGGGGTGTGGTCCAGCGAACATAAGCTTATACGTAGCTGCTGTGAAACAAAATATGGCGCCGGAACGCCTGCCTACACAGGCTGAGTAGCAGGGGGCTACCTCTATTTGATGCGATCGCACATGCTGGGCGGCCTTGCCCTGTGGGGGGCGTCCCCAGCATGTGAGTATATGGACGCAGATTTTGCTGCGGAAGCAAGATCTGTGTCCATCTCTGAATAGCCCCCAAGTCCTCTATGCAGCCACACAGCACGGCAAACAGCAGGCCGCAAGGGGGCACCACATAACTCCACATACGAAAGTGAAAAATGGGCATTTTTGGGGGGGAATGTATAACACCCCAGTTGTACAGATTTTTGCAGGCAGTGAAAATAGTAGCGTTATGGACAAAAGTGTTGTTGGGTGGATTGTATAGGGGTTTGGGTGGAGTTTACATGGGCAGGGCCTTTTGTAATCTCACTCATCTTGCAATCAGAGTTGCCATAATGATCTGTTTTCATCGGAGGCGGCACTACATAGCCAGATTAAGGGGGGGGTCGCAGGGCATACTGTACCCCGGGCCCCCTTTTGTTAGGTAGCCCCCCGGCCTGAGCACCCACATTGCTAGCTTTCCCTCATGCAGTAGCAGAACCAGACAGCCATAATGCGAGCGGGGCAGTATGCATTGCAGGCAGAGTATCAGGATTCATGAGCTACCGATGAAGCTGTCCGAACAGAGGAGAAATAGAAGTGTGGAGAGAGCTGTAAGTAACACAGGAATCCCAGCTTCTCCTCCTCCCCAACTGGGTGTCCGAGTCCTGTGTAATCTATTATCTAATGAGGGTCGAGAGAGAGAGAGAGAGAGAGAGAGAGAGAGAGAGAGAGAGACACACACATATATATATATATATATATATATATATATAGAGAGAGAGAGAGAGAGAGAGAGAGAGAGAGAGAGAGAGAGAGAGAGAGAGAGAGAGAGAGAGACACATATATATATATATATATATATATATATATATATATATAGAGAGAGAGAGAGAGAGAGAGAGAGAGAGAGAGAGAGAGAGAGAGAGAGAGAGAGAGAGAGAGAGAGAGAGAGAGTGTGTGTGTGTGTGTGTGTGTGTGTGTGTGTGTGTGTGTGTGTGTGTGAGAGAGAGAGAGAGAGAGAGAGAGAGACATAGATAGATAGATAGATAGATAGATAGATAGATAGATAGAGATAGAGAGTCCTCCTGAGTCCTGTCCCAGTATTTAAGTAGTACAGAGGCTGCTGTTATTCATGCATGTGACCAAATAAATTATAGATTTTATTTCTATGTGTATTCTAAGGTCGTTTAAGTTATCGCTTTTCCACTACAAGAACATTTTATAAAATAGTTCATTCAATTAGGTGGAGCATAAACAGTAACCAGGCATTATTAAACTATTAGTTTAAATCTAATATACCCCATTGGGTTAAATTTAATATACACAATCCATACCTCCCAAATGAATGACCCATTCCTGGAGGGGATAACATGCTGTCTTAAGTTATGATTGCAATCACCTGTGCTGAAACAACTTTCTTATCTATTAAATAGTTCAACACAGGTGACATCAATCATATATTAAGAGGGTAGTCCTGATAGAGTGCATTTTGTCCTTCCTGGAATGGGTCATTTAGAGGGGTATGCACAATCTAATATACATTTCCCCGCATTCCAATGTGGGGCCCCCCTGTCTTAAGTACCCCAGGCACCGCAAAGGCTTAATCCAGCCTTGCGGCACTGACCTCTATTTACGGAAAGCAGAGAAAATAAGATTTTACTTACCGGTAAATCTATTTCTCGTAGTCCGTAGTGGATGCTGGGGACTCCGTAAGGACCATCGGGAATAGACGGGCTCTGCAGGAGACATGGGCACTTTAAAAAAGAATTTGGAATCTGGTGTGCTCTGGCTCCACCCTCTATGTCCCTCCTCCAGACCTCAGTTAGAGAAACTGTGCCCGGAAGAGCTGACAGTACAAGGAAAGGATTTTGGGAATCCAGGGTAAGACTCATACCAGCCACACCAATCACACCGTATAACTTGCGATAACTTTACCCAGTTAACAGTATGAACAACAACAGAGCATCAGATCAACCCTGATGCAACTATAACATAACCCTTATTTAAGCAATAACTATATACAAGCATTGCAGGAGAAGTCCGCACTTGGGACGGGCGCCCAGCATCCACTACGGACTACGAGAAATAGATTTACCGGTAAGTAAAATCTTATTTTCTCTAACGTCCTAGTGGATGCTGGGGACTCCGTAAGGACCATGGGGATTATACCAAAGCTCCCAAACGGGCGGGAGAGTGCGGATGACTTTGCAGCACCGAATGAGCAAACACAAGGTCCTCCTCAACCAGGGTATCAAACTTGTAGAACTTTGCAAAGGTGTTTGAACTAGTGATGAGCGGATTCGGTTTTACTCGGTTTTACTCGGTTCTCAAAACCGAATCTTATTGGCTCACTGATGTCACGTGTTTTGGATAGCCAATAAGATTCGGTTTTGAGAACCGAGTAAAACCGAGTAAAACCGAATCCGCTCATCACTAGTTTGACCCTGACCAAGTAGCCGCTCGGCAAAGCTGTAATGCCGAGACCCCTCGGGCAGCCGCCCAAGAAGAGCCCACCTTCCTTGTGGAATGGGCCTTAACCGATTTTGACAGCGGCAATCCAGCCGCAGAATGAGCCTACTGAATCGTGTTACAGATCCAGCGAGCAATCGTTTGTTTTGAAGCAGGCGCCCCAAGCTTGTTGGAAGTATACAGGATAAACAAAGATTCTGTTTTCCTGACCTTAGCCGTTCTGGCTACATAAACCTTCAAAGCCCTGACCACATCCAGTGACTCGGAATCCTCCAAGTCAGTAGTAGCCACAGGCACCACAATAGGTTGGTTTATATGAAAGGATGAAACCACTTTCGGCAGAAATTGTGGGCGGGTCCGCAATTCTGCTCTATCTGCATGGAAAACCAGATAAGGGCTTTCATGTGACAAAGCCGCCAATTCTGACACACGCCTAGCCGAAGCCAAGGCTAATAGCATGACCATCTTCCACGTGAGATATTTCAATTCCACCGTTTTGAGTGGTTCAAACCAGTGTGATTTCAGGAAACTCAACACCACATTAAGATCCCAAGGTGCCACTGGAGGCACAAAAGGGGGCTGAATATGCAGCACTCCCTTTACAAACGTCTGAACTTCAGGCAGAGAAGCCAGTTCTTTTTTAAAGAAAATGGATAAGGCCGAAATCTGAACCTTAATGGAACCCAATTTAAGGCCCAAAGTCACTCCCGACTGTAGGAAGTGAAGGAAACGTCCCAGCTGGAATTCCTCCGTAGGGGCATTCCTGGCCTCACACCAAGAAACATATTTTCACCATATACAGTGATAATGTTGAGCCGTCACGTCCTTCCTAGCCTTTATCAGCGTAGGAATAACTTCATCTGGAATGCCTTTTTCTGCTAGGATCCGGCGTTCAACCGCCATGCCGTCAAACGCAGCCGCGGTAAGTATTGGAACAGACAGGGCCCCTGTTGCAACAAGTCCGGTCTTAGAGGCAGAGGCCACGGGTCCTCTGTGAGCATCTCTTGCAGATCTGGATACCTAGTCCTTCTTGGACAATCCGGAACAATGAGTATTGTTCTCACTCCTCTTTTTCTTATGATTCTCAGTACCCTGTGTATGAGAGGAAGAGGAGGAAATACATAGACCGACTGGAACACCCATGGTGTCACCAGTGCATCCACAACTATCGCCTGAGGGTCTCTTGACCTGGCGCAATATCTCTGTAGCTTTTTGTTGAGGCAGGATACCATCATGTCCACCTGTGGCAGTTCCCACCGACTTGCAATCTGCGTGAAGACTTCTTGATGAAGTCCCCACTCTCCCGGGTGGAGATCGTGCCTGCTGAGGAAGTCTGCTTCCCAGTTGTCCACTCCCGGAATGAACACTGCTGACAGTGCGCTTACGTGATTCTCCACCCAGCGAAGAATTATGGTGGCTTCTACCATCGCCACCCTGCTCCTTGTGCCGCCTTGGCGGTTTACATGAGCCACTGCGGTGATGTTGTCTGACTGAATCAGAACCGGTTGGTCGCGAAGCAGGGACTCCGCTTGACGTAGGGCGTTGTATATGGCCCTTAGTTCCAGGATGTTAATGTGAAGGCAAGTCTCCTGACTTGACCACAGCCCTTGGAAATTTCTTCCCTGTGTGACTGCCCCCCACCCTCGGAGGCTTGCATCGGTGGTCACCAGGACCCAGTCCTGAATGCCGAATCTGCGACCTTCGAGAAGGTGAGCACTCTGCAGCCACCACAGGAGAGACACCCTCGCCCTGGGGGATAGGGTGATCAACCAATGCATCTGAAGATGTGATCCGGACCACTTGTCCAACAGATCCCATTGAAAGGTCCTCGCATGGAACCTGCCGAAGGGAATGGCCTCGTATGATGCCACCATCTTTCCCAGGACTCGCGTGCAGTGATGCACCGACACCTGTTTTGGTTTTAATAGGTCTCTGACCAGTGTCATGAGCTCCTGAGCCTTCTCCATCGGGAGATAAACCCTCTTCTGGTCTGTGTCCAGAATCATGCCCAGGAAAGGCAGACGAGTCGTAGGAATCAACTGCGACTTTGGAATATTTAGAATCCAGCCGTGCTGTTGTAACGCTTCCCGAGAGCGTGCTACGCTGATCAGCAACTGCTCTCTGGACCTCGCCTTTATGAGTAGATCGTCCCAGTATGGGATAATTGTGACCCCTTGCTTCCGCAGGAGTACCATCATTTCCGCCATTACCTTGGTAAATATTCTCGGTGCCGTGGAGAGACCAAACGGCAACGTCTGAAATTGGTAATGACAATCCTGTACCACAAATCTGAGGTACGCCTGATGAGGTGGATAAATGGGGACATGAAGGTATGCATCCATTATGTCCTGAGACACCATAAAATCCCCCCCTTCCAGGCAAGCGATGACCGCTCTGAGCGATTCCATCTTGAACTTGAACCTTTTCAGGTATACTTTCAGGGATTTTAAATTCAATATGGGTCTGACCGAACCGTCCGGTTTCGGTACCACAAACATGGTCGAATAATAACCCTTTCCTTGTTGAAGGAGGGGAACCTTGACCACCACCTGCTGAAGATACAATTTGTGAATTGCAGCTAACACTATTTCCCTCTCTAAGGGGGAAGCTGGCAGGGCCGATTTGAGGTATCGGTGAGGGGGCATCTCTTCGAATTCCAGCTTGTATCCCTGAGACACAATCTCTATCGCCCAGGGATCCACCTGGGAGTGAACCCACTTGTGGCTGAAATTTCGGAGACGCGCCCCCACCGGGCCTGGCTCCGCCTGTGGAGCCCCAGCGGCATGCGGTGGATTTAGTGGAAGCCGGGGAGGACTTCTGTTCCTGGGAACTAGCTGTGTTGTGCAGCTTCCTTCCTCTGCCCCTGCCTCTGGCAAGAAAGGACGCACCTCGGACTTTCTTGCCTTTTTGTGATCGAAAGGACTGCATTTGGTAATACGGTGCTTTCTTAGGTTGTGAGGAAACATATGGCAAAAAATTTGACTTTCCAGCAGTAGCTGTGGAGACCAGGTCCGAGAGACCCTTCCCAAACAATTCCTCACCCTTGTAAGGTAAAACCTCCATATGCCTTTTTGAGTTGGCATCACCTGTCCATTGCCGAGTCCACAGGACCCTTCTGGCAGAAATCGACATTGCATTTATTCTAGAGCCCAGTAGGCTAATGTCTCTTTGAGCATCTCTCATATATAGGACAGCGTTTTTTATATGCCCCAGGGTCAATAATATAGTATCCTTGTCTAAGGTATCAAGTTCCTCAGATAAGGTATCCGTCCATGCTGCTACAGCGCTACACACCCAGGCCGACGCAATTGCCGGCCTTAGTAAGGTACCTGAATGTGTATAAATGGACTTCAGGGTACCCTCTGGCTTTCTATCCGCAGCATCTTTTAGGGTGGCCGTATCCTGTGACGGCAGGGCTACCCTCTTGGATAAGCGTGTTAAAGCCTTGTCCACCGTAGGGGAGGCTTCCCAGCGTAACCTGTCCGTTGGCGGGAAAGGATACGCCATAAGCATCCGTTTGGAAATCTGCAGTTTTTTATCTGGAGATTCCCAAGCCTTTTCACATAACTCATTTAGCTCGTGTGAAGGGGGAAAGGTCACCACCTGCCTTTTTTCCCCATACATATGAACCCTCTTGTCTGGGACTGGGGTTTCCTCTGTGATGTGCAACACATCCTTAATTGCTATAATCATATAACGGATGGATTTAGCCAATTTTGGCTGTAACTTTGCATCATCGTAATCGACACTGGAGTCAGAGTCCATGTCAGTATCTGTGTCAACAATTTGGGATAGTGGGCGCTTCTGGGACCCTGACGGCCTCTGCGACATAGGATCAGGCATGGGCTGAGACCCTGACTGTCCTAAGGTTTCAGCTTTATCCAACCTTTTATGCAAGGAATTAACATTATCATTTAAAACCTTCCACATATCCATCCAATCAGGTGTCGGCGCCATCGGCGGAGACACCACATTCATTTGCTCCCGCTGTTTCCACATAGCCTTCCTCGTCAAACATGTCGACACAAGCGTACCGACACCACACACACAGGGAATGCTCTTTTTGAAGACAGATCCCCCACAAGGCCCTTTGGAGAGACAGAGAGAGAGTATGCCAGCACACACCCCAGCGCTATATAACCCAGGAATCACACAGTAACTTAGTGTTAACCCAGTAGTCGCTGTAATAATGATTTTTGCGCCTAATTATGTCCCCCCCCCCTCTCTTTTTTACCCTCTTCTACCGTGTATCTGCAGGGGAGAGCCTAGGGAGCTTCCTCTCAGCGGAGCTGTGGAGAAAAAATGGCGCTGGTGAGTGCTGAGGAAGAAGCCCCGCCCCTCAGCGGCGGGCTTCTGTCCCGCGTTTATGTACAATATTATGGCGGGGGCTCATACATATATACAGTGCCCAACTGTATATATGTCCAACTTTTGCCAAGAGGTTACAGTGACCGGAGTATGTGGGTGTAGTGTGGGAGCAATGGCGCACAGCTGCAGTGCTGTGCGCTACCTCAGTGAAGACTGGAGTCTTCTGCCGCCGATTTCGAAGTCTTCTTGCTTCTTTCACCCAGCTTCTGTCTTCCGGCTCTGGAGGAGGGCGGCGGCGCGGCTCCGGGATCGGACAACAAAGGGTGAGATCCTGTGTACGATCCCTCTGGAGCTAATGGTGTCCAGTAGCCTAAGAAGCAGGACCTAGCTTCAGAGAGTAGGGCTGCTTCTCTCCCCTCAGTCCCACGATGCAGGGAGTCTGTTGCCAGCAGAGCTCCCTGAAAATAAAAAAACCTAACAAAATACTTTCTTATAGCAAGCTCAGGAGAGCTCACTAAACAGCACCCAGCTCGTCCGGGCACAGATTCAAACTGAGGTCTGGAGGAGGGACATAGAGGGAGGAGCCAGAGCACACCAGAATCCAAATTATTTCTTAAAGTGCCCATGTCTCCTGCGGAGCCCGTCTATTCCCCATGGTCCTTACGGAGTCCCCAGCATCCACTAGGACGTTAGAGAAAACTCTGATATAATAAAAACACAGTGAATCTAGTTCAGTTGCAGTCGTAAAAAAGCTATTGTACACAAAGCAGTTGATGTTTTCTTACTGCACATGCGTCTGAGTCGTGGTGTTTGAACTGTGACGGCAGTTGCACCAAGGAATTAGTCACAAAGTGAGTGTCAGGAAGATAGTGGTTGGGGGTGGGAACAGGGAGTGGTCAGAAAAACGCAGGCGTCTCAGATGGTGTTTTCTGGGGTGTAGTATGATATGCCGGCGGCCAGGATCCCGGCGGCCAGCATACCGGCGCTGGGATCCCGACCGCCGGCATACCGACAGTTGGGTTGAGCGCACATCAGCCCCTTACGCGCACCACACTGTTTATTCTCCCTCCAGGGGGGTCGTGGACCCCCAAGAGGGAGAGTAGTTGTCGGTATGCCAGGTGTCGGGATTCCGGCGCCGGTATACTGAATACCACCCATTTTCTGGACATGTATAAATTAGCAGTTGTGATCTTACTTGCTGCTAGGAGAACCCTCTGCATCCCAGGAGAGCAGCTCAGCCTCCACGGTATGACCCGATATGCAACGATGGTACCAATGTATCAGCAATTATACACCATAGGACAGAAATGATGCGACAGCAGTGGACGTCCCTATGCTCAGGTAACCTTCTGCCCATATTAGCATATAATCATGAATGGCAAAAGATAGCAACAGCAGTAAGAACAACCACATCTGAATCAGCACCTTCTTCTGATTGTCTATTATTTTATAAATTTGTGATGTGAACAGGTTAAAAAAAAAAAAAAATCAAACTCATACATCGGGCAGTATTCAATCGATCAGACAAGCCGGAAAAACGTCGATTTCCGACTTTTATAGGTCAAATCTGGATTCGATCTATTCAAGTCAAGTGCCGTTTTTCTGACAAGTCAGGAATTCTGACTTGTTGGAAAACACGTGGATCGGCGGATTAACCGCAACACCGATCCGACATTTTTTAAAAAGTCGGATCAGCATTGTCGAAAATGGGCTAATCCTGTCCAACATGTCCAGAAATTGAATAGTGCAGTGTCGGATCCAACACCAATTTAATAGACTCCATAGACTGCTAGTATCTTTTAATACTATTCGGAGATGGTATAATTCAATATACTGAATGTTTTAAGCCTCAAGTTTCCATGTTTCCTTTATTTTTAGTGAAACTATATCGCTATATAATGGTTTTACTTTAACATATTTTAAGAGGAAAAAAAGTTACATAAAGAGCATCTGTGCCACAGAACAAATCGAGGAATATTAAGTTGTATTATTACATGAGTATTTCCATCTTTGCAACCTTAAATAATAAATGCCATATTCTCAACTTCTGTCTCAGACTAATCTGTTTATTACTTTCCACCACCACTTCCAAGATGATGGTGCATAACTGTACGACTTTTCAGAATCTTTAAAATAAAGGCATGGGAAATACCGCAATATGTCACACCAGAGCCTGCGGCATTACAGCCTAGTTAATAAAAGATAATATTTTGTCAGATCACTTGCAACCATCATTGGCTGCTGCAAAGAGGATTTCCCCAACTTTTGGCAAGGCTGAAATCCCTCAGACTAGAAACATATATAATTAAACCTTTGTCTCATTACAAGAAGTAGAAAATGCTAGAAGAGTACTTTCCAAGAAGTTGGCTTTCTAGTACTATACTGCACCAGCTATCTGGGGAGACCCATAAGTCACGGCGGCTGCGGATTAAAACTGCGACTATACCTACAGGGGATGCAGTTACAATGCCGGCTGTCGGGATCCTGGCATTCAGGATACCGACGCCTAAATCATGACAGCCGGCATTGCCGGCAGCTGGAATCCCAGCGCACCAGGGCTATTACCACTTGTGGGTGTGCGCGACACCCATAGAGTGGGAATAGATCCTGTGGCGAGAGCAGCGAGCCTGCAAGGGGACTTAGCGCTCGATCCACTGATGGCATTCTGGCGGGCGGGATGCTGCTGTTGGGATATTGACAGCCGGCATCCCGCCTGCCGGGATTACGTATGTAACCCACCTACAGTGCATGGGAATGACATGTACATTGTAAGCTTTGACGAGGAAGAAATGTGCGAGCCCAGTAACACAAATGTATCAATGAACGTTTATTTCTCATCTGAAAGCTTCCTACAAATCCCTCTAATGTCCATATGTTTACAAATCCCAGAGCATACGGAGGAGTGGTGTGACAGCGAAACAGTTACCTGTCAGGCTTTCAGACAGATGGAACACAGTAACTCTACATCTCACACCCATTATCAATGGAAGTGATAGAGGATTCGCAACGCTTCCCAGTTATATCTCTACCACGTGCTCTATTATGGGACAGGTTTCCCTGGCGCTGGGGCAGAAGGAGGGGGGTTCTCAAGAGCACATAAAGCAGCTAATGTTCATGGAACAAAACACAAGTGGCGTTTCCCAGGGAAGACAAGACATTTTGCTGATCGCAGTCCAAAGGCTCATTGTGTCCAACTCTGACCTACTTGATATAAGACAAAAAAAAAAACTTTCTGGAGCAGTTTAATTTTCTGCTCTTATATAAGACCACGTGCACTGGATCCAAAATGTCCCCAACCATCTGAATCACAGGCTACCAGTCCTCTTGTGATAAAGTTTATTGCTTCAGCTTTAAAACTTCAGATCTGAGCTCTATAGCAATAGTGTGGAAAACATAAGGGTCAGGAGAGAGAGAGAGAGAGAGAGAGAGAGAGAGAGAGAGAGAGAGAGATAGAATCACATATCCTTCCCGGTGACCATCAACTGCTTCTAAATGATGAGTATATGCTGAGCCTAGCGCTTTATGTTTTTTTGACACATTGAGTAAAAATTGCTTGAAAATCGACAGTGTGCTGGTTCTGTCCTTACCATAACCCTGGAGTTGCGGGATGGATATGTGAAGCTATATCATTTTTGCTTTAACCGCGGACACCTGTACTTTTAATATTTGAGAGTGTCAGAGATAGATTTTATATATATATATATACATATATATATATATATATATATATATATATATAGTGTACAATGTACATGCATAGACACACACAAAAATAAAGTACAGTAGTCACACAGACATCACACTTCTCCTGTATGGTTATAGCATAGATTACTTATCTGTGCCATGTCTGTTTTATACAAAGACTGAAAATGTTTTGCCTTATAAGAACAGCAGTGCTGACATTTATCCTGCTCGGTACGATCAGCTTCCCTGTTCACCATACCATAAATCAGAATTTGGCTGGATGTGATCAACTCACTGTTATAAAGTCTTCGTCCCACAAAGTGTACCAGACATCTTGGCTCTGATTCTGAGGCGCATGCAAACCACATGCACTGCAGATGTTCACGTATGAGAAATTATCTGCAAATGTGCATAAGCAAAAAATTCAGAACATCTGCTCTCTACCCCCACGGTACATGTATTACCAAGTGAAAGCACAAAAGGTGTTGTTTCGATCAGACGGTATCAGAATTGTGGCGGTAGAGTGACGGACGTTCCTGATCTGAACGCAAAAAAAGTTTGTCTCTTGGGCATGTGTTGGGGGTTCTGGGCGTGTCAGTGACAGCAGCTGCGTTCCCAAACGTATAGCCACAGCAACATATGGGAAAACTGTACCTGACATAGGGCTGATGCACGTGCCAATGACGATTGATGTGCCAAGAATAACCGGCAGTGGCATAGCGTGCAGAGATGCTGAAAGTGGGCGTCAGGTGCAGCATCTACACTGGAGGAAGGCTGACACTAGTATTTGCATATTATCATTGCCAACTCCGTCCATAGAGGCAAGAGCGGGTGCAGCAGCAGCCACCTCTGTATCAGGCCCACTTATCTTGTGGGTAACTCAGAATGATACCTTTCAGACTCTTAAAGGAATAATCACTCAAACTCAAGTGGCCATAGTGAGTGCCTTACTATAATATATATCAGCAAATGCTGGATGATTGTTTCAAAACTCAGAAGAGACATTTTATATAAATATATAATTACAGCCTCGCTGAAGCACAATGCCGGAAGTCATATGGAGCTTACAATGAAACATTATAACAGATGGCACACAGCTCTATAATATGATTTAATAGAATGTAAAAGGATGAGGAGTCTGCCAAGTCTGTAGAGAATCTACATTTGTTACATGATGTCTTTTTATCAACTTGTATTCTAGTGTAGTCACTATAGAGCTATATATTATTTAGAAAAGGCTCTTATTTATTGTGATAGCAGAATAAAGAACTTCCATCCTTTCATAAATCAGATTGCAACATAAACTGTGGTTACAATGAGAGTGTATTAGATCTCAGTATTCCACAGTCTGATACTGTGCCCTAAGCGTTCACTAAAGTGATAGAGAAAAGTAATTGACGTGAAACTGGATATTCCGCGAGCAGAATGAAGTGTGTCATATGACAGACAGACGTCGGCAAGAAAGAAAATCTCAACCATCTGTATCACATTCTAGGGTCCGCAAACTGATTAATCACTAACAGGAGCCACAGAGGGAGAGTGCATTACACATTAGAGACTTGCAGCCTGGAGCGTGCTGAGAGAGGAGAACATGTTACATAGGTAGAAATGTATATTTACACATTGTCATGTGGAATGCCTTCACCTTCATCTGCACATTGGTATTACATACCTCCCAACATGACCCTCTCCAAGAGGGACAGAATGCTCTGCTCCTGGACTGCATTCTTAATTTGGTTGCCATCACCTGTGCTGAAACACCTTTCTCATCTATTAACCTGTTTAACACAGGTGGTGACAATCATAGAGAAAGGTAAAAGTCCAGAAGCAGAGCATTGTGTCCATCCTGGAGAGGGTCATGTTGGAAGGTATTGTATTACCATTTAAGAAGCTTCTTACAAGCCATGTTGTGTGCAAAATATAAATTAGAAAAGTCCTTGAAAAAGGTTCCAGCAGGAACTGAAATATTGATATATGATGTTACAGCAAATTAGTATTTTCTATTGTATTTTTTTTTTTCGGGGGGGGGCGGGTTCAAATGTGTTTAATGAATAACTGCACACATAGTACAGAAGACAATCAAAATAAAACATGTATAACCACAGGGACCACTGCAGTCACAGAAATAAAATAAAGGAAAATACAGCATATAGAAATCGCATGTGAATGAGCTATTATTAGTAATGCAAATAACAGTGTAAATGAGCACCAAAATCATCCTAGAAAGGTGGGGATCCATTTGAAAGAGTTTCCATAATGTACCACAGTTAGTCTGACCACTTTATGAACATACTCTTTACTGGAGAGTGGTAGTGTAACAATATAAGGTAACTATACAGTAAGGAACTTGGAGGAGCGGGATTCTACATCTAAAGAACAATCAGCCCAGTCCATTTGATAGAGGTAAGATAACCGAGGAAGCATAAGGGATAGGGATCCTTATTGATCCACTGAGACAAAATAGTTTTTTTTTGCAACTGCGGCTATACGTACCAGCAATAATTTTGTTCCTTTGGACATCAGAGGAGTCTGAGTCAAAATGGTTCCAAAAGGCCCAGGCTATTGTAATTGTAAAGGGGATACCCAAAAATACATTAACATAAAATTGGACCGCTTTCCAAAATGACTAAACCACCGGGCAAGACCAAAGACAATATATAATGTCCGTGTAGGTACATTTAAAACAAAGGTAGTTGTCAGATACCCCCGTAAGAAACCGGAGTCGATGAGTGTTGTATACTCTGTGCAAAATTTTCAAATGCATCTCTGTATAAGAAAGACACTAAAATAAGATTTTAAACCTACCGGTAAATCTTTTTCTCGTAGTCCGTTGAGGATGCTGTGACTCCGTAAGGACCATGGGGAATAGACGGGCTCTGCAGGAGACATGGGCACTTTAAGAAAGACTTTGACTCTTCGGTGTGCACTGGCTCCTCCCTCTATGCCCCTCCTCCAGACCTCAGTTAGAGAAACTGTGCCCAGAGGAGATGGACAGTACGAGGAAAGGATTTTTGTTAATCCAAGGGCAAGATTCATACCAGCCACACTAATCACACCGTATAACTTGTGTTAAACTAACCAGTTAACAGTATGAAAAACAACATAGTTTCGGTCCAAACCGATGAAACTATAACATAACCCTTATTTAAGCAATAACTATATACAAGTCTTGCAGGAGAAGTCCGCACTTGGGACGGGCGCTCAGCATCCTCTACGGACTACGAGAAAAAGATTTACCGGTAGGTTTAAAATCTTATTTTCTCTAACGTCCTAGAGGATGCTGGGACTCCGTAAGGACCATGGGGATCATACCAAAGCTCCCAAACGGGCGGGAGAGTGCGGATGACTCTGCAGCACAGATTGAGCAAACAGGAGGTCCTCCTCAGCCAGGGTATCAAACTTATAGAACTTTGCAAAGGTGTTTGATCCCGACCAAGTAGCTGCTCGGCACAACTGCAACGCCGAGACCCCTCGGGCAGCCGCCCAAGAAGAGCCCACCTTCCTAGTCGAATGGGCCTTAACCGATTTTGGCAATGGCAATCCTGCCATAGAATGCGCTTGCTGAATCGTGTTACCGATCCAGCGAGCAATAGTCTGCTTTGAAGCAGGAGCGCCAACCTTGTTGGCTGCATATAGAACAAACAAAGCTTCTGTCTTCCTGACCCTAGCTGTTCTGGCCACGTAAATCTTCAAAGGCCTGACCACATCAAGGGACTCGGAATCCTCCAAGTCACGCGTAGCCACAGGCACGACAATAGGTTGGTTCATATGAAAAGATGAGACCACCTTAGGCAGGAATTGAGGATGGGTCCGCAATTCCGCTCTATCCATATGGAAAACCAGATAGGGGGCTTTTATGTGATAAAGCCGCCAATTTCGATACTCGCCTAGCCGAAGCCAATGCTATCAACATGACCACCTTCCAGGTGAGATATTTCAACTCCACTGTCTTAAGTGGTTCAAACCAATGTGACTTAAGGAAACATAACACCACGTTAAGGTCCCAAGGCGCCACCGGAGGTACAAAAGGAGGCTGAATATGCAGTACTCCCTCCACAAAAGTCTGTACTTCAGGTAATGAGGCCAATTCCTTTTGAAAGAAATTGGATAAGGCCGAAAACTGAACTTTAATGGAGCCTAATTTTAGGCCCAAATTCACTCCAGTTTGTAGGAAAACGGCCCAGGTGGAATTCTTCCGTAGGAGCATTCCTGGCCTCACACCAAGAAACATATTTTCTCCATATTCGGTGACAATGTTTAGATGTCACGTCCTTCCTAGCCTTTATTAGCGTAGGAATGACCTCATCCGGAATACCTTTTTCCGCTAGGGTCCGGCGTTCAACCACCATGCCGTCAAACGCAGCCGCGGTAAGTCTTGGAACAGACAGGGACCTTGTTGTAACAAGTCCTGCCTTAGAGGAAGAGGCCACGGATCTTCTGTGAGCACTTCTTGCAGATCCGGATACCAGGTCCTTCGTGGCCAATCTGGAACAATGAGAATTGTTCTCACTCCTCTTTTTCTTATTATCCTCAACACCTTGGGTATGAGAGGAAGAGGAGGAAACACATATACCTACTGGAACACCCACGGTGTCACTAGGGCGTCCACAGCTACGGCCTGAGGGTCTCTTGACCTGGCTCAATACCTTTGTAGCTTTTTGTTGAGACGGGATGCCATCATGTTTATTTGGGGTAGTCCCCACCGACTTGCAATCTGCGCGAAGACTTCCTGATGAAGTTCCCACTCTCCCGAATGCAGATCGTGTCTGCTGAGGAAGTCTGCTTCCCAGTTGTCCACTACCGGAATGAACACTGCTGACAGAGCGCTTACATGATTCTCTGCCCAGCGAAGAACTCTGGTGGCTTCCGCCATTGCCACTCTGCTCCTTGTGCCGCCTTGGCGGTTTACATGAGCTACTGCGGTGATGTTGTCTGACTGGATCAGAATTGGTCGATTGCGAAGTAAGATCTCTGCTTGACGTAGGGCGTTGTATATGGCCCTTAGTTCCAGGATGTTGATGTGAAGACAAGTCCTTGGAAATTTCTTCCCTGTGTGACCGCTCCCCAACCTCGGAGCCTCGCGTCCATGGTCACCAGTATCCAGTCCTGAGTCGAACCAGCGGCCCTCTAGAAGGTGAGCACTGTTTAGCCACCACAGGAGAGATACTCTGGCCCTGGAGGACAGGGTGATCCGCTGATGCATGTGCAGATACGACCCGGACCATTTGTCCAATAGGTCCCATTGGAAGGCCCTTGCATGGAATCTGCCGTATGGAATGGCTTCGTATGTTGCCACCATCTTTCCCAGAACTTGAGTGCAATGATGTACTGACACTTGTGTTGGTTTCAACAAGTTCATGACTAGAGTCATGAGTTCCTGCGCTTTTTCCTTCGGAAGAAAAACCCTTTTCTGGTCTGTGTCCAGAATCATGCCCAAGAAAGGCAGACGAGTCGTAGGATTCAGCTGCGACCTTGGAATATTGAGAATCCCGCCGTGTCGCTGTAACACATTCAGTGAAAGTGATACGCTGCTCAGCAACTTCTCCCAAGATCTCGCTTTTATGAGGAGATCGTCCAAGTATGGGATAATTGTGACACCCTGCTTGCGGAGGAGCACCATCATTTCCGCCATTACCTTGGTAAAATTTCCCGGGGCCGTGGAAAGCCCAAAACGGCAACATGTGAAATTGGTAATTACAATCCTGTACCGCCAATCTCAGGTACGCCTGATGAGGAGGATATATGGGGACATGCAGGTATGCATCCTTTATGTCCATAGATACCAAAAAATCTCCCCCTTCTAGGCTGGCGATGACCGCCCTGAGTGATTCCATCTTGAACATGAACCAGGTTTCTATAAAATCTATGTGAAAGTTTGTGATAGAGTAGGACTTGCGGTGAAATGGGGTCCCGTGGAGTGGGCCGCAAGCTTACATGCATTGTACAATTCATAAACCAAAACCCCATTGTTTATTTAGATGTACATCAAAGCATTAAGGTGAATGAAGAAGAGTGCTGGGCTTTCTGTTTGGTATATTTGAGTTCGGTGGTCACAGCCCACCGCACCCCAACCTCTGGGAATGGCGAGTGCAGTGGTCCCTCGTGTTTGTTACACATATATATATATATACATACATATATATAATATATATATACATACATACATACATACATACATACACACATATATATATATATATATATGTATATATATATATATATGTATATATATATATATATATATATATATATATATATATATATATATATATATATATATATATACACACACACATACACATATATACTCTGCTCAAAAAAATAAAGGGAACACTAAAATAACATCCTAGATCTGAATGAATGAAATATTCTTATTAAATACTTTGTTCTTTACATAGTTGAATGTGCTCACAACACAATCACACAATAATTATCAATGGAAATCAAATTTATTAACCCATGGAGGTCTGGATTTGGAGTCACACTCAAAATTAAAGTGGAAAAACACATTACAGGCTGATCCAACTTTGATGTAATGTCCTTAAAACAAGTCAAAATGAGGCTCAGTAGTGTGTGTGGCCTCCACGTGCCTGTATGACCTCCCTACAACCCACAAAAGTGGCTCAGGTAGTGCAGCTCATCCAGGATGACACTTCAATGCGGGCTGTGGCAAGAAGGTTTGCGGTGTCTGTCAGCGTAGTGTCCAGAGCATGGAGGCGCTACCAGGAGACAGGCCAGTACATCAGGAGATGTGGAGGAGGTCGTAGAAGGGCTACAACCCAGCAGCAGGACAGCTACCTCCGCCTTTGTGCAAGGAGGAACAGGAGGAGCTCTGCCAGAGCCCTGCAAAATAACCTCAGCAAGCCACAAATGTGCATGTGTCTACTCAAAAGATCAGAAACAGACTCCATGAGAGTGGTATGAGGGCCTGACGTCCACAGGTGGGGGTTGTGCTTACAGCCTAACACCATGCAGGGCGTTTGGCATTTGCCAGAGAACACCAAGATTGGCAAATTCGCCACTGGCGCCCTGTGCTCTTCACAGATGAAAGCAGGTTCTCACTGAGCACGTGTGACAGAGGTGACAGAGTCTGGAGACGCCAAGGAGAACGTTCTGCTGCCTGCAACATCCTCTAGCATGACCGGTTTGGCAGTAGATCAGTAATGGTGTGGGGTGGCATTTCTTTGGGGGGCCGCACAGCCCTCCATGTGCTCGCCAGAGGTAGCCTGACTTCCATTAGGTACTGAGATGAGATCCTCAGACCCCTTGTGAGACCATATGCTGGTGCGTTTGGCCCTGGGTTCCTACTAATGCAAGACAATGCTAGACCTCATGTGGCTGGAGTGTGTCAGCAGTTCCTGCAAGACAAAGGCATTAATGCTATGGACTGGCCTGCCCGTTCCCCAGACCGGAATCCAATTGAGCACATCTGGGACATCATGTCTCGCTCCATCCACCAGCGCCACGTTGCACCACAGACTGTCCAGGAGTTGGCGGATGCTTTAGTCCAGGTCTGGGAGGAGATACCTCAGGAGACCATCCGCCACCTCATCAGGAGCATGCCCAGGCGTTGTAGGGAGGTCATACAGGCACGTGGAGGCCACACACACTACTGAGCCTCATTTTGACTTGCTTTAAGGACATTACATCAAAGTTGGATCAGCCTGTAGTGTGTTTTTCCACTTTAATTTTGAGTGTGACTCCAAATCCAGACCTCCATGGGTTAATAAATTTGATTTCCATTGATAATTGTTGTGTGATTTGTTGTCAGCACATTCAACTATGTAAAGAACAAAGTATTTAATAAGAATATTTCATTCATTCAGATCTAGGATGTGTTATTTTAGTGTTCCCTTTATTTTTTTGAGCAGTGTGTATATATATATATATATATATATATATATATACTAGGGACAATAACAAGGTATCCTTATCTAGGGTTTCAATCTCCGCTGATAAGGTATCTGTCTACGCTGCTACAGCGCTATAAACCCATGCCGACACAATCGCCGGTCTGAGTAGTGTACCAGAATGTGTGTAAATGGACTTCAAAGTACTTTTACTGCAAGCTATCTGCAAGATCCCGGAGGATAGCTGTAAAGTCAGCGCTACCTTTTTTGGCTAAACGTGTCAATGCCTTGTACACCCTAGGGCAGTGGTGGGCAATTATTTCAGCTGAAGGGCCACTTGACACTTTCCTGTCAGTATCCGAGGGCCGCACACAAAATAGCAGCTCCCCCACGTGCCAAAAATATAGGGACATGGCTTCATAGGGAAGGGGTGTGGCCAAAAGATAATATAGATACATAATAGGCTGCACAATAGTCTCCATTATTCAAATTATGCCACACAGTAGCGCTACTTACACACATTACGCCAGGTAGAGCCCCTGTCACACATTACGCCAGGTAAAGTCCCCTTTTACACATTACGGCAGGTAGAGCTCTCTTTTACTCAGTATTGAAGATAGAGTACCCTTTTTACACAGTACGGAAGGTAGAGCCCCATTTTACACATTACGGCAGGTAGAGTCCCCTTTTACACATTAACATTTTATTTGGGATAATCATTGCACAGCAAACAAATTATCCAGTGTCTTATGGCCCCTGGGGAAAGGTGTGACACAGTGACAGAACACGCGGGGTGTGACACAGTGACAGAACACGGGTGGTGTGACGCGGTGACAGAACACGGGGGTGACACAGCGACAGAACATGTGGAGTTGAGTCAGTGACAGAACGTGGGGGTGACACAGTGACAGAACACGCGGGGTGTGACACAGTGACAGAACACGGGGAATATGACATGGTGACAGAACATGTGGAGATAAGTCAGTGACAGAACGCGGGGGTGACACGGTGACAGAACATGCGGGGTGTGACACAGTGACAGAACACGGGGGGGTGACGCGGTGATAGAACACAGGGGTGACACGGTGACAGAACATGTGGGGTTGAGTCAGTGACAGAACACGGAGGGGGGGGTTAGGGGTGGTACAGCGAGCGTTAAAGATCTCCCCCCTAAACAGGGTCATGTTGGGAGGTCATGATCTGTTGAAAAGTCTCTGATAAGTGAGTTGCTTAACTTCTGCCGACCCTCTAATAAAAACTCATTCCTTGTGAGACGAGACCTGACTCAGCGTGTCTTCAAGTGTTCTCACAATTCTCACCTCTATGCATCGGAGTGAAGTAACCAAAGCGGATCTCAAGATTTCGACAGAGACGTGGACTAAAAAGACCAGGGGATCGATAGGCATTGAGTCAAGCCGTAATCCGGTACGCAATATTATTCTTGCGTGTGACAAAAACTAATTTAAAGGATACTACACTATGGCGCTCTGTTGTTTCTTCCTCTATTTCCAGATTCCCCTTTGGGCTACGCATACCTAGTGGCACTTTTTGAAGAACTGAGCAGCCACCCGTTAAAACGGGGAAAGTGTGGACTGTTTGGCAATTAAACCAAACACAAATTTTGGAAGAACGCATTTATTGGATTGGTAATTTGACCGAATTTATTTGTGACTTTAGATTGCACTTTTACAGTAAGGAACTTAATTTGGACAAGCGCACTGATATACTCATTGACAATATATACACACACATTCTCACATTATATATATATATATATACACACACACACACACACACACACACACACACACACAAAAATACACTTTCTTTCTCTTACTCACTTTTTCCATTAACTTATCTGGCTGGCTGGCTGGCTGGCAGTGGCAGGAAGGATGGATCTGTAGCAGTTGCTCTTGTCCCATGTAGCTCCGCCCCCTGAGGTCCGTGTAGCCCCGCCCCCTCATCCTCTTATAGCTCCGCCCCCTTTTTGGCTGACCATGAACACTGCCGTTGTCACTGGAGGTGGGAGGGGGAGGCTACAAGGCAAGAAGATAACAGTGTGGCAGGCGCCGTGCAGCAGCAGCAGCAGCAGGGGAGACAGGTGCCGGCGGCTTGTAGGTACTGCGGAGCAATGACAAGCAGCTCAGCCTGTCGGGCCGCTTGTCATTGCGCACTGGGGGGAAGCAGTGGGCCGAGTAGGATCGGTTTGCGGTCCGCATCCGGCCCGCGGGCCGTATTTTGCCCACCCCTACCCTAGGGGAAGATTCCCATCGTATCCTAGCCCCATTAGGGAAAGGATACTCCCTGAGAATTCTTTTTGGGAAGCTGCAGCTTCTTGTCTGGAGATTCCCGCTCTTTTTCTTCATGAGAGGAGGGAAATTTACCTCAGCTTTCTTCCCCTTAAACATGTGTACCCTCGTGTCAGGGACAGATGAGTCATCAGTGATATGCAAAACATCTTTTATTACAATAATCATATATTGAATACTTTTCTGCCAGTTTTGGCTGTACTTTGCATTATCGTAGTCGACACTGGAGTCAGACTCCGTGTCGATATCAGTGTCTATTATTTTGGATAGTGAGCGTTGTGAGACTCTGAAGGTCTCTGTGACATAGGGACAGACATGGGTAGATTCCCTGTCTGTTCTCTAATCTTTTGTGTAATAAATTCATCTTAGCACTTAATTTCACATATCCAAGCCGGCGTCGGCGTTGTCGACGGAGACACTACACACACACATTTGCTCCATCTCCTCCTTAGGAGAGCCTTTTACCTCAGACATGTCGACACACACGTACCGACACACTACACACTCAGGGAATGCTCTTCTGAAGACAGTTCCCCCACAAGGACCTTTGGAGAGACAGAGAGAGTATGCCAGCACACACCCCAGCGCAATATGACCCAGGAAAAACACAGCAATTTAATGTTTACCCCGTAGCGCTGTTATTATTATCTGCGCCGAATTATGTGCCCCCCCTCTTCTTTAAAACCCTCTCTTCTACCGTGGTACAAGCAGGGGAGAGTCCGAGGCGCTTCCTCTCAGCGGTGCTGTGGAGAAAAACATGGCGCTGGTGAGTGCGGAGGGAGAAGCCCCACCCCCTCGGCGGCGGGCTTCAGTCCTGCTAAAAGCGTAAAATTGTCGGGGGCTCATGCATATATACAGTTCCAACTGTATATATGCTCACTTTTGCCAAATAAGAGGTTTATATTGCTGCCCAGGGCGCCCCCCCCCTGCGCCCTTCACCCTTACAGTGACTGCCGTTTGTGAGGTGTATGGGAGCAATGGCGCACAGCTGCCGTGCGTTACCTCAGTGAAGCTCACGAAGTCTTCTGCCGCCTTTTGAAGCCTTCTTTCTTCTCATACTCACCCGGCTTCTTTCTTCTGGCTCTGTGAGGACGGCGGCGCGGCTCTGGGACGAACGTCCAGGGCGAACCTGTGTTCCGACTCCCTCTGGAGCTAATGGTGTCCAGTAGCTTAAGAAACAAGACCTTGAAACTCAGAGAAGTAGGGTTCTCTCTCCTCAGTCCCTCGATGCAGGGAGTCTGTTGCCAGCAGTGCTCCCTGAAAATAAAAAACCTAACAAATATACTTTCTTAGCAGGAAACTCAGGAGAGCTCCCTGCAGTGCACCCATCTCCTCTGGGCACAGTCTCAAACTGAGGTCTGGAGGAGGGGCATAGAGGGAGGAGCCAGTGCACACCCAGAGTCAAAGTCTTTCTTAAAGTGCCCATGTCTCCTGCGGAGCCAGTCTATTCCCCATGGTCCTTACGGAGTCCCACCATCCTCTAGGACGTTAGAGAAATGTTTATTAAGCATGTTACACCATTGAATCACAGTCTGAAGATCAATTCCAGGAAAGGTATCATTCCATTTGGCTAGGCCAGTAGCAAGTCTGGACAGATCCAACTTCCGTCTAGTATGTGTATAAATTAAGGACGTAGAATAGGGGGAATTTAGTTGTTGACGTAACTGATCATCTAAGGGAAAGGGGAGTTCAACTGAATGTAAACGTGAAATTATGTGCATAGCGAAACTGTGCACTTGGAAATAGGCGAAAAGCGGAAAAACAAACAGATAGGAATCTCTCTTTAAGTTGAGACAATGTAAGTACTGCTGAGCAGTCATCATTCAAGAATTGAAACAACAATCCGAGGCCTTAAGGGGGGTACTGACGGGGGAGATGTGTGCTGAGCGATCTTAACACAGACCACTCAGCACACATCTCTCCCCCCACTCAGCATAGCGCGATGTGCTGAGCGAGCGGACGGACGGACGGGGGGCCGCTCACTTCACACAGCGGTGGAGTGAGCGACCCGCTAGATTGAGCCTGCATGCAGGCTCAATCTGGCACCGGCGATAGCCCCACGCATCGCTATCGCTGGGGGCATACACACGGCAGATCCGTGCTTAAAATCAAAGCAGATTGCTTAGATTTTATACACAGATCTCTTCGTGTGTACCCCCCTTTAGAGATACCAACTCTTAACTATAGTGGTGGTCTCCTCACCTTGGAAGGCAGGATTTGACAATAGAGGTTAAAACAATGAGTTTGCCAGCGTAAGGCACATATGTTTCCATAGCTGAAACCAAGCCTTATGAGGGGTATAAAGCAATGGAGTCAAACGTAAGGTATTCAATATGGAGGAATCAGGGAAATGTAAAATAGTCAAATCACAATGCAGTAACATGGCTTTTTCCAATGCCCAATTAAAAAAGTTATTACCGCCCCCAATCCAATCGATAGCATATCTATAATTGGCTGCAGAGAGTAGTCTTCCGGACAGGGCAAATTTAAACCTCCCAGCGAAGTTGATTGTTTTAATTTGAATAGCACGATACGAGGGCATTTATTTGCCCATATAAATTTGGTGAGGGCTTTATTATTTAGATGTATATCTCTTTTTCTTAACAAAAACGGAAGCATTTGAATCGGGTAAAGTAAGCGAGGGAATGAGACCATTTTATACAAGTGGCATCTTCCTAAATAGGAAATCGGTAGATGTTGTTGCCGCCAAAAACAGACACCAAGTTAAAATCCCTTAATGTGGACAGTAAAGAGGGAAACGCTGCTACGGGGTCGCTTAAGTACATCAACAAATCGTCTGTAAAAGCAGATATTTTTATAGAGTATGATCCTACTCCTATCCCTTGCCATAAAAACTTCTTGAATATAATTGCAAATCAGCGGATCAAGAGCCAGATTAAAAAGTAGGGGAGACAGAGGACAGCCTTGACGTGTGCCTCTAAATAATTTAAAAGAGGACGTGTTAAAACCATTAATCGTAAGGTGTGCCTGAGGGTTTGCATATAGTAATCAAAACACCCTAATAAAGTCCACACCAAATTGTTGAGCATGGAGAACCCGGAGTAGATGAGACCAGGAGACACAGTCAAACGCCTTATCGGCATCGCAGCTAACTATAAGAGCATTATTGCAGGCTGATTTATTTGAACTGTATACCAACGTACGAACAGTATGCACTGAGGATCTATTTTTCACAAACCAATTTTGAGCAGGGTGTAGAATACGTTGTAAAATTAACTGGAGGCGATCATTTTGGTAAATAACTTCAAAACCTGATTCAGGAGAGAAGTAGGTCGATAAGATTGGACATACCTAGGATCTTTACCAGGCTTCGGGAAAACAACTACTTTAGCATCTTTGAAGCTAGGAGGCGGAGGACTACCCTTTAATTACAAATTGAAAAGAGCTAATAAATGAGGTGGTAAATGAGGAGCTAGCATTCGGTAATACTCCGCTTCAAACCCATCCGGGCCAGGTGATTTATCTTTATGTAAATGATTTAATAAGAATAAGTAATTCCGGTTTCGTAATCGGTTCGGTTAACAAAGGAGGTAATTCAGACCTGATCGCTCGCTTGCGTTTTTTGAAGCGCTGCGATCAGGTCAGAACTGCACATGCGTAATCTCACTAGTAGAGAAAGATTTAGTAGAGTCCATTGCGGAGACTGACGAAGATTGACCCCGGGGACTGGAGTTATGGTCAGACGCAGGAGAAGGAGGACGATCAGCAGCAGGATTGTGACGGCCTCGACCTTTATCAGTCTGGGTGCCCCAGAGGTACCTGGGAGGCTTAGCCACAAATTTGTCCATAGTAGGATAAGAATAATTGTACACTGCAAAAAGTAGGTATCACTCGTAATGAAAGACAGAGGTGTAGGGATGTGTACAATATAAACTGTGATATGATGATCTGTAATATGGAGGACTTGCAAGAAAAATGAAGCTCAATCGGTGGCTATAGGCATACCACATGTGGCATATAAAAAATGATCAATACATAACAGTGTAGTAGTGACAAAAATAAAAGAATGGCAGGCAAAATAAAGGAAAGAAAAAAAAAATACAGGAGAATACTCTCAAGGTGTAAATATTCCCAGAATGGTGGCACAGGGTTAGAAAAATATACCAGGAAATTGATGAGCTCAATGACAGTCCCCTGAACTCACCACCATGGAGCTGGCGGTGGAAACACTCACAGGAGGCAATCCCCAGCTGAAGAGGAGCAGCAATTGCAGACCAGCCAGCAAGTGCTGTCTGTCAGGCAGGTCAGAAGCAGTAGGAGCTATTGGCACCGTCCCCGTGGGAGAGGACAGGCCGCAACCCGCAGAGACGCTAGCTGCGTCTCCCGACTCCGCAACCTACACACCACAAGCCCTGGGCAGAGTAGAAGGTACACAGAGAGAGAAGGGGGACCCAGACAGGCGAAAGAGGTGTTCCACACTAATATTTAGTAGACGCAAGGCAGGAGAGCAGGTCCAAGGCACGTCTTCTCCCCTAGCCTGTTAGGCCACGCCCCCATTAGTATTGTTATTAATTTGAAGTTCTATGAACTAAACATGCATATGCATCAAAACTTGGAGAGAGGTAAAGTGGAGAGAGATAAAGTACCATCCAATCAGCTCCTGGGGGGTTAGGGATTAGAGGGGGTGTTAGCTCTAGCCGCCACCCGAGTCTTAGCCCTAGTCGCCCCCACCAAATCTTAACCCTAGCCGCCACCCCCGAATCTTAGCCCTAGCCTCCACCCCCAATGTCTTAACCCTAGCTGTCACCCCAGGAAGATTAGGGATATGGTAGGTGATAGGGGAGGTGTGGTAAAATAATGACTCCATCCCCTGACGCCATTCTCATTGCTGGGATGCCAGTGTTTGTCATGTCACTGCCAGCATCCTTACCGCCGGGATAATGTATCACACCCATGTAGTATACCATGCTGTAGACAGCTTGTGTTGATGTTGTTCAGTTGTCACATGAGCCAAATAAAACTAGCAACACTGCAAAAGATCTAGTTGCCCAAACTGATACTTACTATTTAAGCAAGAAAATAATAATAATGGTCTGTAAAAATAGCAAAAACTAATTTAACTAGTTTATAAAATAGCCATTTACCGTGGGACAGTCATAGTTTATGATTGCTGTACACAGTGTACAACCTGTTATTTTTTAGAATCACTTTTGAGAAGGAAATTTTAGTTGTGACTGCTGGACTGGGAATGTAGTGTGCGGCTACCAGAGTTACAGATTAGCCAAAATGCGGTGTGCAGTGTACTTTCACTTGCAGCAATATTGATCCACAATGTAAAAATGCTTCTCAGGCTACCTCCAGGAATGGTTGCGTGTGCGGGGAGCGGTAATGACATTGGGTAGCTAATATCTTCCTGAGTAATGTATAAGATCATCAATATTTTACATGCAGTTCTTGCCCCAAAGCAGATTGCGCTGCAGAGTTTGTGGTACGTGCATTAAAGATGTGCATTAAATTACATGTATCAAACAACAATTAGCTTCCATCCATCTAGAGCAAGTCAGAAAATGAAACTAAATATCTTCTTGGTTATTATGTTTTAACGCAACAAAAATGAGCAGATGAGCCTAAGTGTCCCTATACATTATAAAGCTGACATTACTGCCCAACCTCGGAAGAGCCACATGGTGTATCGGGGCATACTCTGGGTGAGATTGACTATCGACAATCAATATCTAACACAGAAGGGATCAGTATGAAATACCTACAATTAAAATCCCGAAGGTCAAAATCCCGACAACAATTGACCGACGATCAATCAAATTACTGACTAGTCACTAGGTCAAAATACCGACATTTAAATTACCGACAAGGTCAAATGCCAACATTTAAAATGTCGATAGGTCAAAGAGTAGACAAAAGTTTTTCATTGTTGTTTGGTGTGTATGTCGACATAAGTCAACATGGACACTGTATAAGTGTACCGCGTCCCCTCGCATGGCTTGCTGTGCTCTGCACACTATTATATTCCCTCTCCAGGTCCACTGGGATGGTAAAAGTATGAACAAATCGATTTCAATGAAAAAATCATAAAAAAAACTAATGTCGACTTTTTGACCAGTCGACATTTTAAATGGTCGGTATTATGACCTTGTCGGTATTTTAAATGTCAGTATTTTGACCATGTCGACGTTGTCAAGATTATGATTGTAGCTAAATTGACCACATCCCTCACAGACTTCTCCTACCAGTTCATTACGAGGAAGTCTGAGAGATGCATCTGTGCTTGTGAGGCTCCACACCATTAAGGAGAAATCTACCAGGGAGACACTTGGGACTCGTGTTCATATATTATATATGTCATATTCCTCCAGGGCTTTTATCAATGTCAGTACCCATCACTGGATAAGTATTGCACAAAACAGGTAACTGGAGCTGATTACATTCAACCGATGAATCAAAGAAGTCATGCCTCTCCACAATAAAGCCCTAACACTGCTAGGATATTGCCTATGTCTCTACGATGTGACATAATAATTAACATAGGCAAACACAGGGGGGTTTCTGGTTGCCCGGAAACCCCCCTCCTCTTGGCAAGTGGCTCAAATTATGACCACAATAGCAATGGTACTTAATACCGCCACATCATGCAGTTTAAGGGACAGAGCATAGCTGCTGCACATGCCCAGTGGTAGAAGCTCTTCTACCAAGTTTACTGTGTGTGTGTGGATCCTCAATCAGTGCACTGGCCCAGAGAGTAGTGTCCAGGAAGTAGAGACAGGAGCCTTACCATGAGTGGGAGAATGTGAGCTTACACAGTGTGGTACTGGTTTTATTATGTTTGTGTATTTATTTATTATGGTATTTATAACCTTTTCCTGACCACTTATTTATATTATTTAAATATGTTTGGTAGATCCTATACTAGAGACCATTTATAGCAGGGGTGTATAAGACCCGCGGCTCACCTAACAGAGGAGGGAGATGCCGGGTTCCTGCTGAGATTGCGTTACCAGTGGGTGCCCAGCTCCTTCCCCTCATCTACTGGGGGCATAACTACAGGGCACATATCTACTGGCTGCACAAGTACTGGGGGCACATCTACTGGGGGGAAAACTACAGGGAGCATATCTACAGGGGGCACAACTACTGACTGGGGCCATAACTATTGACTTGGGGCAGGCTAATTTTTAAAGTTGATCATTTTTGTATGGCCCCCGAAGGATTTTATAAATATCCAAATGGCTTGGTAGAAAAAAAAGGTTACCCACCCCTGATCTATAGGGTTAAATATTAATACTGTACTCCATATAGTGTATAAAAAGACCAATGTGTACATTAATGTCCAGGGTCGATGATAGGTTCTTTTACCGCTCCTCCAGACTCCATCACTTCAATGTTCCGCAGTGTGGGAGATTGTGGATTGCATTTGCAAACCTCCTCTAGAAATCCTGCGTTTGCCACTGATTAAAGATGTGCGCGGAGTCTCGTGATTTGGTCCATAGTCGTGTTTTGGTTTGCAAAACCACCTTCAAGTGTTTTGGTTCAGAATATGGATTTTAAATCCGAATCTTGGGTTTTGGATTTCTTGAAAATGGATAAAAACAGCTAAAATCATGTGATTTTTGCAATCCAAAACCAGAAATTCAGATTTAAAATCTGAATTCTAACCAATAGGAGGATACGAACCAGGATGCAGTTCGGTTCAGTTCCGCAAAAATTCAGGTGGGTTTTGATTTCTGAAGAACCGAATCGTACATCTTTAGTAACAAATATAAGTAATATATACAGTGATTGCAAAAACGCACTATAGCGCGTATTTTACCCAGTTTTGAGGGCAGGGGACTCACTTCTCTAAAATGGGAGGGTCCCTGGGGACGCGCGCCGCTGCAGCCATTACAATCTGTTAAATGAGTGATTGATAGTTTCGACTGTGGGGGGAGGAATTGAGCACCAGGGAGGCGCTGATTCGTCACTAATGGACGCGGCAGACCGAGAGCTGCTGTTGCTGGATCCCTCCGCTTTGGCGCTCTCGGGTCGTTCCCGCACTCATGTACTGAGCGCCCCACCTCTACATAGGTCAGTGCCCCCGCCGCTCCGGTCAGCAGCACTAAGCGCCGGCTGGTGTGTGTGCAGTCTATATCTCACACCATATCCCGGTCTCTGAGCTGCTGTGTACATCCCGGTCTCTGCGCTGCTGTGTACGGACCACTTGCTGCCCGCTGTATTTGTGCCTGCATATGGGCTCTGCCAGTGAGGAGGGGCTCGCACTGTGCCAGGGTGTAATTGGAGGGGGCCAGTTACATGTGTGTGTGCCCGGATTGTAAGGGGAGAGGGTCAATGTGTGCCCGGGGTATAAGAGGTGGAGGATTATGAGATGGGCAGCTGCTGAGTGTGTGCCCCGGGTATGAGATGGGCAGCTGCCGAGTGTGTGCCCATGTTATGATATGGGCAGCTGCTAAGTGTGTGCCCAAGTTATAAGATGGGCAGCTGCTGAGTGTGTGCCCAAGTTATAAGATGGGCAGCTGCTGAGTGTGTGCCCAGGTTATATAATTGGGCAGCTGCTGAGTGTGTACCCAGGTTATAAGATGAGCAGCTGCTGAGTGTGTGCCCATGTTATGATATGGGCTGCTGCTGAGTGTGTGCCCATGTTATGATATGGGCTGCTGCTGAGTGTGTGCCCAAGTTATAAGATGGGCAGCTGCTGAGTGTGTGCCCAAGTTATAAGATGGGCAGCTGCTGAGTGTGTGCCCAGGTTATATAATTGGGCAGCTGCTGAGTGTGTACCCAGGTTATAAGATGAGCAGCTGCTGAGTGTGTGCCCATGTTATGATATGGGCTGCTGCTGAGTGTGTGCCCATGTTATGATATGGGCTGCTGCTGAGTGTGTGCCCATGGTTATAAGACGAGCAGCTGCTGAGTGTGTGCCCAGGTTATGAGATGAGCAGCTGCTGTGTGCCCAGGTTATGAGATGAGCAGCTGCTGAGTGTGTGCCCATATTATAAGATGAGCAGCTGCTGAGTGTGTGCCCAGGTTATAAGATGAGCAGCTGCTGAGTGTGTGCCCAGGTTATAAGATGAGCAGCTGCTGAGTGTGTGCCCAGGTTATGAGATGAGCAGCTGCTGTGTGCCCAGGTTATGAGATGAGCAGCTGCTGTGTGCCCAGGGAATGAGATGAGCAGCTGCTGTGTGCCCAGGGAATGAGATGGGCAGCTGCTGTGTGCCCAGGGAATGAGATGGGCAGCTGCTGAGTGTGTGCCCAGGGTATGAGGTGGGCAGATGGTGTGTGTGTGTGTGTGTGTGTGTGTGTGTGTGTGTGTGTGTCTGGGGTATGAGGTGGGCAGCTGCTTTGTGTGTGTCTGGGGTATGAGGTGGGCAGCTGCTGTGTGTGTGTCTGGGGTATGAGATGGGCAGCTGCTGTGTGTGTGTCTGGGGTATGAGGTGGGCAGCAGTTGTGTTTGCCCAGTGTATGAGATGGATAGCTATGACGTTAATGCCACTTTGGAGAAGTTAATTGGAGGGTTCATGGCAGGAAAGTGGTTATACTATTTTTACTTATGGGATAAACAATTATTCAGATTTCCTCACTCATCCGTGATGTAAAAACTTACAGCAAAGTTATTATTATATGCAGTGGGTTTGTTTAGCTAGGATGGGTAATGAAGTGCCATGGATGGGGCCACATGCACAGGTTAATTGGTGGGTTTGTAGATTGGCAGAAGTCTGGTTTGTGTGGAACGTATAACAGTAACTATCTATGTATGTGGTATTCTGGCCTGAGTTATGGACATGTGCAGCTGTGTTGTGACTGATCCCTGTAGTGTAGAGACCATATACAGCCTGTCAGGATGCCGAGAGCGGGAGCTGGTGGTGGCGAGACCTGTAGTGTCCACTGCAGCGTTGGGGATGGCAACGGGGAAGACTGCCTGCACGCACTGTCTATGAGTAACACACACACACTGTCTAAGGGGCTCTACCTGGTGCAATGTATAAGTGGCACTACTGTGTGATGTAATGCAAATAACTAACACTAACTGTGTGGTGTAATGTGAATTGGTACTCTTATGCGGTCACGCCCCTTTCCCCATGCCCCTGCATTTTTGCTGCGCGCCTCCGTCGCGCACTGTCCCTTATTTCGATGTAGGGAGGGGGGGGTTTAGGCACCAATTCACTTTCTGGCACAGGCCACAAAAATGTCTAGTTACAGCTCTGGTGCAGAGTGTCATGTGTGCTACACAGCCCAGCAGTATCGTCATCCCCTCCCCCTTATTGCAACACTTTTGTAGTGTCCAAATCAAGTCTGTGTCTTAATAATTAATAAGATTAATAACCTTTATTTTGATGGGACCCAAAAAAGGACGGGTAGGACCCCAATTTTTAAAAGTGAGGAGTCCCTGGGATCTACTTTTTTTTGGGCTCAGCGCGATCACTGATATAAATCGGGCACAATAATATCTTATAGAGTTAATATGCTGATCACTCGCTTAAAAATCCAGCTCCCAATTTAGTACTGGAATACCAAATTGGCAATCGAAAGAAACAAAGATCAAATGTGGGAGTGCAATTACAAATACAATCTGTTTTATTTATAACATAATTATAAACATATAGATAAATAAATGTAATAAAAACAATATTGCACCACAGTAGGCTGGTATTGGTCAGCTATATTTGGATAGTTCTGTAAGGAGTCCACTGAGAATAAGGAGCTCAAATAAATCTGCAACTTTTGAGACGGAGTAATAAGCAACATTAACTTGGAAAAAAAGCAACTTTGGAAAATAAGACTTACACCAGTGGTTCCCAAACTGGGGTACCACTGGACACTTGCAGAGGTGCATTGGATTGGTGGTCCAGGAACAATTCAAATTATTTATGGTCAATGTAATGGGCAAAACCAGTTCTGGCAGCTGTCAGTCATATGTGAACAAACAGAAGTTAATTGTGTTCTCTCACCGCACAATTGAACCTACGGATGACATATAAACACAATTTACATAATTCTTTCTAAATTTCTCAATAAGAAACTTTTGGCCTAGGGGTGCCATGAAAAAAATCTGATACTCTAGGATGCCATATTTAAAACAAGGTTTAGGAACTTACGCCATCACACCTGCAGGCCCAAGAGTTCTGAAAGAAGCCCCTAAATTACTAGACTTCTTTTTAAGAGAACTAATGGTGCTTATTCAAAAGTTGTGCATGCAGTCTCTATCGTAATGGGAGATTATTGAATAGCTCCAATAGATGCCCATTACTATAGATGGTCAGCAGGGGGAGCATGCGCCAATGTTTTCTGCAGCCTGTGCTATCACAGTGTTCTATTATTTGAGGTGCATTAAATTAGGGCTGGGTGCCTTTTGCAATCATTCACAAAGCAGAGGATAGAGTGAAAAGTGTGCGGGACTAGAAGATTGCAGCCAGACAGAACATTAGTACTGTATGTCAACTGCAGCACACAGTATCTTATCTCAATCAGCTACCTGCGTAGACAGGTTTGAAGGATGGTTGGGGCCAGGGCAACCATCAACTGGTATGGGAAGGTGTGTGGTAATAAAACCCACCTCTATATGCTCATGTATTTTTGTTTTTCTACAATTGTCCCCTCTACAGTTGCCATAATTGTCAGTGCTAGTTGTAATGGACAGGATGTAGTCCACTCATTACAACTATTAAAGAGGAACTGAATCACATTTATATAAGCACCAAACATCCTGTCTCTCCCTAAAATATACTTCCACATTTACTCCACAAATTTCATAATTTTTACTTTTACCCAAGTCAAACGTATTCGTAGCAAAGATACAACCATTATCACCAATAGGTAGCATTAGGGAGGCCAATCCTGGGCCTTTTTTTCAATCCCGGGTATCATGATTGGGTTGAAGACCCGCCCACCCCTGCCCACACAAATATTTACCATCGTGGGTGAGAGAAGGGCTCGTGGGTGGCAAGATACGGTCCGGGTGGCGCAGGCGGCAGGCTTCAGACTCACCATAGTGGGTTGGAGGGCTCGCGTCAGACTGCGCACCGTGACCTCTGACATCATGTCACACTGCGCAGTACGCACTGCCAGGAGGAGGGAGCCGGGCAGTGTCTGAGCCTCATAAGGAAGTTCAATGCTGCATGGCATAAAAAAAAAAAAAAAAACACAAAGGGGCAGGTAAATCCCACAAACCCTTGGATTGGAGCTTCCAATCCCGGCCATTTTTTGCCCTAAATCCCGGGATCCCACCGATCTTGGGATTAGCCTTCCTAGTATGCATCTCTTGGCTAGTTGTGTCTGGAAACGCATTAACTAGTGATCAGCAATATAAATAATTTTTTAGGTACTCAGTTACCCTTTAACTTTATGGACTATTAACAAATGGAACATCCATGATCTGTAAACTATACACTTAGATGGGCTGCTCTCTGAATTGATGTATCTGGGCTACAAGTTAGGTGGTCCAGCAGACCTGTGCCATGATCATTGAGGATGAGCCCTTTGGGCAATGCTTGGAAGGCTTGTGGTTGTAAGTAGTGATGAGCGAGGTTCGGTTTTACTCGGTTTTACTCGGTTTTACTCGGTTCTCAAAACGGCATCTTATTGGCTATCCAAAACACGTGACATCCGTGAGCCAATAAGATGCCGTTTTGAGAACCGAGTAAAACCGAGTAAAACCGAATCCGCTCATCACTAGTTGTAAGTCATTTCTCTTTTTACAACATTGTTCTCAGCTTTATGGAAGTAATGCCTCTTGGCTGATGTTGCCCTCGCAAACCTAGAACATGAAAACATTTTGGCCATCATTGCCACTAAACCAACTCAGAAAAAGATTATTGCCAGAAGATTATCCTATACTCCAACGTTATGTGCTCATCACTCCCAACCAATAAATTGGAATCATGGATGCCCTGAGGGTAATGTGGCTCCCAAACAACTAAATCCGGATAATCCCTTTAATACATATGAATAACACAGATTCCGTGGCTGGCTGACTTCAAGTCTCGTTTTCACCTGGTTTCACATGTATCCCTTATTAAAGGAATTATCTCTCAAACCTACACCTGGTGAAGCACTCATTCAGATAGATATTGAAAATAGCCCCTTCTATAACCCATACATATCCAGTTACCGGATTCTGGATAGTCTAACCCTTGTAATATATGGACAAACAGACCATATTCTGCAACTGTGATCCTTGCAGTAGAATTTCATTATGTGTTTAATGTTACAGATATTCATTAGTCTACTGTGTACAAAGATACATTATTTGCTTTATAAATATAGGAATTGCACTCTTATATGAAGAAACCAGAGTTTCACAATCAGCCTATCATTGCAACTGGATTCCCAGTAATATTGTAGTATACTGTATGTCTCTTCCATTACACAATAACCAGATATTGAATTGTATCATAAAGAATGAATGCAACACAAAATAACTTAAGTCTCCTGCCACAAAGCACTCTCAGTGGAAGATCTAGAACAATGCAGCGATACTCAAGAGTCAGTATTATAGGCACAAGGTTAGAAAACAAAAAACTGTAATTTTGCATAATTTAGACTGCTCTCCAGAGGGAAGACAAAAGTCTACAGATGGGACCTTTAACTCCATCACTGCCGAGACATCTGCACTGGGTGGCTGAGATCATCCCTACAGGCATGCCCTGCTCTTGAAAGGTTAACAATTTAAGCATGATATGTTTGTCACCAGGGGCAGAGGATAAAAGCACAAACAGCTTTGTGACAGTCGACACTGTCCTTAGACTGAGAGGTGGCAAGGACATTAGAAGGAATTGCTTAGTATGATGAGGATAGCAATAATAATAATAATAATAATAATAAACCCTCTACACTAATTTCAATGTAATTAAATTACTTTTCTGAATTAAACTTTTTAAACACTGCCTTACCTCATTGCATTGATTATCAATGCTCCCCACAGTCATTGTAATCAAATGATTGTGTATGACATTTCCCTTCCTTATTATGTTCATCAGTGCTGGATTGTCACTGTAATGACTTTGAAAAGCAAGTAGCAAAGGAAAGCAAATCAAACCCCCAAAAATGTTTTAAATATATCAACAGCAAAAGATTAAAAACGGAGCGTGTAGGCCCATTAAAGGACAAGCTGGGAGTCTTAATCAAAAATGATAATGACATAGCGGACAAATTAAATTAGTTTTTCTCATCGGTCTTCACAAGAGAGGACCAGATGTAGGGATTAACACATAATATCAACAAAGATAATGTCCCACTGCTAAGTGCTTATTTAAGTGAAGAGGTAGTATGTGACCGATTAAAACAAATTAAGATTAATAAATCACCTGGTCCTGACGGAATTCCCCCATGGGTTCTCATGAAGCTTCACTCTGAACTAGCAAGACCACTATTATTGATCTTCAATGACTCTCTTACATCAGGCATGGTTCCCAAAGACTGGCGTATAGCGGAAGTAGTGCTGATATTCAAAAAGGGAAATTAAAGCTGAACCGGGTAATTATAGACCAGTTAGTCTTAAATCTATAGTGGGGAAAGTACTGGAAGGTATTCTAAGGGCTAGTATATAGAAGTTCCTTGAAGCCAATAAGGTTATTAATAGGAACCAACATGGATTTGTGAAGGATAGATCATGTCAAACAAACTTACTAGGCTTTTATGAAACAGTTAGTGCGAACCTTGATCAGGGTAAGGAGGTGGATGTAATCTTTTTAGACTTTGCTAAAGCTCTCAACACAGTACTGCACATGAGACTTATCTATAAGTTACATGAACTAGGGCTAGGGAGCACAATATGCACTTGGGTCAGAAATTGGTTAGATAATAGGGAGCAGCGCATTGTGGTAAATGGAACTTTTTCTAATTGGACTGAAGTACTAAGTGGTGTGCCACAAGGGTCTGTACTTGGACCACTATTGTTTGACATTTTCATTAATGATCTAGCAGTAGAGCTAGAGAGCATGGTGTCAATTTTTGCAGACCATACCAAATTGTGTAAGGTTATAAATACAGAGGGAGATGCTGAGTCTCTCCAGAAAGACTTAGTTAAACTGGAAGCATGGGCAGCAAAACGGAGAATGAGCTTCAATACAGACAAGTGTAAGGTAATGCACTTTGGTAGCAAAGACAAAAATAACACCTACATACTAAAATAGGGTAAAATTAGGGGATTCAGTAGTGGAAAAAGGCTTAGGTGTTCACATAGATAGCAAACTAAGCAGCAGTGCCCAAAGTAGGATTGCAGCAAAGAAGGCTAACAAGGTATTAGCATGTATATTGATGCAAGGGATGAGAGTGTTATACTCCCATTATATAAATCTCTCGTTAGGCCACATCTTGAATACTGTGCACAATTTTGGGCACCATGCTACAAAAAGGATATCCTGGAACTAGAAAAGGTTCAAAGGTGGGCAACCAAACTAATTGAGGGGATGGAGATGCTGGAATACGAGGAAAGGCTTGCAAGGCTAGGCATGTTCACACTGGAAAAGAGGAGACTAAGAGGGGACATGATCAACAATTACAATATATAATGGGACAATACACAGAGCTTGCGAGGGGATCTGTTTTTGGTAAGATCAACACAGAGGACGCGTGGACACCCGCTTAGGTTAGAGGAGAGGATATTTCACAGTAAGAGGCGAAAAGGTTTTTTCACAATAAGGAAAATACGTGTTTGGAATTCCCTGCCTGAGAAAGTAGTAATGGCGGAATCGGTCAACACTTTTAAGAATGGGCTAGCTACATTTCTAATGGACAAGGATATACAGGGTTATGGTGCCTAGTCATGCACTATAGTTATTAAAAAAGAGGAACAAGGAATAAACACAATGGCCGACATTAGCAACAGACAAAATTAGTCCTAAAAAAATAAATAATACAGCGTAGGAGACAACATATAGGTTGAACTTGATGGACAAACTGACTTTTTTCAACCTCAGAAACTATGTTACTTTGGTAAATTATTTATATTTAATTATATACTGTACGTATATGGACAAATTTGAAACTGACAAAAAGTAATTGGCGTCCTTCATTGTGCCCGAACTACATATCTGTTCACTGCATTTACTGTCCCCTGCTTTGTACCATGGACTTTGCCCCACTGTATGCTATGCCTGTAATGCTATACTTACACTGAAGTGCATCATCTGTGGGCAGGATGTATTTCAGGTGGATCAATTCAATTCATACAGGGTATACAATACTGCCACACACGTCAGCTTTTCCATACATGCACTGGGCCCGTATGGTTTATCTCCCACAGTGTAACCTTTGTAGAACGCCCAACATGGCTGCTGCACCTGGTGCACTCATGGATGGGCTGAAAAATACACAAACCTAATGGTTATGGTGGGAGTCGGACCCCACTACGAGCATTAGGACGTTGCAACCACCCACCAACATAGTGCAACCACCATGGCTGCCTCATCGGGTACATTTCATGGGTGGAATATATAAAATCGGTGAAGTTATTGCCCAAACTGACTGCACCAGCCCTGCAATATGATTACTGTTCTTTCTGGGTTTCTGTTTTTAATTATTTCGGTGTGATTTTCTAGATTCTGTAATACCAAATCCCTGCACAATGTACCATGTTTCTGATTTTTGTAAAGCGACTTTGAGTCCTACAGGAGAAAATAAAAGTATTATTATAATTATCATTGTTTATTCTCTACGTAATAGAAATCAGACTTTAGATTTGACTTTTGATTCAACAGAATATTTTATATATGAAAACAAATGAAAGTGACATGGACAGAATGATGGGATCCTTAACCAATATTTTGTTGCACACCCTTTATAGTGTTCATTCTAGCACCCTGCACCTTTCAAAATCCGTGCAGTTCCTCTTTCCTGCCAGGGGTGTCGCTCTCTGTTGTGATGCTTCTCAGCACACTCTGATCTGTTACTCTTACTCAGTGCTGTAATACAGACCTGTATGTGCTGAGAAGCACCAGAGCAGAGAGCGACACCCCAGGCAGGAAAGAGGAACTGTACAGGATTTGAAAGGTGCAGCGTGCTAGAATGAACACTACTTTAGATCCAATCACTGCAATCAAGCGATTTCTGTAGCTCTCAATGAGACTTCTGTATCTGACAACATGTAGTTTGGCAGGGATATGGTCAGGATCCTGTTGGTTGAAATCCTCACAGGCAGAATGCAGACAGTGGCATCCCGATGGTAAGTACTGGGGTTCGGGTTAGGCACTAGGGCGAGGGTTAGAGTTAGGCTGGAGTGGTGTTAGGGTTGAATCTAGAATTAGGGTTACTGCTACGGTTAAAATACTCACTGGGATCTACCGAGATGCTGCTCTCGGCATTCTGTCCACTGGGATTTCACCCACCAGGAAATCAATACCATCCTGTTTGGATCACTGTTCTTGAGCAAACTGCTTCAGCTGTCTCAGGTTTCATAGTCAACTTTTCCAGACAACATGGCGCAACCACACATGCGGCTGCCTTCCATAAAAAAAGCCCTGACGGCAGGGCTGCCATCACAACTGCTGTAAGGAGGGTGCTACAAGGAGAGGCGAAGAGGAACAGTAATGGGGAGCTGATTGGGGCACTTCAGGAGAGAAGGGGTGGATGACCTAGCAGAAGGGGTGAGGGTGGCTAGATAGAAAAGGTGACGGTGGCTAGATAGAAAAAAAAAAAGACAAAATAAGTGCTTAGAAGTCCTGTATTTGTTCAGTGAGATAATCAAATAAGTGACATTTAAATACAATTTATTACACAGTTCCTAGTTATATACACAATATAAAGATACACTAAAAGGGCAAACATAATTTGTAAAATAATAATTACAGTGTAATAATTACAGTCTCTCTGACTGGTCTCAGAAGCACTAAGGGAATTGACAGCCTGCACAGTGTGGTATAACACCTCTAGGGCCCATTTATCATCATCATCAGTTACTTATATAGCGCACACATATTCCGCAGCGCTTTATAGAGAGAATATTGGCCATTTACTTCAGTCCCTGCCCCATTGGAGTTTACAATCTATATTCCCTACCACATGTACACACACACACACACACACACACATTCACACTAGGATTAATTTTGTTGGGATCCAATTAACCTACAAGTATATTTTTGGATTGTGGGAAAAAACCGGAGTACCCTGAGGAAACCCACGCAAGTACGGGGAGAATATACAAACTCCACACAGTTAGAGCCATGGTGGGAGTCGAACTCATGACCTCAGTGCTGTGAGGCAGTAATGCTTACCATTACACCATCCGTACAGCCCAATTATCATTGTATTTTATATTTGAGGCTTAATCCCCCAAAACAGCCGGACTTAACCGCAAATATTAAGTATAGGTTTTCTATGTGGGATGTGATGCTGTGAAATTCACCAATTTCCAGAATGCGAAGTTAACAACATCTGAAGATGGCGGCAGCTTCCCCTGGAACCCTCCCCAGAAATGGCGGATGTGCGTGTGTGATCTGTGAGACAACGCATGCACAGAAGCCCTCGGAACACATCACAGGGAAGGACTTCCCTCGGGGCCCTGTCCCTGCGGGTGCTTTAGAAAAAACAACCCGCCAATATAATCGCATTCTGCAGTGCAATTCTGGCCGATAGTATCACACACAGATCGCAATACAAATATGATTATTATTAATAAATGGGCCGTGTTGGTATGAGAGTGAACAAAGTCAGTTTGCTCCTATAGAGTCACTTTCAGTGAGTATTACTATTTCCCAGAGCACAGAGTATGATATCCAAGATTCTCGTAAGGTCAGATTGTATTGCAATAAATCAGGAGTAGGTATAGCAAAACTGAATGCACATAATAAAGAGAAGAAAGAGGGGTGGATCTCACCGCAGCTTGTAATCTCGTATCAGGACCTCAGGGTGAGTCAGTGTCCTGATGTATGTTTGATGTTATGAATGAACAATCATAAGTTCACAGTGAGCGCAGTAAGCTGCAGGGACTTGCCTTGGGATTGCCAGTGTCACTCCTCTATTTGGCAGCAGCAGTAGTAGCATGTGTAAGAAAGGCAGTGTCTTTCCATGGCACACGAGGTGGAGGTGCACTGACAGTGGGGACGGAAATGGACAGGGTGTCTGTGTAATGTACGAATTCAGATGTTATCAGGAGGACACATGGAGCGTGTCCTAATTGCTTCAGAGCAGAAGAGATAAGCAATAATGGTGTCTCTGTTAATGGCAGTCACAGGACTGCTGCCTTAACACTGACACTTTCTTCTGGGTGATGGGGTGTCTGGCTGGAGCACTAGCTGTCCGGCAGGGCCGGTTCCAGTCCCCGAGTCAGGTACCTTCTTCTGCAGCTGCTCTGGTCTCCATGTCCGCCTCGCGCTGTTGAGTGGAGGGTCCTGTTTTCTCCTGCCCCCAGCATGCAAAGCAGAGGAGGTGAAGGCAGGCTGGGAGAGGCAGCGTGGGGCACAGAGTGCAGGGGAATCCCTGGCTGTGTTAAAGCTGGAAGATGAGCGGGCCTGAGGTTTACTTTCAGCCAGCAGCTGGGGGCGCAGTCTGGGCCCCGGCTGACAGACCCCCCTGATGGCGGCACTGCCCATCGGCGGGCCCCCTGGGACCCGCCAGGCCCTAAGTGGCTGCCTATGTTGCTTAGCAGTAAATCCACTACAGCTCAATACCAAAATCTAAATTGCAGTGTAAAAATAAGCCTGGCTAGTATTTGTGGCTACATGTAAAAGCAGCAAGTATGTACCCTGCATGCAAAAACAATAAATGTATTTGTACCTCTTGCACTGCAACATGGTTTGTCCAGGTGCAACAACTACTTGCTCTTTCTTGCTTTACTCACAAGTCAGAATTAGGTCCATTGTCTTGAAAAGGTATTTTAGAAAGTATTATATACTGTTAAGGCATGTAAGTTCCTGGACTTTTATGCATATATTAACAAATAGACAACTAACATTGTAAAGTCACAATTCTGTTGTAAACTGGACACATATCCTAATGTTTTACTCCAGCATCAACATTATGCATACACTACAGTTTTCCCCGGTATAAAACTATACTACCCATGCACAGGAATATATATGATATATCTGCTGTCTGGATGCCGTCTGTCAATATCCTGACAGCAGCATCCCAGCAGCTGGTATACCGGCAGCAAGGGCAGCGAGTCCCCCCACAGCCCGGTGGCTTATATTCCCACTCGGGTGGTGGCGTGGACCCACCACCCAAGTGGTGTTACGGGGCTGCAGTCAGGATTCCGACCCCAGGTAGTTAGCTGCCTGTCGGAATCCTGAATGACGCAATCCCGCCAGGTGGTATATTAACCGCATACTCTTGCAGAGGAACACATATGATATACCGACTGTCGGGATGTGGGCTGTAAGTATCCTGACAGCAGCATCCCGGCAGCCAGCAGCAAGCGCAGAGAGTTCTCTCGCAGGCTCGCTGCGCATCGAGCCCGGTGGTGAGCTTTGCTCGCCACAGGTTATATTCCCTCTCGGCTATGTGGCTGTAGTCAGGATTCCAACCGCCAGTATTTAGCAGCCTGGCGGAATTCCTGCGTCGAGATCCTGATCGCCGGGATCCCAACAGGCGGTATATTAACCGCATACCCTTGGCACAGGAATAAAGCTGTTAGTTACCAAAAGCAGCAGCCAGCATACCAGCAGCGAGCTCAGCGAGTCCCGAAGGACGCATCTTAATATGGGTCCAGCTCTACAATCTGCATACAATATGTCTTTCTAAGGGGCACTAACTACCTGTGTTTTTTTTTTAAGCAAATGCATTCAGCTCTATATAAGCCCACCTTATTAGATTGTTCAGAGTAAAGGAAAAATCATTAGGTACTGAACAGCAGCAATTATTTCACTTGTTTCTTTCTGGGGGTTTTGGAATGGTCTGGGCAATGGTTTAACATGTTATTACTTTCACCAATATTTTGGGAATATTATGAGGGAGGTGGAAAAAAACCTATTTATACTTTGGTTTCTAACAATGAAACAAAGTTTTGTGGTGCCTGAAACTTTAATTATGGTGATCCGTTTATTCCTTATAGAGCAGCTAGATGATTTCAGGGAATACTCAATCTATTGTCTTTTTGTCATCTGAAAGCTCTCAGATATAGAACAGTGGAAACTGCTCATGTAACCTGGTTATATAACCATATAGTGATTGTTCTATGCAGACCAGGCACCAGTTCCACACGTACAGGATGATATATAGTAACCGTTTAGGTAACAGGAGGTGCTCGGCCCAACCTATCCTGTGGTTTCCTCCTAAAATAAGCGTTTCTCAGTCTTCATTTCCTACAACTAATCAAATAATAGGGCAGTAGTTATACACAAGCGGAAGAACATCACAAATGCAGTGCGGACATAAACCACATCCGCAAACAGCCTGCGCAGACCAATTACCTGTAGACCGTGACATTTCTTCTACAACGCAATATTTCCCAAGCAGCTATCCACCCTTTCATAATCTGACCAGTAGGGGGCACCAATCCTTTACCACTGAAGCAGGGTAATTCAATTTTTCTTTCACCCCAGAGCTGCATTAATGCTGATGCAAAATACTTTTCTAATAAAATAGATTTGTAAACTCCAGGGTAGATAAATGAATATAATCTAAATTTGGTGTATAATGTTATTCCCCTCACTTTTATTGTATATATGGAGCAGCAATACAATTATACTTAGTACTCACGTAAGAGGCCATTAAGTGATGAATCTTGGCTTCAGTCATTTCCCTCTAGTGCAATCAATTGAAACCTTGTCAATGTGATAGCATCCCCCCACCTCCACATACAAGCACGAACACACACAAAATTAAGCTAAAGGCTACAGGCATGGCTCTGTGACCCCAGGTGGGCATCAAATGTCTCCAATCACTTAGTATCACATTGGGGGAGGAGATATTCCTTCTTTCCATACATCTATATAATCTATATATATTGGAAAGAGAGCCCCAAGGTTACAGAAAAAAGAAATATACAGCCCAAGCAGTAGTTCTTTACCACACAGAGCATAAAATGTAAGTTCATCACACAACACCCACTTACACCCACCATACCCCAGACTGTGACCACAGGAGAGGGAAAGAAGCCATGCATGACTGGCACTATCTGCATTATTGTACATGTACAGCCTCAAAAGGACTACTTTGCAAAAGGCCACAAATCTGGGGCATCTATTCTTAGCTGCAGACAAAATACAGAAGTTCTCGGTGAGCAAGAGACAATCGGCCCTTTCTGACAGAAAAGAGGAAACACAACTTTAGGTTTCAGCAAAGTTTAAAAGAACTTAGTGTTCACAACTGTCTCACTTCCACAGTCCAAATCAGAGTTTTAACTTCAGTTTTTGCATGTTTTTTTTTTTGTTAATACATAAAATGTTAGCTGATGACAAGGAGCTGAGCAACAGCTCTGTGATATTCTATATTTACAGAATACATAGTTGCCTGTTATTACTACTTATATTTCAAACTATATTGGTAAGAAATCCAGGACATGAAAATTCCAACGGTCAGGATGCCAACAATGGTATCCAGTCAAAATCATGACGGATCTGGGCAAGTAATTTAACCTTATCCCTACTCCTAACCCACCCCTCCTGCATCCTAACTCTACCCATCCCCTCCCACAGTCTAACCCTAACTGCCCTCTCCCACATCCTAAACCTAACCCCCCCCCCGCAGCCTAACCCTAATTGCCCCCCCACACAGCCTAACCATCCCCTCCCACAGACTAACCCTAAATACACCACCAGAACCTAACCCTAACCTCCCGACCCCCTACAGCCTAACCCTCCCCATATTGCCTAACTCTAAAACTAACCCTAACCGTCCAGTCCAACAGCTTAACCATAACCCCCCAGTGCCTAACAGCAACCACAGTACTTACCTTAGGGATCCGCCAGGATTCTCACCGTTGGTATCATGACCGCATCCCTTCAAACTATCATGTACTGTACACAGCAGCAGGTTATAAAAACTGCAAAAGCAAACTATAGGATTTGATACAAGCACTGCTGGCAACAGGCTGGGCACTGCAAGGAATACACTGCCCTGTCCAATCAAAGTCTTAAAACACAAACAACGTTATAATCATCATGGTTGATCTGTAAGGCACCATTAGACTCTGCTGTGCTGAACAGTGGTTAAACCAGGCCAAACATAAAAATCGAATAAGTACATTTAAGTTGTTTATTACTCAACCCTAAAAAGTTGTGGCAAATTAGAAAACAAGGCTAATCTGCCTAACATAATTTACAAAATTTGAGTCACATTTTCAAACCAGTGAATTATCTGTAGAGCCATCATATCCTGTAAATGCTAAAAGTGTTGCATTTTGGCTGTAGACTAATGCATATGTTTTGTCTCTTACAAATGTCACCGGTCTAGTGCACCACACCCATCTCGTGCAGAAATAAGCCTTCACCCAACAGGAAACATACAGTATACTACCTGTTCAGCACATGCTTTCCTATAGCACATCCTCCCTGTGTTCTGCATGCAAAGAACTTATGCATCACAGCACTTAGCACTTGAAAAGTTATTTTTATCATTTTGTGCAGAGTGTACATTTTAGCGTAATAATCTCCTGGACAGGCTGACGCCACTGAGTAATAAATTCCGGCTGCATAAGTGACAAATGGTGACAGGGACCACAAGATGACAATAAGAAATAACACTTATCAGAGTTTCAATTGGTAAAATAAAATATAAAACAATCTGTTACCATCTAGCTTACTTGTCAACATGTCAACACTGTCAGAATGTTGTCATTAGGGTTAGGCTCTAGGGAAGTGATGGCTAACCTTGACACTCCAGCTGTTGTTGAACTACACATCCCAGCATGCCCTGCTACAGTTTTGTGATTTGACCTTGCTAAAACTGATGCAGGGCATGCTGGGATGTGTAGTTCAACAACAGCTGGAGTGTCAAGGTTAGCCATCACTGCTCTAGGGCATGAGGGTTAGGCCTAGGCTATGGTGGGAGGATAGGGTTAGGCTGCAGGGAAAGGAGATTAGGATTAGGCACTAGCGGAGGGTTAGGAATACGCAAAATATACGTATAGCAATACTGGAGGACAGCAGGTGTCACCTGGAAGGGAAGGTCACATGAACGATGCGGCCCGGAAGACGCCGCTAGAGCCACCAGGAGAAGATAAGTCACCACCAGGACACAATTTCCACATTCTAACATGTCATCACTGTCTGATGAAGAATGTCAACACGGTCAATGTCATCATTAAGACCTAACCCTAACCCACAGCCTGACCCTAAACCTCCCTGGTGGTAACCAACCCTAGCCCTTCTTCCCTGCAGACTAAACCTAACACACACACACACACACACACACACACACACACACACACACACACACGGTGATGCCTAAACCATGACATGTTAAGATGACAAAATACAGCAAAATTAATTCTTAACTGTGGATATATTGAGCGGGATGTACTAAGCGGAAAATGCGGTAAACTCCCTGTTTACCGCATTTTCCTGATGTACTATCCCCCGGACGCGAGGTCAGCGCCGCGGCGGGGTTCGCCAGCTTTAGCTGGCGATAGTCCATAGAAGCCTATGGGCTTCTCTCCGCGGCGCTGTGTGAGGGATCCGATCGGATCCCTCCCAGCATGCTCTGCGGCCGCCTCCGTCACCCCACGCACGCGCAGACCGACTTCTGGAGCCGAATCCCGGAAGTCAGGCTGCCGCTGTGCATCGCGGAGGACAGCTCTTATCGGTAGAGCTGTCCTCCGCAACGCTGATCGCATATGTTAGTACATATGCGATCAGCATCGTGGCGATGGGCGGCGATGTACATTAGTACATCCCGCCCATTGTTCTAATCTTGCAATTGTTGACTTTACTCAAATGCTTACATGGTCTGTCTGGGTAATGGCATTGTTAAAGCTTTGAAATATGATGGTGGCTTAACTTTCACTTATTTAGTAGAAACTGGTCAAACAAGCTAAAACACAGACAGAAGGACTTTATTTAAAGTGTGCAATACCCAATGAGTTCTTTGTGATGGTACTCAGCACTGTCATCTTTTGGGGGTATAATTTTTAGGTCATATAACTAGTTTTGGAAACAGTAAGTAATCAATAAAGACATTTCAGAAATTAATAAAAATAAGCTTCTAAAGATTTGTCCAGAATATGGATCTACTATACATCTTATATTGATGGGTTTCCAATCAAAATTATATAAGATATATTGGGCGGGGGGAATCAATTCTCTCCATGGAGATGTAGCTCCCTGGTTAAGTGCATGTAGCTATTCAATTGACTACATCACGCCCAGCACTTAAGTCGGGTGTGGTGTAATAAATATACAATTTCTAGGTAGACAGTCAAAAAGTCGACAACATATAGTCAACAGGCATTAGGTCGACAAGTTCAAAAGGTTGACACACAAAAGGTGGACAGTGATTAAGATCAACAGGTACAAACGGTCGACAGGATGAAAATGTGGACAATGTTTTCTGGGGTATTTAAGGCCAAATCTTGTATATTCCATGTTAAGTGACCACCATCAGTACTAATGTGTACTGTATGTTCGCCATGTTTCGTGCAAGGTGGCTCACCTAGCTTGCACAGGTTACTATTCCCAATAGATGTCCATGTGGATAGTAAATCAAGCAAATTTTGGGAAAACATGTGAAAACACAAAAAAAATAAGAATTTACTCACCGGTAATTCTATTTCTCGTAGTCCGTAGTGGATGCTGGGAACTCCGTAAGGACCATGGGGAATAGCGGGCTCCGAAGGAGGCTGGGCACTCTAGAAAGATCTTAGACTACCTGGTGTGCACTGGCTCCTCCCACTATGACCCTCCTCCAAGCCTCAGTTAGGTACTGTGCCCGGACGAGCGTACACAATAAGGAAGGATTTTGAATCCCGGGTAAGACTCATACCAGCCACATCAATCACACCGTACAACTCGTGATATGAAACACAGTTAACAGTATGAAACAATAGAGCCTCTCAACAGATGGCTCAACAATAACCCGATTTAGTGAACAATAACTATGTACAAGTAATGCAGATAAACCGCACTTGGGATGGGCGCCCAGCATCCACTACGGACTACGAGAAATAGAATTACCGGTGAGTAAATTCTTATTTTCTCTAACGTCCTAGTGGATGCTGGGAACTCCGTAAGGACCATGGGGATTATACCAAAGCTCCCAAACGGGCGGGAGAGTGCGGATGACTCTGCAGCACCGAATGAGAGAACTCCAGGTCCTCCTCAGCCAGGGTATCAAATTTGTAGAATTTTGCAAACGTGTTTGCCCCTGACCAAGTAGCTGCTCGGCAAAGTTGTAAAGCCGAGACCCCTCGGGCAGCCGCCCAAGATGAGCCCACCTTCCTTGTGGAATGGGCATTGACAGATTTTGGCTGTGGCAGGCCTGCCACAGTATGTGCAAGCTGAATTGTACTACAAATCCAACGAGCAATAGTCTGCTTAGAAGCAGGAGCACCCAGCTTGTTGGGTGCATATAGGATAAACAGCGAGTCAGATTTTCTGACTCCAGCCGTCCTGGAAACATATTTTCAGGGCCCTGACAACGTCTAGCAACTTGGAGTCCTCCAAATCCTTAGTAGCCGCAGGCACCAAATAGGCTGGTTCAGGTGAAACGCTGACACCACCTTAGGGAGAAACTGGGGACGAGTCCTCAATTCTGCCCTATCCATATGGAAAATCAAATAAGGGCTTTTACAAGACAAAGCCGCCAATTCTGATACTCGCCTGGCAGAAGCCAAGGCCAATAACAGAACCACCTTCCATGTGAGATATTTCAGATCCACGGTTTTTAGTGGTTCAAGCCAATGTGATTTTAAGAAAACTCAACACCACGTTGAGATCCCAAGGTGCCACAGGAGGCACAAACGGGGGCTGACTATGCAGCACTCCTTTTATAAATGTCTGAACTTCAGGTACTGAAGCGAGTTCTTTTTTGAAAGAAAATCGACAGAGCCGAGATCTGTACCTTAATGGAACCCAATTTAAGGCCCATAGTCACTCCTGCTTGCAGGAAATGCAGAAATCGACCTAGTTGAAATTCCTCTGTTGGGGCCCTTTCGGCCTCACACCATGCAACATATTTTCGCCATATGCGGTGATAATGAGTTGCTGTAACCTCTTTCCTGGCTTTAGTAAGCGTAGGAATGACTTCCTCCGGAATGCCCTTTTCCTTCAGGATCCGGCGTTCAACCGCCATGCCGTCAAACGCAGCCGCGGTAAGTCTTGGAACAGACAGGGCCCCTGCTGCCGCAGGTCCTGACTGAGTGGCAGAGGCCATGGGTCCTCTGATATAAATTCTTGAAGTTCTGGGTACCAAGCTCTTCTTGGCCATCCACGAGTATCGTTCTTACTCCTCGCCTTCTTATTATTCTCAGTACCTTTGGTATGAGAGGCAGAGGGGAGAACACCTAAACCGACTGGTACACCCACGGTGTTACCAGAGCGTCCATAGCTATCGCCTGAGGGTCCCTTGACCTGGAGCAATATCTTTTATAGCTTTTTGTTAAGGCGGGACGCCATCATGTCCACCTGTGGCCTTTCCCAATGGTGTACAATCCTATTGGAAGACTTCTGGAGGAAGTCCCCATTCTCCCGGGTGGAGGTCGTGTCTGTTGAGAAGATCTGCTTCCCAGTTGTCCACTCCGGGAATGAACACTGCTGACAGTGCTAACACATGATTTTCCGCCTATCGGAGAATCCTTGTGGCTTCTGCCATCGCCATCCTGCTTTTTGTGCCGCCCTGTTGATTACATGGGCGACTGCCGTGATGTTGTCTGATTGGATCAGTACCGGCTGGTTTTGAAGCAGAGGCCTTGCTGGCCTCAGGGCATTGTAAATGGCCCTCAGATCCAGAATATTTATGTGTAGGGAAATAACCTGACTTGACCAAAGTCCCTGGAAGTTTCTTCCCTATGTGACTGCCCCCCAGCCTCAAAGGCTGGAATCCATGGTCACTAGGACCTAGTCCTGTATGCCGAACCTGCGGCCCTCTTGAAGATGGGCACTCTGCAGCCACCACAGTAGAGATACCCTGGTCCTTGAAGACAGGGTTATCAGCCTATGCATCGGAAGATGCGATCCGGACCACTTGTCCAACAGGTCCCTCTGAAAAGTTCTTGTATGGAACCTGCCTAATGGGATTGCTTCGTAAGAAGCTACCATTTTTCCCAGGACTCGCGTGCAATGATGCACCGCTACCTATTTTGGTTTCAGGAGGTCTCTGACTAGAGATGACAACTCCTTGGCTTTCTCCTCCGGGAGAAACACTATTTCTGGTTTATGTCCAGAACCATCCCCAGGAACAGTAGACGTGTCATAGGAACCAGCTGTGACTTTGGACTGTTTAGAATCCACCTATGCTGTTGTAGCACTTTCCAAAATAGTGCTACCCCGACTACCAACTGCTCCTTGGACCTCGCCCTTATAACGAGATTGTCCAAATACGGGATAATTACAACTCCCTTTTTTTTGAAGGAGTATCATCATTTCGGCCATTACCTTGATAAAACACCCTCGGTGCCATGTACAGTCCAAACGGCAGTGTCTGGACTTGGTAATGGTAATCCTGTACCACAAATCTGAGGTACTCCTGGCGAGGATGGTAAATGGGGACATGCAGGTAAGCATCCTTGATTTCCCGGGATACCATGTAATCCCCCTCGTCCAGGCTTGCAATAACCGCCCTGAGCGATTCCATCTTGAACTTGAATTTTTTTATGTTCAAGGATTTTAATATAAAATGGGTCACACCGAACCATGCGGTTTCGGTACCCCAACCCGTGTGGAATAGTAACCCCGTCCTTGTTGAAGTAGGGGCACCTTGAGTATTACCTGCTGGGAATACCGCTTATTAATTGCCTCTAGCACAGCCTCCCTGCCTGAGGGAGTTGTCAGCAAGGCATATTTTAGGAAACGGCTGGGGGGAGACATCTCTAATTCCAGCTTGTACCCCTGAAATACTACTTGGAAGAAACAGGGATCCACCTGTGAGCGAGCCCACTAATTGCTGAAATTTTTGAGGCGGCCCCCCACCGTACCTGGCTACACCTGTGGAGCACCCGCGTCATGGTGTGTACTCACAGGAGGCGGGGGAAGAATCTTGATTCTGGGAACAGGCTGACTGGTGCAGCTTTTTCCCTCTACCCTTGTCTCTGTACAGAAAGGAAGCGCCATTTGACCCGCTTGCTTTTCTGAAGCCGAAAGGACTGTACCTTTTTCTGTGAGGAAACCTGAGGTAAAATTATTTCTTCCCAGCAGTTGCTGTGGATACGAGGTCCCAGAGACCATCCCCAAATAATTCCTCACCCTTATAAGGCACTCTATGCGCTTTTTAAGTCAGCATCACCTGTCCAGTGACAGGTCTCTAATACCCTCCTGACAGAATGGACATTACATTTATTTTGGATGCCAGCCGGCAAAATATCCCTCTGTGCATCCCCCATATATAAGACAACGTCTTTAATATGTTTTTATGTTTGCCAACTATTATCCCTGTTTGACAGGGTCACCAACCACGCTGCAGCAGCACTATCTGCAGGTCTCAGTCTAGTACCTGAGTGTGTAAATACAGACTTCAGGATAGCCTCCTGTTTTTTATCAACAGGTACCTATTAAAGTGGCCGTATCCTAAGACGGCAGTGCCACCTTTTTTGACAAATGTGTGAGCGCCTTATCCACCCTAGGGGATATCTCCCAGCGTAACTTATCCTCCTGGCGGGAAAGGGTACGCCATCAGTAACTTTTTATAAATTACCAGTTTCTTAACGGGGGAACCCACGGTTTTCACACACTTCATTTATTCATCTGATGGGGGAACAAAACACTGCCTGTTTTTTCTCCCCAAACCTAAAACCCATTTATAGAGGTTAAAGTCAGAAATGTATAACACATTTTTTATTGCCGGGATCAAGTCACGGATTGGATTGTGTATATGTCTCCACCTTGTCGACACTGGAGTCAGACTCCGTGTCGACATCTGTGTCTGCCATCTGAGAGAGCGGGCGTTTTTGAGCCCCTGATGGCCTTTGAGACGCCTGGGCAGGCGCGGGCTGCGAAGCCGGCTGTCCCACAGCTGTTACGTCATCCACCCTTTTATGTAAGGAGTTGACACTGTCGGTTAATACCTTTTACCTCTCTATCCACTCTGGTGTCGGCCCCACAGGGGGCGACATCACATATATCGGCCTCTGTTCCGTCACCATATAAGCCTCCTCATTCAACATGTCGACACAGCCGTACCGACACACCGCAGACACACAGGGAATGCTCTAAACGAGGACAGGACCCACAAAAGCCCTTTGGGGGGACAGAGTGAGAGTATGCCAGCACACACCAGAGCGCTATATACTGCAGGGACTAACTGAGTTATGTCCCCTATAGCTTTATATCTATATATATATATAATGTATACTGCGCCTAAATTTAGTGCCCCCTCTCTTTTTTTAACCCTTGTAGACTGCAGGGGAGAGCCAGGGAGCTTCCCTCCAACGGAGCTGTGAGGGAAAATGGCGCCAGTGTGCTGAGGAGATAGGCTCCGCCCCTTTTTCGCGGCCTATTCTCCCGTTTTTTATGGACTTCTGGCAGGGGCTATATATTGAGGTATTTTTGCCAGCCAAGGTGTTTTTATTGCTGCCTCAGAGCGCCCCCCCCCCCCCCCAGCGCTCTGCACCCTCAGTGACCGGAGTGTGAAGTGTGTATGAGGAGCAATGGCGCACAGCTGCAGTGCTGTGCGCTACCTTGGTGAAGACTGAGTCTTCATGCCGCCGATTTTCCGGACCATCTTCTTGCTTCTGGCTCTGTAAGGGGGACGGCGGCGCGGCTCCGGGACCGAACATCAAGGCTGGGCCTGCGGTCGATCCCTCTGGAGCTAATGGTGTCCAGTAGCCTAAGAAGCCCAATCCGGCTGCAAGCAGGCGAGTTCGCTTCTTCTCCCCTTAGTCCCTCGCTGCAGTGAGCCTGTTGCCAGCAGGTCTCACTGAAAAGAACAAATTCTAAGACTATAACTTTCTAAGAGCTCAGGAGAGCCCCTAGTGTGCATCCAACCTCGGCCGGGCACGAAATCTAACTGAGGCTTGGAGGAGGGTCATAGTGGGAGGAGCCAGTGCACACCAGGTAGTCTAAGATCTTTCTAGAGTGCCCAGCCTCCTTCGGAGCCCGCTATTCCCCATGGTCCTTACGGAGTTCCCAGCATCCACTAGGACGTTAGAGAAACATTTGTCAACCATTGTCATGTTGATCTTTTGAACCTGTCGGCCTAATGCATGTTGACCACTACATTGTCGAGCTACTGTATCATCCAGGTACCCTTAAATTAGGAGCTGCAGATTACCACAACTAATGCCCGGGGCTTAGACTCAGTAAACTGCATTTTCTAACTTAGTTTTGGGTGCAATGCTGATAGCCCCTGCGATAGTTAGCGTGGATCACTGTCTACTCATTGAATTTTTGAAAGCAAAGACTTGCACTTGACTAAAACATCTGCTGTCTGTAAAAGGTAGAATTTATTAATTTGTATATGCTTTGCAACATTTCCCGTGTGTATGTTCGGATTCATATTTCCAGATAGACTAAGCAGAATAGGTCTTACATGGTGGATGGGAGGGGGGAAGATATAGAAAGTTTGGAGCTTCCCCATTTTAGGTAAAGCTATATTGTTTCTAAAAATCAAGGTAATTGATCCCGACTGTTGTGATTTATATCTAGAGTTGTTATTTGGATAGACACTGGATGGAAGCAGTTACTATCAGTGGAAGGGAAAACCTGCTGGTTGAAATATCAAGGGCCAAAATAGGACCACTGCATAAATTTGGCGTAATACAGAACTTTGATCAGATTTAGTAGGAATTTTAAATTCTAAGGCCTCTCTCTTTTGACTTCCATCAAAGACATGCATTGGGTGCTCAGTTTGAATTCTTATAGTTTGGTAAACTTATTTCTACTTTAAACCCTTATTTGGTAAACAAGTTGTGTCTTGGAGAATGGGACACCAACCTCAGTCCACTCCAATATGCGGATTGTGATATGATTCAGTGGAGATCCCCTACTTCACTATCTCACTGACATTCAAGTTTTTATTTCTAATATTGCATACCTGACTGCTGCTTATTTAGTAAGGTTTGGGGAATGGGGGCGGATTTCCAAAATATGGTATTAACAAAGCCACTTTTTTTTTTTTTTCTTTTTTTTTTAACTCTTGTGGCAGTGTCCTAAAATCCACAGTTGTGACACAATTATTCTCAAAAGACTGCTGTTCAGGTAAATATGTCAGCACCTATGGTATGTTTATTTGGGATTAAACTAAAAATATGGTCAATAAGTCAATGAAGAATATTTTATCAATATGATTATGTAAGCAAAGTTCTGTACTGTCAGATTATGGAAAACTGATAATACGCAGAAGATAGGAGTTTAGCTCAAACTGGTGAATAGTGCAGTTGGCCCGAGAGATTGCATGGATAGCAACTCATTGCTGAGATATCAGTATATCTGGCTTCAATGGCTGGACTTTATGCAATTGGGTTGGAGCTTTTTAAATAGCCGTGGCTGTACTGTGAGCGTCCTCTATCTGCAGCAGCAGCAGCCGGCCCACACTGCTACCCAGGAACTAAAGAGGAGGGTTCTCTCGCCATCACCGCCCATGCGGTGCTTCCTGGCAACCCTCCGAACCTTGTCTGCCGTCACAGTCTGGCGGCTAGATCGAGGAGGTATCCGTCTTATTAGGAAACACTGGCATCTTCAGCAGTGGCAGATGGAGTAGCGGTTACAGCAGCCAGACTAGGCGAGTGTGGGTGGTTTGGGGGGTATTCTCGTTTGCCAGCGGGTTTGTGTGTGAAAGAATAATAGCTGCAGCTGCTATATAGGAGGGGAGGCCCCCTGCACCTGGGACAGCTAGCATGTCTATGGAAGATCCGTTCATTATGAAAGGGTGAGTGAGCCAGGCCAATATTTGTGTGTATGAAGGGGTGTGTATTATACTGAGGGAATAAGACTACACACGGGTCAGTGATTTTAATAGCTGGGATCTGTGACTGTATTAGGGGGGGTTCTGATTTTGTTTGAGATGGAATTGTTATTGAGGTGGAATATATTGTATGGGGGAGAATCTGTGATTGTTTTGTGGGGAGGAGGGGCCGGCATTTTACTGATATTCATTCCCGAATCAAACAAACCACAAATATAGACACAGATTGATTTTATGGGTGAGCAGCTATCACCATCCTCCCCAATGCCCAATGTCAACCACCAACTGACTGAATCCCCCATCCCAGTGTCTACCACCCTGCAGCGCAACAGAATATGCTGAGCTATATAAGAAACTGCTGATAAATAAATAAATAAAATCCCTCCCCCAACCAGCCCACTGCCCCATCTAACTGCCCCACAGCAAGAACTCCCCTAGCCAGTCCATTCACATTGTCCACCCCCACCTCATTCAGCCCAGTGTACACCCTTTTCTAGCCTAGCTTCCTCTCCTCTCATCATCATCATCTCACTGGCTTCTTCCCATTCACCCAAGCACCCCCTATATATCACCCACTGCCTTTCCCTGTCACCCTCTAACTGGCATCACCAATGCTTCTACTTGTCAGTCTCTCACCCTTTCCCTGGCATCACCCACTGCCTCTCTAACCCTCTGCCTCTCGCAATCACCCACTGCCTCACCCCTGTGTCAGTATATCCCCATCACCCTTTATTTTCCTGTATCACTCTGCCTCTCCTCATTACCCGCTCTGTCACACACTGCCTCTCCCCGTCATCCTCTGTGTCACCCACTACCTCCCCAGGGGGAGGTAGTGGGAGACACAGAGGATGACTTCCACTTCCTTCCACTGTCACCCATTACCTGGCATCACCCTCTGCCTCTCCCCTACGTCTCTATAACCCTCTCGTACCTGTCACCATCTGCAGCTCCAAGGCATCACTCTCTACCAATCATACGGATTCGGCATTCCACTTGAGGCTGCACCCCTTGTTGTGAGGCCACACCAACTTTTACAGGAATGTGCACGTACGCAAATAACCCCCCTCCACCCCTGTATCCCTGAGCCTGTGAGCACGTCATATATTGTTTATTGCATACTGCATTGAATATATGGTTTAATTTTTCTGAGCCACAAATATATTTATTTTTTATTGTCCTGATAAAGAATAATTATCAGGAGAGTATTTGTGCGTTTACTTTTAGTAAAGTGCTGCTGAATATGAATGTGCTAAATAAATAATTAGTAAATAAATAAATAAATAGATAAATAAATAAATAACGTAGTTTGTAGGGCTTTTTATTTGAATTTTCTTTTTATATTTATCATATTTGATCTAAGTAATGTGTTATGGAATATAAATATTCTTTGTTAGTCTATGTGTTCTATGTACTTGTGTATCTAATAAAAAAAAAAAAATATATAGTATAAAATAAATAAAAAAGCATCAACTCTTGGCTTTAGGGGAGTATCTATACCCTTTTCATCAGGAAAAAAAAAAAAAAGCACTGGCAATACTAGCAGAGCACAACTACGGGTCCTGTATGATATACCAGCAAACGGGATGCCGGCTGTCAGTATACAGACAGCGGCATCCTGTCTGCCCGAATACCGTTAGCAAGGCCCTTTGCGGGTTCGCTGCCTTGCCACAGGTTCTATTTCCATTCAGTTGGTGGCATATACCCACCAACCGAGTGGGAATTAGGGGCAGTTGTCGGTATGCCGATCATAGGCAAAAACGCGGCTGTTGGGATTTCGGCGTCTGTCTCCTGAATGCCGGGATCCTGACCGCCAGCATTTTGACTGCATCTCACAACTACAATGCTCAGAGTTGCCCAATGTCTATCAAAAAAGGATACAGACAAAAAATAAATTTTCCCAAATTTATAACAAATATTTAGGTCCTGATGCAGCGCACGCTTGGAACTTTAAGCATGCTAGGACCAGTACTGCACATGTCATATTGTCAGGTACAGTATAAGGCTGCAAACGTTAACTGTTTGCATCCATTTCGGGGCAGAAATAGGGCAGCATTATGGCGGTGGACGCAATATAAAAATAAAAAGGCATGCCACCTCCGTTTTGTGTGTGCCAAGGCCAGGGTCTCCATTTTTTTAATGGAGATTTCCAGGCCTCAGGGACGGTCTGCGTGTCCTCAGGGTTCACTCAGCCAGCCGATGGTGTAATGAGATATGATGCTGCGTCCTTAGAAGCTGCTGCCAAGTAAGTGATGCTTATACCAATTACATCTGAATCACCAACCTGATACCCCTTTCAGACAGAAAAGGCAAATTCCGAGGAGAAGAAGTTGTTCTACCCGGTAATTTGCCGATAAACAGGGTCCTTTTACTATATGAAAGGGTCAATCCGGGTTGAAATTCCCGGGACTTCGACCCTGGAATTTGCCACGGTCGGAGACCTGGGAACCTCTACCCGGGTTGACCCTTTCACAAAGATGAAATACCTGTGTTAATCCGCAAATTACTGGGTAGAATTCTTGACCTGGCAATTTGCTTCTCTGTGTGAAAGGGGGATCAGGCAGAGACCGCCAAAATGACCCAGCACTCAAATGCCAGGATTTCTCTCTGTAATACTTGCACATATGATACACAGTAACTTGTATTTCTTACTGATTAACATTACTAGATAGAGTCAAGGAGCAGTTTACCTGATTAGAGAACACTATCTTTATGACCATTATCTGCCCAGCAGACAGACTGCAAAAACCATACAGAGATATAGCAGACTTCAATAGCATGTCCAGATAGTTATTCAGACAAGGTGCACAAGTCTAGTCCATCATCTTAAACAATTCTCTAGACTATTTAAAAATAAATTTGGATTCTAGATGACAGGACGTCTGTGGGTTTAAACCAGATGGGGACCCAGCAGAGCGAGACGGGGAGGGGGTGCAAGGCTGCCCTCTATTTGAACCAGAGGCACAAATTTAATTCCATCATAATCCAAGTGAACCACTTAAACCTATAGTCCTGATTTTGCCCTCCGAGAAAACACATATTTGCCTTTCCACACTGTGAGAGCAGCTATAAGAAAAAACACGAGTAATTGGTACATTACATCTATCCATTCATCATGAAAAGATGGATCTCACATTAATCTTTCAAATCAGAAATGTATAAGCCTCAAAAGTAATTTTATTTTCCAGCTTATATTTATTCTTAAAATTTGCTGTTTAAATTGCTCTGTATTAGACCACATTTAAGCTAGCAATTCTTAGCATTTTAGGACACTCGGGGGTGATTCAAAGGTGGACGCTGATGCAGTAGAGGCTGCTACCGTGTCTTTATATTAATGCCGCAGTCAATGGGCATCTGGTTGAGACGCCATCCAACTGCAGAGCATTTCCACTGATTTGCATATAAAGACGCACTATTGGTGCACCATCAGCCGGATCATCGGCCATCTCCCTATGGCAGACGCACAACGTTCAACTCACCATGGCTTCCGGTATCAGTGCAATTGGATCTTTAGACGCGGTCGCTGATGCCCACACGCCCTCGACACATTTGCAACTGCTAGCCACTCACACAGTTACCACCCAGAAACGCCCATTCAATTTTGATCTGAACATCTGTTTGCAGTGAAGCCAAGACAGAACTAGTGTACCACCAAATTACAAATGACAAAATGGAACTAGTAACGACAATAGACCTCTTTGTAAATATTAGTAAAAATGCCTTATTATGATGATCTCCCAACAATTAAATCTGCATGAACGCAACGTGGGTTCACAAAGCCAAAAATGCACCAAATCTCATTATAAAATATCAATATAGCTCCTCACAAGATTCAATACATTATAATCCACTGAAGTTAAATGGCAAAGGCCCAAGGGGTTGCTTTTCAATAATCCTTTTATTTCTGCCTTTTCGATTAGTTATATTTGCCAGCCATTAGCCCCTCGCCAGCCACCCCCTTTGTTTTGCTCCAGGACACTTAATCCATGTTAACACTGCAGTATTTCTTTTCAAACATCCTTCTCTAAACTGACAGTCGATCCTTTGAAACACAGAAACAAAGGATACAGTTTCACACTCCAGCAACAGAAAATTAGGGGGTTACCACAATCAGGAAATCTCCATCTCACTCACTATTATCATAGAATGCAACAGTGCGGTTCTGACCCTGGTTCCTAAAAGTGCCCCAACCAGAGCTTTGGGAAAACCCTCCTGTCAAGGCATTATTATTATTATTAGACTGATGGACTGAACCCCATCTGTCTGTGGGTCCCCGGAGAGCCAGTGGCTGTCACTCTGGTATACAAGTGTTGATCTGCTCTGAAGCTACACCTAAGGATCAGGTTTCCAGGAATAAAGGAAAATAATAAGTAATAAAAAATGTTTGAACAGCATATGGAAGAACTACCTGTAATAATTAGTGAATCTGTAAAAGTTACCAAAATATAATTTTACAAGAAACAAAGAATCAGGCAGGTGTAAAATCTCAGCTACTTCCTATCTTCCAAGTTAAAAGATGATGCAAGCCAACGTGTTAACAGGAACTTTACACATGCCTACTTACTTCCAATATTAATTTATTGGACCTGCTCAGAGGACCACACACAAAAAGCGCACTGCTTGGGGAGTAGGAATAAACAGAAGGCAAAATGTATTGATTCCCCAAACTACCGAGGAACTGCTGACTGCTATTGTGCAACTACATATTCCCCTATGCACCGACAGCCATTGACTGGAAGCACAAGGATGCCCATCCAATTTCTACCAGTGCATATGGAGCATTTAGTACTAGAACTGCGAAAAAACCCAACTAATATAAAACCAAAGCTTTGCAATGGACACCCTCTGCTGAGTGACTGTCATCTAACTTAACAGTACTTCTACACAAGCACAAGCCACCCCGCAACCCCTATGATTGGCTGAGCAGCTAATGGAACATTCAATCACTCCAGGTTATTCAGTGGTGGGTGCTCTTAGTGCACATGCATTTTCAAATATAGGATTAAAGACATAAAAAAATCATATTTGATTACAAAGGAAGTATAAATAAGTATGACAGCAAAATAAAAACATTTATGCTTGAATCCACTAAGCTTGGAATTATTTCACTACATAAAAAAAAAAAAAAAAAAGTGTGGTGAAATGAACAGATTCAGGAAAGGAGTTCGATACACACAACTTTTGCACTCTAAGTATAGTAAAGTACTAGCATCAACACCAATGGGAAATTGAACTGGCTTTATACGGGCATATCCAATTAGGCACACAGAAAACCCATTGATTCCATAGTTTACGTGGAATCAGCGAGTTTCTGCATGGTAATAAATTATTTTAGGCACAGGGAAAAGGCTATTTAATTGAATAACTTTTCCCCACACCACAAGGTAATTACCCAACAATTAGCCGTGGGATAAACCCCAGGGCTAATTGAATATGTCAGTGAAAGTGAAATTTCTGATAGGAAACATCTCCTATTTTACTACTATAGACAGTAAGGGGGGAATTCAATTGTTTCTCGCATAAGTAGCTCTCGTCTACAGTCACAGGAAGCAGTTACATTTTTTGGGCACCCAGCCCACGTTGGTTGCGAGTGCCGCATTCTCGTGCCCAAATACACCAGGATTAGCCACTTAAAGCATTTCTTTCTTGTGCAAACTACTGGACAGTTAGAGTGCCCTGGAGGGAGGCAGGTTCAGGGAAATTTAAGGAAACATTACTTCACAGAAAGGGTAGTGGATAAGTGGAACAGCCTCCCATCAGATGTGGTATAGGTTAAGACTGTAGAGCAATTTAAACATGCTTGGGACAAGGATAGGAACATCCTTACAAAGAATTAAGGTTCAAAAAGGGTTGAGATTACCTAAAGGATAACAAAAGGGGCAGACTAGATGGGCCAAGTGGTTCTTATCTGCTGTCAAATTCTATGTTACATCGTTTCAGAAGGGATGATAGAATTCTATCTATATAGATCAATCTGGTTCCAAATAAAATAAGTTCTGCATTGCATTGCATAGCAGATGCTTCAAGTATTATTCAGTTGAGACAATGGGGGTCATTCCGAGTTGTTCGCTCGCTAGCAGATTTTAGCAGCATTGCACACGCTAGGCCGCCGCCCTCTGGGAGTGTATCTTAGCATAGCAGAATTGCGAACGAAAGATTAGCAGAATTGCAAATAGAAATTTCTTAGCAGTTTCTGAGTAGCTCGAGACTTACTCCTACACTGCGATCAGCTCAGCCCATTTCGTTCCTGGTTTGACGTCACAAACACGCCCTGCGCTCGGCCAGCCACTCCCCCGTTTCTCCAGACACTCCCGCGTTTTATCCTGGCACGCCTGCGTTTTTCCGCACACTCCCAGAAAACGGTCAGTTTCCGCCCAGAAACACCCACTTCCTATCAATCACACTCCGATCACTTCAACGATGGAAATTCTTCGTTCGGACGTGAGTAAATCTACTAAGTTTTGTGCTAAAATACTTAGCGCATGCGCACTGCGTACCATGCGCATTTTCACCTTAATCGCTCCGCTGCGAAAATCGTCAACGAGCGAACAACTTGGAATGACCCCCAATATACTGTACAATGTTTGATGTAATCTGGCGACCATTGCCTTTTGTCTATTGGTGATATTTCAGTTATGCATTCAGTATGACAGATGTTAGTACATACGGATCCAAATAAAGTCAGAGACATGGGATTCTCTCTGTAGTGATTTACATGAATATGTATTGCTGGTTGGTTATAGAACTATAAAGCTAATGTAAACTGGCAATAACAACAACGAATAATGACAATACCAGTACATAAAGGTGATGAAAAACGAACTGTAAAGAAATAACAGCACTTTATACTAAACTATTATACTACTATACCTACTCATTTGTGTGACCAGTGGGAAAATAATTCTCGCAATTCCACAGACACATGTATAACTCTGGGATGTGACTCAAATGATCCTAAACCCCCAAGGAAAACAAACTTAACAGTCACAAAGTGAAGTGTATGGCTTCCACCCAAACAAAACAAACACATATCTGTAATAATCTTATGTCAACAAGAGTGTAAAAATCTCTGGCAACCTGATCCCATGTCCTTCACATCAATCTCTGTCCCACACTCAGGAAGTGGGTAAGGGAATTAAAAGGACAACTTCCATTAGTCTTTAAAGGTCCACTTATAAGCGGATACTGATAGAAATGAAGCAAGCTCTTTAATAGACAGTCTATTAAAGAACAGAATAATCTACAAGGTGGAAGCCCTATCATTTTCCAAGGTCATAGAGCTTTCCTCCCTATGATAAATAGACCTGAATCTTCGCAAGTTTGGGTAATGTGTTGCCTCTTCTCTAAGGGGCATATTTATCTCAATCTGTATTATTAATGTGGATGTGATCATTATTTTTTGCCCAAATTTGCAATGTGAAAATAAATATTTTTCACGCAAATTTACTAAAATGTCCTAGCCAGAAGACAGACTCCGTTAAGAGTCCATCCTGGCGAGGAGCTGGAAGCAGAGTGTTAATACACTTTCACACTGCTTCCTGGTTTGGGTCCCCGGCAGCCAATGTACTGAAATTAGTAGCTCATAGGCCGCTATATGGTAACGCCATCTAGAGATGTCATTATCCTATCGGGCCAAGCTCTGGAATGCTTTATATTCCAGAGCTTGATAATTCTGACAGTAAGCACCTATGGGGGCTGTTTTGTGGACAAAAATCGAAGAACCGCAGAAGATATCTGCTGTGATCCCTCCATAGTACATATGAATGATACCAAATATATGCGGGTACCCCCAAAGCAGCTGTTTTATCCCAAAACTATTTAATGATAAATAGGTCCTTAAAAAAGAAAAGAGATGATGCAACAATTATATCCTGCTGCCATAGGTAAGATAGCAGGATAGAGGAAGGTATTCATTTTCTTGCATTCTTTTGATACAGGGTTCTAAAATGCCTATAAATTCCAAAAAGTTCACTTTTAAGAACCTCATTAATACAGATTAACAAATAAAACTCTAAAAGTTTAATGCCCATAAGTCACTAATGGGCAAAACTATGTTGCACTGCAGGTGGGGCAGATGTAACACGTGCAGAGAGAGTTAGATTTGGGTGGGTTGTGTTCAAACTGAAATCTAAACTGCAGTGTAAAAATAAAGCAGCCAGTATTTACCATGTACAGAAACAATATAACCCACCCAAATCTAACTCTCTCTGCACATGTTATATCTGCCCCACCTGCAGTGCACATGGTTTTGCCAATTAGTATGCTTTTTTGGATTGCTAACAAACCTGAATAACTCCCATTATACCCTTACCAAAAACAAAGTGCAAGAATCATGAGTAGCGCACCGCACGGGAAACAGAACTCCAAAGTGACTTGTACTAAATTTATACTAGTTGTCTAGTTATCTATCTCCTTTATACCCAGATTACGCCATTCTCCATATAGCTGTAAAGCCACAGTATGTCATTTCTTAAGTTTTTTCAATTCATAGAAATACTACATTTATGACATAAATATTCACAGGTTATATACAGATCACTTTTTGAACTTAGTGGTTATTAAGCATTACTTTTGCATTATCAGTATTCACTACAGTGATTGCAGCATTTTATTTTAAGATATTACAATGTTCTATCAATAATAATGTCATTTACACAAGATATGTTACTAGTGTATTGTTGCATCTTTCCAGCTGACAATGCCATGTAACTGTGGTACAGGGTGGTCTTCAGTTTGCCGGCTGTTGGGATCCTGGCGCACAGTATACTGGCGCCGGAATCCCGACACCCGTCATACCGACACCTTTTCTCCCTCTTGGGGGTCCACAACCCCCCTGGATGGAGAATAGATAGCATGATGCGCATAGCGCGCCACCGTGCCCGCAGCGTGGCGAGCGCAGCGAACCCACAAGGGGCTCATTTGCGCTCGCCCAGCTGTCTGTATGCCGGCAGTCTGGATTCCGGCACCGGTATGCTGGCCGCCGGGAGCCCGGCCGCCGGCATACCATACTACACCCGTGGTACATGCAGATATAGAAGTGTGAAATGCAGGAATTACGTATTAGCATATTAATCCTATATCTACATTAACATTCTTTGACTATTGGAAATACACTAAGCATTGGTAAATAGTGACCAATGACACCCTGGTATGTCTCATGCCTATAGAAACACAGGCAACATATATAATAATAATAAAATGTGTCGGCATAGGAATATGTGGGATTTTGAATTGTGGATAAGGGATACTCAACCTGTACTACATGTTTGGCCTGTATCATGCTATAGGTTATCAATATTTCATCAAGATAAAAAGCTCATTACCTCATCTTACGACCAGGAAATCATATATGCTGATAGGATGACATCATCACATAACACATGTCACTGCTTTGCGTGTGGAGGTCAGATGACCTCTGTGCAGTGGTTCTCTCACATTGTGTTATGTTTGGAATGCTAAGTAGTAAAACTCCTAAAAATAAGTCTGATGCTCAGTATAGGGCTCTCTGGCAGTTTTTCTACATCCAGTAAAACACCAGTCCACAGCATGTTAAAATGTACTGTTTCTACAGAGTGTGAATGGACTTAAAAGTAGAGGTGAAAGTTGAAACCATGACTTTAAGTGATCTGTAATGACAAAGTGAATAGAGCCTTTGATATTTATCAATCCCCACAATGGCCATCGCAGAACCTTTCTAGCAGTTAGATTCACTGGCAGTTCCCATCTCATAGGTTAGTTTCCCTATGCAAAGGCATGAGGTAGCCAGCTAAAAGGTTTAACAAAGACAACCACGGTACCTGTTCCACCAGCTATTCTATGCTATCTACCCAGATCACGGCTCAGTGGACAAGAGTCCTTGAATAATAACCCAGGTCCAGTGACCTGGGAATCCGGCTCAGGTAGCAACCAGGATCGGAGCCAGGAAGGACCAGTGTAAGGCTGCAGTATAAACAGGTAGCGTGACTCATCCAACCTGTGTCCCGTTAAAAGCCTATGGAGCGCTGAATCATCAGCGCTTGGAGATTATGGGCCTAATTCAGTAACGATTGCAAATTCTGCTAATTAGCAGAATTTGCAATCCTTTTGCCAGCATACCGGAGGCCACCCATTGCAGGGCAAGACCACTCAGCATGCTGAGCCCTTCAACAAGCAGAAATTGCGAGAAAGCATCGCAATTTCTGCTTATTAGCAGAAATAGAGGATGCCTCCTGCCGGCGCAGTTTAGCAGGAGGCCCGCTGCCATGTTCCCGATCACGGCGCCTGCGTGTGACGTCACACAGCCGCCGCAATCACGCCCCCGTTCGCGCCACCTCTGCCCCCCAATGTTCCGTCTCTGTTCTGGAAACAGAGAGTTGCCACCCCACACTGCGATCCAACGCACACTGCGATCCACCCTGAATTAGGCCCTATGTCATCTGCAAGCACCAGCAGAGGGAAAACCAGGCAATCACCCAGGTCCAGCCTGTAGTGTGACCGGGTTCCAAGCCACTGTAACACAGCTAAGTCAGAAAAGGTGTATTAATAATGGATCTCCGCTCACCTCACTTGTAGTCTTTTGTGCTTTTATGCAAGTGCGATTACCCACCATGTAACAAATGATTTAAGATGTCAGGACACACTCTGACTTGTATTGAAACAATCTCAAAAATGTCACCTTCACTCCCCCTACTTTGGAAAAAAACAATCCCACATGGCTGAGGACATAAGGTCCACATTAGGGGGTCGTACTTGGTATAAAATGCTGATTATGTCACAGCCGGCTGCTCTTACATAAGTAGTTGGGGGGGGGGGGGGGGGAAGCAGCAGGGAAACTAAATATTTTGGAACTATGAAGTAGTGTAACTGGATCCCACAGATCCCCTCCGCCCCGCTGACTCGTCTTCTGTCTTCAGCTTTTGTCTTGTCACCCAGATATAAACACACCAGTCACAGTGCTGGCAGAGATCCAGGTAGGGCATCAGGCCTGTGGAGAGGAGAGAGGAGCTGTCGATCTATTATCCAGCTTGGTCAATGACAAGCACCTCTATCCATGAAATCTGGTGGAACACTGAATTTCACAGTAATCTGGTATCCGGTCTCCAGGTCAACCACTATTGGTCAACAGTAAGTAGTCATCATTCGTTTTTCCATTTTTTTTTTACTTTTTCATACTTTACGATCCACGTGGACTACAATTGGGAACGGTAACCTGTACCAAGCACAGCGGTAGCAGAACAAGGCACCTTGCCTGAAGCATGGCGGTGCACTAACTGGAGATCCCGGTCACTGCACGGAGAAAACGACACCAAAAAAAAAAAAAAAGTGATAAGACTCATGTCGACCTTCGGTCATGTCGACATAGAAACCATGTCGACCTACTTACTGTCGACCTTGTATACCACACCCCTGGATCAGTGCTAGAAGGCTGAATTTCACCCTTTTACGGACAAGAATGAGATTACAAGCTAAATTTCTACCAGCACAAAACATTTACATTAAACAAAGTTAAAACATGTAAAATTTATATTAATGGCAATAATCATTAAAGTTCTTACAGATTGGGGTAGATGTATTAACATCTCACTTTTCTCTATACTAAGGGCCCGATTCTGACTTTTACGCAAACCATATACAATCAACTATAATCAAATGTAGGGCAACCTATAATAAATAAATTAACAATTTTATATATATATATATATATATATATATATATATATATATACACACACACACACACACACACACATATACATATATATATATATATATATATATATATATATATATATATATATATACACATACATACATACACATCATATATACATATATATATATATATATATATATATATATATATATATATATATATATATATATATATCACACACATACATACACACACATACATACATACATACACACTGCTCAAAAAAATAAAGGGAACACTTAAACAACACAATGTAACTCCAAGTCAATCACACTTCTGTGAAATCAAACTGTCCACTTAGGAAGCAACACTGATTGACAATCAATTTCACATGCTGTTGTGCACATGGAACAGACAACAGGTGGAAATTATAGGCAATTAGCAAGACACCCCCCAATAAAGGAGTTGTTCTGCAAGTGGTGACCACAGACCACTTCTCAGCTCCTATGCTTTCTGGCTGATGTTTTGGTCACTTTTGAAAGCTGGCGGTGCTTTCACTCTAGTGGTAGCATGAGATGGAGTCTACAACCCACACAAGTGGCTCAGGTAGTGCAGCTCATCCAGGATGGCACATCAATGCGAACTGTGGCAAGAAGGTTTGCTGTGTCTGTCAGCGTAGTGTCCAGAGCATGGAGGCGCTACCAGGAGACAGGCCAGTACATCAGGAGACGTGGAGGAGGCCGTAGGAGGGCAACAACCCAGCAGCAGGACCGCTACCTCCGCCTTTGTGTAAGGATGAACAGGAGGAGCACTGCCAGAGCCCTGCAAAATGACCTCCAGCAAGCCACAAATGTGCATGTGTCTACTCAAACGATCAGAAACAGACTCCATGAGGGTGGTATGAGGGCCCGACGTCCAGAGGTGGGGGTTGTGCTTACAGCCCAACACCGTGCAGGACGTTTGGTATTTGCCAGAGAACAGCAAGATTGGCAAATTCGCTACTAGCGCCCTGTGTTCTTCACAGATGAAAGCAGGTTCTCACTGAGCACATGTGACAGACGTGACAGAGTCTGGAGATGCCAAGAAGAACGTTCTGCTGCCTGCAACATCCTCTAGCATGACCGGTTTGGAAGTGGGTCAGTAATGGTGTGGGGTGGCATTTCTTTGGGGGGCCGCACAGCCCTCCATGTGCTTGCCAGAGGTAGCCTGACTGCCATTAGGTACCGAGATGCGATCCTCAGATCCCTTGTGAGACCATATGCTGGTGCGGTTGGCCCTGGGTTCCTCCTAATGCAAGACAATGCTAGACCTCTTGTGGCTGGAGTGTGTCAGCAGTTCCTGCAAGACGAAGGCATTGATGCTATGGACTGGCCCGCCCGTTCCCCAGACCTGAATCCAATTGAGCACATCTGGGACATCATGTCTCGCTCCATCCACCAACGCCACGTTGCACCACAAACTGTCCAGCAGTTGGCGGATACTTGATTCCAGATCTGGGAGGAGATCCCTCAGGAGACCATGCACCCTCATCAGGAGCATGCCCAGGCGTTGTAGGGAGGTCACACAGGCACGTGGAGGCCACACACACTACTGAGCCTCATTTTGACTTGTTTTAAGGACATTACATCAAAGTTGGATCAGCCTGTAGTGTGTTTTTCCACTTTAATTTTGAGTGTGACTCCAAATCCAGACCTCCATGGGTTAATAAATTTGATTTCCATTGATAATTTTTGTGTGATTTTGTTGTCAGCACACTCAACTATGTAGAGAGCAAAGAAGTATTTAATAAGAATATTTAATTCATTCAGATCTAGGATGTGTTGTTTAAATGTTCCCTTTATTTTTTTGAGCAGAGTATAATTATATATATATATATATATATATATATATATATATATATATATATATATATATATATATATATATATATATATATATATATATATATATAAGCAGCGGCACTCCTTCGATGTAAATATGTATTCAAAATATGTATTCAAAATATGTATTCAAAAAGACATAACAGTGGTCACATACAAAACCTTTTGTATGTGACCACTGTTATGTCTTTTTGAATACATATTTGATTGTTTACATCGACGGAGTGCCGCTGCTTCTTTCTTTTCCTGCATTATTGTTGACTGCGGAGGGCACCCGGTTTTTGCCATAGCACACTGGGAGTGCCGGGCATTTATATTATATATATATATATATATATATATATATATATATATATATACACACACACATATATACATACAAACAAACACACACACACAGAATCTCCATTGTAAGCCATATTTACGAAATGATATGGTCAGCAGTTAATTTTGTGATTTGTAATAATATAATAGTTACGAATAAGCATCTTAATTGCACTATAATTGCCGGTGCCATTAATATTGCAGCCCTTTCGGTCAAAGCATTACCAGTTAGGTTTTGACAGCATAGAAAAAGCCAGTGCAGCGATGGAACCCACACCTATAGAGGTTTCACCCTTTTTGGGCTCATCAGTGCAAGATGAAAAGACGTAGGAAGGTATCAGGCATGATATAGGCCAGCGAAGAGACAGAAGCCCACCTACATGGGAGAATACCACCTACTCAAAGGGTTGCCATGTAAATGTTATTTAATACAGAGACAGCTGTTAGATAGAACTGTTTCAGGAGTTCATATAAATGTGTAAAAATATTTAATGTCAGCCATCTGGTCTCTATTTTCCCTATCACTTTTGCAGCAAAAATGTGTCCAAATGGAAGAGAGATATTCTCAGGAAAGAGAAAGGATGCATCTGCCACAGTTTAGAAAACGGGAGGTTTTAAAATGCTGCCGTAACATAAAACAGCAATATACAGATGTGTCCTCATATACTATTGCCGCAATCATGCCAAATAGCCCCTCTCATCGCGCCAGGTCCCATGCGACTTGCACACAGCATCTTTTTCACATATTTTTTTCTTTGAATGCATGTCTTGGTGGTAAGGCGATGCAACATACCTGCTTCATGAGGCGCACCGATTCATTTGCTGTGCGACACTTGTACATCGGTGTGTGAATGAGTTTACATCTGTGTGGGAAGTGCTGCATTGCAGCGATTGGGGATTTGTTTCACGCCAAGTGAAAATTTAAATCTAGGTGCTATGCGGTTAAAGACGCAGCCTGGCATCTCTGGTACAGGCTGAGTGGCATTTTGCTGCATCTACAGTACAAACAAAAAGTCACTATGCTATCCTGAATGGTGCTGCACCCCCGCATGGTGCATTGGGGCTAGGCGTATGAGGACACGTGTGTATATGTTTTTTTTAATTAGTAGGCTTTACCCAGGGGCGTCACTGCCCCCGATTACACCTGTTGCGGGCTACCGCGAAACAGGGACGTGACCTCGCTGGAGGGGGAGTGGTTTAGTGTGAGGGCCATGGCCCTGCAGCCCCAGTCCCGTTTTCGGCATTCCGGAGGTTCAGGTGATGCAGGGGTGCTATGGGTGCAGTATCGCTACAACAAGGTGATAGGAGCCAGGTGCTGCACGTGTTAAAGTGCAACACCCATCTCCTGTCACTGAGCAGGAGCCAGCATTTTGGTGTGACCCCTCGGCAGGTAACACCCGCGTGCGGCCCGCACTCCTCTTATGACGCCACTGGCTTTATCAAAATATTTCATATGTTTAACCTTTGAGACCGAAAAAGTGGAGAAGTTGCCCATAGTAACTAATCAGGTTGTACTGTAACTGTCATTTTATAGGCTGTGTTAGACAAATTATAGCTTAAAGCTTATTGGTTGCTGTGGGCAACTTCTCCACTTTTTCTGGCTCAAAGTTTTGATACATATCCCTCTGTGTGGCTAATATCGCAGAATACATAACACAGTGTAACCACTATTTCAGATATTATATATCTAATATGCTGTATTTGAACTAAGTTTGCTACAACAGTTGTCTTCATGTACCTGATCTCCTGCAAAGTCCTTTAATAAACATGTAGTTAGGTGCCTGTGACATCCTGACAACAGAACTAGATGCTGGTTATACTGTATAACTCAGGTTTGATAAAGTTCCCCCTTTGTATTATTTCTCAGCTAAACAACTCTTGGTTAACGCAGATAAAATCAGAACTAATTTAAGAGGTTCATATCCTTTTAAATTCTACAAAGGAATAAAGAACATTAAGCTTTTATACTACTGGCAGAATTTTTTTTAAAAGGAAACATTATTTCACCCGTCTCCACCCAACCTGCAAATTTCCACCTGCTTGGAAAAACCATGGTAAAAAGTTAAGCTATACTTTTTTTACGCTAATTTTCTTATCTGTGAAAGCCATTATAAGCAGCAGACGAGTCTCTTCTTTTCCCCTCATACAGAGACCTTTACGGCAGAGACATTATTAGCGTTCAGACAGATTTCAACTTTATGAAGTGATTGCAAGTTCAGACATTACATGAGCCCAGAAAGTATGAGACATTCTCAGTTTTAAAACACCACCCGTCTTGGCAGACCCAATACCACGCAGAACAATTTGTAGACAATTAAAGGGGCACTGTGATGCTTAGTTACCTGGTGAAAAAATCTCTAATGAGCTACAGATGTTTCAGGTCGCGGAGAAAGATAAAGTGTACTAGCTGCCCTCAGCAGCTAATCAGCATTCAACTGTCATTTCACAGAATGGACTAGTTAAATGACAGCTAGAAGCTCATTGGTTGCTTTGGGCAACTTCTCCTCTGTGGCTCTCTCCAAGGCTTCATACATCTCCCCCATAGAAACCTGGCATCTCTGGTTTATAGCAGTCCAATGCAATCTCACTAATGAAAGACTAGATTTGATTGGTTGGTTTGCGTTACAGCAAGTTGTAACTAAAGTGTTTTAATAGATAAACCCTGAGAAATTACACACGCTAGAGAGGCTCTCACAGGTCAGGGGTTGATCTGACAAAACCCTTGTATGACTGCATAAAATCTAAATCCCACCAGAATTCCTAGTTGTTTCATTCCTGCCATTTCCTAAAACGTGCCAAATAATGGCCACACTTACTGCAGCTCAGATAAGTATATTTTGATAATGATATAATCCCATAAATCCCTTTGTGTGTAAAAATAATGCTGTGCAGAGTTCCCTTAATCTGTTGTAATCAGACAGAGCTTTTCCTTCTAGGTTTATGTGACAGGTGAGTGACATTATTCAGAAATTTAATTCCTAAAGAATACTAGCTTTCATCCTCAAATCCTCTCAGAAGAATATCCGCAGTTTATTACATTATTGTATAAATTCATCATTATTCCAAGCATTTATTTATTAAGATGAACTAATAATTTTATAAAGTGGATGGAAAAGGGGGTTTTAAAATTTCTTGTCATCCATATAATCGTGTTGCAAAAACAATGAATTTATCGAACAAAAATGTAAAACTTTTGATTGTAGTTAAAAATATTTTACCTGCAAAACATTTCCGCTTTATACAAAAACAAAAGTTCACCTTGTGACTATTTGCTTCTGTGGATGCGCTACAAATCCTGAAAACACCCATGGCGCATGCGTTACCCAGAATGTACACACACGGCGCTGTTGTGATCAATTCAGACTTAACCAAAAAAGGTGGCGGAAAAGTGATGGACGTTCCTGAGTGGTGAACGCGAAAAAATCCATTTCATGGGAGTGTTGCGGGCTTGCCAGTAAAACTGCTGTGATCTCAGATACAAAGCTGAACACAAAGAGGCCATGTTCAGATGGAGTGCCATTGGTGCGCTGATGGGGGACTGTCTAGAACACACTGCGGTGTTAGTGCATGCAGGGGCGCAGAAAGTGGACTCTGAAACTGGCATTTGCATATTACTCCACCAACAGACGCAAGCACGGATCAAGCAGGGTCCAACCCTGAAGAAGGTCCTTTGTCTTTGGGCCTAATTCAGACCTCATCGCTGTTGTGCGAAAACGCACAGTGGTCGATTACCAAATGACTGCGCATACGTATGCACTGCAATGTGCACACGCATCACCAAACGACAAGATGGTGCAAAAATTTTGATCGCAACGTGATTGACAGGAAGAGGACATTTGAGGGTGGTAATTGGCCATTTTCAGGGAATGTCAGGAAAAACGCAGGCTTTCCCAAGCGGTTTCAGGAAGGGTGTGTGACGTCAGCTCCGGCCCCAATCAGCCTGTGTGTATCGCACTGTAGGAGTAAGTCTTGGACTACGCACAGACTACACAGTATGGAAAAATCATTCGATGGTGAGTGAGTTGCGAACAGATTTTTAGCTGTCTGCTGTCTGGCGTAATTTTCGCACGGCGTACACTTGCACAGGGCAGATTTTCACTCTCTCAGGGTGGCAACTAACTGATCGCAGCCCTCTGCAAAAATGCAGAGGAGCGATCAGGTCTGAATTAAGCCCTTTATCCAAGGCTTGATAGAAATCCCCCATTATCAAGCAACTAATAAAGAACAAAAAGAGATTGCATTCGGTATCTGTTTTGGTGTCATCTACACAGAAGTTCAACCCTATTGGTATACAGTACAAGTGTCTTATATAATAATAGGCTAATGCTGCTCCTCATCTCTATGGGGGGATTCAAGTGTTTTGCGTGCCTGCAGCCACTAGATGGTGCCCGGCGGAGCAACTGAACTGTTGTTCTGTCAGGTGTGCACAGCCACCGGCGCTGACATTACAGTTATGTTGTTCCGTTATTTTGATGAGTTGTTTATATAGAACCATGGCAGATATTCTGTGGATGCAACAATATCCATGAAAAATGCATGCTATCAACTCACTATATAATAGTGACCTCACCGAGGCATGAGGCACTGTGCCCAAGTCAAGAAGCATAAACTCTCCTTTCAGAAAAACAGTACGGGTCACACCCTCAGCCAGTGTAGAAAAACATCCAGGTCTCTGTGTTTAGCTATGGTTACCAGTAGGTGAGACACAGAAAAACAAAATTCATCCCCTCTCATTTGTCTGTAGTAAAAGACATTTTGTCACATGGCTGAGCCAGCCAAAGGGATGAAATAAACAGCCAGCATTAGCAACTCAGGAAAAAGCATCACTTGTTCTCTGTCCAAAGTTATTTCTTCCAAAAGCTGGAACTCAGCGGAGGACCAGTCTTAAAGGGACAATAGCGGCTACTTGCTGGGATCTCTTTTATTTTACTCAAGTACCTCATAATCAAGTGATTATAGAACTGTGAATGTCTGTAGTCCTTTTATACAAAGCAACATCACAAGGGATTTAATGGCCCAAAACCAACATGAGTGACACTCTCTATACAAGGTGGTAAACCAGTCACAGGAAGGAGGGAGGGTGATTACGGATTATAGACATAAATAAAGCCTTATAATAAAACGTGTACACAGGGCATTGCTGCATTAACACTGTACAGACAAACCTGCTCTGAACTGCCCCGGGTAATAACCTGCCTCAATTATTGAACAGTACAATTCACATTATTACTCTTGGCAGATGGTCAAAGAAAAGTTGCACAGCTGGTGCAATGAGTATTCCCAAACATTATGACAGAACTAAAGACTATAAACTGGGTTTTTATTTCTTGAGGTTCATAAAATTTGCCTATGTATTTGAGCTCCTGATTGTAAAATATGAAGTACATTCTACTAGAACCCATCTTGCTGGGATCCCAGTTTAGAAACCTTGAGTATCACTTATACCCCTTACACGCAGAGGTTTCTACTCGGGAATTTGCAGGGTCAACCCGGGTAATTTTCTGTGTGAAGGGGTCAACCCGGTTAAAATTCCCAGGACTAACCAAGGAATTTACCAGGGTCGGAGACCCGGGAATTTCAATCCGGGTTGACACTTTCACATAGAAGAAATACCCACGTTTATCTGCAAATTACCAGGTTGAACTGCTTCACCCGGTAATTTGCTTTCCTGTGTGAAAGGGGTGGGGGGGTCAGGCTGGGTCCAGCTAAGCGACCTGGCATTGAAATGCCGGGAAAAAGCTGGGAATTTCAGACGTTTCTGTCTGAAAAGGGTATACGTAAGATGTACGAAACACTATAAAGAGGTATAGTTGTGAAGTTGTCTATTCCAACCAATCAGCTTCTAGTTATCATTTATCAAGTATAACCGATAAAATTATAGCTAGAAGATGATTTGTTAGTAACAAATTGTTACTATAAGCAGCTTCTCCACTTGCCCTCCTTAAAGGCGTTGACTCGTACTACATTTCCCCCTCTGTCTACTATGCCACTCTGATCCATACCAGAGTCCTACAACAAATCCTACAAGCATGGTCTCAGTTATTACATGGGGTTTTATCACTTTGTAAACCTGATAGAAATGTATTATTATAAGGAAGTATATATTTGTTACGCCTTGTTTAAATACAGGAAGTGCTGAAAACACTCTTAGGCAAAAATGGTTACACCATGGCTGAAACTCGAATTTACAGACTGAAGTAGAAGTACACTCTCATAGGATGGCCTATTGTCACCCACACAGTTCTAAAGTGGTTATTCAGAGTTGTTAGCAAACCAAAAACGTTAGCCATTTGGGCAAAACCAAGTACACTTCAGGTGGGGCAGATGTAACATGTGCAGAGAGAGTTAGATTTGGGTGGGTTATATTGTTTCTGTGCAGGGTAAATACTGGCTGCTTAATTTCTACACTGCAGTTTAGATTTCAGTTTGAACATACCCCACCCAAATCTAACTAACTCTGCACGTGTTACATCTGCCCCACATGTAGTGCAGCATGGTTCTACCCAATTGCTAACTTTTTTGGCTTGCTAACAACTCTGAATAACCCCCTAAGTACACCATCTACACAATTATCTAATGTAAAAGCACCGGGGCATTGTACTTGGGCAGTAATAACTGCCATAAAACACCAAGTGGGTTATGTAATAGACACGCTCTATGGAAATTGTGATAAGTCAAAAATATGGGCACACTCGCTGGCGAGTGAGTGTGCAGCTCACAGGTTATTACATAAGCCCCCAAAGTCTAACTGTGTGTGATAAGTTTAGAATGTAAGCTCTCATGAGCAGGGCCCTCTTCCCTCATGTGCTTATCCTTTCTTACTTTAATAATCTTCAACTGCACCAAATCCATCAGTCTTCTGCCACCTGATACTTATTCCAGTGTCATCTGCTGATGTAACTATGTTCATTTACCCTGTACTTGTCCTATACTGTCATCAACTGTAAGTTGCTGTTTTCCCGTTTGATTATTTGTTTATGTACTCTGTAATTGGGCGCTGCGGAACCCTTGTGGCGCCATATAAATAAAGGATAATAATAATAATAATAATAATAAAGTTTGTGTATCATTTTTGTCAGACAAAGCAAGTGGTAAAACATTGCACATTCCTGCTCTTTGCAGTTTATAAGGAGCAGGTTCATACACACGGGATGGTCAAATGTTTTAGCAGAGCATAATTTGGTCAAAATAGGGGGAATAATGAAACTATTTCGATTATACTGATGGAGCATGACCCACATTGTAAATCACCGGATTTTCTTCACAGCCTTGAACCACATGGGACACCAGCGACACACATATCAATACAGATCATAACAATCAGCAGTAGACAAAACAATGGAGAATGGAGGAGCCTGTCAGACCAATATAGAGAATGCCTCTATCACTAACACAAATCTGTGCACCAACATGGTATTTCGACAACTTGGCTGTGTTTCAGTGGTATATTGTTATATATCTGGGCAACCTGGAAGTATTGTAGCAGTAAATAGTTACATGTCAGATCTGGCTGCGCACCAGCAGTATACAGTTGCAAATTGGGACAACCTGGCTGCGCTCTACTAGTATATAGTTACATATACGGGCTACCTGGCTTTGCTCTAGCAGTATACTGCTACATATCTGGACTTCCTTGTTGCGCTCCGGCAACATATATGTTATACATTGCTGCTACCTAGCTGTGTTTTAGCATTATACTATATCATTGTTATCTGGCTGCACTCTAGCAATATAGTACATATCGGGGCTACCTGACTGCATTCCGGTAGTACATAGTAACATACTAGGTCTATCTGACTCTATGTAGTTACATATTGGAGCTACTAGCCTACATTCGGGTAGTATATTGCTACATTGTAGGCCTACCTGGCTGAACTACAGGACTACAGTTATGCACTGTCTACTTAGCGGCAATATAACAGTATATTGTAACATATCAGTGCAACTTTGCTGTGCTCCAGTACTATATCCTATATACTAAAAGGCTAATGCTGCTCCTCACCTCTCTGGGGGAATTCAACTATTTTGCACTCTGTCAGCCACTAGATGGCGCCTGATGGAGCAATTCAAGTGTTGATCCATTCGGGCGAGTGCAGCTACCGGCGCTGACATTTGTTATGTTGTTCCATCATTTTGATAAGCTGGTAACTAGTAGTTACATATTGGGCCTACCTGGCTGTGCTCCAGCAGTTTTTATTCACATATCAGGCCATATATCAAATATATATATAGCTATAATGTACAAACAAGGACTTTGTGGCTTTGCACCTGCAGTATATAATAATACATCATGCTACACGTCTGCAGCCTATATCTAGACATCATGGCTACCCTACTTGTTTGAATCCTGAAGCCTTTGCCCAGGTGTAACGCTGTGCAATGCTGGATTTATATACTTACTGCATAAACAGCAGCACCAATAATGACTAAATACCTGAACATATCTGAAAGAAATAAGGTAAATCGATTTTTAGCCGTTGTACACCACAAGTTTCAGCATGTTCTTGCCAGTCAGATGGTACAAGTGGAGAGACACAGGATACTTAGATCTACTCTTAAAGAACAGGTGGTAAATTGCATACAGTGGACCAATACTACAATGCTAGCTGTGGTAGTTGTTTTGTTACATGATCATATAATTTATATCACTAATTAGTTTCTGAGAATTAAAGCTTGGACAAGAGCTACATCATTACTGTGTTTACATGACTTCTCACTTTCCTAATTTAAAATCTATTATGCAGCAGTGGTATGTGATATAAAGTTATACATCAACTCATATTTTACTATAATGGTATTTCATGTCTACATTAAACAATCATCGGAAATAACAGTAATGTAAGGAATGTGTATTTTTTATCATCGCTTAAAACCATCAAAGATTGGCACCTTTTTCCCTTTCCAGAAAGCGACTGCTAGAATAGAATGACAACTCTGCTGGCACATCTGTAGATGAAACAACTACTCCTTTAAAAAAAAGTGCTATATACCGTACCAGCCACACAAACACAGTCTTTATTCTGTGAATAAACTCTACAGCAACTCTGAAATGAATCCATCAGCACAGCAGTCAAGAAACCCCAAATCTCTCTGGGTAAAGTGACAGATTAGACGAAATCTCTGATGCCCTCACAGTTTACACAAGAAGGAAATCGCACTTTATTTCCCCCCCCCCCCCCATTACCAAATATATTGTACTGTCAGTATAATCCAGTTACGAACATAGAGTAAAGCCGAAAAAATGTTTTCAAAGGATGTAAATACAGCTCTAATGGAGATACAGTAGCACTTCCTCTGAAATAATGGTAACCCAAATACAGTAAGTGTCAGACAGAACTACTACACAGTATTAAGCAGAGATTAGTTTTTCTATCTTGTCTTCAAATGTCCAAACAGGCAATGATTTCCCTATGTCAGAACATTTGTGCTAAATCCAATTGCAATGCTCAGTGAAGTATGATGGGTTATATTAAAAAGTATTAATGAAGGGAATTCAGAATCAATGACCCGCTTAGAGTGCATGAGGAGGAGAGTAACAAACTTCTATAGATAGAACAGGTAGGTAACTCATTCTATTTCTAGCTCTTGTGATATAAACCGAACCAGCTGGGTTTGCTGGGCCTTGTAGTTCCACTGGTTGGACCGCAAGAGAGAAACCGTGCCGATTGCTCATATCTCACACTTTGATCCCTTTATTTTCCTAATGCCAGCTGACAGCCCACCATGCTGATGATTTCAGAGCTACAGTATATAAGGCACACACACCCCCTCCCCAAATATCTCTATCTGAAGCGCCCTCTTCCTATTGGCAGCAGAGTCTCATAAAACTTTTCTGTTAGAGGGGCGTATTCACTTCTCAGCACCACAAGTACCTGGAAGCCCTGGGTGGTCCTTGGAGCTCACCCTGTGCTCTATTAAAGGTGTACACACACAGTTTATGAAGCCCACATGCATGCACATAACAAAGGGCAACTCACAGACTGCAGGAACTGCAGGGTCCCCACATAGTCCCTCTCGGTGTTCAGGATCTCATTCAGGACACACAGCCTAAGCCGGAGCTGGCGGTCTGAGTCCTTGTTGCTGCTGCTCTCCACGCTGGTCCCACGTCCCTCTGCCTCCATGTCTGCAATTGCAGTCCGTATTACAGCAGGGCTTCTCTTCTGGGTGCACTCAGTGTAGTACCTGCAGCCCTCCAATGTATGGGGCGCCCTCCTGCAGAGGGGAAACCAGAGACAGCATGGTATAGATGTGCAGGGGCGACCCCCTCCAATTCCAGGTTCCACACACTTCTCAGTGAGAGTCCAGCATGACGCTGTTGGGCAAAGTTTGTATTGATGGAGCCGACAGAGAGCTTCCCACCCTGAGCCTTCAGCTGCTTATCTGATGCCCGGACTGGCACTGATCACACACACACAGAGAGAGAGAGCTGGGGATGCCCACTGCTGCCAGTCTCTCTCGCTCTGCTGCTGCTGCTTCTAATGGGGAGCGTCTGCTGCGCGTCTCCTGAGACTACTGAGCGCACAATACAGAGGCAGGATGGGGGAGGGTGGAGGTGCTGTTTCCAAATCTCCACACTCAACAGCAGCAGCAGCCTATTGTTACACTGTGCAGCATTCATATAGTTCTGATGTTATCTACACATTTATACCTGCGCTGTCATTAACAGACCTTTCCTTATACATTTTATATACTTACAGAAATATCTATAGAGAGGGGTTTTTTTTAAACACACTGCCCCCATTTTACCTAGGAACTCATACAGAATAATTTTACCAATAGATATTACCATGCACAACAAATCACTACTGATCAGAAGGATGGGTGTATGCAAAGGCAGAATGAGGCAGTTGTCTTAGGAAGCAGGATTGGGGGCCAGTGACATAATATCATTTCTAAAAAGAATTCTATTTGTAGCCAAGACTTCAATGTGCTTGCCTTTCTGCCATGGTGACTTTTGTTTTCTGCATCTAGCATGTCATCTGCATCCAGACTGGAAGATACAGGGATGTCTCTAGGGCCACAGAACTTGAGCATGGACACTTGAGGTTCCCCCCTCTGTTTGAACTCTGCAGTAGTCACAAGGAAAGCCATGTTTCCTAGGCGGAATTTAACTTGTGACCTACTAGAATGGGTGAAAGCAATTTGACATTTATTCTGATGCACCAAGATACACCTGGGTTATTGCTATAACAGTACCCTGAATGTTAAATGCAATTCAAATCTTCATAATACAACTTGATAATAGGGTGGTGTTAATAAAGGGTGGAACTGGAAAGTCTTATTTATCATATCCTTCTATAAAGCATTTTCTCTTCTGTATTACCCTGGCAACACAAATCTGATAGCTGGTTTTCTCTGCCTCCATACACTTGTCTTAAGGTATTTTTCTAACAGGCACTTTGAATGCTAGCTCTATTCCACCCAGACACCACCAGCATGAAATCACTCTATAATGATATATAGGGGGGGGGGGGGGGGGGGGGAGGGGGATTCATCCTGGCCCAATCTCACTCCCATCTCGTCCAAGACTCACAGGTTTTTGTGCACAGCCCTATGGGGCTGCAAAGAAAATTCATGGAGTCATGCGTGCCACACACGCGCTCACTTTCCCATGGGGCGAGACAACTTGTCCCTAGTTGTTGAATCAACCCCGTTGAAGTGAATGGGGAACCCTCATCCCCAGTTACACAAGAACGCTGAAACACATAAAATGATGCAAATAAAGTATATCAAAACTTCTCATACTACAGTATCATCTACAATACACTTTGGGAGGAGATTCAATTACGTGTGAGGTTCTGCGCAATATGCAGCTGTGCACAAGCAAACAGATGTAATGTTATCCTGCCCAGATAACCTGCATTGTATTACCACAAAAGGGGCCTGATTCTGGGTCGCATGCTGTTGCGGCTACATTAGCGTCTGTTGCCATAGGCTCGATTGCGACTTTATGCTAATGCTAGTATAAGCCCTTCCTCTTGTGTACAGCCGTGTGTCTGATTGTGCAAGGACTGAGACGCCCACTTTGAGGACTTTACATTATACCAGGGGTGGGGAACCTTTTTTCTACCTAGGGCCATTTGGATATTTATAAAATCCTTCGGGGGCCATACAAAAATTATCAACTTAAAAATTAGCCTGCCCCCAGTAAATATACCCCCAGTCAGTAGTAATGCCCCAGTAGATATGTCCCCAGTATATATGCCCCCAGACACTTATGTCCCATTAGATATGAAGCAAGTCAGTTGTTATGCCCCATTAGATATGTCCCCAGTCAGTTGTAATGTCCCATTAAATATGCCCCCTAAAAGCAACATTTACACACACACACACACACACACACACACACACACTAAAAGAAAAAAAAAAACCACAATACTCACCAGCCCCACTCCTGCTTCCGGACCGTTACCCTCCGCCTGGCCGCCCGCTCCTCAGAACTACGGGAGAGACGTCATGACATTTCTCCCATAGCACCGCACACGCACACTACCAGAGCCGGAAGCCGGAGTTCAGGAGTGAGCTCCTGCCTCCGAATGCTGCTGAGGGGAAGAAGCCGGGCGCCCGCTAGTAACAAAATCTCAGTGGCGCCCGGCATCTCCCTTGGTTAGGCGAGCCTAGGAGGGCCGGATCATGTGGCTCTGTGGGCCTTATTCGGCCCGCGGGCCTGAGGTTCCCCACCCCTGCATTATACTAAACCATAGATAACACCATCAAAACTTGCAATAGTCCCATGATAGTACTATAGGTGCAGATGCTCTGTCAGAGTATCGCCTCCAATGTGAGTGATTAAGGGTCTGAGGGGTCTACATACTAAGCCTTGCAGAGAGATAAAGTGGAGAGAGATAAAGTACCGGCGAACCAGCTCTTAACTGTCATTTTTCAAACACAGCCTGTAACATGGCAGTTATGAGCTGATTGGCTGGTACTTTATCTCCATCCACTTTATCTCTCTCCAGGGCTTAGTACATAAACCCCTGAGTTCGCAACATGCCTGCGACACTCCCATAGCATGCTAATAAAACAATACATCTCTGTGCATCTGCATTGCCACCTCCTTGTCACCGCCATGGAACGCACAGCACATGTCACAAACTGCGTGTCCCAATCGGCTGTTTTTAGGGATTCTGGTGCATTCGCAGTTGTGAAAAATCTCTCAACTCCGTGAATATGGGCATTGCATGTGACTCAGAATCAAGTCCAAGGTTATTACGATACAATCTAGAAACCTTTGTCATCTTACATGTCTCATTTTTAATCTACAGTATGTCCTTTATCTTTAGATCGTAAGCTTTTTGATCGGGGCTCTCATTTCTTTAGTCGAGTGTTTCTGCAAAAAGGTTAAAGATATGTTGTTATTATTATAATACAGCGGTGGCCAACCAGTGGCTCTTGAGCCACACGTGGCTCTTTCTTTATTCAAATGTGGCTCCCCAAAACTCAAAATCACATGACCACAATAGATACGGAAACTGCTGCACTCCAGCCAGACACACAGCAGCACTATGGGCAATGAGAATTGAGGGAGTCAGATACTAGAGGTAGACACCCACTGGCAAACAGAGGACACATAAGGGGCTGCTGCAATGTCACGAGTTGTAGGGGCTGTGGTGACACATGAGGGTGGGCTGGAGTGACACAAGGGGAACTGGCTGGAGTGACACAGGAAGGTGCTGGGAGTAGTGACACATGGGAGAGCTGGCTGGAGTAACAAAATGTATTTTATATCAGGGGCGTGGTCTAGTAGGCACAAGGCCCCATTTTTGCATGAGGACTTTTGGCTTGATGTCAGCTCTTTGACATACCTAACTCGATTTTTTGGCTCTTTGTCTCTGACAGGTTGGCCACCCATGTTATAATACATTGTATGTATTAATCACTCCACATATTAACCTTGTGAAAGAAGTTTGTGTTTTATAATAAACTAGCTGAAGTACCCGGTGTTTCCTGGGTTTAAATTTTCAGTTATTTAAATGTTCAGTTATGAAGTTCTCAATGAGTTGGATGTAACAGTCAACAATTAAAAATAATTATTAGCTTAGTAACTCTTCCAACACACCCATGAGGTGGCTGCCCAATGTCGTTTTTATTTTTGGGGTGTCGCCAGTAGCCCTGAGGACCCCAACTCCCTAATATGTCTTCTGGGATCCAATGTTACCACTTTGTGAAGTTTTATTCCAAATCTATCCAGTAGAAGGCCCAGAACAGGCTCCCTGGACCACAGTTCTGCCCGGCGCATCCTCCAACGGGAGATTTGACTGGGACCCAACCCCTTAGTATGCCTTCTAGGATCCAGTGTTACCTCTTTGTGAAGTTTTGTCCAAATCCATCCAGTGGAAGACCCCCGAACAGGCACCCTGGGTCACCGTTCCCACGGTGCATTGGGGTTTGACCGTGACCCTAAACCCTTTAAAACCTAGCCAGGATCCAGCCAGAGCACCTTGCATTGGTTTCAACCTAATTGGTGCAGGGGTGTCTGAATGCATAATCGGACAGACTAACAAACAGAGCAATGCATTTTATATATAAGATATATAAAATATGGCCCTGGCCCCGAAAAGGGTTAATTTTTTTAATTGAAACCCTCCCAGCATTTTAAGTTGGACAATGAAGGGTATGTGTAACTGTCAATAATTTCTATTTTCCTCTGACTCTCGTTAATCATGCTCCAAGTCTGCCACTGCCGCATTGCACTAAGCTGCCCTTATCTTTGTCCAGTCACTAACCTTATGTGAGCAGCTTTTCCGGTGATTTCGCCTACTGGTGGTGAGCTGTGTGTTGCCAGAGCTCTGGAAGAGTATGAGACAGGACAACAGCAAAGTGCTGGTATAGGCTGTTGTTACCATTATGACATCACAGCATGACCTAACAGACAGAGACACACAAACAGACCAATGCTTTTTCTATATACATTTTCATGATCAGTGCCCTGGCCCCGCAAAGGGGTGGATTTTTTTCACTTGAAACCCCACCAGTATTTTAAGTTGGATATTAAAGGGTATGTGTACCAAGTTTGGTCCAGATCCATCAAGGCATGTAGGAACCTATGAAGAACAAACATACAAATATTTATTTATTTATTTATATATATATATATATATATATATATATATTAACAGTTTCTTATATAGCGCAGCATATTCCTTTGTGCTTTACAATTAGAACAACAGTAATAGAACAAAACTGGGTAAAAACAGACAGACATAGAGGTAGGAAGGCCCTGCTCGCAAGCTTACAATCTATGCAGTATATACATACTTTGACATATATATTATATAGTGTTTTTGCCCGCGGCTTCGCCCGCATGGAACTCTTAAGGCACTATTTTCATTGCGCCCATCTTCAAGTTTAAGTTCACTACCCCTTCTCACACCCCGTGCTGATGGGGGCTGAACTTGGACTGATACAGTATCTGAAGTGTCAGTATTCATCTCAGCGACCTCATAAACTATGGATTTTTACATGTCACCCCATTCCCACCCCCACCTCTAGGGGTGCTAGGGGTGTCTTACCCCCCACAGTATTTTTTTCCAGATCGTAAGTCAACACAGTGGTGCAAAAAAGTATTTGGACAGCCACCGTTTGTGCAAGTTGACCCACTTAAAAAGATGAGAGAGGTCTGTACTTTCCATCATAGGTACACTTCAACTGTGAGAGACAGAATCTGAAGAAAAAAAAAAAAACAGGAAATCACATTGTATGATTTTTAAACAGTTTATTTGTATATTCTTGCGGAAAATAAATATTTGGACAATCAAAAAGTTTAACTCACTACTTTGTAATATAACCTCGGTTGTCAATTACAGAGGTCAAACGTTTCCTGTAGTTCTTGACCAGGTTTGCACACACTGTAGCAGGTATTTTGGCCCACTCTTCCATGCAGATCTTTTCTAGATCTGTCATGTTTTGGGGCTGTCGCCGGGCAACACGGACTTTCAACTCCCTCCACAAATTTTCTACTGGGTTGAGGTCTGGAAACTGGCTAGGCCACTCCAGGACCTTGAAATGCTTCTTACGGAGCCACTCCTTAGTTGCCCGGGCGGTGTGTTTGGGGTCATTGTCATTGCTGGAAGACCCAGCCACGTTCCATCTTCAATGCTCTTACTGAGGGAAGGAGGTTTTTGCCCAAAATCTCACGATACATGGCCCTATTCATCCTCTCCTTAATACGGATCAGTCGTCCTGTCCCCTTTGCAGAAAAGCAGCCCCAAAGCATGATGTTTCCACCCCCATGCTTCACAGTGGGTATGGTGTTCTTGGGATGCCATTTATTATTCTTCTCCCTCCAAACACGACGAGTGGAGTTTATACCAAAAAGTTCGATTTTGCTCTCATCTGACCACATTACATTCTCCCAATCCTCCTCTGGATCATCCAGATGGTCACTGGTAAACTTTAGACGGGCCTGGACATGTGCTGGCTTAAGCAGGGGGACCTTTTGGGCGCTGCAGGATTTCAATCCATGACGACGTAGTGTGTTACTAATGGTAACCTTTGTGACTGTGGTCCCAGCTCTCTTGAGGTCATTGACCAGGTCCCCCCTTGTAGTTCTGGGCTGATTTCTCACCGTTCTCAAGATCATTGATACCCCACGAGGTGAGATCTTGCATGGAGCCCCAGATCGAGGGAGATTGTCAGTGATCTTGTATTTCTTCCATTTTTTTATAATTGCGCCAACAGTAGATCTCTTCTCACCAAGCTGCTTGCCTATTGTCTTGTGCAGCCTTGTGCAGCTCCACAATTTTGTCCCTGGTGTCCTTAGACAGCTCTCTGGTCTTGGCCATGATGGAGAGGTAGCAGTTTGACTGTTTGAGAGTGTGGACAGGTGTCTTTTATACAGATAACCAGTACACACAGGTGCCATTAATACAGGTAACGAGTGGAGGATAAAAGAGCTTCTTAAAGAAGAAGTAACAGGTCTGTGAGAGCCAAAAAATCTTGCTGCTTGGTAGGTGTCCAAATATTTATAAGAATATACAAGTAAATTGTTTAAAAATCATACAGTGTGATTTCCTAGGTTTTTTTTAATTCAGATTCTGTCTCTCACAGTTGAAGTGTACAGATGATGGAAATTACAGACCTCTCTCATCTTTTTAAGTGGGTCAACTTGCACAATTTGTCCAAATACTTTTTTGCCCCACTGTATGTGTACCAAGTTTGGTGTAAAAGCTCAATAAGATGCACTCACCAGGGTCTTTTTAAAGAGTAACTCCAGTGAGCCTTTATTTACTCACATCACCAGTGCAGACATACAGGTCGACGTTTCGGCTGCTAAACACAGTCTTCCTCAAGACATCCCACCAGTAGGAGAGACAGAAGCATACTGAGCAGCTCTCAATATGCTTCTGTCTCTCCTACTGGTGGGATGTCTTGAGGAAGGCTGTGTTTAGCAGCCGAAACGTTGACCTGTATGTCCGCACTGGTGATGTGAGTAAATAAAGGCTCACTGGAGTTACTCTTTAAAAAGACCCTGGTGAGTGCACCTTATTGAAATGGATATTACTTGAACTGCTCAAGGAAGAGTATTGGGACTGCACCCCAGGCAGTTGTGACCTATGACCGTGTGTGTGCCAACCACATTCTGGAATCAATCTCTCTCTCACTATATATATAAAGAATCCAGAAGGGCGGCACTATATATATATATATATATTGTAACACTGTAGGGGTGCAAGGCGCCTTTTCCTGGGGAATATGGCCGCACGCAGCAGCTGAGGAACAACACAAGTCCAGTTTCTGGTACAACTGACCCCGGCCAGTTTTATTGAAACAGAAAATAAAACAAACCCCAAAATAAAAATACCTTGCCTGTCCGGCACTAACTAAACATAAGATGTTCCTAACTGTCACTAAACAAAACACAGAGTTCTTCAGTACATACTGTATAGCTTACTTGCATCAGAAAGCGTGTCTCTCACACACAGATCCTGCAGCCTTCCCAGGCAGTCTGCCCATACTAATCAGGTTAGAAGCACTATATCACTCTTACACAGCTGAAACCCTGATTAGCCCTCTGTGAGGCCAAAGACCCGAACTGGGCCCAATGTCTAGAACTCGCCTTATCTCTCTCTCAGAGCCTTTACCCAGCTTTTACAGCAAACTGAAAAGGTTCAGACAAAACAAAAAGCATTTTTCCTAGAAGTTAACATTTTCTAAAACATGTAAGACAAGAACCTGGGACAAATATACCTGCCCTCAAACACTATCCCAGTGTTCTTGTCACATATCCCCCTCCCCTGTTTCGACCTAGGGGCCGGAACACTTGTAGCCCCCAAACAGAAGATGCGAGACAATGCATCTGCGTTGGCCAATTGTGTTCCCGGTCTATGTTCGACAGTAAACTTAAAGTCCTGCAACGCTAGAAACCATCTAGTTACACGAGCATTCTTGCCTCTATTTACATACATCCATTTTAAAGGGGCATGGTCTGTCACTAGTCTGAATTGTCTACCCAAGAGGTAATATCTCAAGGTATCTAGTGCCCACTTAATGGCCAAAGCCTCCTTTTCCACAATGGCATACCTTTTTTCATGCTCATTGAGTTTCCTACTCAAATAAATGATAGGGTGTTCGTCCCCATCTCTGGTTTGGGACAGCACAGCACCTATCCCTACCTCTGAGGCATCTGTCTGTACCACAAATTCTTTTGAAAAATCTGGTGTTATCAACACCGGTTGTGAACACAAAGCCACTTTTAACGCTTGGAACGCCTTTTCTGCATCAGGGTTCCATTTCACCACATTTGACTGCTTCCCTTTGGTAAGGTCTGACAACGGCACCGCTGTGGTCGCAAAATTAGGAATAAACCGTCTATAGTACCCAGTAATTCCCAAAAAAGCCCTTACCTGTTTTTTATTCACTGGACGAGGCCAGTTTTGAATAGCATCAACTTTATTCAATTGGGGCCTAATCAGACCTCTGCCTATGGTGAAGCCCAAGTATTTGACCTCCTCCATTGCGAGGCAGCACTTCTTTGGGTTAGCAGTTAACCCTGCCTCTCTGATTGAGTCCAGTACTGCTTGTACTTTAACCAAATGTGACCCCCAGTCTGTACTGTGAATTACCACATCATCCAAATAGGCAGCTGCATATTTTCTATGGGGCCTCAAAATTTTATCCATCGCCCGTTGAAAGGTTGCTGGAGCCCCATGCAACCCAAAGGGTAACATCTTATACTGGTACAGCCCCTCCGGAACCGAAAAGGCTGTTTTTTCTTTGGCGCTATCAGATAAAGGTATTTGCCAGTAACCTTTGGTCAGGTCCAATGTGGTGAGAAACCTGGCGGTTCCCAGCCTTTCTACAAGCTCATCCACACGGGGCATGGGGTATGCGTCAAACTTGGACACCTCATTTAACTTACGAAAGTCATTACAGAAGCGTATGCTACCGTCGGGCTTCGGGATGAGCACTATGGGACTGGACCACTCACTGTTAGACTCCTCTATGACTCCAAGTTCTAACATGGTTTTAACTTCCTTAGAAATAGCTTCTCGCTGAGCTTCAGGAATCCTATATGGCTTTAAATGAACCCTGACCCCTGGTTCTGTGACAATGTCATGTTTTATTATGGTCGTTCGGCCAGGCAGCTCTGAAAATACCTCCCTATTTTGGATGAGAAATTCTTTAACCTGATTGTTCTGATCAGCTGATAATGTCTCTGACACCTTCACTGCGGGAAGCAACCGGGGTGAAGACACCGAAGGGCAAGGCTCCGCTGACAGAGACAACCTATCTTTCCAGGGTTTGATTAAGTTAACATGGTAGATCTGTTCGGGTTTTCTCTTTCCCGGCTGGTATACTTTGTAATTAACCTCATTCACTTTTTCCCTAATCTCAAATGGACCCTGCCATTTAGCTAGGAATTTGCTTTCCACAGTGGGTACCAAAACAAGAACTCTATCTCCAGGAGCAAATTCCCGTATCTTGGCACTCCGGTTATAGACCCTCTGTTGAGCACTTTGGGCCTGTTCCATGTGCTCTCTGACAACAGGTACCACGGCTGCAATCCTATCCTGCATTTGTGTTACATGCTCAATAACGCTTCTATAAGGAGTGGGCTGTCCTTCCCACGTCTCTTTGGCAACATCCAACAGCCCTCTGGGGTGTCTACCATACAACAAATCAAATGGAGAAAACCCCGTAGAGGACTGAGGAACTTCTCTGATGGCCATTAACAAGTAGGGCAACAAACAATCCCAGTTTTTCCCATCTCTCTCAACAACCTTTTTTAACATACTTTTTAATGTTTTATTAAACCTTTCCACCAACCCGTCAGTTTGGGGATGGTAGATGGACGTCCTGAGGTGAGTGACCTTAAATAACTTGCACAATTCTTTCATGATCCTTGACATAAATGGAGTACCTTGGTCAGTCAAAATTTCTTTTGGTATTCCCACTCTACTAAATACCTGCACCAGCTACCTAGCTATCGCCTTGGTTGTGATAGTGCGTAAAGGGACAGCCTCAGGATATCGAGTGGCATAGTCCATAATTACCAGGATATACTGATGGCCCCGAGCAGACTTTAACAAGGGCCCCACGAGATCCATGGCTATTCTGTCAAACGGGACCTCTATAATAGGCATGGGAACTAGTGGGCTCCTGAAATGGGGTCTAGGGGCATGATACTGGCATTCAGGACAGGAAGAACAATATTCAGACACTTCTTTATAAACCCCTGGCCAAAAGAACCTTTGTAAAACTCTTTCAGTGGTTTTTTCTGCCCCTAAATGTCCTGCGGTAACGTGACTATGAGCTAAATCTAGTACCGTTCTCCGATAAGGCTGGGGAACTACCAGCTGTTCCACCACATCCTCACCCCTTTTGACAATGTGGTACAAGAGCTCATTACAGATGGCCATGTGGGGATACGTAACCCTGTCACCTGGTACCACAGGTTCCCCATTAACAATCTTAACATTCTCTCTAGCCTTTATTAAGGTAGGATCCTTTAACTGTTCAGACGCAAACAGATCCTTCTTTACCTCCAGGTCAGGCACGCTTTCAGTTCTAACTACTATGTCTCTGTTCCCGGCAAGAGGGTCCTCACTGGACTCCCCATCTGTCACTTCCCCAGCCAAACTAGCAAAAGGCAAAGGGCCAGAAAGTTCCGAAGACCCACGTACATCCAAAAAATCACCGGTATTATCAACTGGCTTTTTACTTCTCACATCTGTTGATAACTGTGATTCCCACAGTTTCCAAAAATGAGGAAAATCCCTCCCTATTATGGCCTCATGCACCAAGGTAGGGACCAGTCCCACTTTAACCATTGCTGACCCACAACAAGTTTCTATATTCACCTCAGCAGTGGCATAATATTGGGTATCCCCATGTATGCAAGTTACCCCAATAGGTATTTGCTGGACCTTTAAGGGGTTCACTAACCCAGCTTTCACGAGGGTAACTAAACTTCCTGAATCTAGCAAGGCCTCTACCCGGTTACCTTCTAAGAACACATCACACATTTGTTTTTCCAGCTCAGGTGAAGGTACCACAGTACAGGCTAACCTAGCAAAGAAAGACATTCTGCGACATTCAAAGGCAGCATCACATTGCATGGGTTCTTGCGTGACTGGGCAATTGGCAATAACATGACCTGGCATACCACACCTAAAACATTTAACCACACGATTACCAACCCATTTGGGCAGCATAGACCGTTCTAGCCCCATTGGCCTGTTTCCAGGGCCAGTGTTTACAGTCTCTCCAGCCTTGCGTTCTCTTAACCGCCCAGCAACGTTTTCCCACGGAACAGTCTTACCAGTCTTTACTGAAGGGCGCTGTCGAGGATCTATGGGTTGCTGGGTGGTCATCAGTAGTTCCTCTGCTGCCAAATACCTCTCTACCATGTCCACTAATTGGTCAGCAGTACCCGGGTTTCCATGGCTCACCCACTTGCGCAGGACCATGGGCAAAGATCTCAAGTAGCGGTCCATGACGACTCTTTCCACCATCTGGGGACCAGTTAATGTCTCTGGCTGCAGCCATTTTTTTGTTAGCTGAATAAGGTCGTGCATCTGGGAGCGCGGAGGCTTCTCCATGGCGTACAGCCAACGGTGCACCCGTTGCGCTCGTACTGACAGCGTGACTCCCAGGCGGGTCAGATCTCAGTCTTTAGTTTATCATAGTCCCGAGCCTCAGCAGGGCTTAAATCAAAGTAAGCTTTTTGGGGCTCACCTGACAGGAAAGGTGCCAGCAGACTGGCCCACTGTGCTTTCGGCCAGTTCTCACGCTCGGCAGTCCTTTCAAACGTGGTCAGATAGGCCTCCACATCATCAGCCTCTGTCATTTTCTGCAGGAAGTGACTGGCCCGTATAGAACTAGAGCTGGTTGGAGCACTGACGGCCACATCTCCAACCCGAGCTGCAAGTCTCTGCACCACTTCTGCTAAGGCCTCTCTATCCTGACGCTGTAGTCTCCAATTTTCCTCCATTGCCACCTGCTGCTGTCGGTTGGCCTCCTGCTGAGCCGCTGTAGCTTGCAGCAAGGCTTTAAGCAGATCCTCCATGTCGACAGATTTTTCAGGCGGCTTTGCAGCTGCTTTCACCCAGGACATATATCAAACCCTCAGGGGTGAGTCTCAGTAACTTCACACTGGGCTGTATCTGCATAAACCACCGTTTTCTGCAGGCCTCACAAAGCTGCTGCTTTCACTTATGCGCAGAACGGCCTGCTCGCATTCTCCACCAAGTTGTAACACTGTAGGGGTGCAAGGCGCCTTTTCCTGGGGAATATGGCCGCACGCAGCAGCTGAGGAACAACACAAGTCCAGTTTCTGGTACAACTGACCCCGGCCAGTTTTATTGAAACAGAAAATAAAACAAACCCCAAAATAAAAATACCTTGCCTGTCCGGCACTAACTAAACATAAGATGTTCCTAACTGTCACTAAACAAAACACAGAGTTCTTCAGTACATACTGTATAGCTTACTTGCATCAGAAAGCGTGTCTCTCACACACAGATCCTGCAGCCTTCCCAGGCAGTCTGCCCATACTAATCAGGTTAGAAGCACTATATCACTCTTACACAGCTGAAACCCTGATTAGCCCTCTGTGAGGCCAAAGACCCGAACTGGGCCCAATGTCTAGAACTCGCCTTATCTCTCTCTCAGAGCCTTTACCCAGCTTTTACAGCAAACTGAAAAGGTTCAGACAAAACAAAAAGCATTTTTCCTAGAAGTTAACATTTTCTAAAACATGTAAGACAAGAACCTGGGACAAATATACCTGCCCTCAAACACTATCCCAGTGTTCTTGTCACAATATATATATATATATATATATGATGCAGAGGGTCCGGCACTCCAATAACTCTTTCAATGTTCTCAGTAAAATTGAAACGTTGAAGTTTGGACAGTGGTGATTTCTTCCTTGTCAGTCTGAGTGCCGCACGCCGCCTGCATTGTATATATATATATATTAGCTTTATGATAATATATATAAAGCTAATAAATGTTACATGTAAATAGACTCTGCAAATAAAAATGTCATAATTGCATGTTTAAATGTTCAATGTCAGCGCCCTCTGCTGCAGGTTTATATTTATTACAACTGGAATTTTTTTTTTTTTTTTACAATACTTCTTATCATGATAGTTGTTGAGCAACAGGTGGCTCAAGAGTTACAATGTGTCCCTTAGTGCCACTTGTACTTTCTCTTCAATTCAGTTCTAAGTGTTTGTGACTATGGGCCTAATTCAGAGCCGATCGTAGATGTGTGAAAAAATGCACATCTACAATCAAAATCTCTGACATGCAGGGGGATGCCAAGCATAGGGCTATTCCGCCCTCCCCCCCCCCTCCCTTGCAGACGTGCAAAAGCATTGCACAGCGGCAATGCTTTCACACCTGGTGAGTAGCTCCCTGCCTACGTGAAGGCAGGTGGCTACCCGCCATGTTTTTGGTCATGTAGCCGCCGCAGCCCGCCCCGCAAACAGTCTGGACATGCCTGTGTTGTCTGGGCCGTCGACATGCCCTGCGACCGCAATCAGGCAGAGGTGATTGCACCAGGGAGATGCCTTTGCATGTCACGTGTGCGCACGCGCAGTGCGGCTGCTGCACGTGTGCACACAGCACAGGGCTTCAGGGCGGCTCCTTAGTGGCTGATATTGAATACATCACGGCTGTTGATGTGAACTTTGGATGAGGTTTGGAAAGTACAATGTGAGTATGTTTATCATGGTGACATATTAGTGATGCTGACATGTTGGAAATGAAAGGTTGGGGTCCTTCGGGAGCTCCTATTTCTAGACCCTCCAGTGTCAGCGTTGCTGACAGTTTAAAGTTTGTTACTTAGCAACCGATTCATAGCATTCTTCACAGCTCACTGTTCTCTCCCCGAGTTTTTTGTATTATAAGAAAAGGGGAGAGAAACATTTCACACAATGACGTTGACAGTCTATTATGTGCAGATAAGTGTGGGACTCACTCGTGTCTTGAACACTAGTATGAATCAGGATCTTTGACACCTTCCTGTGTTATAGTATTTTCCATCAAAATATAAATGTATTTAAAAAAAATGTTTCAATAAAGGTGAGAAAATGTCTTACCTAGTGATGTGCACCGGACATTTTTCGGGTTTTGCGTTTTGGTTTTGGATTCGGTTCCGCGGCCGTGTTTTGGATACGGACGCGTTTTGGCAAAACCTCACCGAAAATTTTTTGTCGGATTCGGGTGTTTTGTTCAAAAAACCCTAAAAAACAGCTTAAATCATAGAATTTGGGGGCCATTTTGATCCCATAGTATTATTAACCTCAATAACCATAATTTCCACTCATTTCCAGTCTATTCTGAACACCTCACACCTCACAATATTATTTTTAGTCCTAAAATTTGCACCGAGGTCGCTGGATGGCTAAGCTAAGCGACACAAGTGGCCGACTCAATCACCTGGCATATCTAGGAGTGGCACTGCAGTGTCAGGCAGGATGGCACTTCAAAAAAATAGTCCCCAAACAGCACATTATGCAAAGAAAAAAAGAGGCGCACCAAGGTCGCTGTGTGACTAAGCTAAGCGACACAAGTGGCCGACACAAACACCTGGCCCATCTAGGAGTGGCACTGCAGTGTCAGACAGGATGGCACTTCAAAAAAATTGTCCCCACACCACATGATGCAAAGAAAAAAAGAGGCGCACCAAGGTCGCTGTGTAACTAAGCTAAGCGACACAAGTGGCCGACACAAACACCTGGCCCATCTAGGAGTGGCACTGCAGTGTCAGACAGGATGGCACTTCAAAAAAATAGTCTCCAAACAGCACATGATGCAAAGAAAAAAAGAGGCGCACCAAGGTCGCTGTGTGACTAAGCTAAGCGACACAAGTGGCCGACACAAACACCTGGCCCATCTAGGAGTGGCACTGCAGTGTCAGACAGGATGGCACTTCAAAAAAATTGTCCCCAAACCACATGATGTAAAGAAAAAAAGAGGCGCACCAAGGTCGCTGTGTAACTAAGCTAAGCGACACAAGTGGCCGACACAAACACCTGGCCCATCTAGGAGTGGCACTGCAGTGTCAGACAGGATGGCACTTCAAAAAAATTGTCCCCAAACAGCACATGATGCAAAGAAAAAAAGAGGCGCACCAAGGTCGCTGTGTGACTAAGCTAAGCGACTCAAGTGGCTGACACAAACACCTGGCCCATCTAGGAGTGGCACTGCAGTGTCAGACAGGATGGCACTTCAAAAAAATTGTCCCCAAACAGCACATGATGCAAAGAAAAAAAGAGGCGCACCAAGGTCGCTGTGTGACTAAGCTAAGCGACACAAGTGGCCGACACAAACACCTGGCCCATCTAGGAGTGGCACTGCAGTGTCAGACAGGATGGCACTTCAAAAAAATTGTCCCCAAACAGCACATGATGCAAAGAAAAAAAGAGGCGCACCAAGGTCGCTGTGTGACTAAGCTAAGCGACACAAGTGGCCGACACAAACACCTGGCCCATCTAGGAGTGGCACTGCAGTGTCAGACAGGATGGCACTTCAAAAAAATTGTCCCCAAACAGCACATGATGCAAAGAAAAAAAGAGGCGCACCAAGGTCGCTGTGTGACTAAGCTAAGCGACACAAGTGGCCGACACAAACACCTGGCCCATCTAGGAGTGGCACTGCAGTTTTCTAGCGAGAGGATGAGTGCTTCCATCCTCATGTGAATCTGAACCACTAGCCATGAACATAGGCCAGGGCCTTAGCCGTTCCTTGCCACTCCGTGCCGTAAATGGCATATTGGCAAGTTTACGCTTCTCATCAGACGCTTTCAATTTTGATTTTTGGGTCATTTTACTGAACTTTTGTTTTTTGGATTTTACATGCTCTCTACTATGACATTGAGCATCGGCCTTGGCAGACGACGTTGATGGCATTTCATCGTCTCGGCCATGACTAGTGGCAGCAGCTTCAGCACGAGGTGGAAGTGGATCTTGATCTTTCCCTATTTTAACCTCCACATTTTTGTTCTCCATTTTTTAATGTGTGGAATTATATGCCAGTATCAATAGCAATGGCCTACTACTATATATACTGCGCACAACTAAACTGCACCACAGGTATAGAATGTAGATGGATAGTATACTTAATGACGACACAGAGGTAGGTACAGCAGTGGCCTTCCGTACCGTACTGCTATATATACTGGTGGTCACTGTGTCAGCAAACTGCAAAACTAAAATGCACCACAGGTATAGAATGTAGATATATAGTATAATTAATGACGACACAGAGGTAGGTACAGCAGTGGCCTTCCGTACCATACTGCTATATATATATATATATATATATATACTGGTGGTCAGTGTGTCAGCAAACTGCAAAACTAAAATGTACCACAGGTATAGAATGTAGATGGATAGTATACTTAATGATGACACAGAGGTAGGTACAGCAGTGGCCTTCCGTACCGTACTGCTATATATAGTATACTGGTGGTCACTGTGTCAGCAAACTGCAAAACTAAAATGCACCACAGGTATAGAATGTAGATGGATAGTATACTTAATGACGACACAGAGGTAGGTACAGCAGTGGCCTTCCGTACCGTACTGCTATATATAGTATACTGGTGGTCACTGTGTCAGCAACCTGCAAAACTAAAATGCACCACAGGTATAGAATGTAGATGGATAGTATACTTAATGACGACACAGAGGTAGGTACAGCAGTGGCCTTCCGTACCGTACTGCTATATATACTGGTGGTCACTGTGTCAGCAAACTGCAAAACTAAAATGCACCACAGGTATAGAATGTAGATGGATAGTATACTTAATGACGACACAGAGGTAGGTACAGCAGTGGCCTTCCGTACCGTACTGCTATATATACTGGTGGTCACTGTGTCAGCAAACTGCAAAACTAAAATGCACCACAGGTATAGAATGTAGATGGATAGTATACTTAATGACGACACAGAGGTAGGTACAGCAGTGGCCTTCCGTACCGTACTGCTATATATACTGGTGGTCACTGTGTAAGCAAACTGCCAAACTAAAATGCACCACAGGTATAGAATGTAGATGGATAGTATACTTAATGATGACACAGAGGTAGGTACAGCAGTGGCCTTCCGTACCGTACTGCTATATATACTGGTGGTCACTGTGTCAGCAAACTGCAAAACTAAAATGCACCACAGGTATAGAATGTAGATGGATAGTATACTTGACGACACAGAGGTAGGTACAGCAGTGGCCTTCCGTACCGTACTGCTAAATATACTGGTGGTCAGTGTGTCAGCAAACTGCAAAACTAAAATGCACCACAGGTATAGAATGTAGATGGATAGTATACTTAATGACGACACAGAGGTAGGTACAGCAGTGGCCTTCCGTACCGTACTGCTATATATACTGGTGGTCACTGTGTCAGCAAACTGCACAACTGAAATGCACCACAGGTATAGAATCTAGATGGATAGTATACTTGACGACACAGAGGTAGGTACAGCAGTGGCCTACTGTACCGTAATTCTATATATTATATACTGGTGGTCACTGGTCAGCAAAACTCTGCACTGTACTCCTCCTATATAAGATTATACTGGTGGTCCCCAGTCCCCACAATAAAGCAGCACACTGAGCACAGATATGGAGTGTTTTTCAGGCAGACAACGTATACTGGTGGTCACTGTCAGCAAACTCTGCACTGTACTCCTGCTATATAATACAGCTGCTCCCCAGTCCCCACAATCAAGCAGTGTGAGCACAGATATATGCAGCACACTGAGCACAGATAAGGAGCATTTTTTTCAGGCAGAGAACGGATAAAACTGGTGGTCACTGATCAGCAAAACTCTGCACTGTACTCCTCCTATATTATACAGCTGCTCCCCAGTCCTCCCCACAATTAAGCAATAAAGCACAATCAAGTTCAACTATAACGGAGAGGACGCCAGCCACGTCCTCTCCCTAACATTTCCAATGCACGAGTGAAAATAGCGGCAACGCGCGGCTGCTTATATAGAATCCGAATCTCGCGAGAATCCGTCAGCGGGATGATGACGTTCGGGCGAGCTCTGGTTAACCGAGCCATACGAAAGAATCCGAGTATGGCTCGGACCCGTGTAAAAAGGGTGAAGTTCGGGGGGGTTCGGTTTCCAAGAAACCGAACCCGCTCATCACTAGTCTTACCTACAAAGAAATAGGAAACACATAACCAAAACATACAAAAAGCATTGAAACATCTTAGATCTGTGCATGTCTTAAGGGGGGTACAAACAGAGCAATGTTCACTTAATTTCTAAGCAATCTGTTGTGTTGAGGCGCAGGGTGTGGGGGAGGGGTGGTGTCTTTGTGGAAGGTGTGCGGCAGGTATGGAGATAGCTTGGACGGGGGATATCCTTGTGAGGTGGATGTTGCCGAGTCGGGTGCGTTGTCGTGGTGGGTCTCAAAATAAAAATCTGGATGTGTAGGATTGAAAGGGGTTGGGTGCATTGAGGTGGAGGGTCAGTGGTGGAGGTAGTGATAGGTTTAGGGGGGGTTGGTGCTGGTTTGTGGAGGGTGGTAAAGGTAGTATGGTTGGTGGTTGCGAGGGATCTGTGGAGTGGGGTGGGTGTCACTGATATGCAGTGGGTGGTGGATGACAGACCGGGTGCGGGCAAGACCGTGGATGGGGGTGGGCGACTGTATATGCTGCGGCCTAGAGGTGAGGGATGGGGGAGAGGCGTGGAGGAGGTGTGGTTCGGGGAGTTGTGGGTGCGTGGGCCAGGGTGATGTGGGATGGTGTCCGAAGGAGCCATGGGTGGTGGAGGGCCACATGGGGTGGGTGGGTGGATGGGGGAGGGTATTGGCTGGTGTGGTGTGTGCACGCAGGGGGAGGGAGGGGGGTAGGTGGATGGGGAAGGTTGTGTTGAGGTGCAGGTGGTGGTGTATTTGTGGAAGGTGGGTGTCTGGTATGGGGATAGCTTGGTTGTGGGATGGCCTTGTGAGGTGCAGTGGGTGTTGCACAGCTGGATGGGTTGTGGTGGTAGGTCCCAAAAGTAAATATTGTGTGTTTTTATTTGAAGGGGGGAGGGTGAAGTGAGGTGGAGGTGTGTATACGTGCTGTTGTTTCCCTCTGATGTAGGTAGTGACTGCCCAGGGGTATGGGTGGTTGCAAAAGGGGCCTGTGGATGGGGGTGTGTTTATAGAGGCGCTGTTGCAAATGGGGTGTGTCGATGCAGTGAGTGGTGGAGTGTTGGCTGTGGGGGGGATGGAAATGGTTCAGGAGGAAGGGAGGTGCTGTGTGTGAGTGTGGAATGTTTGGTGGAGAGGTGGGGTCAGAGGGGTTGCAGCGTATGGCAGAGGGTGTTGATAGGTGCTTGTTGGGGGGGAGGGTCAAGTGTTTGATGGTCAGGTGTGGAGGATATATTGCATTTTGGGTGGTTTTGTGCTGGATTGTGGAGGGTGGTGAAGGTAATGTGGTTAACGGAGTGGGGGTTGTGAGTGGTACGTGGATTGTGTTGGGGGTCCGTGAGGTGCCGTTGGTGTTGGATGATGGGGTGCGGGCAAGATGGTGGTTTGTGGTTGTGGACTGTATATGCTGTAGCATAGGGGTGAGGGATGGTATAGGGGAAAGAAGGTGTTGCTGTTGGTGGAGTTGTGTGTGTGGGGTCCAGGGAGATGGGGAAGGGTGTCCTAAGGTGCCATGTGTGGGAGAGTTCCACATTGGGTGGGTGGATGGTGGGGTTGGTATTGGGTGGGGTGGTGTGTGTAGGGGAGGGTGAGGGAGTGGGTTAGGCATATGGGGAAGGCTCTGTTGAGGTGCTGGTGGAGGGGTGTTGTATTTGAGGAAGGTGGGTGGGAGGTATGGGCCTAGTTTGGATGTGGGATGGGCTTGTGGGGAGTGGTGGGTGTTGCATGTGGGGCGAGGGGTTTGTTGTGGGTGTGCATGGGTTTATTTGTTGTGGTGGTGTGAGGGTAAGGGGTTCATGAGGTGTTGGGGGTTGAGTGTAGGATATGTAGGGATGGGGAAGGGATTGTGTGTGTTTGGGGGGGTGGAATGTTCGTGTGTGTGAAGGAGAAGAGGATGCGGTGGTGGAAGCTCAGGTGGGGTGGTGTGATGAAATTTGGAGGTGTGCCTCTGGGGTGTGTGTCTGTAGCATATGCGGGTAGTGGGAACTCCCTGCCTGCTGCACTGAATTAATCGTTTGGCTGCTGAGGGAGGGAGCTTCCGCTCAGCAGCACTGTGGCTGGAGCAGTGTCCCGTCCTGGCTCGGGTCGGGTGCGTCTGGCCCTTGTGAAAGGAGGGATGTCTCCACAGTGTGTGCCTGGAGCCAGGGATGTGAATGGGGGTGGCGGCACGCGTGTTCCCGGAGTTGCGGGCTGGCTGTCAGGCGGGTGGCATAGTGGTGTGTCTGGAGCGGAGTGTGGTGCGAGGCGAAGTGGGAGCAGGAGGGAGCTCTGTATGTGCTGCGCTGGGGTTTGGTAAGTGTGTGCTCCTTGTTCCATCCCGCTGTAACTGCTCGGCGCCAGCTGCCGCCCTGCGCGACCCCCCACTGGCTGGATGCAGTAGGGGGTGATATGGGGCTGCATAAGGGTGTGGCGGGCATCCTCCCGGTGTAAGCAAGTCCCCTCCGCATAGCCTGTGTTGCCCTCCCTGCTGCTGCTGACTGGAGCTGTGTGTGGTGGTACTGGTGGCCATGGCCACCCCCGTATAATGTAGTTAGTGTCAAGGGGCATCTTTTAACTGACTCTGCTGGCACAGGGCATGGTGTGTCTCCCTGCAGAGGCTGTTGACTCCGCCCTGCACTGTGACTCTGCCCAGCGTTAGACACACAGGCACAGAGTCACAGATCTGGGCTATTATATAGGAGATTGTTCTACTTTCAAAACAATTCTTAAATTAAAGAAAAATAAATTTGTTAAAAGTGGCAGACTACTGCGTATGCGCTTATCTATTGAAAAGGTATTTTCAATGTGTGTGGTATGGGCATCTCTTAACTTAGGTACCTACCTTTGTATACTGTACACCCTGCAACGATTATAGATACACCAATGAGTGTCAGTGATCTTGTAGGCAGTGGTTCAAGAAACAAGGGGGGGGGGGGGGGGGGCGGAGTATTTGGGGAAGGTTGTTGGGCAGTTAGAGTTATAAGTATGTGGGATCAATTTGGGGGGAAACCAGAGGCATGATGACTATGATAATAGCCATTAGAGAAGGCATTAAGAGAAGTGATATGTTTGCATGATCCTTTGAAAGAGTACATGGAGAGGCTGCAGTCAGCCTAGTCAAACAGGACACCTGCTCTAATCAGCTGTATATGGGGAAGGAAGGACCTCTCAGTCTCGGGGCAAAATACATGGATTAAAAGCTAGCCAATTAGGACAGAGCTGATGTGGAGCCTAGCCTTTACAAAGATGCTGGTACCTGTGGTTGGGGTGAGTGTCACTTGACCAGCTGGCCAATCTGATAGTCAGTGTAAGTTTAGTGCTAGTGCGAAGAAAAATACTAGTTTGTTGGTGTACAGTAAACTGTCATCCTGACAAATATGTGAGCATCATCTTGAATGTGTCAACCTCTGGTATTAGGTTATTTAGATGAATGGGCACTGTGTGGGTTCTGATATTGGTTTGAGGCCATTGGGTGTTTTAAATGGGAAATCTGAAGGGTGGCTTGAAGTTCACATATTTAGGGGGTGTGGTCAGGGCCAGATTAACAATGGGGCAGATAGAGCTACTGCTCTAGGCCTCCACATAAAAATAGGCCCCTAATCATGACAGTATGATGATAACAAGCCACCTACTGTAGCTGCCAACACGATCAGCCATAAATTGTAAGTATTAAAATTGTATTTTAAGTTTTATCACAAAATTCAGCAATTTTTCTATTTTTCTGCCTTTTGTGAGACAGTGGGTCTGATAGTGTAGGAGTGTACACACCCACATGGTACTGACCACACCCACTCAGCACTGGTCACAGCTCCTCCCCTTCTCACTATTGGTCTGTAAAACATTTTCAGCCCCAGGTTCATGTGGCCCTTCATCCCCTGGGTATGGTAAATCTTTATATGATTAATTGTATTGCTCTGATTTATTCGGATTAAGCCTGATGTGATCTTTTGGAAGGTTGACTGTATCTGCTTGCCCATTACTGGCCTATACTGCACCTATTACAAACCAGCTCTCTTTTGTCCTGAAACTATAATTTAGATGCAATTGCTGTTCTGTACCAGAGCTGGCCCTGACCTATTTAGTGCCCTAGGCAAGATTTTGTCTGGTGAAGCTGTGGCTGATTAAAACCAGGTGAAATGGAGTCTTAAAGTCAGCCAGCCACAGAACTTGTGTAATTAATATGTGTCTAGAATTAAAGGGATGAGGTGGCAACCCTACCCATGTGCCAACTCCATCTCGGCCCCCTCCTCTCTAGCCGGCTGTGCAGGTCTCGTGGAAAATGTTGTGGCGACCATTTTCCCAGTGATTTCCTTGCTGTGCATGCAGGTGTGCGGTGTGGGCCCACCTGGACCCCGGAGGCCCATGAGCACCCATTGTAAATACACCAGTGCATATCAGCAACTCACCTGACACGTTCCTACTTTTTGCATAAATTCTTAATGCTCCATATCTACTTACCTGCATTCCCCCCCTCCCCCCCCAAAAAAGTAACATGTTTAAACTAGTGTTTTCTAAACTCCACCATTACAGTCCAGGTTTTAAGGATATCCATACTTGCAAACTAGACATGAAACAAATGAATGTTTAATAAGTATGACACACAATAAAACAAAACAATGTTTGAATACAAGAAGTAACAAGCGATGAGGTACAAGCCTAATACAGAGTACAGAAGCTGACACTGACAGGAACAAGGACTGTTTAGAACAGGGAGATACAATAGGCTGGGACACAGGGCACAGGAAAAGGTTTCAGGATACAGAACAGGATAAGGGACCATAATAGTCTAAGCAAGCAGACAATTCTGAGATTCCAGACTAGTCAAGTGACATCCAGTGGTAGGGACCAGGCAGTCACACAACAAGAAGTAATAACTGGATGCTAAGGAACAGGATGTAAGTTACTAGAAATATATTTAAAAAAAAAAATCAATTTGCACAATTCTCAGGCTGTGACCAGCTATTCTTAGCAGATGTAGTCAATGCAAAGCAATGAACTTTCAGGTGGCAGTGCCAGTATTGCTATTTGGTAAGCCTAGGTCTGGGCACCAATAGTTAGCACAGTGGTGTAGCCAGCTTTTGACATAAGGGGGAAGGGGGGGGGGGGGGGGGGGCAACGATGGAAAAATACCATCAGACTCATCCACATGTCCCTGTTGTGCCATCAGATTCCTCCACATTGCCCTTATGTGTCTTCAGACTCCTCGACATGCCATATTTTTTTAATAAAGAAAAAAGTCCTTAGCACCTGATGTTATGACATTGGGGTACCTTACAGCTGCTATTTAGAAAAAAAGGTCAACCCTCACTAGCAAATAGAACTGACTACGCATATATATAGCCCTTGATAAATAGGAAAAAAGCCAAACGTTGGTGAAAACATGCATTTTGCAGTAGTTAAGGTTTTTCAGCATATCAGGAGTTTCAAAGCATATCAGTTCACAGACGCAGATCAGCTGACCAGGGTCACACAGAGAAGGAGCCCGCTGGACACAAATCTCTTGGTGCAGCAGTGTGCAGGTGAGTTTTATTTTATTATCTATTATTGCAACTATTTTTCTTCAGTGATCAGCCTATGGTCTATTTAGACACACAAGGCTGTTTACAGGCGCTGGTTTCTTGCTCTGCTGTGCCTGTCAGAGCAGAGATGGGGTAGTAGAATTGGAGGGGAGCCTGCATTAAGACATCTGAAGATGGTGTTATTATCACAAGACTCCCTCCGGTATTTTTTTACAATTTTATTTTAGTCAATTTGAGCAGATCACATTTCTCATTAAAACTATGGGCTATGCAATCTGATTACTTAAAAAAAAAAAAGAAAATACGACTTTAGTGGCTTGGAGGAGAATTTATCAAATTGTCTTCCAAATGCCCATTATTACTATACATTCATTTGATATTAAAATAATGTGAAAAGAGTGTGGAAACACTCATTTTAGTAAAAATAATATTGATAAATATGCCCGTTAGAATTGGCATGGGAAGTGTCCTATTCCAACTACAAATTTCACTGCAGAAATGTATACCAAGTATTTACCATGCATACAAAAAACGAAATAAAGTAAATAAAATATATATTCATTCCTTGCATTGCAACATAGGGCCTAAGTCAGACCTAATCGCAGCAGCAAATTTGTTCTATAATGGGCAAAACCATGTGCACTGGAAGGGGGCAGATATAACATGTGCAGAGAGAGTTAGATTTGGGTGGGTTATATTGTTTCTGTGCAGGGTAAATACTGGCTGCTTTATTTTGACACTGCAATTTAGATTTCAGTTTGAACACACCCCAAATCTAACTCTCTCTGCACATGTTATATCTGACTCCCCTTCAGTACACAATAGTTTTGCCCAATATAGAACAAATTTGCTGCTGCGATCAGGTCTGAATTAGGCCCATAGTTTTTCCAGGTGCAAAGTTGCTCTTTCTGTTTGGCTTTGCTCCCAGCTCAGAATCAGCCCAATGTGTGTAAATAAGTGTTACTTATGATATACATAAATCTAGTACAGTCAACGTGAGTCAATTACTAGATAGTTTTATATATGCCCTCTGGGAACTCTGTATAGGCTTTAACACTTCTCTTATAACCCAATGTTTATTTTTCTGTGTATAAGCTCCATTACTAGTATTATGTACTTATTTATATACTTTACTTTCCATAATAACAACCACATCTGCATGTTCTATCACTTTTTTTCATATAATAACCCACAGACTCTTCAAAGTTGGACACTCCTCACACTATTTAGCTGTCTCATGTTGTGCTGTTTGTGTGGCCGTAAAACAATATTAATGAATACAAGAAAAGAATAGATTTATTTGATAAGAAGATGAACCTGAAAATATGTTACAGATTTATTTTTGGTTTAGTGATAATTAAAATTAAGCACTGTTACATAGATACAAAAATACAGAGATACAGTCATTTCAATCACTTTTTCTCAATGTTTTTCAAACAATGAATAACAATAGTTATTATGGTGGTCATTCCGAGTTGTTCGCTCGCTAGCAGTTTTTAGCAGCCGTGCAAACGCTATGCCGCCGCCCACTGGGAGTGTATTTTAGCTTAGCAGAAGTGCGAACGAAGGGATCGCAGAGCGGCTACAACATTTTTTTGTGCAGTTTCAGAGTAGCTTCAGACCTACTCAGCACTTGTGATCACTTCAGACTGTTCAGTTCCTGTTTTGACATCACAAACACGCCCTGCGTTGCCCAGCCACGCCTGCATTTTTCCTGGCACGCCTGCGTTTTTTCCGAACACTCCCTTAAAACGGTCAGTTGACACCCAGAAACGCCCACTTCATGTCAATCACTCTGCGGCCACCAGTGCGACTGAACAGCTTCGCTAGACCCTGTGTGAAACTACATCATTCGTTGTAATAGTACGCATTACGCCGCATACACATGCGCAGAAGTGCTGATTTTCCCACACCCAACACACTGCACCCATATTTTAATACTTACCTCTCCGGAGTCCAGCATCGGGTGCTGCAGCCGTGGTGAAAATCTCTAAGAAGCCCCCTTAGATTTCAGAACACTGTGGGCACAGGCATATAATGGTCACTAACCAGTTGTGTTATTATCCTCAGATGTTGATTACTCATCCTTGTCCATATTTGGTGGTCAGTGGGGGCCATTCATGTGGCAAATACAAGCTAAATTGGTTGTCAGCATCATCACAGGTGTGACCAGCTATAATTTGTGTGGGTTATAAATATAGGGAGGCATTTGATATGCTCACCATACCGACGCCGGAATCCCGACAGCTGGCATACCGACAACTATTCTCCCTCTTTTGCGCTCACCCCACTGCCTGCATGCCGGCGGTCGGGATCCTGGCGCCGGTATGCTGGGCGCCAGGATCCCAAGCGCTGGCATAACATACTACACCCATAAATATATATTATATGTGATAGTATTTTGCACAGGGGAGAGGGGGCATGCTGAAATTGATGAAATGTGGACATGATTAGAATGTTGACAGAACGACGCCCTTGGTGGTCTAGTGGGGACATAACTGGTACAGCGTACCAGTGGTGCCTTCCACGTCCAGCAGTGATGTCAGGATGACTTCCGGCAGAGCCTGCAGCATTTCCAGTGGTGTGTATGATTAATTCTAACCGCAATCTCTCCCCAGCCTAAAGCCTAATCCTAAATCTCCCCTCCTGCAGCCTAACCCTAACCCTCCGCTGGCGGTCCATGAACTACAGTTTATCAACATTGTGAGCATGTCGACATTCTGAAGATGCCAACATGTTCAATGTCAACATCACAACTGTTTTGGTGGTGTCAACAATGTCCCACAAAAATCCGAGACGCAAAGTGATAGTGCTTCTGGTTTCTCGGGGGAGATGTATTACAGTGCACATATACGCTTACTGCGTCGCCTCTTTACCAAGACGCGAAGCAGGAAGGAACACAGAAGAGATGTATAAACATCTTATTTGCTGGAGCAGGGGAATGAAAACTCTCCCTCCGGTGATCCCTGCCTGAACGCACAGCGCGTCAGCCTAGTGCTGATGTGCTGTGTCTCCCTGCCTGACCAGCTCCACCTGGAATGCACGAGATCTCGCTCCTATTGCAAGATCTCCTGTGCAGCCTAAAGCCAGCAGCCGCCGCTGCCTGAAACATAGCTGTCCCTGCTGTGGTGATGGGGCAATGTAAGCTGCAGCTGTCAGTATGGGTGGAATATGTGATGCCGGCGGTCGGGCTCCCAGTGGCCAGCATACCGGCGCCGGAATCCCGACCACCGACATACCGACAGCTGGGCGAGCGCAAATTAGCCCCTTGTGGGCTTGCTGCGCTCGCCACGCTGTGGGCACGGTGGCACGCTACACGTGCCACGCTATCTATTCTCCCTCCAGGGGGGTCATGGACCGCCAAGAGGGAGAAAAGATGTCGGTATGCCGGCGGTCGTGATTCTGGTGCCGGTATGGTGGTCGTCGGGAGCCCGGCCGCCGGCAACCTGAAGACCACCCGTCAGTATGGGTACTTACCGTTCATACATTGGCACGCTATCTTACAGATAGCAGTGCCGATAATGCCATTTGCCACACATCTCCTCCTTCATACATGGGGGAGAAGTGGTATCGGCGCACATAATGTGCACTGATACCACATCTCCCCCATAACACCTGCACAGTACATCTACCCCCACACCCCTCCCGTGTCTGTACAAGTACTAACTCCATAGAAATAGGCTAATGCCATCAGATGGTGCTAGTTGCCTGGCCAAGCTAGGCAATCCTGGGGATGCTTAGATTTTGCTGGGCTTCCCTGAAAAACAATTTAACTATAATAAATATTCCTCTTAAGAGCTAAATGCATATGAAGTGAGGGCAGGTCAGGTGTGTTAATATGGGTTATAATAAATTATTCCATAAATATGCTATTTTTTTCTAGAATTGTAACCATTCCAGAATAGAGTGTTATAGAGATCGCATAGTTAATATACCGGGTTTAAGATGGTTATTTCATATTTGAATATGGAATAAGCATCTGTAGCTTTCTGGACTAATTACATTATAATAAGAAACTTGCACTCTTTTCACCAGCACATGAAGGATAACTAATTATTTTTCTTAGCAATGAGTCAGAAAACATCTGCTACCAGATGATAGTGGAACACAATTGTTGACAGTATTCAGAACACAGCATTGTTAGTGACCTATATATGAGGATTTGTGTGTCTGTTTGATGTAGGACTTTGAAAACAATAAGAAAAGTAGATGAGAAGACTGTTATGGTTTTCTTAAATCGTTTTATTAGTTAAATAACATTTTGTTTGTTTATCATTTATGTCTAGTTATTTATTGTATACAAGGCTGTGGTTTTATTATATGCAGACTGCATTCAGCAGGCTCATTAAGATGTGAACTGCAATACACTGACAACTGTAAACTGTGGAATATAAAACTAATATACAGCAATTTGTGAGTTTTGTGGCTACCAAAAATACTTTAGTGTAGTCGTAGTTAGTTATCATTAAATATTTTTCTATATGTAGAAGACAATAAAAAGTATGAGTTCTAGAAAAGATCGAATACAAAAAAAATTGCCAAAAAATCAAGTACATTTCTAAATAATAACACTGATAATAAATATAAGCATTTAAATAAAAGACCTGATTGGCAAACCTTGGCCACATAGGCCATCTTCTGGCCTTTCCGAAATCTTGTCCCACTGTACTCAGGGGTACAAAAGGAGTTAGAGGGTTGGGATGGGTACGAAGGGCCATTATTCACAATGGGGAGTGGCCTACCTTGTAACTTCACCCTTAAAAAGTATCGGAGCCTGAAATTTGTCCTGGTGGCCCTGTCTGTACAGGACACTGAATGGCTCTGCTTACCACTGTTGCAGGACAAAGTATGGAGCAGTACCACAGGTCCAACATTCAAAGCAGACAGAAGTATGAATGGCCGCACACAATCCTGAAGACAAATGTCCCACTTGCCCAAGTCTAATACATGAAATATTATTGCAGTTATGTGGTGACTTTATCGGACTGTCCTTGATTGCAGTATTAGCCACAACACCCATCTTATTTGTCTCCACTGTTGGCAAGATAGACTTTTACTTCCTCAGTAATGATGCTGCATAGATGGAAGATTGATAATAATGTCATGTAGAGTTTGCTGAACCTCCCCCTATGTTGCGGACCTCCTCTGTACGGTTTATTACTATCAACAGAATCTCTGCTACCCTGATGCTTTAAAGCTCTAAAGGATGTTACACTTGTCTGTAAAGTCCAGGAACTTTGCCATGGCAGGTCAAAGTCTGTTGTTTCCAGTTCTTGCACTACACTACACAACTTGCTCCTAATTCCAGGGCCAGTGGGTTAACATGCAGTCATATACCTTTTAAAGCATTTGATCTTACTGAAAGGGAGTGGTATCAAGCCTTGGAGACAAATAAAGTAGAGTAAAGTAACCAATCATCATCTGTCAATTCAAAGACTGTACAGAGTATCAGAATTTTATTCATGGCACCCCATAGGCCAAAAATTTCTTAGTGAGTAATTTTTAAATAAATATTAAATAAAAAATTGTGTTTATATATCATATTTAGGTTCCATTATGTGTCGAGGAACAAGATTTGCTTCTGTTTGTCCACATATTTTATGACTGGCAGCCATCAGCACTGGTTTTGCCTATTACATTGACCAGAAATAATTTTGATTGGTCCTGGACCACCAATCCAAGGCACCCCTGAAAGTATTCTGAGGCACCCCAGGGTGCCTAGGCACACAGTTTGGGAAACACTGCTGTACAAGATCAATGACAGAACTTGACTGGATGCTTTGCGTAACTTCTCTACTTTATCTCTCTCCACGGCTTCAAACACCTCCCCCTGTGGTCCCAAAATAGTGCCTTATAGAAAACAGACAATTGATGCCAGTGAATGAATCTCTAGCAGAGGATCATCATTATCTGGAATATAAAGGTATTAGGGTGTAGCAGTGGCGTAAGTTCGTCCCAGTTGCCCGGAGGCAAGATAAATATTGGTGCCCCCCCAATATTTAAATATATGTATGTATATATATATATATATATATATATATATATACTGCTCAAAAAAATAAAGGGAACACTTAAACAACACAATGTAACTCCAAGTCAATCACACTTCTGTGAAATCAAACTGTCCACTTAGGAAGCAACACTGATTGACAATCAATTTCACATGCTGTTGTGCAAATGGAATAGACAGCAGGTGGAAATTATAGGCAATTAGCAAGACACCCCCAATAAAGGAGTTGTTCTGCAGGTGGTGACCACAGACCACTTCTCAGCTCCTATGCTTTCTGGCTGATGGTTTGGTCACTTTTGAAAGCTGGCGGTGCTTTCACTCTAGTGGTAGCATGAGACGGAGTCTACAACCCACACAAGTGGCTCAGGTAGTGCAGCTCATCCAGGATGGCACATCAATGCGAGCTGTGGCAAGAAGGTTTGCTGTGTCTGTCAGCGTAGTGTCCAGAGCATGGAGGCGCTACCAGGAGACAGGCCAGCACATCAGGAGAGATGGAGGAGGCCGTAGGAGGGCAACAACCCAGCAGCAGGACCGCTACCTCCGCCATTGTGCAAGGAGGAACAGGAGGAGCACTGCCAGAGCGCTGCAAAATGACCTCCAGCAAGCCACAAATGTGCATGTGTCTACTCAAATGATCAGAAACAGACTCCATAAGGGTGGTATGAGGGCCCGACATCCACAGGTGGGGGTTGTGCTTACAGCCCAACACCGTGCAGGACGTTTGGCATTTGCCAGAGAACACCAAGATTGGCAAATTCGCCACTGGGGCCCTGTGCTCTTCACAGATGAAAGCAGGATCTCACTTAGCACATGTGACAGACGTGACAGAGTCTGGAGATGCCAAGGAGAATGTTCTGCTGCCTGCAACATCCTCCAGCATGACCGGTTTGGCAGTGGGTCAGTAATGGTGTGGGGTGGCATTTCTTTGGGGGGCTGCACAGCCCTCCATGTGCTCGCCAGAGGTAGCCTGACTGCCATTAGGTACCGAGATGAGATCCTCAGACCCCTTGTGAGACCATATGCTGGTGCGGTTGGCCCTGGGTTCCTCCTAATGCAAGACAATGCTAGACCTCATGTGGCTGGAGTGTGTCAGCAGTTCCTGCAAGACGAAGGCATTGATGCTATGGACTGGCCCGCCCGTTCCCCAGACCTGAATCCAATTGAGCACATCTGGGACTTCATGTCTCGCTCCATCCACCAACGCCACGTTGCACCACAGACTGTCCAGGAGTTGGCGGATGCTTTAGTCCAGGTCTGGGAGGAGATCCCTCAGGAGACCATTCGCCACCTCATCAGGAGCATGCCCAGGCGTTGTAGGGACGTGGAGGCCACACACACTACTGAGCCTCATTTTGACTTGTTTTAAGGACATTACATCAAAGTTGGATCAGCCTGTAGTGTGTTTTTCCACTTTAATTTTGAGTGTGACTCCAAATCCAGACCTCTATGGGTTAATAAATTTGATTTCCATTGATCATTTTTGTGTGATTTTGTTGTCAGCAGATTCAACTATGTAAAGAACAAAGTATTTAATAAGAATATTTCATTCATTCAGATCTAGGATGTGTTATTTTAGTGTTCCCTTTATTTTTTTGAGCAGTGTATATACATATATACTGTATGTGTGTGGATTGTTCTGAGAACAAAAAATGTATATACTGCATATATACATTTCATTGTCTTTTATTTTAAATCACACATTTATTAGCAGTCATACCAAGGATTAGAACCCATGACCTGTTACACTGACAGCAGACGATTTACTGATGCCGCCATCTCTTCAGTGGGCAACTTACTCACTGGTCCTTGCACCTTACAAATCACACCCTTTTTATTATACTGTAGATACACATTTTGTCATACCCAGGATTAGAAACCACGACCTATTACATTGGAAGCCGACACCTTACTGATGAAGCTATTTGCTCCTGTAAAGGAAGCATGAGAATTCTAACTATATGAAGTTATGTGTAATTGTCAGAGAAGTAACTTCATATAGTTACAATTCTCATATTTCCTATACAGGAGCAAATAGCTTCATCAGTAAGGTGTCAGCTTCCAATGTAATAGGTCGTGGTTTCTAATCCTGGGTATGACAAAATGTGTATCTACAGTATAATAAAAAGGGTGTGATTTGTAAGGTGCAAGGACCTAAGGATCTCCAGCGACTTTATCTCCATCCAAAGCTTAGTAAATGGACCTCTTAGTAAGTAGACCCCTTAATTCTGCATTAACTCTGTAAGTGTTGACCAATTCCACCAGGTTAATCTGAGATGCTTCACCAGATATTGATAACTGATAGTGATATTGAAGCTTCAGGTTTATGTATCATAATTGATATTGCTATTAAGTTGGTGTCCGTGGGCCCCTTATTCATTGTTACTTTAATTCAGAGGTTCTCAAACTCGGTCCTCGGGGGCCCACACAGTGCATGTTTTGCAGGTCTCCTCACAGAATCGCAAGTGAAATAATTAGCTCTACCTGTGGACCTTTTAAAATGTGTCAGTGAGTAATTAATACACCTGTGCACCTGCTGGGTTACCTGCAAAACATGCACTGTGTGGGCTCCCGAGGACCGAGTTTGAGAACCTCTGCTTTAATTAGTCAGAATATTATTTTTCTCCAATAACTTTATGGGAGAGAACTTACAAGGTAGAAATACTTATTAACCACTTAAATGACAATTGTCTTCTAAAAACTGCTCAGAATTTTTTATTTATTTAATAAAGTTTAAAAAGTAATATGTTTAATACCCCCCATCCCCTCTGTCCATAGGCCCACATTGTAATATTACTTCCCACCCACCCCCATCAAAAATACCCCCCCCCCTGTGGATCCCCAGCATTATCAAGCCCCACCCCCCTAGTCATAATAGATGGCAGTGGAAGAGCATTCACCCTCAACCCCAGTGTCAATGGCCTCCACTGTTTAGTGCCCCCCCACATGTGTCACTATACACGTCATTATTTTAAATATATCCACCCCCACCAGTCAGCAATCCCACCACCGTATTCCCCCCCCAGTACCAAAAGATGACCCTCCTATTTCCACCCTCAACATAGCCCTACCCCAACACCTTACAGCAGAGAACAGCAGAGCGTGGGTCAGTTCCCCTGCTGTTGATCTCTGCGCATAGTTGTGGTTAGGGGAAATGATGTTCCCCTCCTCGCAGGGGCATATCTAGAGAGGAGGAGGCCCGTGTGCAGGCTTCGTCAGGGCCCCCTCCTCTTTAGCCGGCAGCAGCGGGACCCTAGTGCTGTCCCAGAGTCTAGAGTGCATGCACAGATCTCTGGGAAAATTATGCAGTGTCCATTTTCCCAGTGGATTTCCTACTGCGCATACGCAAAACACCGGGAAAATGGTGCCGCACCATTTTCCCAATGATTCATACAGTGCTGCTGCTTCGCCACGGGACTCCGGAGGGTAAGTTTACAAAATAATGGGTGCAGGGTGTGCAGTGTGGGCCCGCCTGGACCGTGTGCACCACACACACTGCACCCATTATAAATACGCCATTGGCTCCTCGCACTATTAGTGGAATGAGACTCTCACAGCATTCTGGGGCGCTGTTTTGAGAGTGATGTCAGCGATCACAAACCGTAACACCATTCCCAGGGGGCAGAAGGAGCCAGAGGAATTCCATTCTGCACTTGTGCAGAATGGATTTAGGGTCTAATTCAGACCTGATTGCAGCAGCAAAATTGTTCTCTAATGGGCAAAACCATGTGCACTGAGGTGGAGCAAATGTGTGCAGAGAGATTTAGTTTTGGGTGGTGTCAAAGTCGAAAAATATTGCAGTACATACATTACGTACAAACTACACACAGATGGCCTCCGTGCGCGTACTTGCTCTGCCGTGCGTGCGCATATTCGCAATTTGCGTATGGTCGCTCCCGCAGACCTACGTATTAGCGTGTGGTATGAGTATTTACGGTAGAGTTTGTGAACGCATGGAAAAGCCATCAAAACACATTACATATTTAATCCAAATAGTGCACATTTTACACATAGCCTCCCTGCACCACAGCAGCAAGTTACAGCAGTTTAAATGGTTTCAGAATAAAGGGATTCACCTTTACAGGATAGGAGGGGACAGAACAAGGTTATAAGGTGGTGTTTGGTATCCAGCTGTAGGGTATTTTAAGGGTAATATTCCGGTGTTGGTTTGAGGAAGATCGCATGTTCCTGCGGATGATTATGTGCAGGAGCAGAATATAGACTGGTGTCATGTCTTCCTTTCCCTGCTAAGGTTTAAAGTGTATTAGTATCGCATTGCATTGCTGTATAAGGTTTAAAGTGTATTCATTGGGTGTGTATGCGCTGCGTGTATTTTGTACCATCAGCGCGGCGTTTGTATGCAAAGTCCGTACACGTTACGGGACTCTGTACGCTAACAGCGTAAAAGGTGTGTAGAGTGTGTATTAAGTTTAGAGGCCGCAGCTGCTCCATGGTAAAGTGTATTTAAAGTGTGTATAAAGTATAGCTTTTCATTCCTGTTTATAAATCAGCATTATCAATTGGGGGCGTCGTCCGGTTTTCCACATACCCACAGCCTAACTGGTCACAGCAGACTTAATCTATCAGCAAAAGGGCGGACAGAAAGTATCCTACGTAACCTTTTCTTGGTCGGTGGATGCACTGAAAACCCTACTTGTTTGCTGATTAGATGACGTCTGCTCTGTATGGTTTGTAGGGATGCTGGTAGAACCCGTAAAGTAAACAGGAAAAAAGCTATTTAAAAGTCTGTGATTTTTTTTTCTGGCACCAAAAGCGTACATAACAAAGGCACCCATACTCTATGTACACCCTCTCACATTGTTGCCATAACACTCAGATTGCTAGATTCATTTAGATCTGTGTGAAACCGAATACATTTGTTGCTATATAGTTAAAACTAAAAATAAATGTTTAAGGAAGTAAGTGTAAGACACAAACGCAATCTGGCCTAGTTGTAAAGGTTTATACAAGAAGAAACTGTGTGTTGTGTTTAGTGAGCGATTATAGTTAATATTGCTCACATTTATAGAAGTTGTGGGATTTGTGCTACTGCGGACGTACGGTTTTGTACACGTGTCTCGGACAAAGTACAGGAGTGCGCACGCAGCGTAAGAGACATGCACGATCGCGTGTTTACGCAAAGTGCATAAAAATACGGGCGCTAAGTACAAATTTCACAATAGTGTCGTTTAGTTTAAAGGTGGGACAGTAGCCACCCTACAATAGCACAAAACTGCTCGGTTTCCAAAGATTAGTATAAAACTTCTTGTTCAAACTGTATTGCCTCTGGGGGAAAAGCTGCTTATCTGAATGAATCATAATTTTCTGTACAGAAAAGACAAAGTGTACTTGAGTGAGCGAACGTAGGAGTGAGTGAAATTCGAACCCCGGAATTCGGGATCCCGTCGTCTGGTACATCAAGTGAGTGGAGGCTTGGTGGCGTGAGAAGGCTGACTCACGTTAGTATAAGGTTTAATACGCAAATCGTGAGGTGATTTGTAGAGGAGCGTGATAGTGCATTGTATTGCGAAGTATTGAAGTAAAAATTAGAGATGAGCGGGTTCGGTTCCTCGGAAACCGAACCCGCCCGAACTTCAGGTTTTTTTACACGGGTCCGAGCGACTCGGATCTTCCCGCCTTGCTCGGTTAACCCAAGCGCGCCCGAACGTCATCATCCCGCTGTCGGATTCTCGCGAGGCTCGGATTCTATCGCGAGACTCGGATTCTATATAAGGAGCCGCGCGTCGCCGCCATTTTCACACGTGCATTGAGATTGATAGGGAGAGGACGTGGCTGGCGTCCTCTCCGTTTATAGAGAGTGAGACTAGAGTAGAGAGAGACACAGTATTATTTACTTTAGTAATTTTGGGGAGCATTAGGAGGAGTACTACTACTTGCTGAAGTGATAGTGTGACTGTATATCTGACTTGTGGGGGAGACAGTGGGGAGCAGTTAGAGTCTGAGAGCAGGAGTACATATTTTAACGTACAGTGCACACTTTTGCTGGCACTCTGCTGCCAGAGTGCCACACTACCATTGTGACCACACTGACCACCAGTATATATTGTGATTGTCTGCTTAGGAGTACTACTTGCAAGTTGCTGATAGTGTGACCAGTGATCTGACCACCAGTTTAATTAATCACCACCAGTTTAATATATATATATATAATTGGCGTGTTAGCGTGGCCGGACGGATTGGCGGGCGGCAGCGCCGTGGGGCAGGTGAGTCCGATTTGCACTAATGTCTGTTTTGTATTTGCTTATATAAGTGTTTGTGTTAATCATTGAGCCTTGTCTGGCCCTGAGGACGGGGTTTGGTCCCCGAAACATGTTGGCCGAATAAAGTACCTTTTTACATGTTGAGAAGTCTGTCTGAGTGCCGCCCTCACCACCCTGCTTATATATATAATTGTATATAATATATATATAATTGTATATGTATACCACCTACCCGTGTTTTTTTTTTCTCTTTCTTCTTGATACATACTACTATAGTAGCTTACTGTAGCAGTCTGCAATGCTGCTGAGCTGACAGTGTCCAGCAGGTCCGTCATCAGTCATTACATAATAAATATATATACCTGTCCGGCTGCAGTACTAGTGATATTATATATATATATATATATATATATATTAATTTCATCTCATTATCATCCAGTCTATATTAGCAGCAGACACAGTACGGTAGTCCACGGCTGTAGCTACCTCTGTGTCGGCAGTCGCTGGTCCATCCACAATTGTATACCACCTACCCGTGGTTTTTTTTTTCTCTTTCTTCTTGATACATACTACTATAGTAGCTTACTGTAGCAGTCTGCGGTGCTGCTGAGCTGACAGTTTCCAGCAGGTCCGTCATCAGTCATTACATAATAAATATATATACCTGTCCGGCTGCAGTACTAGTGATATTATATATATATATATATATTAATTTCATCTCATTATCATCCAGTCTATATTAGCAGCAGACACAGTACAGTAGTCCATGGCTGTAGCTACCTCTGTGTCGGCAGTCGCTGGTCCATCCATAATTGTATACCACCTACCCGTGGTTTTTTTTTTCTCTTTCTTCTTGATACATACTACTATAGTAGCTTACTGTAGCAGTCTGCGGTGCTGCTGAGCTGACAGTGTCCAGCAGGTCCGTCATCAGTCATTACATAATAAATATATATACCTGTCCGGCTGCAGTACTAGTGATATTATATATATATATATATATTAATTTCATCTCATTATCATCCAGTCTATATTAGCAGCAGACACAGTACGGTAGTCCACGGCTGTAGCTACCTCTGTGTCGGCAGTCGCTGGTCCATCTATAATTGTATACCACCTACCCGTGGTTTTTTTTTCTCTTTCTTCTTGATACATACTACTATAGTAGCTTACTGTAGCAGTCTGCGGTGCTGCTGAGCTGACAGTGTCCAGCAGGTCCGTCATCAGTCATTACATAATAAATATATATACCTGTCCGGCTGCAGTACTAGTGATATTATATATATATATATATTAATTTCATCTCATTATCATCCAGTCTATATTAGCAGCAGACACAGTATGGTAGTCCACGGCTGTAGCTACCTCTGTGTCGGCAGTCGCTGGTCCATCCATAATTGTATACCACCTACCCGTGGTTTTTTTTTTCTCTTTCTTCTTGATACATACTACTATAGTAGCTTACTGTAGCAGTCTGCGGTGCTGCTGAGCTGACAGTGTCCAGCAGGTCCGTCATCAGTCATTACATAATAAATATATATACCTGTCCGGCTGCAGTACTAGTGATATTATATATATATATATATATTAATTTCATCTCATTATCATCCAGTCTATATTAGCAGCAGACACAGTACGGTAGTCCACGGCTGTAGCTACCTCTGTGTCGGCAGTCGCTTATCCATCCATAAGTATACTGGTATCCATCCATCTCCATTGTTTACCTGAGGTGCCTTTTAGTTGTGCCTATTAAAATATGGAGAACAAAAATGTTGAGGTTCCAAAATTAGGGAAAGATCAAGATCCACTTCCACCTCGTGCTGAAGCTGCTGCCACTAGTCATGGCCGAGACGATGAAATGCCAGCAACGTCGTCTGCCAAGGCCGATGCCCAATGTCATAGTACAGAGCATGTAAAATCCAAAACACCAAATATCAGTAAAAAAAGGACTCCAAAATCTAAAATAAAATTGTCGGAGGAGAAGCGTAAACTTGCCAATATGCCATTTACCACACGGAGTGGCAAGGAACGGCTGAGGCCCTGGCCTATGTTCATGGCTAGTGGTTCAGCTTCACATGAGGATGGAAGCACTCAGCCTCTCGCTAGAAAAATGAAAAGACTCAAGCTGGCAAAAGCACCGCAAAGAACTGTGCGTTCTTCGAAATCCAAAATCCACAAGGAGAGTCCAATTGTGTCGGTTGCGATGCCTGACCTTCCCAACACTGGACGTGAAGAGCATGCGCCTTCCACCATTTGCACGCCCCCTGCAAGTGCTGGAAGGAGCACCCGCAGTCCAGTTCCTGATAGTCAGATTGAAGATGTCAGTGTTGAAGTACACCAGGATGAGGAGGATATGGGTGTTGCTGGCGCTGGGGAGGAAATTGACAAGGAGGATTCTGATGGTGAGGTGGTTTGTTTAAGTCAGGCACCCGGGGAGACACCTGTTGTCCGTGGGAGGAATAGGGCCGTTGACATGCCTGGTGAAAATACCAAAAAAATCAGCTCTTCGGTGTGGAAGTATTTCAACAGAAATGCGGACAACATTTGTCAAGCCGTGTGTTGCCTTTGTCAAGCTGTAATAAGTAGGGGTAAGGACGTTAACCACCTCGGAACATCCTCCCTTATACGTCACCTGCAGCGCATTCATAATAAGTCAGTGACAAGTTCAAAAACTTTGGGCGACAGCGAAAGCAGTCCACTGACCAGTAAATCCCTTCCTCTTGTAACCAAGCTCACGCAAACCACCCCACCAACTCCCTCAGTGTCAATTTCCTCCTTCCCCAGGAATGCCAATAGTCCTGCAGGCCATGTCACTGGCAATTCTGACGAGTCCTCTCCTGCCTGGGATTCCTCCGATGCATCCTTGCGTGTAACGCCTACTGCTGCTGGCGCTGCTGTTGTTGCTGCTGGGAGTCGATGGTCATCCCAGAGGGGAAGTCGTAAGCCCACTTTTACTACTTCCACCAAGCAATTGACTGTCCAACAGTCCTTTGCGAGGAAGATGAAATATCACAGCAGTCATCCTGTTGCAAAGCGGATAACTGAGGCCTTGACAACTATGTTGGTGTTAGACGTGCGTCCGGTATCCGCCGTTAGTTCACAGGGAACTAGACAATTTCTTGAGGTAGTGTGCCCCCGTTACCAAATACCATCTAGGTTCCACTTCTCTAGGCAGGCGATACCGAGAATGTACACGGACGTCAGAAAAAGACTCACCAGTGTCCTAAAAAATGCAGTTGTACCCAATGTCCACTTAACCACGGACATGTGGACAAGTGGAGCAGGGCAGGGTCAGGACTATATGACTGTGACAGCCCACTGGGTAGATGTATGGACTCCCGCCGCAAGAACAGCAGCGGCGGCACCAGTAGCAGCATCTCGCAAACGCCAACTCTTTCCTAGGCAGGCTACGCTTTGTATCACCGGTTTCCAGAATGCGCACACAGCTGAAAACCTCTTACGGCAACTGAGGAAGATCATCGCGGAATGGCTTACCCCAATTGGACTCTCCTGTGGATTTGTGGCATCGGACAACGCCAGCAATATTGTGTGTGCATTAAATATGGGCAAATTCCAGCACGTCCCATGTTTTGCACATACCTTGAATTTGGTGGTGCAGAATTTTTTAAAAAACGACAGGGGCGTGCAAGAGATGCTGTCGGTGGCCAGAAGAATTGCGGGACACTTTCGGCGTACAGGCACCACGTACAGAAGACTGGAGCACCACCAAAAACGCCTGAACCTGCCCTGCCATCATCTGAAGCAAGAAGTGGTAACGAGGTGGAATTCAACCCTCTATATGCTTCAGAGGTTGGAGGAGCAGCAAAAGGCCATTCAAGCCTATACAATTGAGCACGATATAGGAGGTGGAATGTACCTGTCTCAAGCGCAGTGGAGAATGATTTCAACGTTGTGCAAGGTTCTGCAACCTTTTGAACTTGCCACACGTGAAGTCAGTTCAGACACTGCCAGCCTGAGTCAGGTCATTCCCCTCATCAGGCTTTTGCAGAAGAAGCTGGAGGCATTGAAGGAGGAGCTAAAAGGGAGCGATTCCGCTAGGCATGTGGGACTTGTGGATGGAGCCCTTAATTCGCTTAACAAGGATTCACGGGTGGTCAATCTGTTGAAATCAGAGCACTACATTTTGGCCACTGTGCTCGATCCTAGATTTAAAACCTACCTTGGATCTCTCTTTCCGGCAGACACAAGTCTGCTGGGGTTCAAAGACCTGCTGGTGACAAAATTGTCAAGTCAAGCGGAACGCGACCTGTCAACATCTCCTCCTTCACATTCTCCCGCAACTGGGGGTGCGAGGAAAAGGCTCAGAATTCCGAGCCCACCCGCTGGCGGTGATGCAGGGCAGTCTGGAGCGACTGCTGATGCTGACATCTGGTCCGGACTGAAGGACCTGACAACGATTACGGACATGTCGTCTACTGTCACTGCATATGATTCTCTCACCATTGAAAGAATGGTGGAGGATTATATGAGTGACCGCATCCAAGTAGGCACGTCAGACAGTCCGTACTTATACTGGCAGGAAAAAGAGGCAATTTGGAGGCCCTTGCACAAACTGGCTTTATTCTACCTAAGTTGCCCTCCCACAAGTGTGTACTCCGAAAGAGTGTTTAGTGCCGCCGCTCACCTTGTCAGCAATCGGCGTACGAGGTTACTTCCAGAAAATGTGGAGAAGATGATGTTCATTAAAATGAATTATAATCAATTCCTCCGTGGAGACATTGACCAGCAGCAATTACCTCCACAAAGTACACAGGGAGCTGAGATGGTGGATTCCAGTGGGGACGAATTGATAATCTGTGAGGAGCGGGATGTACACGGTGATATATCGGAGGATGATGATGAGGTGGACATCTTGCCTCTGTAGAGCCAGTTTGTGCAAGGAGAGATTAATTGCTTCTTTTTCGGTGGGGGTCCAAACCAACCCGTCATTTCAGTCACAGTCGTGTGGCAGACCCTGTCACTGAAATGATGGGTTGGTTAAAGTGTGCATGTCCTGTTTATACAACATAAGGGTGGGTGGGAGGGCCCAAGGACAATTCCATCTTGCACCTCTTTTTTCTTTCATTTTTATTTGCGTCATGTGCTGTTTGGGGAGTGTTTTTTGGAAGGGCCATCCTGCGTGACACTGCAGTGCCACTCCTAGATGGGCCAGGTGTTTGTGTCGGCCACTAGGGTCGCTTATCTTACTCACACAGCTACCTCATTGTGCCTCTTTTTTTCTTCTTTGCGTCATGTGCTGTTTGGGGAGTGTTTTTTGGAAGGGCCATCCTGCGTGACACTGCAGTGCCACTCCTAGATGGGCCAGGTGTTTGTGTCGGCCACTAGGGTCGCTTAGCTTACTCACACAGCTACCTCATTGCGCCTCTTTTTTTCTTCTTTGCGTCATGTGCTGTTTGGGGAGTGTTTTTTGGAAGGGCCATCCTGCGTGACACTGCAGTGCCACTCCTAGATGGGCCAGGTGTTTGTGTCGGCCACTAGGGTCGCTTAGCTTACTCACACAGCTACCTCATTGCGCCTCTTTTTTTCTTCTTTGCGTCATGTGCTGTTTGGGGAGTGTTTTTTGGAAGGGCCATCCTGCGTGACACTGCAGTGCCACTCCTAGATGGGCCAGGTGTTTGTGTCGGCCACTAGGGTCGCTTATCTTACTCACACAGCTACCTCATTGCGCCTCTTTTTTTCTTCTTTGCGTCATGTGCTGTTTGGGGAGTGTTTTTTGGAAGGGCCATCCTGCGTGACACTGCAGTTCCACTCCTAGATGGGCCAGGTGTTTGTGTCGGCCACTAGGGTCGTTTAGCTTACTCACACAGCTACCTCATTGCGCCTCTTTTTTTCTTCTTTGCGTCATGTGCTGTTTGGGGAGTGTTTTTTGGAAGGGCCATCCTGCGTGACACTGCAGTGCCACTCCTAGATGGGCCAGGTGTTTGTGTCGGCCACTAGGGTCGCTTATCTTACTCACACAGCTACCTCATTGCGCCTCTTTTTTTCTTCTTTGCGTCATGAGCTGTTTGGGGAGTGTTTTTTGGAAGGGCCATCCTGCGTGACACTGCAGTGCCACTCCTAGATGGGCCAGGTGTTTGTGTCGGCCACTAGGGTCGCTTAGCTTACTCACACAGCTACCTCATTGCGCCTCTTTTTTTCTTCTTTGCGTCATGTGCTGTTTGGGGAGTGTTTTTTGGAAGGGCCATCCTGCGTGACACTGCAGTGCCACTCCTAGATGTGCCAGGTGTTTGTGTCGGCCACTAGGGTCGCTTAGCTTAGTCATCCAGCGACCTCGGTGCAAATTTTAGGACTAAAAATAATATTGTGAGGTGTGAGGTGTTCAGAATAGACTGAAAATGAGTGGAAATTATGGTTTTTGAGGTTAATAATACTTTGGGATCAAAATGACCCCCAAATTCTATGATTTAAGCTGTTTTTTAGTGTTTTTTGAAAAAAACACCCGAATCCAAAACACACCCGAATCCGACAAAAAAAATTCGGTGAGGTTTTGCCAAAACGCGGTCGAACCCAAAACACGGCCACGGAACCGAACCCAAAACCAAAACACAAAACCCGAAAAATTTCAAGTGCACATCTCTAGTAAAAATGAAAACAACAATATCACCAATGCAATATCCCTCGGCGCTCTAAGAAATATGGTGTGTGCCAAATCTCATCAAAATGTCAGGCGTCCTCTGTCCTTAAGAATCCACCATAGCGTACTTTCCATTATTTTTTGAGGATACATGGATGCTAATCGGTGGTGGGACGAAACCCTCTCCAAACACATGCGCTGTTGTCTACCCCCAATGTAGACCAATATACATGGTAGGAGTCCATTTTAGCAGTATTATCCTGAGTTGTATGAATATACACCTTTTGCCCTATGAAGTGTTTCCCTCTTTCCTTTGTTTGAGGATACCTTAAGGTAGGGGTGGGCAACAGGCGGCCCGCGGGCCGGATGTGGCCCGCGGACCGATCCTGCCTGGCCCGCTGTGCCCCACCAGAGTGCAATGACAAGCGGCCCGACAGGCCGCTTGTCATTGCACTGCTCTCAGACGCGGCGCCGCTGAGGAAATCCCGGTCACGTCACAGAGTCAGCTGACCGGGATTTCCTCTGTTAGCTGGGCGGCACGGGGAGCGGGCACTGCAGTGACCAGGAGCGGCGGCCTGTGAGGAGGAGATTAAGCGGTGGCCAGTGAGGAGAAGCGGCGGGCAGCGAGCCGGAGCAGGAGAGGCCACATCAGTGGTGACTCCGGCCAGCAGCAGCGCGGATCTTCGGACAGCAGGGATCGTTTGTCACGGTGACAAACAGGTAAACCCCCTGTCCAGCCAACCCCTGGATCAGTGCTTAAGCTGCCATATAGGTTTAGGGGTGGGGAGGGAGGGGGATTAAAAACTGCAATATGGGTTTAGGGGAGGGGAGGAAAGGGGGGTAGGGACTGTCTGCCTTAATGTGTAAAAATGGGGGATGCTGTCTGCCGTAATGTGTAAAAATGGGGGATGCTGTCTGCCGTAATGTGTAAAAATGGGGGATGCTGTCTGCCGTAATGTGTAAAAAGGGGGACGATGTCTGCCGTAATGTGTAAAAAAGGGGGACGATGTCTGCCGTAATGTGTAAAAAAGGGGGACGATGTCTGCCGTAATGTGTAAAAAGAGCACACTGTCTGCCGTAATGTGTAAAAAGGGGACGCTGTCTGCCGTAATGTGTAAAAAGAGGGACGCTGTCTGCCGTAATGTGTAAAAAAGGGCACGCTGTCTGCCGTAATGTGTAAAAAGAGGGACGCTGTCTGCCGTAATGTGTAAAAAAGGGCACGCTGTCTGCCGTAATGTGTAAAAAGAGGGACGCTGTCTGCCGTAATGTGTAAAAAAGGGGGACGATGTCTGCCGTAATGTGTAAAAAGAGGGACGCTGTCTGCCGTAATGTGTAAAAAGAGGGACGCTGTGTGCCGTAATGTGTAAAAAAGGGCACGCTGTCTGCCGTAATGTGTAAAAAGAGGGACGCTGTCTGCCGTATTGTGTAAAAAAGGGCACGCTGTCTGCCGTAATGTGTAAAAAGGGGACTCTTTTTGAGTATTTTGTGTGTGGCCCTCGAATATTCGCTGGAAGTGTTAAGCGGCCCCCCAGCTGAAATAATTGCCCACCCCTGCCTTAAGGACAGAGGACGCCTGACATTTTGATGAGATTTGGCACACACCATATTTCTTAGAGCGCCGAGGGATTTTGCATTGGTGATATTGTTGTTTTCATGTGTTCTTTTGGAGTGTAGGTGACACTCTTCACTAATCTAATCACAGGGGCTGCTCATTGTGCGCAGTGGTAGGGCTCACAATTTCTTTTCTATATTGAAGTAAAAAGTTTTTTTTGGTATTACGCTCCGGACTGAGGGTCCCAGTTTGTACAACGACCCGTGGTCGTACGGCAGTAAAGTAACAAGTACCTATACGCTGTGCGATTGGACCGCGTGTTTGTGGGTGCGATACATAGTGCAACGTGATATCCTTTTACGAGCTTTTGCGTAAAATCGCGGTATCATTAGCGCTATATAGAGCATACGCAAGCGTGATTTGTGTATAATAAAGTGCATAGGGAGTTTTCGCTGGTCTCCCTCAGGAGAATCTCCAACGACCGATACTTTACTGGAAAGGGTAAGTTATTCCTAAAATCTTCCAGTAAATATAGGTCAGATAGGGCTCTAGGTTGGGTACATTGCCTTCGCTATCGACAGTGTATGGTAATACTGGCCAACGTGGGCGTGAGTGGGTGAAAGCGCTCTGAAAACTTTCACCGTCTATTCGTATTGTGCATTGGGGATTGCGTAAAAGGAAAAAGTCCGTGATGGGATCCAATTGCACAAGCGGTGGACGTTTTGTAACCAGGGTTCAGGTTGAAGAGCCGCGGCCCAAGGGGTCAGCGAGGTTTGTTATGTGTGGAAAATATGGTTCACACACGGAATACTTTTTGTCTGAATGGGTACGTATGACTGACAAAGAAAGGGTACCATTCCCTAAAGTGGGCAGCTTTGAACCAGAGGTATTGCAGAACTTAAGGATAAGGATATGTCTAATAAAATCCAGAAAACAAAGGATTAGACATACAGATTGTTTAAATTTATGGCAACAGGAGGGGGATATACAAAGGTAATTAGCTTGCACAACAGGTTCCAAACCTAGCGGGAAAATAATGGCGACCGCACCACCACCACCACCACCACCACCACCACCACCACCACCACCACTGTATATTGTGGGGGAGAAAGTGACTAAAGACAATGGCACATTGGTACAAGATAGGAGAGTAACTGATAAATGTACTAACGCTAACCCCTGCCAGTTGTATCCTGTTTTAAATTTTCCCCAGGACTGCGAGCAGGAAGATGAGCCCAGCACGATATCGGCACTCTCTCTAGCAGCCACCATACAAGACACTCAGGTGGGCACGGCTCAACCAACAAGAGCAGTAGCAAAACCCCTTAGCGGAGGGAAAAGTGAGGTCGTGTCCACAGGTAAGTATGGTACCATACATTATGCAGAGACAATAGCACCTCACATTATAGAATCAAATCAAAATGATGTAATTGAATTAAATCCTGTCAGGGTGATTGCAGTCCCCAATGGGAGGACTGACGCTTAGGGAGTAACTCCCATCAGGAACATTGCCATGCATTGTCCTTGATCCCGGGCAGAGTTAAGGTCAATTATGTCAGAATTTCCCGATCCCAGAAAAGATCTAGTCGCATGCCAGAGGTTCATTAAAGAGTTAGGTAACGCCAACGAACCCACAAACAAAGTTTGGCGAACAGTGCTACGGGTATGTTTACCCTCAAATATTGACCCCGCGAAATTCATAACTGATTGTAAGTTAGACGCAGAAGTACCTCTCACTGATGAATACACTCAGGAGAATGTACGGCAAATCAATCTGCAATTAGGAGTATATTTCCCTACTGTTGTCAAATGGAATAAAATCTTTTCCATAAGACAAAAGGAAGGTGAAACGGCATCCGAATATTTCCATCGAGCACTGCAGGAAATGGCTAGATACACTGGGATCGAGGACATTAAGGACAATGTACATCACAGGGAGGTAGTTGTTTCTGTATTAATGGACGGGTTGAAGGAGGCACTGAGAACAAGGATACAGACCTCTCTACCGAACTGGAGAGGTATCTCGGTGGCTGCATTGAGAGAGTCCGCGGTCGAGCATGATAGGAACATCATTAAGCACAGGGAGATACAAGGGGAAAGGCTGATGACAGTAAGTATAGACGCACTTACAACAAAGCCACATCAGCCGAAACCCCAGACCCCTGATGGTAAGTCACGTGTAGTAACATGCTATAAATGTCAAAAGGTAGGACATTACTCGAGGGAATGTAGGAATAAAGGTACACATAATGTATACCGACCCCCTAGACCAGGATATGAACCTCACGACAATGCACATACTTGGGATCAGGGACCGGGTAGGAGGAATTACGAGCCACACGCAGGGGAAACAAGGAGGTACCCACCAAGGAGGGACTGGCAGGCCTCCGAAAACTCACAGCTACCCCCCTCACATATCATAGCTGCCAACACGCTGCGGGAGGGTCTCCCCACACAATAGGGGTTGGGCCACACCTGTAGTCTGCAGCCAGTGAAGTTGATTGCTAGCCTTGGTAGTGAACCTGAGGTCACGGTTGATGTAGCTAGTGTACCATTACCTTTTCTTGTAGATACAGGAGCGGCCAGATCAGTGTTAAATTCGACAGTAGGTATAAAAACCACGGGTAAAACAATTTCGCAATGGGAGTAACAGGAACAGTGCAACAATACCCTTTGAGTAGACTGGCAGAGGTTACGATAGGGCCCTTGCAGACCAAACATTCTTTTCTGTTGACTGCATCGGCTCCGACTAATCTACTCACAGAGATTTATTGTGTAAAATGCAATGTGTCATATATTGTACTCCTGAAGGTGTCTTCTTGGATATACCTGAGAACCACGTTCAAGAAGTGCAAGATATATTAGACACCCCTCAAAGGCTAATGTCGCATTCTGCTGTTATAGACAAGTGTCCATCAAAGGTAGAGGAAATGATCTCACAAATAACGGGTTCCCTTTGGACCAAAGATGGACAAGACACTGGATTAATGGCGAATGTAGCTCCAGTAGTAGTACAAGTAAAAGATGGTAGGATAGCTCCAAAAATCCCTCAGTATCCTCTGAAGCCAGAGGTAGAATTAGGAGTGTACCCCATCATAGAGCGGTTACTACAACAGGGCATCCTAGTCAGGACGTCCAGCACTGCCAATAGTCCCATCTTCCCTGTTAAAAAAAAGAGTGGGGGGAGGGGTTACAACCTAGTGTAGGATCTAAGGGGGATAAACAAGATAGTCGAGAGCCAATTCCCCGTAGTGCCCAATCCAGCTGTCATCCTTATGCAAATTTCCTCTACTGTAACAGTTTTCACTGTCATCGACCTCTGTTCTGCCTTCTTTTCTGTCCCTCTGCACCCTGACAGCCAATACCTCTTCGCTTTTACATACAGGGGAGTACAGTACACCTGGACTCGTCTTCCCCAAGGTTTCATTGACAGCCCGAGTATCTTCTCCCAGGCCTTGCATGACTGTTTACAATCCTTTCAACCTGAGAGTGGATCAGTGCTAATACAGTATGTCGATGACTTATTGTTGTGTTCAGACTCACTCGAATCGTCCTTGAAAGACACGAAACAGCTTCTTTTTCATCTTTCCCAAACGGGACACAAGGTTTCAAAGGATAAGTTGCTGTTGTGCCAGACCAGGGTAAAATATTTGGGACATTGCTTGACTCAAGGACTTAGACACCTCACCGCTGATAGAATACAGGCGATTCGTGACATGACTCTGCCACAAAGTCAGCAACAGATCCGCACTTTCCTTGGAATGTGTGGGTACTGCCAAAACTGGATCCCAGGGTTCTCTATACTGGCATTACCTTTGCAAGAAATGGTCTCTTCGAACAAACCAGAACGGATCTCGCACACAGATGAGTCCGAACTGGCATTTGAGAGACTCAAACAGTGCCTATCACAGGCACCTGCATTAGGCATGCCAGATTATGAGAAGCCCTTCGAATTGTACAGCACGGAAAGTGCTGGGTGTGCGACAGGTGTCTTAACACAGAGACATGGTGATGCAAGCAGACCGGTAGCATACTACAGTGCACTGTTGGACACCGTAGCGCGGTCTCTCCCCACATGCTTGCAAAGTGTTGCAGCAATAGCTTTGCTAGTAAGTAAAAGCGAGGACGTAGTGTTAGGACACAACCTGACCATCCATACACCTCATGCAGTATCAGCCTTACTAAACTCCGCCCAAACCAGACATGTCTCATCCGCTCGGTTTACAAAGTGGGAATTATCACTGATGGCCCCTGTAAACATCACCATTAAGAGATGCAGCTCACTAAATCCTGCAACTTACTTGCCAAGTGTGCCTGGACAGGCACAAAGGGTGGAGGATGAGAATGATGGTGAAGGAGGATTTAGTGCAGACACTGATACGCATGATTGTATGGAATACCTGAATCAGACTTTTACTGCGAGACCTGACATCAGTGACAACCCACTGGAAGGAGTAGACTTTACCTTCTACACTGACGGTAGTTGCCACAGACAGACAAAATCGGGAGACTTGTGTACTGGATATGCAGTTGTAGACGACAGAGGTATCATAGAAGCTGAACCCCTGGGCCCACCACACTCAGCACAAGTTGCTGAGTTGGTCGCCCTAACCAGAGCATGTGAATTGGCCAAGGGTAAGTCAGCTAATATATACACAGATTCTAGGTATGCCTTTGGAGTGGTGCATGATTTTGGGGCCCTGTGGCGCCTCAGAAATTTCATGACGGCAGCTGATACACCTGTAGCGCATACGTCCCACATAAAAAGGCTTCTAACAGCGATACAGGAACCAGACAGAGTGGCTGTTATCAAGTGTAAAGCACATACTTACAACCAAGACCCAATTTCAATTGGTAACAGCCGGGCAGACGAAGCTGCTAAATCAGCAGCCAGCACCCTCATACAAACGAACATCACATCGCTGATGACATTTAACACGATCAACACACAACAATTAATCGAAATGCAAAATTTGTGTTCCCTACAGGAAAAGGCGGTCTGGAGGTCAAAGGGGTATGGCCAGGAGTCCTCAGGACTTTGGACAGGTGGACACGGTAAGCCAGTGGCCCCCAGAGCATTTCTTCCAAGTCTAGCTGAGGTGGCACACGGTCTGACTCATCTGGGCAAAGAGGGTATGTGTAAGCTGGTGAGAGCCTACTGGTGTGCGCCAGGATTCTCTTCGCATGAAGGTAAAAGAGCAATGACATGTTTTACTTGCTTGAGGAAGAATATTGGTAAGTCAATACCAACAGAGCCATCCCTTATTTCCCCGACAGATGGACCTTTTCAGGTAATACAAATCGATTTCATGCAGTTACCACCCTGTAGAAATTTAAAATATGTGTTAGTTTGTATTGACGTATTTTCCAATTGGGTAGAAGCATTTCCTGCTGCCACAAATACTGCTACGTTCACTGCAAAGAAAATTGTGCAGGAATTTGTGTGTAGATATGGTATCCCTAGAATAATTGTAAGCGATAGGGGTACCCATTTTACAGGTGAAGTCTTTCAGGTCATGTGCAAACTGATGGGAATTAATAGCAAGCTGCATACTCCGTACCGACCACAGGCGAGTGCGAAGGTGGAGAGAATGAACAGCACTATTAAGAACAAGCTGAGCAAAGTGATGGCTGAAACTGGATTGTTGTGGCCAGAAGCTTTGCCACTAGTGTTGTACAGTGTCAGAACCACCCCCAGGTCTCCCCTTAACCTATCACCTTTTGAAATTCTTTTTGGTCGACAACCTCATGTAATGATAGACCCCCAGGATGATTTGAAATGTAATAACGAAGTGACTGTGAGATATTTGGTTGGGATGAGCCAGCAGCTGAGAAATCAACAAAGAAATTTAAAGCTGGTGATTCCTGACCTACCGAACAGTAATTGTCATGACATTGAACCTGGGGATTATGTAATGATTCGAAATTTCTTACGCTCAGGTTGCCTCATAGACAGGTGGGAAGGACCATACCAAGTCTTCCTAAAAAGCACGACAGCATTGAAGGTCGCCGAGAGAGAGACTTGGGTCCACTCATCCCACTGCAAGAAGGTCGCTGACCCGGAGAGAACTCGTGACAAAGAGCAGAGTCCAGAGAACCTCGTATCACTGAAGTGTCTGTTCTGGGAAGGTTGAGAGGCAGGACTGTTGAAGGGCATCCGAGCACAGATCTAGAATGGTTGTTGTATAATTTTCTTTTTTTTCACCTCCCCCTGCATTTTCCTTTCTTTTCTCCTTCTTATTTTCCTCCTTTCCCCAAACGAAATGGATCGATCACAAGAGACTGCGTTTCGGGTTCTGTTAGTAATTCTGCTTTTAATCAGGACAGTATGTTTTGGTGAGGGCCCCAGAGAGGTCGAGCAGGGATCTGGAATGGTTTCTGATGACGAGTATGAATTTGTAGGATCTCAGGAGCGGCACATCGCTCAAGTGAAGGCTAGCATCAGTAAGCGCTCTGGTAGTCAGGGAGCTCGGAGGCACTGTGAGGGGTTATTGTCTGAGGAAAATTGTATCTGCAGGAATTGTGAAAATATAGTCGAGGATGGGTGCATCCAGAGATGTCAGTCCAACCTTAATATCGACATGGACCGTCATCCGTTGAGTGATTACCACTCACTAGTGGGTAAGGTCTTAAACCAGACAGAATGCTGGGTGTGCTCAAAAGTACCTCAAGGTCAGAGCAAGTCAGGATTGGTACCATACCCTTTAACAATACATGAGGAACTCGAATTGCAGGGTGGGAGACCGGTGGACAAGAAATTCAATATTTCTAGGCCCCCTAGTTTGAAGCTCCAGCAGTATCATGTAGACAGGTCCTTATTGTGCTTTAATATTTCCAATTACCTAAAACCAGGAAATTGGGAAGTGACGTGGAACAACCAGACAATGACCTTTTCACACAGAACTGATAGGATACCCAAATAGCCAAAAGTGGGAGGTATTATCAGTATAGGTATACTCGTGGAAGCAAGACCATGTGGGTTGGAAAAGTATCGCCAGGGTATTGTGCCCATATCATCCAGCCTGATACTTGTACTGAGCAGATGGGAGAACTAGGGATTGGTTTCTTTACTTGGAAAGTTTGTAATATGGTGATGTCATACTTTGTCCCCTATGTTCTCCCAGATGATGCCTATTTCATATGTGGGAGGAAGGCGTACAAGTGGCTTGCCCCGAGCTCAGAGGGATTGTGTTATATTGGAAGAGTACTGCCAGAGGTCATGACCATAACCCATGATAAGATGAAAGATGTTCACCGCAGTGCTCAGGCTCCTTTTACTCATACTCACTATGAACACATCATCAAGAGACACCTCATAGATAGGGCAGAGCACGCAGCCTCTGATTTGATACACGAATCCACCGGGATTCAGTTCCTTCTCGCATTAGACATCACCCGTACAGCCAGAGGAACTATAAATTATAGGTATATCCATGCGCTAGCAAACTTGATAGATAATATCACTGAGATGTATGACGACACCTTCAGGTATACGGGAAGGGAGTTACAAGCCTACAAGAAGGAACTGATCCAGCACAGGATGGTCCTTAATTATGTCACAGCCGTGACAGGTGGGTACTGTTTTACTCTGGCAACTCAATATGGTGTGAAGTGCTGTACATATATCACGAACAGCACTGACGACCCCACGGAGATCATCGATCAAAAGATGGACGATATCTTGCAGTTGAAGTGGGAGTTCAGGAGGAAACACAACCTTACCTTAGCGATTGTGAGTAATGAACTGACCGGCTGGGTCTCATGGTTGAACCCACGCAATTGGTTCTCAGGTTTAGGAGAGTGGGCTCAAAATGTCATCATGAGTGTAGGGAAGTTTCTCCTTTGTATCCTTGGAGTCGTCATAATTATTGGTTTGATATTTAGGTGTGTTCGAATTCTGACGCAGTGCAAGCACGGCACAAAATTGATGAGTCTAAGGAGCAAGGGTACTGATACAGCAGCAGATTTAATTTACGACCCATCCATAGAGACAGTAATATGATAAGGATTGCAAATTAATTTCATGGCCTGTTTCGTTCACCTGTTTTTCTTTTGTCTCCCCCTCTGACCAGATACATCCATCCGGAAAAAGACATCAGCATTATCCAAAATGTTTATGTAAATGTATTTTTATATATGTGTCTTATCTTCATCTCTGCAACCTTCAGTTAATGGCACACATAGTCGACAGGTGATATCCACATATACTAGCACTCACATATGTTTCCCCCTTCATGTATCATCAACTAAATGTGCACCCCATTTGTTGGAACAAGAAGCCGAAAAGAGCTCTGTAGTGTTTGTTGGCCCACTTACAGACCCTTAATATGGGATAAGAAGGATTTAATGTATACTTCGCAATACCTCAAAGCTTATTTAGAACATATACGGCATGATGATACATGCCCCTCAGACATGGATTCATACATACATGCTTTTTACTATCCCACTAGGTCATACATTTCCCACCTACAACTCTCCCCGATCATCAAAGCTTCTGTAGATATTGTATAGATATTTTTCTGTTTAGTGAGTAGATAGTGGCAGTTATTGGTGACTGCCAAAGGGTGGACTGTCAAAGTCGAGAAATATTTCAGTACATACATTACGTACAAACTACACACCGATGGCCTCCCTGCGCGTACTTGCTCTGCCGTGCGTGCGCATATTCGCAATTTGCGTATGGTCGCTCCCGTGGACCTGCGTATTAGCGCGTGGTATGAGTATTTATGGTAGAGTTTGTGAACGCATGGAAAAGCCATCAAAACACATTACATATTTAATCCACATAGTGCACATTTTACACATAGCCTCCCTGCACCACAGCAGCAAGTTACAGCAGTTTAAATGGTTTCAGAACAAAGGGATTCACCTTTACAGGATAGGAGGGGACAGAACAAGGTTATAAGGTGGTGTTTGGTATCCAGCTGTAGGGTATTTTAAGGGTAATATTCTGGTGTTGGTTTGAGGAAGATCGCATGTTCCTGCGGATAGTTATGTGCAGGAGCAGAATATAGATATAAACTGTATTTACTGTACATTATGTATGCGGCGGGAATCCAGAGGAGACCACCCACAAGAGCAGTTGGGACAGACATTGCCCACCTAGTCAAACCGACCTATGACCTCTCCTGTACTGTAAATGACCATCCCTGCGTCCAATAGACAAAGAGATTACAGTATCCATTGTGTTAAGTTTTGGAAGAATTGTATAAAGAGAGCCTGCTGCAGGCCTGGTCTGACACAAGACTCACAAAGTTATCTATCAGATGACCGAGGACCAGATCTGGGTAGCGCGGCGAATCCACTCACGTATGTACCATTGATTGTAGCCATTATTCTGTTGTATTGTATTGTTTGTATAGTAACCCCCTTTCAGCAATAATACGCTGTGGTGTCGGAACCCAGTGGTTTAACTACAGACTGGTGTCGTGTCTTCCTTTCCCTGCTAAGGTTTAAAGTGTATTAGTATCGCATTGCATTGCTGTATAAGGTTTAAAGTGTATTCATTGAGTGTGTACGCGCTGTGTGTACTTTGTACCGTCAGCGCGGCGTTTGTAAGCAAAGTCCGTACACGGTACGGGACTCTGTACGCTAACAGCGTAAAAGGTGCGTAGAGTGTGTATTAAGTTTAGCGGCCGCAGCGGCTCCATGGTAAAGTGTATTTAAAGTGTGTATAAGTTATAGCTTTTCATTCCTGTTTATAAATCAGCATTAACAGTGGGTTATATTGTTTCTGTGCAGGGTAAATACTGGCTGCTTTATTTTTACACTGCAATTTAGATTTCAGTTTGAACACACCCCACCCAAATCTAACTCTCTCTGCACATGTTAAATCTGCCCCACCTGCACTGAACATGGCCCCTAATTCAGACCTGATCGCAGCAGCAAAATTGTTCTCTAATGGGCAAAATCATGTGAACTGCAGCAGAGCCGGCCCTAAACAATATGATGCCCAAGGCAAGTTTTTGGCTGGTGCACCCTAGTACCGCCGCTAGTTCCACCTCTGTGTTATGAACCACAGGTAGTGGTTCATTCCTATTCTATGTTTATAGTTGTCTTGCAGGCCAGGATTTCCCGTTGCTCTGGTTTGAGAAGACTCTTGTTTGCTGCCGGTGGTGAGTCTGTGTGATTGCAGCTTGTTCCCATGTCTTCAGCCTCACCTGTCTGTTGATTGCACCTCTCAGTTGTGCAGCAGGGCAGCTGCATGACATAATTAATTAAGACTCTCTGTTATATTCTGGCTCAGTGCAATTTACAGAGGCTGGTGATATTTCCAGAGTTCCAGAGTTCTTGAGTTCTGAGTTAGTCCCTGCCAGTTCCTGAGCTCCTGTCTAGCAGTGTCTGTCTAGCTGCTTCCAGTGTCGGTTCCAGTGTTGGTTCCAGTGTCGGTTCCTGTGTTGGTTCCAGTGTTGGTTCCTGTGTTGGTTCCTGTGTCGGTTCCAGTGTCTGATCCCGTGTCCTGCCGTGAAGCGTTCCTGTCCAGAAGTCCTGTGGCTTTGTCTGTGCCTGGTCGAGTATCTGGCTTCTTGGTGTCCACCGGTCTGTTGTTTGGGATTCTGCCTGTCCTCCGGTTCTGAGAGTCTGTGTCGGCTACATTGGGGGTTCCTGTCCGTTTGCCAGTATTTGTACCGGTTCCGTGAGTAACGGCTTTGCCGCGTCCGTCGGCCTAGGCCGCAGTATTCTTTGGTTATATTTTGTTACTGGTGTTTTGCAGAGGGTTCTGCTTATGCTGTCACCGCCGGTACACAACAGTATTGTGTCGGCGTGTGGACAGCATTTCCTTTGTTGTTCTTTTCCTTTGGCGGCGTGCCGCACATATATTTAGTTTTAGGGTTGTAAGTAGCCCCTAGCCTTCTGTTTGCTTTAGTTAGAGGTCCCCTTGTTATTATCCTGTCTCGGTTCATGCCTTGTCTCACTCTAAGACCTGGGGGCATCGGAGTTGGGCAGACCTAATCCGCCCTTCAAACGCGGCTGCCGTGGGCCCAAGAAACCATAGTCACTCAGGCGTGAACTGACCACACGGGTGAAACAATGGAGGTAGGGTGCTAGGGGCTATTTCCACACCACACCTTATTTCAGCGTCACGTTCTGGTGCTCTGGACTCACTACGCAACATCTCCCTTGTTCTGAGCACTAGGAACCTAACATTATCACCAGCCATACAACAAAAAAGAAACAAAGCTAAATAGTAGTATTTTCTTTTTTCGTCCAGTGTCTTGTCTAGAATTCAGTGTTTAGAATCCTGTCCGGTGTTTAGAATCCAGTCCTGTCTAGAATTCAGTGTTTAGAATCCAGTCCGGTGTTTAAAAATCCAGTCCAGTCTTGTCTTGTCTAGTTTAAAAATCCAGTCCAGTCTTGTCTTGTCTAGAATCTTGTCTAAGAATCTTGTCTAGAATCTTGTCTTAGAATCGTGTCTAGAATCGTGTCTAGTCTTGTCTTGTCTAGTTTGAAATCCTCCTATGCCTACTATGCAAGCCCTGCAGGCGTCTCTCTCAGCCCTGAACTCTACTTTCAGTGCTTTGAAACCTGAGCGGCTGGAAGTTTTGCAGCAATCCTTAAAGCAACTGCAAAACCTTCTGACCAAAATTTTGCTTATTTTGCCAGAAGTTCTTGAGAGTTAATTGTCTAAAGAGACTCTTGTTCACAGTATGGTGACCAGTGAATCCACAGGTTTAATTAGAGAGAAAAAGTTTGAAAGTTTTCTGCGGCCCAGGTTCTCAGAAGAGGAGCGTCTGCGTCGCAGAAACTTAGATTTATGCCTATTTTGTGGGGGTTTAGGCCACTATCTGCAGACCTGTGAGTTGCGCAAGCCAAAGTTTGGCGACAAGTCCTGCCCTTTGGCCAAGTTTAATCAGGATACAAGACCTACTCCTGTCTCTACTGTGGCAGAGGTACTTGTCACACAACCCACACTAAAAAGCACTCTGTCCTATAATTGGGGTCCTTGGGCTAGGGAGCCCCCTTATAGATTCAGGAACCAAAGGAGAATGTTTCTCTCCTCTCTTGATTTTCCTGTTGAAGCAGAGTTGCAAACCCCTGGAGCGGTGCCCGATGCCCGGGGTCCTGGAGCGGTGCCCGATGCCCAGGGTCCTGGAGCGGTGCCCGATGCCCAGGGTCCTGGAGCGGTGCCCGATGCCCAGGGTCCTGGAATGGTGCCCGATGCCCAGGGTCCTGGAGCGGTACCCGATGCCCAGGGTCCTGGAGCGGTGCCCGATGCCCAGAGTCCTGGAGCGGTACCCGATGCCCAGAGTCCTGGAGCGGTACCCGATGCCCAGAGTCCTGGAGCGGTACCCGATGCCCAGAGTCCTGGAGCGGTACCCCAGGTAGGGACTTGAAAAGCGCAACCCCAGAAAGGGTATCTAAAACCATAGTTCTAGAAGGGAACTCGAGAAGCAAAACCCCAGAAGGGATCTTTGAAGTAATATCCCCATGTGGGGTCTCGAGAGACGCAGCCCCAAAGAAGGGTCTAGAGGTCGCTTCCCCAGGAAAGAACTTATGAGGCATAGCGTTAGTGGAGGTTCTGAAGGTTAAAGCTTCAGCAAAAGTCCCGGAAGTCATAGTCCCGGGAGAAGTTTCGATAATTATCGACTCAGAGAGGGAGGCCGACGGCCCGGCCCCAGAAAGGAGGCCGACGGCCTGGTCCCAGTAAAAGAATCCGAGGTGCTGACCCCAGCGGGGTTCCCGAAGGCCACTGCCCCAGCGGGGTTCCTGAAGGCCACTGCCCCAGCGGGGTTCCCGAAGGCCACTGCCCCAGCGGGGTTCCCAAAGGCCACTGCCCCAGGTGGGGTTCAGAAAGTCACTGCCCCGGGTGGGGTTCAGAAAGTCACTGCCCCGGGTGGGGTTCAGAAACTCACTACCCCGGGTGGGGTTCCGAGGGCCACTGCCCCAGGTGGGGTTCCGAGGGTCACTGCCCCAGGTGGGGTTCAGAAAGTCACTGCCCCTGGTGGGGTTCAGAAAGTCTTAGCCTCGAGTAAGGTCAATAGTGACCAGGTCCTAGCAAAGCACTCTAGTCAGTCAGATGGGAAGGAAGCAGATCCTGACTCTGTTGATATCTCAACATCTATAATCTTTGATGGGGACTTAGTCCAATTTCTGGCACTTTACAAACACTATTACACCATTTTGTTGTCTACACCATTTCTGGGCATCACTTCAGAGAACCTTGTGCTCTATCTGATATATTCCTTTAGAGGAGAGCCTTTTGAGTGGGCGACCAGCCTAATGAAAGCTGAAGATCCCATTCTTCAGGATCCCCCAGCATTCAGTGATGCAGTTATTAAAAGATATGGTTCCAAAGAAATTTGTTCAGGTTCCTCTAGGTCACCCGTCTTATCTGCTGAGAGTTCACCGTATACTGTAAACTCGGCACAAAGATCACAGCCTATTACCATTGCTACTGGATGTGCTTTCCTGTCTTCTCCCTACAGGAAATCTTCTAAAGTTTCAGTACCTAGGGGAATGGAACCAATCTATGGTCTGTTCTCAGATTCCGAAACTGATGAGGTTTCTTATATGCCGGGGCACTCTGGTAGGAGACGGAAGAAGCATCTGATTGCTCGTCCTATATGTTTTGAAGAATTTTTTGAGCCAGAGGTTTCTTCCTTTCCTGGTGTCGCCAAGCAAGCACAGGGTAAAAAGAAGAAAAAGAAATATTGCTGACTCTTGCCTTGTGGTGTATATTAAAAAAAAAAAAAAAAAAAGATTTTTTTTTCCTTGTCTTGTGTCCAGTGGCCAGACCAGTGTGTCAGGTTTTTTGTGTGTATCCCTTGTTTTGGAAAGGCTGAATTTTGGGGTCCGTTGACCCCTCCTCAAGGGGGGGGGGGGTACTGTTTTGCATTTTGGTTATGTATTTTATGTTATACTTCTGTTTATGTTCCCCGTGGGTGTCATGGGGTGTTCGGAGCTCACCCTTAAGGAGAGGGTACTGTTATGAACCACAGGTAGTGGTTCATTCCTATTCTATGTTTATAGTTGTCTTGCAGGCCAGGATTTCCCGTTGCTCTGGTTTGAGAAAACTCTTGTTTGCTGCCGGTGGTGAGTCTGTGTGATTGCAGCTTGTTCCCATGTCTTCAGCCTCACCTGTCTGTTGATTGCACCTCTCAGTTGTGCAGCAGGGCAGCTGCACTACATAATTAATTAAGACTCTCTGTTATATTCTGGCTCAGTGCAATTCACAGAGGCTGGTGATATTTCCAGAGTTCCAGAGTTCTTGAGTTCTGAGCTAGTCCCTGCCAGTTCCTGAGCTCCTGTCTAGCAGTGTCTGAGCTGCTTCCAGTGTCGGTTCCAGTGTCGGTTCCTGTGTCGGTTCCAGTGTCTGATCCCGTGTCCTGCCGTGAAGCGTTCCTGTCCAGAAGTCCTGTGGCTTTGTCTGTGCCTGGTCGAGTATCTGGCTTCTTGGTGTCCACCGGTCTGTTGTTTGGGATTCTGCCTGTCCTCCGGTTCTGAGAGTCTGTGTCGGCTACATTGGGGGTTCCTGTCCGTTTGCCAGTATTTGTACCGGTTCCGTGAGTAACGGCTATGCCGCGTCCGTCGGCCTAGGCCGCAGTATTCTTTGGTTATATTTTGTTACTGGTGTTTTGCAGAGGGTTCTGCTTATGCTGTCACCGCCGGTACACGACAGTATTGTGTCGGCGTGTGGACAGCATTTCCTTTGTTGTTCTTTTCCTTTGGCGGCGTGCCGCACATATATTTAGTTTTAGGGTTGTTAGTAGCCCCTAGCCTTCTGTTTGCTTTAGTTAGAGGTCCCCTTGTTATTATCCTGTCTCGGTTCACGCCTTGTCTCACTCTAAGACCTGGGGGCATCGGAGTTGGGCAGACCTAATCCGCCCTTCAAACGCGGCTGCCGTGGGCCCAAGAAACCATAGTCACTCAGGCGTGAACTGACCACACGGGTGAAACAATGGAGGTAGGGTGCTAGGGGCTATTTCCACACCACACCTTATTTCAGCGTCACGTTCTGGTGCTCTGGACTCACTACGCAACATCTCCCTTGTTCTGAGCACCAGGAACCTAACACTCTGACGCTGCACCCCTTTCCCAGCACCATCACCCCTCACCCATAGTACTTATTTTGGTGCTCCTACCCCCTATATTTTAAATAGGAACAGTGCGAAAATTCAGCGTTCAGCCCAAAAAGGGTACCCTTTCAAATTATGCCACACAGTAGTGCACCTTTATTCACATTTTATCATGCGATAGTGTCCCATCTTCACATTAAATCACACGGTAGTGTCACTTTACCTTATATACGTAACTCCTCACAGTAGTGCCCCTTAAATACACTTTACATCACACTGAATTGCTCCTTATTCACATTACACCACACCATATTCCTCTTTACACATTAGACCACACAGTAGTGCCCTTTCTATACGTTACGCCACACAATAGAGCACTTTATACACATAATGCCACACATTGGTAATGCATTTATACACATAATACCACACAGTAATGCCCCTTACACATATGAAACACATTATTATTGTCCTTATACACATAATGCACCTTACACATTATGCCAACCTTTATTAATGTCCTTATACACATAATGGGGGTAATTCCAAGTTGATCGCAGCAGGAAATTTTTTAGTAGTTGGGCAAAACCATGTGCACTGCAGGGGAGGCAGATATAACATGTGCAGAAAGAGTTAGATTTGGGTGGGTTATTTTATTTCTGTGCAGGGTAAATACTGGCTGCTTTATTTTTACACTGCAAATTAGATTGCAGATTGAACACACCCCACCCAAATCTAACTCTCTCTGCGCATGTTATATCTGCCTCCCCTGCAGTGCACATGGTTTTGCCCAATTGCTACCAAAAATCCTGCTGCGATCAACTTGGATTTACCCCCAATGTCCCTTACATATATGCTGCACATTATTAATGCATTTATTCATGTGACACACATAATGTCCCTTACTACACATATGCCGAACACTATTGCACAACCAACCCCCTCCCTCCCGCACACATCACTCACGTGTCCACTAATACTGTGACCTCTGCCTCTGCTTGGATACAGATATGTCCTCAGACATCTTGCCTCAATATGCCATGCAGAAGGAGATGCCTTTTTGACAAAAACTTGGGCACCCTTTTATGATGAAAATGTATCTCATTTGCATTGCTATATGGCTAGGATGCAAAAGTAGCTTCTGCTGATTGAAATGATATGCTGTATGCCTATATTCTATGTGCAACTGTGGCTGTATCTGCATACAAAATGCTGAGTTACAGTGATTTCCAGGAATACTCTGTAACGTAGCATTTCGTATGCAGATACAGTCACAGTCACACACAAAATATAGGCATGCCACATATCATTTTAATTAGTAGAAGCTGCTTGTGCCCCTAGGCATTCCAAATGCGCTAGGCATTTGCCTAGTTTGCCTATACCTAGGGCCAGCTCTGGGTCTAGCAAGCAGTTAGGTATGGCGGTGCATTCTCCATGATTGTGTCTGTCCACCAAAAATAGACTCGATTGCTTTTTCCGAATATCCAGTTTCCGCAATAATTACCATGTGGAAGGTTCAGCGCAACCAGAGAACCTTCCGATAAAGAATGTCACACTGCCTGATTGATTTTACTGCATTGTGCAAACAAAAGCATGGAGCCAGGAAGGCCAGCAGTCGTCTTGTGGGTGTGTGCATGCGTGTGTGCATGTGCATGTGTACGTGTGTGTGCTTACGTGCCTACATGCGTGCGTGCGTTTGTGTGTGTGTATCCCCTCCCCGAGGCAAAGCGTACACAAATGATCGTGCATCATCCAGCCAACAAGAGAGAAACTCATGACGCAGGAATGTGTGTGTCTGCTTGTCAGTTAGTTGTCTTCGCCAGAGCCAAATCCAGATAGAAGAGCTGGACAGTCAGCCATGGAGATAGGAGTAGGAGTGCAAAATCCAGATACAACAGCGGTAGGGTCTGGTAAGCAGTTAGGTATGGCGGAGCACTCTCCGTCCACCGAAAATAGACTTAATTGCTTTTTCCAACGTGTTTTGGAGACACATTTCCAAATGTCTTGCCTTGCCGAACGTATTTAGTGGGATTTTGTAAATAGCTTTATATAGGTGCAACACTGTTTTCCCTAATTGCTTGGTCTTTTAAATGCTACAATTGTTAGACACCTGAAGACTCTGTGGAGTCTCATTTTGTGTCTACTTATTTCCCAATTTAATCTCCTACCTCTATCCAATGCAAATTTAAACGCTGGGGGAGGAGGGTGCATCAGGATGTGAGGCCTACCTAGGCCTCAGTTCTGAATTCGAAGTACAATCAAACTAACGAAACATCCTTCTATTAAATGAATTCCTAAATTCATGACTCACTGTAATCCCGTAGTTTGGCTTTTTGAACCTTAGTTTTTGGGCATTGTTTTGAGTCCAGACCGACTGCAGAAGGTGTGTGCTTTTTTGGAAAGGCTGAAAAGATTCCGATACGCTGCATCTTCTGGTGTGTGTCTCCCTCAAGAGGCTGTCAGCAAGCAAATGCATGGCTATGCATCCCAGGCCAAGCAGATTGTGACATCATAGAACATACATCATAGAACATGGATCATAGTACAGGCCTCCGAGCTAAAGCCCTGCTGACGCAGTGACAGGAGCTGTTTGCTGCCTATTTAAATAGTCAAGTTTCCATCATCCAGCCAACAAGAGAGAAACTCATGACGCAGGAGTGTGTGTGCCTGCTTGTCAGTTAGTCGTCGCCGCCGCCGCCACATCCAGGTAGAACAGCTGGATACAGATACAATAGTGACTGCCGCTGGGGCAAATATAACATTTGCAGAGAGAGTTAGATTTGGGTGGGGTGTGTTTAAACTGGAATCTAAATTGCAGTGTAAAATAAAGTAGCCAGTATTTACCATGCACAGAAACAAAATAACCCATCCAAATCTAAATTTCTTTGCACATGGTATATCTGGCCCCCCTGCAGTGCACATGGATTTGCCCATTAGAGAACAATTTTGCTGCTGTGATCAGGTCTGAAATAGGCACATGGTTTTGCCTATTAGAGAACAATTTTTCTGCGGTGGTCAGGTCTGAATTAGGTCCTTGGTCTATAACAGACGGGGAAGCATCTGGGCATGATGGACATATAGGATACAAGTTGCAACCTGATCAGGTAACGCACTCCTGACTGCGGTCGTATCCCATAAATTTTAGCCAGACAAGTGGTTAAAGAGCATTTCTATACTATACTGTCAGTACCAGTAGAGTTTTCTGACAATCAGTGACACTGTGCTGCAGGCAACCTCAGAATATTACTCAGCGCAATGACTCATCACAGTGGTTATGTCTGTTTACAAGCAGCACTTCTACAATCTGTATGTGTACTGTGCAAGTGAAGGGCTAAAAGTGTTATAATCTATGGGATTTACAGTGCTACAGACTATACTGATCTGTGTATCTATAGGATATTACAGTGTTGCAATATATGGGTTCTATAAATAGTTATAGTTTATAGTGGTAAAATTCATAGCTATCTGTTTATCCATAGAATTTGCAATCCTGCATCTAGAGATGAGCGCCGGAAATTTTTCGGGTTTTGTGTTTTGGTTTTGGGTTCGGTTCCGCGGCCGTGTTTTGGGTTCGACCGCGTTTTGGCAAAACCTCACCGAATTTTTTTTGTCGGATTCGGGTGTGTTTTGGATTCGGGTGTTTTTTTCAAAAAACCCTAAAAAACAGCTTAAATCATAGAATTTGGGGGTCATTTTGATCCCAAAGTATTATTAACCTCAAAAACCATAATTTCCACTCATTTTCAGTCTATTCTGAATACCTCACACCTCACAATATTATTTTTAGTCCTAAAATTTGCACCGAGGTCGCTGTGTGAGTAAGATAAGCGACCCTAGTGGCCGACACAAACACCGGGCCCATCTAGGAGTGGCACTGCAGTGTCACGCAGGATGTCCCTTCCAAAAAACCCTCCCCAAACAGCACATGACGCAAAGAAAAAAAGAGGCGCAATGAGGTAGCTGTGTGAGTAAGATAAGCGACCCTAGTGGCCGACACAAACACCGGGCCCATCTAGGAGTGGCACTGCAGTGTCACGCAGGATGTCCCTTCCAAAAAACCCTCCCCAAACAGCACATGACGCAAAGAAAAAAAGAGGCGCAATGAGGTAGCTGACTGTGTGAGTAAGATAAGCGACCCTAGTGGCCGACACAAACACCAGGCCCATCTAGGAGTGGCACTGCAGTGTCACGCAGGATGTCCCTTCCAAAAAACCCTCCCCAAACAGCACATGACGCAAAGAAAAAAAGAGGCGCAATGAGGTTGCTGACTGTGTGAGTAAGATAAGCGACCCTAGTGGCCGACACAAACACCGGGCCCATCTAGGAGTGGCACTGCAGTGTCACGCAGGATGTCCCTTCCAAAAAACCCTCCCCAAACAGCACATGACGCAAAGAAAAAAAGAGGCGCAATGAGGTAGCTGACTGTGTGAGTAAGATAAGCGACCCTAGTGGCCGACACAAACACCGGGCCCATCTAGGAGTGGTACTGCAGTGTCACGCAGGATGTCCCTTCCAAAAAACCCTCCCCAAACAGCACATGACGCAAAGAAAAAAAGAGGCGCAATGAGGTAGCTGACTGTGTGAGTAAGATAAGCGACCCTAGTGGCCGACACAAACACCGGGCCCATCTAGGAGTGGCACTGCAGTGTCACGCAGGATGTCCCTTCCAAAAAACCCTCCCCAAACAGCACATGACGCAAAGAAAAATAAAAGAAAAAAGAGGAGCAAGATGGAATTGTCCTTGGGCCCTCCCACCCACCCATTATGTTGTATAAACAAAACAGGACATGCACACTTTAACCAACCCATCATTTCAGTGACAGGGTCTGCCACACGACTGTGACTGATATGACGGGTTGGTTTGGACCCCCCCCAAAAAAGAAGCAATTAATCTCTCCTTGCACAAACTGGCTCTACAGAGGCAAGATGTCCACCTCATCATCATCCTCCGATATATCACCGTGTACATCCCCCTCCTCACAGATTATCAATTCGTCCCCACTGGAATCCACCATCTCAGCTCCCTGTGTACTTTGTGGAGGCAATTGCAGCTGGTCAATGTCTCCGCGGAGGAATTGATTATAATTCATTTTAATGAACATCATCTTCTCCACATTTTCTGGATGTAACCTCGTACGCCGATTGCTGACAAGGTGAGCGGCGGCACTAAACACTCTTTCGGAGTACACACTTGTGGGAGGGCAACTTAGGTAGAATAAAGCCAGTTTGTGCAAGGGCCTCCAAATTGCCTCTTTTTCCTGCCAGTATAAGTACGGACTGTCTGACGTGCCTACTTGGATGCGGTCACTCATATAATCCTCCACCATTCTTTCAATGTTGAGAGAATCATATGCAGTGACAGTAGACGACATGTCCGTAATCGTTGTCAGGTCCTTAAGTCCGGACCAGATGTCAGCATCAGCAATCGCTCCAGACTGCCCTGCATCACCGCCAGCGGGTGGGCTCGGAATTCTGAGCCTTTTCCTCGCACCCCCAGTTGCGGGAGAATGTGAAGGAGGAGATGTTGACAGGTCGCGTTCCGCTTGACTTGACAATTTTCTCACCAGCAGGTCTTTCAACCCCAGCAGACTTGTGTCTGCCGGAAAGAGAGATCCAAGGTAGGTTTTAAATCTAGGATCGAGCACGGTGGCCAAAATGTAGTGCTCTGATTTCAACAGATTGACCACCCGTGAATCCTTGTTAAGCGAATTAAGGGCTCCATCCACAAGTCCCACATGCCTAGCGGAATCGCTCCGTGTTAGCTCCTCCTTCAATGTCTCCAGCTTCTTCTGCAAAAGCCTGATGAGGGGAATGACCTGACTCAGGCTGGCAGTGTCTGAACTGACTTCACGTGTGGCAAGTTCAAAGGGCATCAGAACCTTGCACAACGTTGAAATCATTCTCCACTGCACTTGAGACAGGTGCATTCCACCTCCTATATCGTGCTCAATTGTATAGGCTTGAATGGCCTTTTGCTGCTCCTCCAACCTCTGAAGCATATAGAGGGTTGAATTCCACCTCGTTACCACTTCTTGCTTCAGATGATGGCAGGGCAGGTTCAGTAGTTTTTGGTGGTGCTCCAGTCTTCTGTACGTGGTGCCTGTACGCCGAAAGTGTCCCGCAATTCTTCTGGCCACCGACAGCATCTCTTGCACGCCCCTGTCGTTTTTAAAAAAATTCTGCACCACCAAATTCAAGGTATGTGCAAAACATGGGACGTGCTGGAATTTGCCCATATTTAATGCACACACAATATTGCTGGCGTTGTCCGATGCCACAAATCCACAGGAGAGTCCAATTGGGGTAAGCCATTCCGCGATGATCTTCCTCAGTTGCCGTAAGAGGTTTTCAGCTGTGTGCGTATTCTGGAAAGCGGTGATACAAAGCGTAGCCTGCCTAGGAAAGAGTTGGCGTTTGCGAGATGCTGCTACTGGTGCCGCCGCTGCTGTTCTTGCGGCGGGAGTCCATACATCTACCCAGTGGGCTGTCACAGTCATATAGTCCTGACCCTGCCCTGCTCCACTTGTCCACATGTCCGTGGTTAAGTGGACATTGGGTACAACTGCATTTTTTAGGACACTGGTGAGTCTTTTTCTGACGTCCGTGTACATTCTCGGTATCGCCTGCCTAGAGAAGTGGAACCTAGATGGTATTTGGTAACGGGGGCACACTGCCTCAATAAATTGTCTAGTTCCCTGTGAACTAACGGCGGATACCGGACGCACGTCTAACACCAACATAGTTGTCAAGGCCTCAGTTATCCGCTTTGCAACAGGATGACTGCTGTGATATTTCATCTTCCTCGCAAAGGACTGTTGGACAGTCAATTGCTTACTGGAAGTAGTACAAGTGGGCTTACGACTTCCCCTCTGGGATGACCATCGACTCCCAGCAGCAACAACAGCAGCGCCAGCAGCAGTAGGCGTTACACGCAAGGATGCATCGGAGGAATCCCAGGCAGGAGAGGACTCGTCAGAATTGCCAGGGACATGGCCTGCAGGACTATTGGCATTCCTGGGGAAGGAGGAAATTGACACTGAGGGAGTTGGTGGGGTGGTTTGCGTGAGCTTGGTTACAAGAGGAAGGGATTTACTGGTCAGTGGACTGCTTCCGCTGTCGGCCAAAGTTTTTGAACTTGTCACTGACTTATTATGAATGCGCTGCAGGTGACGTATAAGGGAGGATGTTCCGAGGTGGTTAACGTCCTTACCCCTACTTATTACAGCTTGACAAAGGGAACACACGGCTTGACAAATGTTGTCCGCATTTCTGGTGAAATACTTCCACACCGAAGAGCTGATTTTTTTGGTATTTTCACCAGGCATGTCAACGGCCATATTCCTCCCACGGACAACAGGTGTCTCCCCGGGTGCCTGACTTAAACAAACCACCTCACCATCAGAATCCTCCTTGTCAATTTCCTCCCCAGCGCCAGCAACACCCATATCCTCCTCATCCTGGTGTACTTCAACACTGACATCTTCAATCTGACTATCAGGAACTGGACTGCGGGTGCTCCTTCCAGCACTTGCAGGGGGCGTGCAAATGGTGGAAGGCGCATGCTCTTCACGTCCAGTGTTGGGAAGGTCAGGCATCGCAACCGACACAATTGGACTCTCCTTGTGGATTTGGGATTTCGAAGAACGCACAGTTCTTTGCAGTGCTTTTGCCAGCTTGAGTCTTTTCAGTTTTCTAGCGAGAGGCTGAGTGCTTCCATCCTCATGTGAAGCTGAACCACTAGCCATGAACATAGGCCAGGGCCTCAGCCGTTCTTTGCCACTCCGTGTGGTAAATGGCATATTGGCAAGTTTACGCTTCTCCTCCGACAATTTTATTTTAGGTTTTGGAGTCCTTTTTTTACTGATATTTGGTGTTTTGGATTTGACATGCTCTGTACTATGACATTGGGCATCGGCCTTGGCAGACGACGTTGCTGGCATTTCATCGTCTCGGCCATGACTAGTGGCAGCAGCTTCAGCACGAGGTGGAAGTGGATCTTGATCTTTCCCTAATTTTGGAACCTCAACATTTTTGTTCTCCATATTTTAATAGGCACAACTAAAAGGCACCTCAGGTAAACAATGGAGATGGATGGATACTAGTATACAATTATGGATGGACTGCCGAGTGCCGACACAGAGGTAGCTACAGCCGTGGACTACCGTACTGTACTGTGTCTGCTGCTAATATAGACTGGTTGATAATGAGATGTAGTATGTATAAAGAAGAAAGAAAAAAAAACCACGGGTAGGTGGTATACAATTATGGATGGACTGCCGAGTGCCGACACAGAGGTAGCTACAGCCGTGGACTACCGTACTGTACTGTGTCTGCTGCTAATATAGACTGGATGATAATGAGATGTAGTATGTATAAAGAAGAAAGAAAAAAAAACCACGGGTAGGTGGTATACAATTATGGACGGACTGCCGAGTGCCGACACAGAGGTAGCTACAGCCGTGGACTACCGTACTGTACTGTGTCTGCTGCTAATATAGACTGGTTGATAATGAGATGTAGTATGTATAAAGAAGAAAGAAAAAAAAACCACGGGTAGGTGGTATACAATTATGGATGGACTGCCGAGTGCCGACACAGAGGTAGCTACAGCCGTGGACTACCGTACTGTACTGTGTCTGCTGCTAATATAGACTGGATGATAATGAGATGTAGTATGTATAAAGAAGAAAGAAAAAAAAACCACGGGTAGGTGGTATACAATTATGGATGGACTGCCGAGTGCCGACACAGAGGTAGCTACAGCCGTGGACTACCGTACTGTACTGTGTCTGCTGCTAATATAGACTGGATGATAATGAGATGTAGTATGTATAAAGAAGAAAAAAAAAAAAACACGGGTAGGTGGTATACAATTATGGACGGACTGCCGAGTGCCGACACAGAGGTAGCTACAGCCGTGGACTACCGTACTGTACTGTGTCTGCTGCTAATATAGACTGGATGATAATGAGATGTAGTATGTATAAAGAAGAAAAAAAAAACCACGGGTAGGTGGTATACAATTATGGATGGACTGCCGAGTGCCGACACAGAGGTAGCTACAGCCGTGGACTACCGTACTGTACTGTGTCTGCTGCTAATATAGACTGGATGATAATGAGATGTAGTATGTATAAAGAAGAAAGAAAAAAAAACCACGGGTAGGTGGTATACAATTATGGATGGACTGCCGAGTGCCGACACAGAGGTAGCTACAGCCGTGAACTACCGTACTGTGTCTGCTGCGACTGGATGATAAATAATGATATAAAAAATATATATATATCACTACTGCAGCCGGACAGGTATATATTATATAATGACGGACCTGCTGGACACTGTCTGTCAGCAGAATGAGTTTTTTATAGAATAAAAAAACACCACACAAGTCACACGACGAGTGTTTAACTTTTTCAGGCAATCACAATATAGTATACTATACTGGTGGTCAGTGTGGTCAGGTCACTGGTCAGTCACACTGGCAGTGGCACTCCTGCAGCAAAAGTGTGCACTGTTTAATTTTAATAATATGTATGTACTCCTGGCTCCTGCTATAACCTATAACTGCTCCCCAGTCTCCCCCACAATTAAGCTGTGTGAGCACAGTCAGATATTATACATAGATGATGCAGCACACTGGGCTGAGCACAGATATGGTATGTGACTGAGTCACTGTGTATCGTTTTTTTCAGGCAGAGAACGGATTATATTAAATAAAACTGCACTGGTGGTCACTGGTCAGTGGTCAGTCACTAGTAAACTCTGCACTCTCTCTCTAGTACTCCTAAGCTCCAGTAAATCAAGTGTCTCTGTCTCAATCTCACTCTCTCTCTTCTAATCTAAATTGAGAGGACTCCAGCCACGTCCTCTCCCTATCAATCTCAATGCACGTGTGAAAATGGCGGCGACGCGCGGCTCCTTATATAGAATCCGAGTCTCGCGATAGAATCCGAGCCTCGCGAGAATCCGACAGCGTCATGATGACGTTCGGGCGCGCTCGGGTTAACCGAGCAAGGCGGGAAGATCCGAGTCGCTCGGATCCGTGTAAAAAAAGCTGAAGTTCGGGCGGGTTCGGATTCCGAGGAACCGAACCCGCTCATCTCTAATATCTACAGGGTTTACTACAGTGCTAGAATAGATTGTGTCAGTACTTCTTCATAAGCATGGGTGGCCAACCAGTCACAGGCAAAGAGCCAGAAAAGATCTGTACTCTGTAGTGAAGGGTAAGAGCTACTATCATACGCGCACCAAAGACACGCGCTCAAAAATGGGGGCGAGGCCTAGTTGTCACAAAGCCACACCCAATTTTTGTGATAAAGTACCAGCCAATTGGCTCCTAAGTGCGATGCCACAGGCTGTGTTTGAAAAATGACAGTTAGGAGCCAATTGACTGGTACTTTATCTCCAGCGACTTTATCTCCATCCAAGGCTTAGTAAATAGACCCCATTCCCTACCACATGCACACACTTACACACTAGGGTTAATTTTTGTTGGGAGCCAATTAACCTACCAGTATATGTATGAATTGTGTGAGAAAGCCGGAGTACCCAGAGGAAACACACACAAGCACAGGGAGAATATACAAACTCCACAGTTAGGGTCATGCTGGGAATCAAACCCATGTCCGTGACATGGGGGGTAGTTGCGACGGGGGGGGTCGACCGGGCGGTGGCAGTAGCGGCGATGTCGGTTGGGCCGGCACATGCATAGCTAGACATCAGGGTATTTTTTACGAAAAATACCCTGATGATGCTGCGGAGTGTCATCGCAGGGACAGAGCTTGCTCACAAGCTCTGTCCCTGCATGCGATAGTTGATACATCCCTGCGGTGTAATCAATTATCGCAGTGCGAGTTTGGACGATTTTATCACACCACATCTGCATCCAAGGATGGTGATAAATAGGCCCCAGAGTACAGGAAGTCAATATTATAGGTCCACATAGGGTTTATGTAATGTGTGTAGTGTCTGTCACAGCCCTACATGATTCATGCATATGTTGTGCTCATTTGCTACTTTCTTTAGGTATAATATATGGATGGCTTTTCAGGTCCTTAATTTACATTATTTTTTGCAATTGTGATTTTGATTAGACGCCCTGTGTTGCGATGTACCATGCCCAACTCTGTGTTTATTTCAATAATGTTTCTGGAATGTTTAGGTTGATATGCAATTTTACAGCATATATCGCATGAAAATATGATTATTTGCAGTATAACCAGGTATGAAAGGTGCCGTGGAGAGGAGGGGGCCTACACGGAGTCTGCACATGGGCCCCCTCCTCTCTTATAACGAGCCTGATTATATATATATATATATATATATATATATATCCACAAAGGCAGCACTCACGTATACTAGGGATGTGCACTTGAAATTTTTCGGGTTTTGTGTTTTGGGTTCGGTTCCGCGGCCGTGTTTTGGGTTCGACCGCGTTTTGGCAAAACCTCACCGAATTTTTTTTGTCGGATTCGGGTGTGTTTTGGATTCGGGTGTTTTTTTCAAAAAACCCTAAAAAACAGCTTAAATCATAGAATGTGGGGGTCATTTTGATCCCAAAGTATTATTAACCTCAAAAACCATAATTTCCACTCATTTTCAGTCTATTCTGAATACCTCACACCTCACATTATTATTTTTAGTCCTAAAATTTGCACCGAGGTCGCTGAATGACTAAGCAAAGCGACCCTAGTGGCCGACACAAACACCTGGCCCATCTAGAAGTGGCACTGCAGTGTCACGCAGGATGGCCCTTCCAAAAAACACTCCCCAAACAGCACATGACGCAAAGAAGAAAAAAAGAGGCGCAATGAGGTAGATGTGTGAGTAAGCTAAGCGACCCTAGTGGCCGACACAAACACCTGGCCCATCTAGGAGTGGCACTGCAGTGTCACGCAGGATGGCCCTTCCAAAAAACACTCCCCAAACAGCACATGACGCAAAGAAAAAAAGAGGCGCAATGAGGTAGCTGTGTGAGTAAGCTAAGCGACCCTAGTGGCCGACACAAACACCTGGCCCATCTAGGAGTGGCACTGCAGTGTCACGCAGGATGGCCCTTCCAAAAAACACTCCCCAAACAGCACATGACGCAAAGAAGAAAAAAAGAGGCGCAATGAGGTAGCTGTGTGAGTAAGCTAAGCGACCCTAGTGGCCGACACAAACACCTGGCCCATCTAGGAGTGGCACTGCAGTGTCACGCAGGATGGCCCTTCCAAAAAACACTCCCCAAACAGCACATGACGCAAAGAAGAAAAAAAGAGGCGCAATGAGGTAGCTGTGTGAGTAAGATAAGCGACCCTAGTGGCCGACACAAACACCTGGCCCATCTAGGAGTGGCACTGCAGTGTCACGCAGGATGGCCCTTCCAAAAAACACTCCCCAAACAGCACATGACGCAAAGAAGAAAAAAAGAGGCGCAATGAGGTAGCTGTGTGAGTAAGCTAAGCGACCCTAGTGGCCGACACAAACACCTGGCCCATCTAGGAGTGGCACTGCAGTGTCACGCAGGATGGCCCTTCCAAAAAACACTCCCCAAACAGCACATGACGCAAAGAAGAAAAAAAGTGGCGCAATGAGGTAGCTGTGTGAGTAAGCTAAGCGACCCTAGTGGCCGACACAAACACCTGGCCAATCTAGGAGTGGCACTGCAGTGTCACGCAGGATGGCCCTTCCAAAAAACACTCCCCAAACAGCACATGACGCAAAGAAGAAAAAAAGAGGCGTAATGAGGTAGCTGTGTGAGTAAGATAAGCGACCCTAGTGGCCGACACAAACACCTGGCCCATCTAGGAGTGGCACTGCAGTGTCACGCAGGATGGCCCTTCCAAAAAACACTCCCCAAACAGCACATGACGCAAAGAAGAAAAAAAGAGGCGCAATGAGGTAGCTGTGTGAGTAAGATAAGCGACCCTAGTGGCCGACACAAACACCTGGCCCATCTAGGAGTGGCACTGCAGTGTCACGCAGGATGGCCCTTCCAAAAAACACTCCCCAAACAGCACATGACGCAAATAAAAATGAAAGAAAAAGAGGTGCAAGATGGAATTGTCCTTGGGCCCTCCCACCCACCCTTATGTTGTATAAACAGGACATGCACACTTTAACCAACCCATCATTTCAGTGACAGGGTCTGCCACACGACTGTGACTGAAATGACGGGTTGGTTTGGACCCCCACCGAAAAAGAAGCAATTAATCTCTCCTTGCACAAACTGGCTCTACAGAGGCAAGATGTCCACCTCATCATCATCCTCCGATATATCACCGTGTACATCCCGCTCCTCACAGATTATCAATTCGTCCCCACTGGAATCCACCATCTCAACTCCCTGTGTACTTTGTGGAGGCAATTGCTGCTGGTCAATGTCTCCACGGAGGAATTGATTATAATTCATTTTAATGAACATCATCTTCTCCACATTTTCTGGAAGTAACCTCGTACGCCGATTGCTGACAAGGTGAGCGGCGGCACTAAACACTCTTTCGGAGTACACACTTGTGGGAGGGCAATTTAGGTAGAATAAAGCCAGTTTGTGCAAGGGCCTCCAAATTGCCTCTTTTTCCTGCCAGTATAAGTACGGACTGTCTGACGTGCCTACTTGGATGCGGTCACTCATATAATCCTCCACCATTCTTTCAATGGTAAGAGAATCATATGCAGTGACAGTAGACGACATGTCCGTAATCGTTGTCAGGTCCTTCAGTCCGGACCAGATGTCAGCATCAGCAGTCGCTCCAGACTGCCCTGCATCACCGCCAGCGGGTGGGCTCGGAATTCTGAGCCTTTTCCTCGCACCCCCAGTTGCGGGAGAATGTGAAGGAGGAGATGTTGACAGGTCGCGTTCCCCTTGACTTGACAATTTTGTCACCAGCAGGTCTTTGAACCCCAGCAGACTTGTGTCTGCCGGAAAGAGAGATCCAAGGTAGGTTTTAAATCTAGGATCGAGCACGGTGGCCAAAATGTAGTGCTCTGATTTCAACAGATTGACCACCCGTGAATCCTTGTTAAGCGAATTAAGGGCTCCATCCACAAGTCCCACATGCCTAGCGGAATCGCTCCCTTTTAGCTCCTCCTTCAATGCCTCCAGCTTCTTCTGCAAAAGCCTGATGAGGGGAATGACCTGACTCAGGCTGGCAGTGTCTGAACTGACTTCACGTGTGGCAAGTTCAAAAGGTTGCAGAACCTTGCACAACGTTGAAATCATTCTCCACTGCGCTTGAGACAGGTACATTCCACCTCCTATATCGTGCTCAATTGTATAGGCTTGAATGGCCTTTTGCTGCTCCTCCAACCTCTGAAGCATATAGAGGGTTGAATTCCACCTCGTTACCACTTCTTGCTTCAGATGATGGCAGGGCAGGTTCAGGCGTTTTTGGTGGTGCTCCAGTCTTCTGTACGTGGTGCCTGTACGCCGAAAGTGTCCCGCAATTCTTCTGGCCACCGACAGCATCTCTTGCACGCCCCTGTCGTTTTTAAAAAAATTCTGCACCACCAAATTCAAGGTATGTGCAAAACATGGGACGTGCTGGAATTTGCCCATATTTAATGCACACACAATATTGCTGGCGTTGTCCGATGCCACAAATCCACAGGAGAGTCCAATTGGGGTAAGCCATTCCGCGATGATCTTCCTCAGTTGCCGTAAGAGGTTTTCAGCTGTGTGCGTATTCTGGAAACCGGTGATACAAAGCGTAGCCTGCCTAGGAAAGAGTTGGCGTTTGCGAGATGCTGCTACTGGTGCCGCCGCTGCTGTTCTTGCGGCGGGAGTCCATACATCTACCCAGTGGGCTGTCACAGTCATATAGTCCTGACCCTGCCCTGCTCCACTTGTCCACATGTCCGTGGTTAAGTGGACATTGGGTACAACTGCATTTTTTAGGACACTGGTGAGTCTTTTTCTGACGTCCGTGTACATTCTCTGTATCGCCTGCCTAGAGAAGTGGAACCTAGATGGTATTTGGTAACGGGGGCACACTACCTCAAGAAATTGTCTAGTTCCCTGTGAACTAACGGCGGATACCGGACGCACGTCTAACACCAACATAGTTGTCAAGGCCTCAGTTATCCGCTTTGCAACAGGATGACTGCTGTGATATTTCATCTTCCTCGCAAAGGACTGTTGGACAGTCAATTGCTTGGTGGAAGTAGGAAAAGTGGGCTTACGAATTCCCCTCTGGGATGACCATCGACTCCCAGCAGCAACAACAGCAGCGCCAGCAGCAGTAGGCGTTACACGCAAGGATGCATCGGAGGAATCCCAGGCAGGAGAGGACTCGTCAGAATTGCCAGTGACATGGCCTGCAGGACTATTGGCATTCCTGGGGAAGGAGGAAATTGACACTGAGGGAGTTGGTGGGGTGGTTTGCGTGAGCTTGGTTACAAGAGGAAGGGATTTACTGGTCAGTGGACTGCTTCCGCTGTCGCCCAAAGTTTTTAAACTTGTCACTGACTTATTATGAATGCGCTGCAGGTGACGTATAAGGGAGGATGTTCCGAGGTGGTTAACGTCCTTACCCCTACTTATTACAGCTTGACAAAGGCAACACACGGCTTGACAAATGTTGTCCGCATTTCTGTTGAAATACTTCCACACCGAAGAGCTGATTTTTTTGGTATTTTCACCAGGCATGTCAACGGCCCTATTCCTCCCACGGACAACAGGTGTCTCCCCGGGTGCCTGACTTAAACAAACCACCTCACCATCAGAATCCTCCTTGTCAATTTCCTCCCCAGCGCCAGCAACACCCATATCCTCCTCATCCTGGTGTACTTCAACACTGACATCTTCAATCTGACTATCAGGAACTGGACTGCGGGTGCTCCTTCCAGCACTTGCAGGGGGCGTGCAAATGGTGGAAGGCGCATGCTCTTCACGTCCAGTGTTGGGAAGGTCAGGCATCGCAACCGACACAATTGGACTCTCCTTGTGGATTTGGGATTTCGAAGAACGCACAGTTCTTTGCGGTGCTTTTGCCAGCTTGAGTCTTTTCAGTTTTCTAGCGAGAGGCTGAGTGCTTCCATCCTCATGTGAAGCTGAACCACTAGCCATGAACATAGGCCAGGGCCTCAGCCGTTCCTTGCCACTCCGTGTGGTAAATGGCATATTGGCAAGTTTACGCTTCTCCTCCGACAATTTTATTTTAGATTTTGGAGTCCTTTTTTTACTGATATTTTGTGTTTTGGATTTTACATGCTCTGTACTATGACATTGTGCATCGGCCTTGGCAGACGACGTTGCTGGCATTTCATCGTCTCGGCCATGACTAGTGGCAGCAGCTTCAGCACGAGGTGGAAGTGGATCTTGATCTTTCCCTAATTTTGGAACCTCAACATTTTTGTTCTCCATATTTTAATAGGCACAACTAAAAGACACAGAGGTAGCTACAGCCGTGGACTACCGTACTGTGTCTGCTGCTAATATAGACTGGATGATAATGAGATGAAATCAATATATATTATATCACACTAGTACTGCAGCCGGACAGGTAGATATATTTATTATGTAATGACTGATGACGGACCTGCTGGACACTGTCAGCTCAGCAGCACCGCAGACTGCTACAGTAAGCTACTATAGTAGTATGTATAAAGAAGAAAGAAAAAAAAAAACCACGGGTAGGTGGTATACAATTATGGATGGACGAGCGACTGCCGACACAGAGGTAGCTACAGCCGTGGACTACCGTACTGTGTCTGCTGCTAATATAGACTGGATTATAATGAGATGAAATCAATATATATTATATCACACTAGTACTGCAGCCGGACAGGTAGATATCTTTATTATGTAATGACTGATGACGGACCTGCTGGACACGGTCAGCTCAGCAGCACCGCAGACTGCTACAGTAAGCTACTATAGTAGTATGTATAAAGAAGAAAAAAAAAAAAAAACACGGGTAGGTGGTATACAATTATGGATGGACGAGCGACTGCCGACACAGAGGTAGCTACAGCCGTGGACTACCGTACTGTGTCTGCTGCTAATATAGACTGGATGATAATGAGATGAAATCAATATATATATATATAATATCACACTAGTACTGCAGCCGGACAGGTAGATATATTTATTATGTAATGACTGATGACGGACCTGCTGGACACTGTCAGCTCAGCAGCACCGCAGACTGCTACAGTAAGCTACTATAGTAGTATGTATAAAGAAGAAAGAAGAAAAAAAAAACACGGTTAGGTGGTATACAATTATGGATGGACGAGCGACTGCCGACACAGAGGTAGCTACAGCCGTGGACTACCGTACTGTGTCTGCTGCTAATATAGACTGGATGATAATGAGATGAAATCAATATATATATATATATATATATATAATATCACTAGTACTGCAGCCGGACAGGTATATATATTTATTATGTAATGACTGATGACGGACCTGCTGGACACTGTCAGCTCAGCAGCACCACAGACTGCTACAGTAAGCTACTATAGTAGTATGTATAAAGAAGAAAGAAAAAAAAAAAACCACGGGTAGGTGGTATACAATATTATATATATATTATATACAATTATATATATATATATATATATATATATATTAAACTCACTGGTGGTGATTATTAAACTGGTGGTCAGGTCACTGGTCACACTATCAGCAACTTGCAAGTAGTACTCCTAAGCAGACAATCACAATATATATTATACTGGTGGTCAGTGTGGTCACAATGGCAGTGTGGCACTCTGGCAGCAAAAGTGTGCACTGTACGTTATATGTACTCCTGAGTCCTGCTCTCAGACTCTAACTGCTCCCCACTGTCAGTGTCTCCCCCACAAGTCAGATAATACAGTCACACTATCTATCACTTCAGCAAGTAACTACTAGTACTCCTCCTAATGCTCCCCAAAATTACTACTGTGTCTCTCTCTACTGTCTCACTCTCTTCTCTATACACGGAGAGGACGCCAGCCACGTCCTCTCCCTATGAATCTCAATGCACGTGTGAAAATGGCGGCGACGCGCGGCTCCTTATATAGAATCCGAGTCTCGCGATAGAATCCGAGCCTCGCGAGAATCCGACAGCGGGATGATGACGTTCGGGCGCGCTCGGGTTAACCGAGCAAGGCGGGAAGATCCGAGTCGCTCGGCCCCGTGTGAAAAAAACTGAAGTTCGGGCGGGTTCGGATTCAGAGGAACCGAACCCGCTCATCCCTAACGTATACTAATGTAGATGTCCCAGTGCCCTCAGCAGAATCTCCCCAGCCAGGAGTTCAAAACAGATGCATGTGCTGTGGCACCTATAATAAGTATAATCGGATGATAGACAGGCAGACAGACAGACAGACAGACAGACAGACAGACAGACGGTCAGACAGATACTGTAGATAAATACTGTAGATAGATAGATAGATAGACAGTCAGATAGATAGATATATGCTGGACCACCATAGCATATAATTAGGTGCTGATCGGCCATAGGGCTTAACAGAAAGATTTCTGGTAAGATGTCGTGTATGTGGGGCCTGTTTTGTGTGTAGTCCTGTGGCCCCACCCCCCATATGACAGGCAGCCCACCACACTCAGTACACTGCATTGTCCCCATTCATTCTGGGGACAGGGGGTGTGTCTGGTGGGAAGAGGGATATGGGATGTATGTGGGGGACAGGGGAGTAGGGTATGGGGTTATAGGGGATAAGGGGTTATGTGTGTGTGTGTGTGTGTGTGGTGATAATGAGGGGTGGGACTGTGTGCTGCAGGATGGAGCTCCCAGGGGTATTAGACGTGATGGTATGTCTGCCCCCAGGGTAAGAGTCCTCTGAGAGGGCTCCAGCCTGTGAGCCATAAGTCAGTGAGGGTGGTGTCCTTAGGAAATCTGACTCTTGTTCAACCAGCCATCACCTACCTGATGGCCCCATATCTCCAATGCTTGTCACGTTAGCCCCCAATTCTGCTGAAGTGGCAATTGTATGGGATAATGGTATATTCCATATCATCATTGCTGCTCTGCTCCTGGAAGGGGTGTGAGGGGAGAAACTGCATTTTCCAGCATCTTCTAAAGGTCTCTTGCTGTGGGGATGGTAAGTGACATATTACTATACATTGACTTTGGCATTGTGTTGGTGCCCTTGGGAGCAGATGAGTAGAGAGTAGAGGACCACTATTGGGGGGTGGGGGTGGGTGGGGGGTAACTAGTCTCTCCATGAGTTTACACTTAGTGTTATGTCGCTCTGTGACACGCTTTATGGGGCGTTTACTAACACTGCCTGCAACCACGGGAGCAGAATGTTGTGAAATGTATACAGTAGACTAGATGGGCCAATTGATTCTTATTTTCCATGAAATTCGATGTTTCTATGATGCCGGAGATCTGTGCTACACTCCGCCCAGCAGAGCCGGCACCCTCCCTCCTCCAGCAGCCGCCCCATGAGGGGGAAGCAATGCTCTGCCTCCTGTGCCCGAGCACAGCAGCTCTTTGTCCTGAACCTGACAGAAGAGACAGCTCTGGTGCTGAGGAGAGCTGTGGGGGCCTGTATCTGGGTCAGCGGGCCTCCCTCTCTGCACGCTGCAGGTCGCCCAAGGTGGAATGGAGCACAGAAAAAAAATCAATAATCAGTGCACACTGTGCCGGCGCCACCCCCTAAGAGCATAAAATCATGATGTTGTGCAGAAGGGATGGAGCCCTTGAGCAGCTGTACAGACTGCAGGCACCCTGCTAGCCAAAAACAAGAGCTGTGGGGAAGCAAAGGTGATGACAGCACCGCTTGCACACCCTTACTTACGGCTCTCTCAATATTATTTTCATAGTAATTGTGCTTATACAATTTGCATGGGCCAAAGCTATATTGATTCGGATTATCCATAGGGACCTACAATTATCCATCCCTACTATAAAAGGCAGAAATCCACATGGGTTAGCTGGAGAGCCATGAATCACGTCACTGCCCCCGTAACCTTTTGCCATCATTTGCAGCATTATGTAGCTAGAAATGGAGCCATGATGACACAATTCATAACAAATCATGTTGAATAATTGTAATTGTTACATAGGAGCAAAACATACTGTAAATAGGGCCTGCTTCTACGTTAAACAGTGACACGCCCAAAGGCGGCATCTTTTACTGCAACTGCCTGTGTTTATGCTAATGCCATGGCCGATTTTATCAAAACTGGAATGCCCACTAGCAGCATCATACGCCTGTGGAAATCCCTCTGGGGGCAACATTACACCTACCATCGAATGGCAGGTACAGAAGCTCCATATGAGTATGGCGTCTTGTCTTGTGTGAGCGGTTGTGCGTCATTGACATGCCTGTGACATGCCCACATTTGCCTTGCCACCCACCTGCTGGGAGCGCTCACTAAAACCACACTCCCTGCATCCAAATTAATTCTGCATCTGGGTGTGGTACCAATTGGGAGGCATGTAACCAACTGCGCTAATATCGGCATAGCGTGCCATTAATGAATCAGTTCCATATTGAAGACAGTGGTGGAAGTACAGGTACTGCAGGATCATTTTAGCCCTCCTCCAAGGCCCGCACTGCTCTCAAAAGAGAAGAGCCGAAGCTTAATGTGAGTATGCATAGGTCCATTGCATGTGCAGTCTATCCCCAATCAAGGCTCAACTGCTGAAGACCCAGAACCATGCATGCCTAGAAGAATGTAGAACAGAGTTCCAGGAGGCTATGGCAGTGGTTCTGAAACTGTGTGCCGTGGCACCCTGGGGTGCCCCATGACACTTGCAGGGGTCCCTTGGATTGGTGGTCCCGGTACAACTTAAATTATTTTAGGTCCAAGGAATAGGCAAAACCAGTCCTGGTGGCTGTCATAAAATATGTGGACAAACAGAATTAAATCCTGTCCCTCACGCACAACTGAACCTAACGATGACATATAAACATAATTTACTTCATTTAATATTTCTTTCTAAATATCAAAATAAGAAACGTTTTGCTTAGGGGTGCCATGGAAACAATTCTGGTACTCTAAGGCGCCGTGATTCAAAAAAGTTTGGGAACCAATGGACTATGGGCTTTATTTACAAAGTGGCTGGTTTCGTAAGCCTCCACTACCCGGCGGATTGGAGGTGAAAATATAAAACAGCGCTCACGGTCATTGTAAAGTCCGACATGCTTTACACTGATAATGACTGCAGTTTTACATTTTCCTCTACAACTCACCGGATTGTAAATAAAGTCCTAGAGCTGCACCACCGGGCCCTTTTCCCAAATTTTAATATGGGGCTCTGGAAATTCACCTAGAGTACAAGTACATGCAGGCAGAGTGTAATCTCTGTTATCTGCCATAATATCATCCCAACATTATAAATAATAAATGTGGGATCAGAACTGTAATCCAGCCAATCATGTCTACCCCTCCCCTTTAGAATGTAAGCTCTCATGAGCAGGGCCCTCTTCCCTCATGTGCTTATCCTTTTTCTTTCTTTAATAATCTTCAACTGCACCAAGTCCTGCGGTTTTCTGCCACCTGATACTTATTCCACTGTCATCTGCTGATGTAGCTATATTTATTTACCCTGTACTTATACCCTGTCCTATATTGTCATCGACTGTAAGTTGCTGTTTTCCTGTTTGATTATTTGTTTATGTACTCTGTAATTAGCCTTGTGGCGCCATATAAATAAAGGATAATAATAATAATAATAATAATAATAATAATAATAATAATAATATAATAATAATAATAATAATAATAATACGCTCTTGGACGCATAATGAACAATTCATGGTAATGCTTCCTGTTTGTCTACCTGTTATTACCCAGTATTGTTTTATTACTGTTTTGTTGTAATTCTGGTGCAATATAAGTAAATGTTGATAATAAATAAATAAATAAATAAATAAGGGACCAATTAGCTTCTACATTAGAACAAAATGGAATGGGATGTCCAGTCTGCACACTGGTCCTTGGATTTTTCAGATTTCAGCACCTACAGGCAGTACCCCACTCAGCTTGCTCACCCCTTCCTAGTAGCTACGAGAGGAAAGATGACGTTTCCTGTAATAGATCCTGTAATAAACTAGGACTGGATAAAAGAGAAGATTACATTTTGCACCACTGGATTCATATCCTTGTCATGGGGTCTTCATAAAAGCTGTTCTTGTTTTCCTGTACCTGACTGGAGGCTTTTCTAGTTTCCTCAGCTGTATGTTACAGTCTGAGTCACACAGGTCTTTTCCTCCTTGCGGAACTGGCAAGGCTGTGGCATAAACAGGGAGTGATTACAATTCCTATGCCTAGTGTGAGGTTGAGGAGGAGGGGGCAGCCTGGGTAATAAGGACAACCGTTATTTCTTCTCTTATCCAGTTTACACTCTCAGGATGTTATGCATTTATTTACAAGTGTATTTATCAGAAGTTACAGTCATGGAAATAAGATGTTGTACTGTACAGTCATCACAGAGGGCCTAATTCTGAGTTGATCACAGCAGCAATTTTGTTACCAGTTGGGCAAAACCATGTGCACTGCAGGAGGGGCATTTATAACATGTGCAGAGAGAGTTAGATTTGTGTTCAAACTGAAATCTAAATTGCAGTGTAAAAATAAAGCAGCCAGTATTTACCCTGCACAGAAACAAAATAACCCACCAAATCTAACTCTCTGCAAATGTTATATCTGCCCCCCCTGCAGTGCACATGGTTTTGCCCAACTGCTAAAAAATTTCCTGCTGCGATCAACTTGGAATTACCCCCATGGTTTTGCCCAATTGCTAACAAACTTGCTGCTGTGATCAACTCAGAATTACCCCCAGAGTGCGTTACTGATTTGGTTCTTTAGACTACATTGGTACAATTTTAAACAATATAAAAGTAAATAAAAACTTGTAACCTGAAAAATGTAATATACTTGCTAAAATAAATACATTTTGCAGTGTGGCTTTTGTTTCTGGGTCACCTTTGTTATGTGATTTATAAGTGGATAGTTAGATCAGGATGATTTTGTTAGAATGCAAACAGTGGGCATCTGATACAGTGGGCCTGATTCAGATCTCATCCCTGCTGTGTGTTTTCGCACAACAGGAGATCATCTATTAACTGTGCATGCGTATGCACTGCAATGCGCACGCGCATCGGCAAACAACAACTGGCATCTCCGGTCAGCGACAGGCTGGTGCGTAAACTCTAATTGCACAGCCATTCACATGCTGATTGACAGGATGAGGCCGTTAGTGGGTGGTAACTGCCTGTTTTCTGGGAGTGTCAGGGAAATCGCAGGTGTTCCCAAGCATTTTCAGGGCGGGTGGGTGACGTCAGCTCAGGACCCGATCAGCCTGTTCTGATCACACTGTAGGAGTAAGTTCTGGGCTGTGCACAGACTGCACACACTGGTAAAAAACAGCCACTGGTGAGTGAGGTGCGAACGGATTTGCAGCTGTCCGCTGACTGAGGGATTTTTTTAGCAGCTTGGCGTACAAATGCGATCGCACACTTGCACGGCGAATATACACTCCCCTTGGGCGGCGACTGTGGCGAGTTAGTCACCGGCCCCCCTAGCAAGCGGGGAGCTGGTGTGAAGATGGCGGCAACAGGGTATGGAGCGCAATACTATCTGCGCTCCGGGGCTCAGCGGTACATAGTGCGGCGCTGTGAGGGGCACCGTGAGCCAGCGCCTACACCCTACACTGACCTCCAAGCCTGTCAGGGTCCCAGGATCGCTGCCAGCACAATTCCTCAGGCCAGTATAATCTCCAGAAGAGCGGAAAAACAGTGCCATGAAGGGGGCGGAGCTTCTCCTCAGAGCCGACCCAGCAGCATTCAGCACCATTATCCTGCCTGCAAAGCGCTGTCAGTGAGAGCTGTCCCTCCAATTCAACTCCAGCTATCTCTTACGGTACCAGGGGGTTGTAGAAAGGGTGGGGGAGGCTTTTTAAAGACTGTGTAACCTATTAAGGTGCACAGTCAGGGCTGGTTGGGAGTCTCCCTATACCTTAAAAGCGCTGTGTGTGGGTTGGCTCCAATCTCTGTGTCTCTCTTGCCATTCTTGGGGGTGAAACTCTGTCTGTCCTCCCCTGTGTGTGTGTGGAGTGTCTGTGGTCTCCATTAAGCCAGGGACTCTGTGTCATATGCTGCAGAGGATATGTCCTCTCAGGATGATCCCATTCCATGTAATCAGGATTGCACTGTTTTAGCGCAGATACCAGCAAGGGGGCCGGAATGGTTATCCTCTATTAAAGCTATTATTTCTCAGATTTCTACTAGGGTTGCACAGAATGAATCTGCAACTCAGGTTTTACAGAACTCTATGGCAGTTTGGCCCAGTTCTGTTACCTCAGGACCCCCTACCGTATGTTCCCACAAATGTGCTCTTACCCAGATTATGCAAGATGACACGGATACCGATTCTGACATGGCAGACTGTGAGGAAGATGTGCTGCGGGGGGCAGCATCTCTTGCAAAAGGGGTGCAGTTGATGATAGAGGCTATTTGAGATGTGTTGAATATTGCTGATACAACACCTGAACAGGTCGAGGAGGCTTACTTCATTGACAATAAGAAAGCGTCGCTAACCTTCCCTGCGTCTAAAGAATTAAATGCTATGTTTGAGAAAGCATGGGAAAACCCGGAGAAAAAATTCCAGATCCCTAGGAGGGTTCTGGTTGCTTTCCCCTTCCCTGAGGAGGATAGGAAAAAATGGGAAAACCCACCCATTGTTGATGCGTCTATATCCAGACTCTCAAAAAAGGTGGTTTTACCTATTCAAGGATCTACCGCCTTAAAAGAGCCGCCTGATCGCAAAATTGACACTACACTCTAATCCATATACATGGCTTCAGGGGCGATACTACGGCCTACTGTTGCCTGTGCATGGATTTCCAGAGCTATAGTAAAGTGGTCAGGCACGTTACTTGAGGATTTGGATACAATGGATAAAAGTGATGTTGAATTGTTTTAATGTAACATTCAGGATTCTGCAGGATTTATGGTGGAATCCATGAAAGACAATAAATCTAAATACCAGCGCTAAGAGTTGCTATTCCAAAATAATCAAACAGGATGGATCAGTTGCACAAAGTTTTATTCTAACACTGATAAAAAAAATATCATATAAAACCACATTTATGGCTATAAAATCTGCAATTCGGATAATAAAAACTAATGATAGATTAAAAATAGAAAAAATATATACTAAAAAGTGTTTATACATTAGCACTGTCTAAATAGTGATAGTGGAGAATTTTTCACTCTGCTGATAGGAACCAGTTCAGTAGTTTATGATCCCGGACTTTATATACATGGATTCACTCCTCCTCAGATATACAAATTATGTACACAGTCAGCTGGTATTACCCTGTTTGTAGCTCACACACAGTTCCACGAGATTGTTGCTGTAATTACTCGACTGCGTAGAGTATTTTGGGGGTTCTGTACCCCCAGACAGTTTGTAACAACGGGGGCATATCAGGGCCTGCCTTTTCTAACTTACTGACTACGCTGGTAACTAGACTTGCGCCCCCTATGGGACCTACTGTGCCTTATCTGCCCTATATGGTCCCTGCGGTTAATCCGCCATGGATAGATACTCTGTCCACTCAGTTACAGCACTTGAATAACTCTTTGGATAAACGTATTCCTGACCCTGTCCCGCCTAAGACTGAACCTAAGAAGTCCTCTAAGCGGGCTGTTACTTCCTCTCAATCCACACATGTTCCCCACAGACTCTGATCATGACGTTTCTGATGGGAAATCTGTTTCACAGGTGGATGTTCCTGATCTCTTAGAGGCTATCAGGCTCATTCTTCAGATTGATGATGATCCTGAGCCTGCTACTACAACTAAGAAACCGGACAGGTTCAAATGTCAGAGGGTTACTAAATTGGTTTTACCTCATTCTGACCACTTGGTTGACATACATCAGGAATCCTGGGAGAACCAAGGAAAGAAACTCCCTCCACACAAGAAGATGCTAGCCCACTATCCCCTTGCAGCAGAATTGAGTAAAAATTGGGAAACGCCACCGCCGGTGGACTCGCAAATCGCTCGGCTGGTGGTGTTATCTGCTCTGCCTGTAACTACTGTCACTTCTCTCAAAGAGCCGATGGATAAGCATGTGGAGAGCTGCCTAAAAGCTATCTATACCCTTGCAAAGGGGAAGGAGAAAAGAAGACTCTTTTGTGGGCGCACTCTTATTATTCTTGAAATCTCAAATGAAGCAATGAGTATTATAAAAATATAATTTTATTTAACAATATCAGTAAAATAATTAATTAGTAGTTGGAAAAAAAAGGGAAAGAAAGAAAACAAAACAAAGAGAAACTGGAACGAATGATATAGGCGTAAATGCTTGATGAACGTTCCAGTGCTGTCCGGGTTTCAGACACAGATTTGCCACAGCTAACTGCCTGATAATATAATCCTAAACTGAAACAAGTCGATAGGCTGCTCCTCAATGATGATAATGGTTAAAATTACTAGCCACTTGTATTAAAGAAAGAGAATAGAAAAGATTGAATAGGTAAGATGAATCTGCTGTCAGTGTTAGACGCTGAGCATGGTCGTCCCAATCTTCTACTGAACTGAGTATTCCTCAATAGTCTCCCACTTGAGTACTAACTCAGCCCAACACTGCTTAGCTTCCAAGATCAGAAGGATTCGGGCGTTGCCAGTGTGGTATGAAAGTAGAAAGTATATCCAATGTTGGTGGGCTCTGGAATCACTGATGAGAGTTCACGAAAATTGTGGTAAGAATAGGATAGTTGATAGATGGGAGAAGAAAATAGGGGATCTGCTGCCAATGTTAGACAGGGACGGATGCCCCTGAATCAATGGTGAGAGTCCTGAAAATAGGTAAATATTGGAAAGAAATAGTGGAGATATGAGGAAAGCAAATTGAAACTCAATTGCTCTAATTAGCAACCTGTAGTGGTTTAAGGCTGAACACTATGACATTAGTGAAATGAGTGAAAGATTTCTTGGTAATTGCACCTGAAAAGTTCGTCAAAATAAATACTTCATTTTTGAACGAATATAGTAAAGATATGAAGGGAATAAATTTGAGCTAAATTGCTCTGTATAGCAACCTGTAATGAGTTAAGGCTGAACACTAAAACATTGGTAAAGTAAGTGAAAAATTTCTAGGTAATTGCACCTGAAAAGGTTGTCAAAATGTATACCTTAAAAAAATGAAAACAAGCAGATGTCCTTTGTTTTCCAAAAGAATTGGAGAAGATGGTTAGAAAGTGGCTAATTTATAATCTAGTACTATAAACAATAATGAAATGTAACTGATGAAAAAACCAATAGTAGCTAAGTACATTCTCTGTAATAATTGTAACAAGAGAGAAGTCTCTGAATAGCTGATAATTCAAATTAAATGAACAAGCTGTCAAAAAAAGCATCAATTAACGGGATAAGGGAACTTTGGTTATAATTAACCTTGGTTATAATTAACCCGTGCCATATAATGTTTGACAGAACAATGAATATAAAGAGATCATTTGGAAAAAGAAGCTAATGGTCGCAATGGACCAGATATGGAGTGTTATGCAGCAATATTGGTTTTGGTGTGTAGTTCGGGTAATATATGAAGATATTACCCGAGTCCAAGATGAATGGGTCCTGCGCCGTGCTTCTGGAGCGAAGACAGGGATTAGGTGCAGACAGGAGACGTCCGTGAAGCGGGTCCGTAGCTGGGAGACGCTAGATAAGGGAGACGGCTGTGTCCCCGGACAGGGGTGTATGGAAGCCCGGTGAACGGGCGAAACGCGTCTTCCATACACCCCTGTCCGGGGACACAGCCGTCCTCAGCCCGCCTCAGCTCCGTTCAGCCACGTCTTATCCAGTACCAGCGTTTACCCGACTCTTCCTGTCCGCCATGCGCTCTCACTACGGGACATCTGATAACGCATCCTAAAGGCATCCCGTACAGACTTGGACTAACCGTGCATCATTCAGCACAGCGGCCACACGGCATTACAACGTCGGACCTCTCCACTGACGTTTTTCATCTGCCCAGCGTCCCACACTTATCTAGCATCTCCCAGCTACGGACCCGCTTCACGGACGTCTCCTGTCTGCACCTAATCCCTGTCTTCGCTCCAGAAGCACGGCGCAGGACCCATTCATCTTGGACTCGGGTAATATCTTCATATATTACCCGAACTACACACCAAAACCAATATTGCTGCATAACACTCCATATCTGGTCCATTGCGACCATTAGCTTCTTTTTCCAAATGATCTCTTTATATTCATTGTTCTGTCAAACATTATATGGCACGGGTTAATTATAACCAAGGTTAATTATAACCAAAGTTCCCTTATCCCGTTAATTGATGCTTTTTTTGACAGCTTGTTCATTTAATTTGAATTATCAGCTATTCAGAGACTTCTCTCTTGTTACAATTATTACAGAGAATGTACTTAGCTACTATTGGTTTTTTCATCAGTTACATTTCATTATTGTTTATAGTACTAGATTATAAATTAGCCACTTTCTAACCATCTTCTCCAATTCTTTTGGAAAACAAAGGACATCTGCTTGTTTTCATTTTTTAAGGTAAACATTTTGACAACCTTTTCAGGTGCAATTACCTAGAAATTTTTCACTTACTTTACCAATGTTTTAGTGTTCAGCCTTAACTCATTACAGGTTGCTATACAGAGCAATTTAGCTCAAATTTATTCCCTTTATATCTTTACTATATTCGTTCAAAAATGAAGTATTTATTTTGACGAACTTTTCAGGTGCAATTACCAAGAAATCTTTCACTCATTTCACTAATGTCATAGTGTTCAGCCTTAAACCACTACAGGTTGCTAATTAGAGCAATTGAGTTTCAATTTGCTTTCCTCATATCTCCACTATTTCTTTCCAATATTTACCTATTTTCAGGACTCTCACCATTGATTCAGGGGCATCCGTCCCTGTCTAACATTGGCAGCAGATCCCCTATTTTCTTCTCCCATCTATCAACTATCCTATTCTTACCACAATTTTCGTGAACTCTCATCAGTGATTCCAGAGCCCACCAACATTGGATATACTTTCTACTTTCATACCACACTGGCAACGCCCGAATCCTTCCGATCTTGGAAGCTAAGCAGTGTTGGGCTGAGTTAGTACTCAAGTGGGAGACTATTGAGGAATACTCAGTTCAGTAGAAGATTGGGACGACCATGCTCAGCGTCTAACACTGACAGCAGATTCATCTTACCTATTCAATCTTTTCTATTCTCTTTCTTTAATACAAGTGGCTAGTAATTTTAACCATTATCATCATTGAGGAGCTGCCTATCGATTTGTTTCAGTTTAGGATTATATTATCAGGCAGTTAGCTGTGGAAAATCTGTGTCTGAAACCCGGACAGCACTGGAACGTTCATCAAGCATTTACGCCTATATCATTCGTTCCAGTTTCTCTTTGTTTTGTTTTCTTTCTTTCCCTTTTTTTTCCAACTACTAATTAATTATTTTACTGATATTGTTAAATAAAATTATATTTTTATAATACTCATTGCTTCATTTGAGATTTCAAGAATAATAAGAGTGCACCCACAAAAGAGTCTTCTTTTCTCCTTCCCCTTTGCATGTTTCATTACTGACTCAGGGTGCACCACCAAATCTAAGACCAACTAGAAAACAGTGGTTTTCTTTGCATATCGTTTTATTTTGGTAATTACATTATCCGCTTTATACTTTATTATTCCCCTGTGCGGTATACCCCCCATACATGATTCTATCTATACCCTTGCAGGAGCTGTGCATAGGCCCACCATTGCGGCTACTTTGGCCGCAGAAGCTATTGAGGCGTGGGCTCAGGAAATAGAGGCTGAGTTTCCATCCGATTTTCCTGAACATGCCAGACAATGTCTCTCTTATATTGTCACGGCATCTCCTTACATTAAAGAAGCAGCTTCAGATGCCAGTGTTCTGGCCAAGGGTGCTACGACTTCCATTTTGGCTCGCCGTATTCTCTGGTTACGGTCCTGGTCGGTGGACTTGGACTCTAAGAAAACCCTGGAGGTGATCCCGTTTAAAGGAAACTTCCTCTTTGGTGAGGATCTCAACAAGATTGTCGCTGACTTGGCGTCAGCTAAGACTGCATGTCTACCTAGTACTACTCCTTCGGCCCCGAAGGCTGAGAGTACTTCCTTTCATTCCTTTCGCCCTCTGGGTAAAGCAAAGGGTCAAGCATACTCAAAACTTCCAAAACCACCTAGCCCAAGCCTAAACGTGCCTGGGCTGCCCGTCAGCCTGCTTCCAAATTTGACAAGCCTGTGGCATGACGTGGCGGGCCTCACCCTGGGGGATCCCAGGGTGGGAGGCCGACTTCTACAGTTCACCCAGGTATGGTTGAAGACCACTTCAGATGCTTGGGCACGGGAAGTCGTCACTCACGGATACGCTATATCCTTCATGACACGTCCCCCTGCTCGCTTATGCCTGACGGACATCCCTCCATTTAGTGGTACAATCCCTCCTGGACACCGAAGTGGTAGTGCCGGTGCCTCTGGCTCAGAGGGGCAGGGGGTACTATTCAACACTGTTCCTAGTCCCCAAACCGAATGGTTCCTCAAGGTCCATTCTCAACCTCAAATCTTTGAACAAGTTTGTGAGGGTCTCCAAGTTTCGTATGGAGACCCTTCGCTCTATTGTCCTGGCTTTGGAACCAGGAGACTATATGGTTTCCTGGATATACAGGATGCTTACCTGCATATCCCTATTGCCATGTCCCATCAGCAATATCTGCGGTTTGCTATTGGCAATCTCCATTACCAATTCCGGGCCTTACCATTTGGTCTGACCACGGCTCCGCAAATGTTCACCAAGGTCATGGCAGTTATGATGGCTTCACTCCGCCGTCGGGTCATCAGGATCCTGTCGTATATGGACGACCTGCTGATCCTGGCCAATTCCCCAGAAGTTCTCCTCCGTCATTTGGATCTGACGGTCCAGTTTCTGCAAGCCCACGGGTGGCTCATCAACTGGAAAAAAATCATCCCTGGTTCCTGCCCAGAGCATGGTGCATCTGGGAGTGTTGTTGGACACACACAACCAGAGGTTGTTTTTGTCACAGGAGAAAGTCCTGAAGCTTCAGGACAAGATATGTTGCTTCCTCTCTTGTCCGCGTGTGTTGATACACTCAGTGATCCAAGTACTAGGCCTCATGTTGTCGGCTTTCGACATGGTGGAGTACGCTCAATTTCATTCCTGCCCTCTGCAGAAACTGATTCTTGCCAAGTGGGATGGCTTGCCTCACCGGATCAGGTCTTGAATGATCTCCTTGTCTCCAGCGGTCCGTCTGTCACTGACCTGGTGGCTGCAGGACCGCCGATTGAGCAGGGGTCGTCCCTTCTGGATCTCCAACTGGGTCCTTCTGACGACGGATGTCAGTCTTAGGGGTTGGGGCGTGGTGTTGGAGCAACACTCTCTTCAGGGTCGGTGGACCAGGGAGGAGTCTCTCCTCCTGATAAACATTCTGGAATTGTGGGCAGTGTTCAATGCTCTGAAACTGGCCCAGCATCTGGTACTGAACAGGCCTGTTCAACTACAGTCAGACAACGCCACCACGGTGGCATACATAAATCATCAAGGCGGCACTCGAAGTCGCATGGCAATGATGGACGTGTCAAAGATTCTTCAATGGGCGGAACTGCCATATCGGCAGTGTTCATTCCAGGGGGTCCTCAACTGGGAAGCGGACTTCCACAGTCATTAGGACGTACACACCGGAGATTGGAGCCTTCATCCAGAAGTATTTCAACTCTTAGTGGACAAGTGGGGCTACCAGATGTAGACCTGGTGGCGTCTCGATACAATCACAAAGTTCCGGACTTCGGAGCTAGAACAAGGGATCCTCAAGCGGTGTTCGTGAATGCACTGGCAATTCCATGGAACTTTCGGCTGCCGTACATGTTCCCTCTGGTGTCACTCCTGCCCAGGGTAATAAGGAAGTTCAAGCAAGAAGGAGGAATCCTTCTTCTAATAGCTCCAGCGTGGCCCAGACGGCATTGGTTCTCAGACCTGCAGAGCGTCCTCTTCTGCTTCCGCAACGACCAGACCTCCTCGTTCAGGGCCCTTGTGTTTACCAGGATTTGGCCCGACTGGCTTTGACGGCGTGGTTCTTAAAGCTTCTGTACTGAGGGCCAAAGGATTTTCTGAGGCGGTCATTCAAACTATGTTGAAGGCCCATAAGCCGGCTTCTGCTCGGATTTACCATAGGGACTGGAATTCTTACTTTGCTTGGTGCATCTAACAATCATGACGTTAACAAGTTTAGTATGGCCAAACTTTTGGTCTTCCTACAACAGGACTTGGACTTGGGCCTTCGGCTGGCCTCCCTCAAGGTTCATCTTTCTGCCTTGTCGGTATGGTTTCAGAGAAAAATTGCGACTTTGTCTGATGTTCATACATTCACTCAGGATGATTTACAGATTCAACCTCCCTACGTCCCGCCTGTGGCTCTTTGGGATTTGTCGGTGGTTCTGGAGGCTTTGCAAGAGTCTCCGTTCGAACTTCTTGAATCTGTGGACCTTAAGTGGCTTTCCCTCAAAGTCTTGTTTCTGCTGGCTATTGGCTCTGCTAGACGGGTATCAGATTTGGGTGCCTTGTCTTGTAGGTCCCCCTATCTGATTTTTCATCGTGACCGGGCGGTTCTTCAGACACGCCCTGGTTATCTACCTAAGGTGGTGTCTTCTTTCCACCTTAACCAGGAGATTGCGGTTCTGGCCTTTGTCTCTCCGGATTTATCCTCCAAAGAGCAGTCTTTGGATGTGGTACGGGCTCTCCGTATCTATGTGAAGAGGACAGTCTCCTTTAGGAAGTCTGATTCTCTCTTTGTACTGTTTGGTTTTCATAAACGTGGCTGGCCTGCTAACAAGCAGACCTTGGCCAGATGGATTAGAATGGTGATTGCACATGCTTATGTACAGGCTGACCTTCCAGCTCCTGCTACCATCAAATCCCATTCTACTCGGTCTGTTGGACCTTCTTGGGCGGCTTGCCGTGGTGCGACCCTTGAACAATTGTGCAAGGTGGTTACGTGGTCCTCAGTGAACACGTTCATAAGGTTCTATGCCTTCAATACTTCTGCCTCCCAGGATGCTTCCTTTGGACGCCGGGTTTTTGTGCCCGCTACAGTGTGCCCTCTCCCCTAAGGAACTGCTTTAGTACATCCCTGATGTTATTCCCTGTGGAATACCAGTGTACCCCACTGCAGAAAAGGAGATTTATGGTAAGAACTTACCTTTGTTAATTCCACCCTGATGCACTTAGCTTCTTTGGGTTGGTATGGCATTAGCCGCTGATACCTTCTCCTGTCGTGAGAATGTGGTGTCTGTGGTTACTAACTGTTGTCGTCTCTTTTACCTGCTACTGCATTGCACTGGTTAACAAAACTGAGCTCCTGTGCATGGAGGCGGGGTTATAGAGGAGGCGGCGCTGAGCATTTTGGGAACAGTCAAAGCCTTTAGCCTGTTGGTGCCACGGATCAAGATCCTACTCTACACCCCGATGTTATTCCCTGTGGAATCCAGTGTACCTCGCAGAAAGAGATTTAACAAAGGTAAGTTCTTTCCATAAATCTCCTTTTTAATTCTTCTTTTACTGTATCCCCTTTCAATGAGACATTCCTTGAGTTCCCTATTTCTGTTTTTAAAGGTTTGCAATTCCTACGTAATCTAAGAAATTCCCCTTTTGGAATGTTATTAATAGTAGGTGGAAAGTGGGAGCTCCTATTGTGAAGTAAGCTTTTCGTAGCTTTTGTTTTCCTGAAGGAAGAGATCCATGGATAATTCTCCTTTCTTGTTGCGAGTTATCTTGAGATCTCGGAGGTGAGGTGCAGATTCAAATTGTTTTTATTAAGCACTCCAATAAATTGTTTTAATTTTTCCTCTGTATTATTCCATGTTAGTAGTATGTCATCTATATATCTTAGCCAAATTACTGCATGTTGTGTGAAGGTCTCATTAGCTTCACAAAAAAAAAACTCCCTTTCCCATCAATCTAGATATATATTTGCGTAAATTGGTGCACAGGCTGCCCCCATGGCCGTACCACGTGTTTGGAGGTAAAACTTGTCGGATAACGTGAAGTAATTTTTCTTTAAAACGAATTCCAGTAATTCAATTAAGATGTCATCAAAATCATTGATACCTTTCATTTGCAACAAATATTTGATTGCCATGATACCAGTATCATGATTGATACTGGTGTAGAGGGATTCAACATCAAGGGATGCCAAGAAATATCCCTCTTCAACCTTGATGCCCTGTATCTTCCGTAAGACATCAGGTGTATCTTGGACATAAGAGGGTAAACTGATGACATGTTCTTTAAGGTGAAGATCTAAGAAATTACTCCCTTGTTCCACGAGACCTCCAATGTCTGATACAGTGGGTCTTCCTGGTGGGTTATCCCTATGTTTGTGCATCTTAGGCAACAAATAAAAAGTTGGAACCTTGGGGTTTTCAATCTTAAAGTATTGAAGTTCATGCTTTGTGATAGAAAGGGCTTTCACAAATGGTACTATCATTCTGATATATACTGTAGTGCCAGGTAGTTGATGGTAGGGTTAAATAAGAGACTTGTGTAACAGGAGGTGTCATTCAGTTGTCTACGGGCCTCGTTTAGATATTTTTGTTTCGACCAGAGGACACATTTGCTCCCTTTGTCCGACTGTTTGATAACCACATCATCCCATTCTTTTATCTCATGCAGTGCTTTCCTCTCTGATTTAGAAATATTGTCATTAAGAGATGATTTCATCATTGATTGACTTTCCAAATTATCTAAATCCTGGGACACCAATTCCTTAAAAACTTGTACCTCTAGTTACAGCTGGTGCACCGGCAGGCATCAATGGAGAGACAGCTGCACAGCGGAACTGTCATTTAGAATCTGGTGCTATCTGCGAGCCAATTGGAGCTCGCGTATGGCAGCCAATCAGGAGTGCCCGTACAGGTGTCTCCTGATTGCATGCTGGCCCATAAGCTCCAACTGGCTCACAAATAGCACCAGATTCTAAATGACGTTGGCACTGTGCCACTTTCTCGCCATGGATGCTTGGCGGCCCCAGCATAAAATTCACACATGCTGCTGTTGGAGGGTCACTGGGGGATGTAAGAGGCTGGGGGGGGGGGCTGTACTGTGGGGTATAATGTTACAATGGGCACAACTATTGTGTGGCATAATGTGTAAGGGGCATTACTACTGTGTGGCATAATTTGTGGAGGGCATTACTGTGTGGCATAATGTGTAAGTGGCATTGCTGTGTGTGGCATAATGTATAAGGGGCATTACTGTGTTGCATAATGTATAAGGGGCAATACTACTGCATGGCATCATTTGTAAAGGGCATTACTGTGCTTGTCATAATATGTAAGGGGAATTACTGTGTGGCATAAGATGTAAGGGCACTACTACTGCATTGCATAATGTGTTAAAAATGGCACTACTGCTGTGTGGTATAATTTGTAAAAGGAGTACTACTGAGTGGCATAATGTAAATGGGCTCAGTGTGGCATAATGTGAATGGACTGTGTGGGATAATGTTAATGGGCACTACTGTGTGGCATAACATGAATGGGCTCTATTGTGTGGCAAAATGTGAATAGGTGGCTCTACTGTGTGATATAATGTGAACAAGGGTCTCTACTGTGTGATGTAATGTGAAGAATGGGCACTACTGTATGATGTAATGTGAATAGGGGACACTACTGTGCAGTGTAATATGACAAATGGGCACAACTTTATGGCATATTTTGAATTGGGGGTACTATTGTGTGGCCTAGCAAGACCAAACCTTTTTTTGCGCACGCTTTCCTTGTTTCAATTATGCAGGAGGGCACCAATGTTCTTTATGTACACATAATGCAGTGGTGATTTTTCCAGCGTTAAAATAGGAAAATCACTGGGAAAATGGGTGCCACACCATTTTCCTGGAGTCCTGCGCAAGCGCACTAGTTTCTAGTACAGAGCTAGGGTCTCCTTGTGACCCTAGTACTCAGAATCTACTGCACTGCCGGCTGGAAAGGAGGTGGCCCAGATGGAGACTGCACACGGGCCCACTCCTCTCTTAATATGCCTCTGAATAAAAACATTTTTGATGTAAGCAGATTCACACACATGGGCCTCTATTTCCATCTATCTTTATGACTGTGGTTTAAATGAGGGCCTAACTTAATCACCCAACTAATAATCACCTAACTTCTCCCTCACATTTTGTGGGTGATTATTCATTTGCTATATTACGCTATGTTGCAATTTTATTTTTGTTTCATTTACATATGCTATAGATAATACATACACACCCATTAGGAGTAACATCACAAGAAAGTTCTGATGCTGGGACTTAATATACGTGCCACATCTTGTGTATTTTTATGTTATTCTGGTTTATTTTTAGAGTTGCGAAGTGTATCTACACTAAGGGGTATATTCAATTGATGTCGAAAGCTGCCGTCTGTCGAAAAGACGGCAGTTTTCGATTTTTTTTTAGGTCGGAAGGGGTTACAACCTATTCAATATATTTGACAAGTCGAGGAATTCGACTTGTTGAAAAGCACGTGGATCGGCGGAATAGCTGCCGATCCTTGTGCTTGTGTCGAAAACAGGGCCAAAACTGACAGGTTTTGGCCCCCTTTTCGACCATCTCAGTCCGACATAAAAATGCCGGACTGAGATGTGGAACCCAGAGGAGGAGAGGGGGGATAGCACAGGGAGAAGGGGGACAGCCGCGGGCAGACAGGCGAGATCAGCGCTACAGCACAGCGCTGCAGCAGGATGTCTCACAGCCGTGCCGCTCACGGCAGCGTCCACCCGGCTCCAGCAAGGTCACGCTTGCTGGAGCCGGGTGGACACTGCCGTGAGGTCGGGCAGCTGTGTGACATCCTCCTGCAGCGCTACTGTAGCGCTGATCTCCTCCGTCTGCCCGCCGGCTGTCCCCACTGGTCTCCCCGCGGCTCCTCCCCCTCTCCTACTCTGAGTCCATCATCTCAATTCGACTTTTTAAAAGTCGAATTGAGATGAGATTTGAATAGGGGTTGTCGGATCCATTCCGACAAATGCATGTCGGAATGTATCCGACCCTAATTGAATATACCCCTAAGGGGTAAATTTACTAAGATGGGAGTTCTATTTAAGATGGAATGTTCCCCATAGCAACCAATCTGATTCAAGGTATTATATTCTAGAAGGTGCTAGATAAATGAGAAGTAGAATCTGATTGGTTGCTATGTGCCTCATCCATTCTTAAATAGAACTCTCATCTTAGTAAATTTACTCTTAAGTGGTAGCTTTATAGATAGCGCCTTAGGAACCACTTTTTTATATTAATTTATTTATTTCAGATTTATTATTCTACCATCTGTAAACATACATTAACTATTGCAAAATAATTAATAATAATTAATAATAGAATGAAAAAAAAAAAGAGTATAACGCTTAAGTGGGGAATTCTGAGGGGCGAAGACATGCTCTTGGCCGAATCACTGTGGAAACAGCCACAGTTTACGGCAGCCCAGACTCGCACAAAATGCTTGCAGCCCCATAGGGTAGTGAGCACTTTCGTGTGTATTTGGGATTCTGCCGGGATGCTGTACCATTGCTGGCATTTAATCTCCAAATTTAATATCAAATTTGCACCATTCGCCCACAATTGAATTCCCCCCTACAACTGTTGACGAGTTCTATACTCTTACATTGTTTTCTATTAATATAATAACTTAATAACCTGCTGTGCATACCATGGGGGTCATTCCGAGTTGATCGTAGCTGTGCTAAATTTAGCACAGCTCCGATCATCTTTCCAGACATGCGGGGGGACGACCAGCACAGGACTAGTCCGCCCCGCATGTCAGTCCGGCCCACCCGCCGCACAAGTACAAAAGCATCGCTCAGCGGCGATGCTTTTGTACTTGAAGAGTAACTCTCTGCCAGCGCAGCTCCTGCGGCTGGCCGGGAGTTACTTGTCGCTGACCCGGGTCGCACCGGCTGCGTGTGACATCACGCAGCCGCTGCGGCCCGCCCCCTGCACGGTCCGGGCTCGCCTGCGTTGGCCGGACCATGCCCCGAAAACGGCAGATAAACGCCGCCGTGCCACCCCCTCCCGCCCAGCAAACGCCTCTGCCTGTGAATCAGGCAGAGGCGATCACTAGGTAACGACGGCCTTCGGCCATCTGGCATGCTCCGGCGCACTGTGGCGCTGGCGCATGCGCAGTTCCAACCCGATCGCTGCGCTGCAAACAACTGTAGCATGCGATCGGGTCGGAATGACCCCCCATATGAGATACCCACACACATAGTAGAATTGCCTCTATGGGAGGAACGAATTAGGGGTCTAATTCAGTAAGTATAGCAAATTCTGCTAATTACCAGAATTTGCTATCCTTTGGAACACATGCAGGGGGCCACCCATCGCTGGGCAAGGCCGCCCAGAATGCTGACTGGAGCCTCCCCCAGTTATACAAGCAGAAATTGAGATGCGTTTGCAATTTCTGCTAGTTAGCAGAAACTGATGAAGCTTCCTGCCCACAGGAGACCCGCCGTCATCTTCCTGATCGCGGCGGCTGTGTGTGATGTCTCGCCCCAGTTCGCTGTATCCACCCCCTGTTCGTGCCGCACCACCCCCGCAACGCTCCTTTTCCTCCCTGGAAATGTAGCATTGCCCACCCCGCAACCGCCTCTGCCTATTGCCAGGCAGAGGCGATCACATTTTCTCATTTTCTGCAGCTCCCACGCAGAAAATGCGGGAGCATGCGCAGGGGGATCACAGCGCATGTGCCTGCATCTTTTTCTCAGAAATTGCAGCTGGATTGCTTACTGCGATCCAATCTGAATTAGGCCCTAGGCCTAATGAGAAAAGCTACTCAATTAAATAGCCTTTTTCCTGTACAGTAAATCAGCCTGCTAACTAGAAATGTGCACCGGATATTTTTCGGGTTTTGTGTTTTGGTTTTGGATTCGGTTCCGCGGCCGTGTTTTGGATTTTTAAAAAAACCCCTCAAAAACAGCTTAAATCATAGAATTTGGGGGTCATTTTGATCCCATAGTATTATTAACCTCAATAACCATAATTTTCACTCATTTCCAGTCTATTCTGAAAACCTCACACCTCACAATATTATTTTTAGTCCTAAAATTTGCACCGAGGTCACTGGATGACTAAGCTAAGCGACCCAAGTGGCCGGCACAAACACCTGGACCATCTAGGGGAGGCACTGCAGTGTCAGACAGGATGGCACTTAAAAAAATTGGCCCCAAACATCACATGATGCAAAGATAAATTAAAGAAAAAAGAGGTGCAAGATGGAATTGTCCTTGGACCCTCCCACGCACCCTTATGTTGTATAAACAGGACATGCACACTTTAACAAACCCATCATTTCAGTGACAGGGTCTGCCACACAACTGTGGCTGAAATGACTGGTTGGTTTGGGCCCCCACCAAAAAAGAAGCAATCAATCTCTCCTTGCACAAACTGGCTCTACAGAGGCAAGATGTCCACCTCCTCCTCATCATCCGATTCCTCACCCCTTTCACTGTGTACATCCCCCTCCTCACAGATTATTAATTCGTCCCCACTGGAATCCACCATCTCAGGTCCCTGTGTACTTTCTGGAGGCAATTGATGGTGAATGTCTCCACGGAGGAATTGATTATAATTAATTTTGATGAACATCATCTTCTCCACACTTTCTGGAAGTAACCTCATACGCCGATTGCTGACAAGGTGACCGGCTGCACTAAACACTCTTTCGGAGTACACACTGGAGGGGGAGGTGGGGGGCAACTTAGGTAAAATAAAGCCAGTTTGTGCAAGGGCCTACAAATTGCCTCTTTTTCCTGCCAGTATACGTACGGACTGTCTGACGTGCCTACTTGGATGCGGTCACTCATATAATCCTCCACCATTCTTTCAATGGTGACAGAATCATACAGTATGCAGTGACAGTAGACGACATGTCAGTAATCGTTGGCAGGTCCTTCAGTCCGGACCAGATGTCAGCACTCGCTCCAGACTGCCCTGCATCACCGCCAGCTGAATTCTTAGCCTTTTCCTTGCAGCCCCAGTTGCGGGAGAATGTGAAGGAGGAGCTGTTGACGGGTCACGTTCCGCTTGAGTTGACAAGTGTCTCACCAGCAGGTCTTTGAACATCTGCAGACTTGTGTCGGCCGGAAAGAGAGATACAACGTAGGCTTTAAACCTAGGATCGAGCACGGTGGCCAAAATGTAGTGCTCTGATTTCAACAGATTGACCACCCGTGAATCCTGGTTAAGCGAATTAAGGGCTCCATCCACAAGTCCCACATGCCTAGCGGAATCGCTCCGTTTTAGCTCCTCCTTCAATCTCTCCAGCTTCTTCTGCAAAAGCCTGATGAGGGGAATTACCTGACTCAGGCTGGCAGTGTCTGAACTGACTTCACGTGTGGAAAGTTCAAAGGGTTGCAGAACCTTGCACAACGTTGAAATCTTTCTCCACTGCGCTTGAGTCAGGTGCATTCCCCCTCCTTTGCCTATATCGTAGGTAGAAGTATAGGCTTGAATGGCCTTTTGCTTCTCCTCCATCCTCTTAAGCATATAGAGGGTTGAATTCCACCTCATTACCACCTCTTGTTTCAGCTGATGGTGGGGCAGGTTCAGGAGTGTTTTCTGGTGCTCCAGTCTTCGGCACGCGGTGGCTGAATGTCGAAAGTGGCCCGCAATTCTTCGGGCCACCGACAGCATCTCTTGCACGCCCCTGTCGTTTTTAAAAAAATTCTGCACCACCAAATTCAATGTATGTGCAAAACATGGGACGTGCTGGAATTTGCCCAGATGTAATGCATGCACAATATTGCTGGCGTTGTCCGATATCACAAATCCCCAGGAGAGTCCAATTGGGGTAAGCCATTCTGCGATGATGTTCCTCAGTTTCCGTAAGAGGTTGTCAGCTGTGTGCCTCTTATGAAAAGCGGTGATACAAAGCGTAGCCTGCCTAGGAACAATTTGGCGTTTGCGAGATGCTGCTACTGGTGCCGCCGCTGCTGTTCGTACTGCGGGAGGCTGTACATCTACCCAGTGGGCTGTCACAGTCATATAGTCCTGAGTCTGCCCTGCTCCACTTGTCCACATGTCCGTGGTTAAGTGGACATTGGGTACAACTGCATTTTTTAGGACACTGGTGACTCTTTTTCTGACGTCTGTGTACATTATCGGTATCGCCTGCCTAGAGAAATGGAACCTAGATGGTATTTGGTACTGGGGACACAGTACCTCAAAAATTCTCTAATTCCCTGAGAATTAACGGTGGATACCGGACACACGTTTAACACCAACGCAGCTGCCAAGACCTGAGTTATCCGCTTTGCAGCAGGATGACTGCTGTGATATTTCATCTTCCTCGCAAAAGACTGTTGGACAGTCAATTGCTTACTGGAAGTAGTACAAGTGGTCTTCCGACTTCCCCTCTGGGATGACGATCGACTCCCAGCATCAACAACAGCAGCGCCAGCAGCAGTAGGCGTTACACTCAAGGATGCATCGGAGGAATCCCAGGCAGGAGAGGACTCGTCAGACTTGCCAGTGACATGGCCTGCAAGACTATTGGTTTTCCTGTCTAATGAGGAAATTGACACTAAGGGAGTTGGTGGTGTGGTTTGCAGGAGCTTGGTTACAAGAGGAAGGGATTTAGTTGTCAGTGGACTGCTTCCGCTGTCACCCAAAGTTTTTGAACTTGTCAATGACTTCTGATGAATGCGCTCCAGGTGACGTATAAGGGAGGATGTTCCTAGGTGGTTAACGTCCTTACCCCTACTTATTACAGCTTGACAAAGGCAACACACGGCTTGACACCTGTTGTCCGCATTTCTGTTAAAATGATTCCACACCGAAGAGGTGATTTTTTTTGTAATTTGACCAGGCATGTCAATGGCCATATTCATCCAACAGACAACAGGTGTCTCCCCGGGTGCCTGACTTAAACAAACCACCTCACCATCAGAATCCTCCTTGTCAATTTCCTCCTCAGCGCCAGCAACACCCATATCCTCATCCTGGTGTACTTCAACAGTGACATCTTCAATTTGACTATCAGGAACTGGACTGCGGGTGCTCCTTCCAGCACTTGCAGGGGGCGTGCAAATGGTGGAAGGCGCCACCTCTTCCCGTCCAGTGTTGGGAAGGTCAGGCATCGCAACCGACACAATTGGACTCTCCTTGGGGATTTGTGATTTAGAAGAACACACAGTTCTTTGCTGTGCTTTTGCCAGCTTAAGTCTTTTTATTTTTCTAGCGGGAGGATGAGTGCTTCCATCCTCATGTGAAGCTGAACCACTAGCAATGAACATAGGCCAGGGCCTCAGCCGTTCCTTGCCACTCCGTGTCGTAAATGGCATATTGGCAAGTTTACGCTTCTTCTCAGACGCTTTTAATTTAGATTTTTGGGTCATTTTACTGAACTTTAGTTTTTTTATTTTACATGCTCTCTACTATGACATTGGGCATCTGCCTTGGCAGACGACGTTGATGGCATGTCATTGTCTCGGCCATGACTAGTGGCAGCAGCTTCAGCACGAGGTGGAAGTGGATCTTGATCTTTCCCTATGTTACCCTCCACATTTTTGTTCTCCATTTTTTAATGTGTGGAATTATATGCCAGTAATATATCAATAACAATGGCCTACTGTACTGTACTATATATGTATACTGTTGGTCACCAAAATGCTGCACGGTAATACTATATATACTGCTCACAAAAATGCCGCACAGATATGGAATGGATACGTGCAGTGACACAGAGCTGCAAGATACAGCAATGGCCTACTGTACACAACTATATACTGTTGGGTCACCAAAATGCTGCACTGTAATACTATATATACTGCTCACAAAAATGCCGCACAGATATGGAATGGATACGTGCACTCAGTGACACAGAGCTGCAAGATACAGCAATGGCCTACTGTACACAACTATATACTGTTGGGTCACCAAAATGCTGCGCTGTAATACTATATATACTGCTCACAAAAATGCCGCACAGATATGGAATGGATACGTGCAGTGACAAAGAGCTGCAAGATACAGCAATGGCCTACTGTACACAACTATATACTGTTGGGTCACCAAAATGCTGCACTGTAATACTATATATACTGCTCACAAAAATGCCGCACAGAAAAGAATGGATACGTGCACTCAGTGACACAGAGCTGCAAGATACAGCAATGGCCTACTGTACACAACTATATACTGTTGGGTCACCAAAATGCTGCACTGTAATACTATATATACTGCTCACAAAAATGCAGCACATATATGGAATGGATACGTGCAGTGACACAGAGCTGCAAGATACAGCAATGGCCTACTGTACACAACGATATACTGTTGGGTCACCAAAATGCTGCACTGTAATACTATATATACTGCTCACAAAAATGGCGCACAGATATGGAATGGATACGTGCAGTGACACAGAGCTGCAAGATACAGCAATGGCCTACTGTACACAACTATATACTGTTGGGTCACCAAAATGCTGCACTGTAATACTATATATACTGCTCACAAAAATGCCGCACAGATATGGAATGGATATTTGCAGTGACACAGAGCTGCAAGATACAGCAATGTCCTACTGTACTGTACTACTATAATTATTATTATATACTGGTGGTCCCCAGTCCCCACAATGCAGCACACTGATCAGATATTTGCAGCACACTGAGCACAGATATGGAGCGTTTTCAGGCAGAGAACGTAGATATTTTCAGCACACTGAGCACAGATTATTTGCAGCACACTGAGCACAGATATTTGCAGCACACTGAGCACAGATTACGGAGCTTTTCAGGGAGAGAATGCAGCCACGTCCTCTCCGCTCAATCTCCAATGCACGAGTGAAAATGGCGGCGACGCCCGGCTCCTTGTATAGAATACGAATCTCACAAGAATCCGACAGCGGGATGATGACGTTCGGGCCCGTTCTGGTTAACCGAGCAAGGCGGGAAGATCTGAGGCTGCCTCGGAACCGTGTAAAATGGGTGAAGTTGGGGGGGGGGGGGGGTTTCGGATCTCGAGGAACCGAACCCGCTCATCTCTACTGCTAACCCACTGATTACACTTAAACTGCAGAACCAATGGGTTTCCCTCACATGTTAAACCCCTGTTGGTGACTCTTCGTGCAGACTTCCATCTCTGTGGTTTAACATGGGGGCAAACCCCGCTGATTGAATTTCCCAGCGCAACTAATTGAATTCTCCCCCTATGTCCCCCTATGTGGTATGGGATACGGTCAGGATTCGGGCGGTAGGAATACTGACGCCGGAATCCCGATGGGTGTGGTTCATTGGGTCGACCCTAACTAGGTAGACAGTAATTAGGTTGACCACTATTGGTCGACAGTGAGTAGGTCGACACCTGAAATAGGATGACGCGATCATCAGATTGACACAGAAACGGTCGACATGGGAAAAGGTCAACATGAGTTTAAAAAAAAATTGTGTAATTTTCTTTGTAAAGTGACTGGGAAGCCCAATAAGTGCACCGTGTCTCCTTGCATGGCTCCCTACGCTCGCCATGCTTCGGGCAAGGTGCCTCGCTCCACTACCGCTGTGCTCAACACAGGTTACTATTCCCAATCATAGTCCACGTGGATAGTAAAGTAAAAAAAAGTTTTTAAAAATTAATAAAAAAAAAAACCTCATGTCGACTTTTTCATGTGTTGACATTTGCCAAGTCAACATACTGACCATGTTGACCTAAAGACCATGTCGACCTAAAGCATGTTGACCTAAGTGAGGTTGACCCAAAGACCGGATACCAATCCCGACACTGCTCAGAATACTGGCTCAGGGATCCCTACATGGATTGAAATGCCGCTGCCAGGATCCTGAACAGTGGGATCCCAAACGAACGACTGCCAGAACACCAGACTGGTAAGCCATGGGAGGGCTGGGGGTTTGTGTGTAAGGTTTAGGCTGCAGGGAGGGTTTGGCTGCTGGGAGGGTTAGTAGGGTTAGGCTGCGGGAGGGGGGGGGGGGGGGTTAGAGTTAGGCACCATCGGGGAGGGTTAGGCTGTGAGAAAGGAGGTTTAGGGAAGTTAGGGATTAGGGGTAGTATACTTACCAAGTAGGTGTTGGGATCCTGAGCGTCGGGATGTTGCTGTCGGTATTCTGACTGCTGGCATCCCAAGCACCGGGATCTCAATACCAAACCTGTGGTATATACAATCTAGAGTCCCTATCTAAATCCCAGTAAGGTGATCTCCATATACAGATAGTTTCTATATATTTTGTGTGCTTGTGCACAGATATGTCTGGTATGCTGTCTCAGTAGGGTGATTGGCGTTAGAATGTTAGGTGTAACTGATCAGATTCAAGAGTCCCCTTGTGGGTGATTAGCTTACTGTATCAGTATCATTTCCACATTCACTTTCTAGTTACAATTTTTTTTCTGTTACTACAGTAATTGCAGTAAGGTAGTTTTGCAGATTGCACCAGGTGAGAGCAAGAGTGAGTGAGTGTGTGTCTGTCTCTGTGTTTCACTCCCATCCACACTGACTCTTGTCCCATGTCTCCTGGCTCCTCTCCTCCCCAAGTAAGTAGCTGTGTGTGTGTGGGGGAGGGCGGCACGCAGGAAGCGGACGGATGGGTGGGAGGGCTGCGGCCAAGCCTGGCGGGGGGGATGCAGGAAGGGGGGGAGGGATGCGGGCAGTGGGAGGCGGCCACAGTGGGTGACGAACAGCTGCGGTCATATATAGAAAATTTTGTATAGTTACTGAAATTTGCACATATGTTGTACAATATGACAACTGGCATATCAGGGTGCACAAGGCTGTGAATGGATTGCGCTGATTCCGTGCCATGGAGATGCAGACTTAGTGACATCATCATTCAGGGACAGAGCCGGGAGTGCGTTTAGAGAAAATAGGTTATGCCATGAATTGGTGTATAGCTGTAACTGGAATCGCTATCCAGTCAATACATTAATAAACAGCAGCACATATAAGATATAGTTCACCAAGGTAGGTAATCAATACCATTTCACACTAACACTGGTGCTATAGGGGGGGGGGGGGGGTAGTAATGGAATGCGTGCTCCACTGGTTTTGGGGGGGATGCTGTGCCGCCCCCAGCAGGTGCCGACCCTAGGCACGTGCCTTTTCGTTATTACGTTGCTTTATCCCTGTATAATTTTATTAAATTCTAGGATGCATGGATATTATTGAATTATTGTTAATATTGCAACAAATTCTCAGCTTACAATTGGTTATTGTAGGTAGCAATTCCTAGTAATTCCACAGGCTGCAATAATGCTATAAATTGTTATTTCCTAATAATTAAAGCATGCCTAATTAAGGCAGAGGTTACCAACCGCAGTCCTCAAGGCACCCTAATGGTTTTAAAGCTATCCATGGCTGAGCACTGATGGTTAAATCAAATTGACTGAGTTACTAATTAAGTCACCTGTGGCCAAGCATGGATATACTTAAAACCTGGACCATTAGGGAACCTTGAGGATTGCGTTTGGGAATCTCTGGCTTAAAGTAGGCTGACCATATTATCCCTTTAACCGGGGACACTCATGAATTACACAGGTTCTGTGGCTGGCTAACTACAAGCCTGCATTTTACCTGGTATTAAGCAGCCACAGAACCTGTGTAATTCAGGAGTGTCCCAGGTTAAAGGGATAATATGGTCAGCCTTATGTTACAGCGCATTGCTCTGTTCACAGACGCAGAGAGGCAATCATAGGTGTGACTACAGAGAAACTGTTACAGGGCTGCTATATGGCTGGAGCAAGTTTTGATGGCGCATACAATGGCTGTGGTAAGGTATGGAAGTTAGTAAGTAGGTCGGCAGTGTCTAGGTTGACCACTATTGGTCGACAGTAACTAGGTCGGCAGGGTCTCTAGGTCGACAGGGTCTTTAGGTCAACAGGTCAAAAGGTCGACATGAGTTTTTTATGTTTTTTGTGTGTGCTGTTTTCTTCGTAGAGTGACCAGGAACCCCAATTAGTGCACCGTGTCCTCTAGCATCTTCGCTCGGCACAGATTACCATTACAGTCGTAGTCCACGTGGATCGTTAAGTATGAAAAGGTTCGAAAAAAGGAAAAAATTGTGAAAAACTCATGTCGACCTTTTGACCTGTCGACCTAGAGACCCTGTCGATCTAGTTACTGTCGACCAATAGTGGTCGACCTAGATAGTGTCGCCCTAGAGACCGGATCCCCATACAATGGTGGAGTTTAAGGATGCACCAATCGGTATTATTACAGACACGGCCGCTAAAAGTGGGCATCTCAGTTCTTGTGTATTCAAGGGAAGGAGTTTGAAGGCCATTTGCATAAACTCGCAGATGGGTGACTGCCAATAAACGCTGCTGCAGGTGCTTTTGTGGGCGACTAAGAATCAGGCCCAATTTATGATAGTGTATACTAGGAATGTCCAAACTGCGGCCCTCCAGCTGTTGAGAAACTACACATCCCAGCATGCCCTGACACAGCTTTAGCATTCTTTGACAGCAAAACTGTGTCAGGGCATGCTGGGATATGTAGTTTCACAGCAGCTGGAGGGCCGCAGTTTGGACATGACAGGTGTATAGGCTATGCTTACTATCCTTTTAAATGGGAACACTCATCATTACACAGGTTCTGTAGCTGGCTTAATTCAAGCCTGAATTTCACCTGTTTTTTTATCAGCCACAGAACCTGTGTAATTCATTAGTGTCCTGGTTTAAAGGAATAGTAAGGTATAGTATGTATAGCAATCCTAGAGCAAAGATTAGAAGTCAAAAGCTGAGCATTACAAAATTTTCCTGTCATTAAGTCCTTCAGAAATCTGCACTTTGTTCTTAGACCCGAATAAAATGCTGTTGGTGCTCTCTAGTGGTATATGGTCAGAATGCAGCAACAAAGTATAGCCTATAGAGGTGAAGTCAGTATTCAACATTTCTAAATAATACATCCCCTGTGTTTAGGGAATGGAGACTTATATAAGCATACCTCCCAGTGCCGTAACTAGGTGTGTGCCGGCGGTGCCTGGCACACAGCGCATGTGCACTGAGGGCGCAGGACCGCCGGCAACACCTGCAGGTCCGCGCTGCTCAGTGCCTGTCTGCAGAAGCACTGTACCTGCAGCGGCGGATCAGGACGCTGGAAGTGATTGTCATATGTCCGGTCCGTCCTGCGCCTCCTCGTCTCCCAGGCGCCTATCGGTGCTGAAAGGGGGCGTAGCCAAGGGTCCGCGATTAGTCCTCGCCCCCCGACTTTGCTGTTTGGTCTCTCACTCTGTGTCCGTCTCTGCTACAGCTCTCCTGGAGGTAAAGTTGGCAGGCGGGAGGGGAGGGGGGGAGGATGTGTGTTTGTGTGTGTGTGGTGTGACTGGAGGTGACAGGCTTTGTGTGTGTGTGTGGTGTGACTGGAGGTGACACGCTGTGTGTGTGTGTGGTGTGACTGGAGGTGACAGGCTGTGTGTGTGTGTGTGTGGTGTGACTGGAGGTGACACACTGTGTGTGTGTGTGTGTGTGGTGTGACTGGAGGTGACAGGATGTGTGTGTAGGGACTGTCTGCCATAATGTGTAATAAGGGGACGCTTTCTGCCGTAATGTGTAATATGGGGACGCTGTCTGCCATAATGTGTAATATGGGGACGCTGTCTGCCGTAATGTGTAAAAAGGGGGGCGCTGTCTACCGTAATGTGTAATAAGGGCACACTGTCTGCCATAATGTGTAATAAGGGGACGCTTTCTGCCGTAATGTGTAATATGGGGACGCTGTCTGCCGTAATGTGTAATATGGGGACGCTGTCTGCCGTAATGTGTAAAAAGGGGGGCGCAGTCTACCGTAATGTGTAATAAGGGGACGCTGTCTGCTGTAATGTGTAAAAAGTGGACACTGTCTGCCGTAATGTGTAATAAGGGGACGCTGTCTGCTGTAATGTGTAAAAAGGGGACGCTGTCTGCCGTAATGTGTAAAACAGGACGCTGTCTACCGTAATGTGTAATAAGAGGACGCTGTCTGCCGTAATGTGTAAAACAGGGGACGCTGTCTGCCGTAATGTGTAAAACGGGATGCTGTCTGCCGTAATGTGTAAAAAGGGGACGCAGTCTGCTGTAATGTGTAATATGGGGACGCAGTCTGCCGTAATGTGTAATAAGGGGACGCTGTCTGCCGTAATGTGTAATAAGGGGACGCAATCTGCCATAATGTGTAATATGGGGACGCAATCTGCCATAATGTGTAAAAAGGGGGACGCTGTCTGCCGTAATGTGTAATAAGGGCACACTGTCTGCCGTAATGTGTAAAAAGTGGACGCTGTCTGCCGTAATGTGTAATAAGGGGACGCTGTCTACCGTAATGTGTAAAAACTGGACGCTGTCTGCCGTAATGTGTAATAAGGGGACGCTGTCTGCCGTAATGTGTAAAAAGAGGACGCTGTCTGCCGTAATGTGTCAAACAGGGGACGCTGTCTGCCGTAATGTGTAAAAAGTGGACGCTGTCTGCCGTAATGTGTAATAAGGGGACGCTGTCTGCTGTAATGTGTAAAAAGTGGACACTGTCTGCCGTAATGTGTAATAAGGGGACGCTGTCTGCCGTAATGTGTAAAAAGAGGACGCTCTCTGCCGTAATGTGTAAAACAGGGGACGCTGTCTGCCGTAATGTGTAAAACGGGATGCTGCCTGCCGTAATTTGTAAAAAGGGGACGCAGTCTGCTGTAATGTGTAATATGGGGACGCAGTCTGCCGTAATGTGTAATAAGGGGACGCTGTCTGCCGTAATGTGTAATAAGGGGACGCAATCTGCCATAATGTGTAATATGGGGACGCAATCTGCCATAATGTGTAAAAAGGGGGACGCTGTCTGCCGTAATGTGTAATAAGGGCACACTGTCTGCCATAATGTGTAAAAAGTGGACGCTGTCTGCCGTAATGTGTAATAAGGGGACGCTGTCTACCGTAATGTGTAAAAACTGGACGCTGTCTTCCGTAATGTGTAAATAGGGGACGCTGTCTGCCGTAATGTGTAATAAGGGGACGCTGTCTGCCGTAATGTGTAATAAGGGGACGCTGTCTACCGTAATGTGTAAAAAGGGGACGCTGTCTACCGTAATGTGTAAAAAGGGGACGCTGTCTGCCGTAATGTGTAAAAACGGGGACGCTGTCTGCTGTAATGTGTAATAAGGGGACGCTGTCTACCGTAATGTGTAAAAAGGGGCTGCTGTCTGCCGTATTGTATAAAAAGGGGTACTGGCTGCCGTAATGTGTAAAAAGGGGACGCTTCCTACCGTAGTGTGTAAAAATGGGGACTGGCTGCCGTAATGTGTAAAAAGGGGGACTGTCTGCCATAATGTGTAAAAAAAGAGGACTCTCTGCCACGCCCCTATATATTTTTTGCGCGCCCCTGTTTTGCATAGGGGGGGGGGCGCCGAGACCGTTTCTTGCACACAGCGCTAAAATGTCTAGTTACGGCACTGATACCTCCCAACATGACCCTCTCCAGGAGGGACAGAATGCTCTGCTCCTGGACTTCCCTCTTACTGCATGATTGCCATCAACTGTGCTGAAAATCCTTTCTTATCCATTAACCTGTTCAGCACAGGTGTCGGCAATCATACATTAAGAGGAAAGTCCAGAAGCAGAGTATTGTGTCCCTCCTGGGTAGGGTCATGTTGGGAGGTATGATGTAAGTATAGATATACACACACTGGTGTATCTATAATGGCATACCTTCCAACATGACCCTCTCCAGCAGGGACACAATGCTCTGCTCCTGGACTTCCCTCTTAATTTATGATTGTCATCACCTGTGCTGAAACACCTTTCTTATTCAATTACCTGTTCAACACAAGTGACGGCAATCTTAAATTACGAGAAAAGTCCAGAAGCAGAGCATTTTGTCCCTCCTTGAGAGGGTCATGTTGGGAGGTATGTAATGGGTCATACTTGCTAACTTTTGAAAACTACTTTCAGGGAGATTATAGTTAATAGAAAAATGCACCGCACACCATTTGTGGGGGCATGCCATGTTCCAGCCAAAGATCGTGTCTCAGTTGACCTGTGGGCATATCTACACCACTAAGGGGTATGTCCTGCAGCGGCAAGTAAAAACTGTAGTACTAAGAGCAGCATGCCGCCAGAGTGGGTTTGTGTATGGATTGCTCCGCATGTAGTGTGTTCTCTGTAAGGCTCGGAACTGGCTCCTTGTACTGCCATTATGCACCTAAGTAGTGTATAGAAATAGAATAGTAGTCCAGATGATTCCAGGTAGTCCAGATGATTGAATGACCTACCCACAACCCCATTTACCTAGTTTAGGTATAGCCTGAAGAACAGTAACAGGTATACATAATTTAGTGTGGGAAGAGGCAGCAGTCTAGGGTACCAGTACAGGATCAGCATCATTCTCCGGCTGTGCAGCACAAATGCTTCATCTATACTCACCACTACATTAGTGACTGCTTTATACCCCACACTACATCACTAACCCCTTTATACCCTACTCTACATTACTAACCCATCTATACCCTACACTACATGACTGACTCCTCTATACACTACACTACATCCCTGACCCCTCTATACCCTACGCTGCATTACTGACCCCTCTTATACCCTACACTACATCTCTGACCCTTCTGTACCCTGACTAACCCATCATAAGCTACAGTACACATCACTATAACGCCTCTCCGTTCTACCTCAGAGTCCGAGAAACACTGGGACAAAGAGTAAAGTGGGCAAGCGACACTGATACAAAAGATGGAAAAGAGAATCTGTACAAAATAAAGCCAGGGGAAAGTGGGCAAACAGCAGTGGTGCAAGTGTGTGGATACGGTCGGGTACGGCGTACCCTTAAGAATTTTGCAGCGGGTGCGCCGTACCGCCACCCTTGCTCACATTTTCAGCGCACCAGTGACGCGTCCTGCCATTACTTCCGCCTCACACTTTAGGGAGAGAGGAGAGCGCAGCAAGCGCCTTTCCTCTCCTGCCTGACACAGTGACAGTCCGGTGGCTGCGGCGTGCACTGAAACGCCGGTTCGTGAGACAATCATAGCTCATGGACTGGCAGCCAATCAGGGCTCGCGGACCAGCGGCAGATCTAAAATACGGGCCACCACCGCAGCAGGAGGACGTAGAGACCGGACTGAGGACAGGAGGGGCACGTGCTTTGCTCTCCTCTCCCCAGCAGCAGCAGAAGAAGACTGAGGCATATCTGGCACTCTGGGGGCATGTGTATATGGCAAAGTGGGAGCATATCTGGCACTTTGGGGGCATATCTGGGACTCTGGGGGCATGTGTATCTGGCACTCTGGGGGCATATCTGGCACTCTGGGGGCATATCTGGCACTCTGGGGGCATGTGTATCTGGCAAAGTAGGGGTATATCTGGCACTGTGGGGGCATATTTGGCACTCTGGTGGGAATATCTGGCACTCTGGGGGCATGTATATCTGGCACTGTGGGGCATATCTGACACTGGGGCATATCTGGCACTCTGGTGGGAATATCTGGCACTGTGGGGGCATGTAAATCTGGCACTGTTGGGTATATCTGGCACTGGGGGCATATCTGTCAGTCCTTGTGGCATGTGCATCTGACACTGTGGGGGCATATCTGGCACTTTGGGGGCCTGTGTATCTGGCACTGTGGGGGCATATCTGGCACTGTGGGGGCATATGTGTATCTGGCACTGTGGGGCCATTTGTGCATCTGGCACTGTGGGGCATTTGTGCATCTGGCACCGTGGGGCATATCTGACACTGTGGGGGCATATGTGTATCTGCCCACCCCCATATATGTATCACTCCCCCATTTTCATTGGCCACACCCAATGTGGCATTTGGCCACACCCATTTTTTGGGCGCGCACACATAGTACCTATAAGATATTTTTTCTACTTGCACCACTGGCAAACAGACACACCATAGAGAAGGGGAGGATAGAAAGAAATCCTTATCTCACTCCAGCTCCCCCTATGTCACTCTGCTCTGCCCCCTGTCACTCCAATTCCCACCATGTGTCACTTCCGCATTCCCAAAGTCACTCTAGATCCCCCCTGTAACTACAGCTCTCTTTTCAGTCCCCCCCATAGCTCCACCTCCCCTTATATCACTCCAGCTCTGCCCTGTGTCACTCCCCCCCCCCCCCCCCCGTGATCTCAGCTCCCCTGTCACTTTAACTCTACCCTGTGTCACTCTAGAGCCGCCCCTCCCCGTGACTCCAGCTCTACCCTCTCCCATCACTCCACCTCCCTTTATGTCACTCCATCTCTGCTGTGTCACTTCAGATTCCCCCCCTCCCCCCGTGACTCAACCTTCCCTTATGTCACTCCAGCACTGCCATATGTGACTCTAGATCCCTCTTGTAACTCCTGCTCCCCCCTCCCTCGCTGTCACTCCACCTCCCCTAGTCATACCAGCTCTGCGCTGTGTCCCTAGATCCCGCCCTGTGACTCCAGCTGTGCCCTGTCTTCTAGACCCCCCCCCCCCCTGTGATTCCAGCTCCCCCTTCTCCCTTGTCACTCCACCTCCCCTTATGTCACTCTAGATCCCCCACTGTGACTCCACCTCCCCATATGTCATTCCAGCACTGCCATGTGTCACTCTTGGTCCCCCCTCCCCTTATGTTACTCCAGCTCTGTCCTGTGTCACTCTAGATAGTGATGGGTAGTTCATGAATGATTAGTTCAAAATGAACTAATCTACAAAGTGAACTAGTTCGTTCAGTTCACAGCTCTGGCAAAGATTAGTTCATCAGGAAGGAGGAGTTAGACACAGACAGAATAGAGCCAGCATTAGGCTAGTCACTGGATTTTCACTTCCTGATTCTGATGCTGTAAAATGAAAGTTAAAAGTACAACACAGCCCAGCAATACAAATCTAATTAAAAAAAATAGCATCTGCACTGCCTAGCCAAAGTCTATGTGTGTCTGTGAGTGAACATGTGTGGTCATGCTGCTCACCTTTCTGTGATACAATCACTGTCCTATTAGTCCAGATGTCCAAACACTTGCTGCTGCTTCTGGTACTACTGGCTCCTGAGCATACTGCTGTGCTAAATCTTCTGCTGGGTGTTGTGTAGGTGCAGCAGCAGCAGCAGCAGCACCACTGTTGTTATTCAGCACTCATTCAGCAACATTCATGAGTCAACATTCATGAGTCACACTACATCTCTGCTGCCACAGGGGTCACTACTGTGCTCAGACATGGAGTGGACTCACTCTGTGGAGTTGATTGAGCTAGATTGTCCTGACGACTCACGAGTCACTCTCCTTGCAAGTAGCTCAGTAGTTCAGTGATCACTGATCACTGATCAGCTCACTGACTCAATGACTCATACAGCCATACGAGTCAGTACAGTACCTCTAAGCTACCATGTGTGGCACTGCTGTGCTCAGGCATATGCATTGATTGTATGGAGCTGATTGAGCTGCATTGTCCTGACGACTCATGAGTCATTCTCCTTGCAAGTAGTTCAGTAGTTCAGTGGTTCATTACAGATCACTGATCAGCTCACTGACTCAATGACTCATACAGCCATAACAAGTCAGTACAGTACTTCTAAGCTACCATATGTGGCACTGGTGTGCTCAGGCATATGCATTGTATGGAGCTGATACTGAACTGCATATAGCCATGATTCATTCCCCCAGTATATTAGGTGACAAGCTACACTCCCAATCAGCTAAAGACACAGTGCTGAGTGCTGCATGTTATCCTGTAGGGCAGAGATGGCTAACCTTGACACTCCAGCTGTTGTTGAACTACACATCCCAGCATGCCCTGCATCAGTTTTTGCATGGCCAAATAACAAAACTGTAGCAGGGCATGTTGAGATATGTAGTTCAACAACAGCTGGAGTGTCAAGGTTAGCCATCACTGCTGCAGGGTCTGTTTACTCCACACAAGACATAGGGGGATATGTACTATGACCCTTCCAGTGACATAAATTGGAGCAGTTGCTCCTAGCAGCCAATCAGCTTCTGTCACTTTATATACTGTTGAAGATAAATGACAGAAGCTAATTGGTTACTTTGCAACATGTCCAATTTATCTCTCTCTCTAAGGTCTGTTACATTGGGGCAAAGGGACATTTGTTTCTTTTAATTACTGTATTTTAAAAGCAGAAAAAAGTGACTTATGACATTACTCTGAATTTGGGTCTTTCACTTGCATATTATGAAGTAAAAATGAGTACCAACAATGGGATTAATATTGCAGAGATACATATGTCACTATAAGGTTGCTATATAACTTATTGCTTTTCTTAAATATAAAAAAAATCTGACATATTAAACATATCTGGTCATTTGAAAAAGATTATAACTCCTACAATGAGCTAGTATTAGAAATACCTACTCTATGTGTAATAGTCTAGACTAGTTCTAAATCTAATCACTCCTTTCAGTCTCAGAGTCAGTGAGTGAAATGATGAACTAAATGAACTACATGAGCTAATCTTCTGAACTAATCTTTTCAGTGAACTAGATCATAATGAACTAATCACCAAAGTGAACTAGATTTCCTATCACTAACTCTAGATCCCCCACTTTGACTGCAGCCACCCCTATCACTCCAGCTCTGCCCACTGACTTCAGTTCCTCCCATGTGTCACTTCATCTCTGCCGTGTGTCACTCTAGTTCCCTTCTGGGGGAGGGCTCTCTCCACCTATGTCACTCCAGCTTGTGTCTGGCCTGCATACTCCATCTGCCTGGTCTCTATCCGCTGCTCTTTACCCTCCTATTGGCTCAGTGTGGAGTGTTCAGCGCAGCTCTCCTTATAAGCGGTGTTGAGCCGTTGACTAACTCACCGGTGCTCTGTGCGGTACTGCCCCGGCGTACCCTCTGTCTGTCTTCCCCATGTGGATTCATTGCAGTTGCGCCATCCTGATCACTGGCAAACGGGAGCACATGTACATATACACATGGGTGTGGGAGGGTGCTGCGGCTCAGCAACAAGCACTTACAACTCGTCCGAGCATGATCCCGGCAGGAGGAGGGGAGGCGGCACAGACTAGGCTGGGGTGGGATTGAGTATATAGGCTGCAACATTGTGGTCAGAGGAGAGACAGAACGCTGCTGCAGACACTTAGATCAGCCCGCCCACTGAGCTGCCTCCGTATTTTGCACATAGAGATCGAGCCCTGCCCCATCTTTTCCGGGGCTTGCGCATGTGCAGTCCGGGTTTCAGACGGCGCAGAATGAATGCGGGAGATTTGTTAACCTTTGCGGGACAGCGTGAGAGTGGTAGACAAATCGGGAGCCTCTCGCAGGATGCAGGAGAGTTGGCAAGTATGTAATGGGTGCAGAGTGTGTGGACCCACACCGCACACCTTGGACCTATATAATTACACTTACCTCTCCGGAGATGCCTGTTGGCCAGTGATGCAGGCAGAAATCACAGGGAAAATGGCATGTCGGCAATTTTCCTGTAGATATGAATAAGTGCTGTAAACATAACACGGGTGGAAAAAAAGAGAGAGAGAGAGAGAGAAAGAGAGAGATTTTCTGTATCTGTAGCTGGAGCTTTGGCCATCTTCCACATTTCTGCAGCTACTAACAGGTTGTGGCAACACCCTCTGGGCAAGGTCCAAGTCTAAACTATAGAGCCGTATAACCACTGCATATGCTCAGAATCAGCAACATTAGCACGTGAGAATGGAGAACTCATGTAGTGTCTTTAACAAGCCAAAGGTAAGCAGAAACTTGGACTGTCAGTGATAATAATGTGCAGTGTGTGGATCAGGTTCAGCCATCATATCTATCTTGAGGCCTTTTTCTGGTATGAAATGGTGCCAGATTACAAACAAATGTGTTGCAGTTTGTTATTCTGTATAATATCAATGCTGTGTACTGTATGTGCCGACATGGGTATCCGGACGGAAGTTAGACAGTAAATAGATAAACAGTAAATAGAAAATAGGTCGACACCAGATCGGGGACAGTCAATAGGTCACCAGGGTCATAAGGTCGACAGGTTCAAAAGGTTAACACAAAAAATGTTGACACCTGCTTTTCCATGATTTTTCATTATTTATAGGGTTAGGGATAGGGTTAAGGTTAGGCTGCCGACCGGGGGCAGTTAGGGTAAGGCACTTGGCGAAGGGTTAGGGTTAGGCTGCAGAAGTGGTCGGTTATGGCTAGAAACTAGGGGCAGAATTAGGTTTAGTGCCAGCATTAAGGTTAAAATAGCACAAAAAATATGTCTACCTTTTCTGTTTTGACCATTTGCATGTCGACCTTTTGACCCTGTCGACCATATGGTGTTGACCTATTGAATATCTAGACAGTCAGACTTTAAATCCACCCCCCCCCAAACATGAATGTCAATCAAGCAGCACTGTTTTAACCCATGTGTGCCCAAGTATAGCATACTTCTTGCATTGTGCTTTACAAATATGTAATGCCAACTAAAGTGATTTTTTTTTCTCACTGAAACACGGTTCTTGGCATTTAGGGGTCTATTCATGTAGCTGTGAAATTTCCTTTGTCAGTGATAACAGGGCTTTTCACTTGTTCGTTCCATTTAGAGAAGCGGTCACTGTGGAGAAATCTCAGATTTCCCCAGAGGTGCCCCTGATTAGTGTAAATGTCACTTCCGAATACACTAGTATGGGGAGAAGTCAGAAAGCTCAGCTTTCATTTGTGCTTCTCAAAAACAATTTGCCATCTCAGACGTAAAGAACCTCCTGAGGGGAGAAGATCAGAGAAGATTGCTGTCTTCTTGCCTCCTCCCCGTCTTCTCTGCCCTTTTCACTGTCACCAGCCAATCAGAGTTGTCTGGGCTACTCAACTGGAGAGAAGCAATGTGTCTATCTTCCTGCTTTCTCTCTATTCATAATGGGACCTGGCATATTCTCGGTCGTCACCTCAGATTGCCAATTGCACCCTCTCTCCCCACTAACTCGCTCTGCCCTGACAGCTGATCCACACTGCCGACTGCACCCGCTCTGTCTCCATAGTTGACCCACACTGCTCACTGCACTCACTGTGCCCCCACAGCTTATCCAGACTGCCGACTGACCTGTCCACTATGCTGCTCCTCCAACAGTGGCAATGCCGACCGCAGTTAGGGCTATACTTACCGAGAACTTTATATCTCGGAGTACTCATCTCTCCCCAGGATTGCTGAGTGGCCTCATTTTTGGAATGCTTTGGCAGAAGGGTGAGTATACTTGAATTACTACTTAAGTCTGATTTAGGGTTACTGTCAATCAAGTTATTTGTCCTGATTTAAGAGGGCTTGTCAGGTATTCTCTTGCTGCAGTGCCTCCAGTGTATAGTGTTTCTTACTTAAAATGCCATCCTGAGGGACGAGTCAAAACCATATATGCCAACTCAACTCTCTCTGATTCTCAGGGCGACTCCCTAAAATATGTAGCAGCAATCTCCCTGACTCCCTGAAGAGCCAAGCCTTCTCCTTGATTGCACATTACCCAAATTGTGTAGCTGTTATATACTTTGAAAAATATATATACAGATAATTATGGGATTATCAGTACAATTTCCCGGCATTGGCTATAAGGCACAATGGGGCTAAAAAACGCTGCTGTGCGCAGCTGGCGATCAGGTCTGAACTGTGCATGCGCCGCAGTGCGCATGTGCATGCAAGAGATGCAATCGGCATCTCAGCCCAGCGATTGTCTCTGCCTGATTGTTCGTCCACCGTTTTGGCGGCGCGGTCTGGACAACGGAGGTGTGTCCGGAATGCTGGGGGGGCCGGGCCGCGGCAGCTGCGTGACATCACATGCAGCCGCTGCGACCTGGGATGTGACAAACAGCTCCCTGCCAGAGCGCAGGAGCTGCGCAAGTAGGGAGCTACTTGTCAAGTAGAAAAGCATTGCAGCTGTGTAAAGTTTTTGTACTTGTGCGGGAAGGGGTGGGGGGCCTGACATGCGGGGCAGACTAGCCCCGTGCTGGGCGTCCCCTTGCATGTCAGGGTGGCTGATCGTAGCCGTGCAAAATTTTGCGCGACTACGATCAGGTCTGGATTAGCCCGCATGATCCCTATGGCTACATGCATTTTCAAATGATGTTTCACTTATTTGGAACCACATGTGAGTAAAATACAACATATGAACAAGCCCAGGAAAGCATTGGTGTCTTTTCATCAACAATGTTGTGATGTGTGCGTTGGTCTCCAGAACAGGGTTCAAACAGATGTGTCCTTGTACATCAATACACCATGCAGCAGGAGATGCCTGGTGTGAGTCAGCCGGCAGCTCTGTGCAGATCTGCTAACATCGGGCATCTTTTTTTTTTGCCAAAAAGGCATCTAATTCCCATCAATATGTGACTAGGACGCAAACGCAGCTTATGCTCATTAAAATGATATGCAGCATGCCTATCTATATTCTATGTGCGTCCGTGACTGTATCTGCATATGAAATGCTACATTTCAGTGATTTCCAGGGTAACACTAATGCAGTATTTTGTATGCAGATACAGCCGCAAGTCAGGCACAGAATATAGGTATGCCACATATAATTTTAATCAGCATAAGCTTCTTGTGCGTCCTATTCACATAGCAATGAGACGTAAATGAAAATAAACAAAAAAAACGCACATAAAGATAATCTGCACTAGTGACAAAAGGTCGACATGAGTTTTTGCACTTTTTTGGGTACACCACGTGGATCGTAAAGTATGAAAAAGTCCCCCCCAATTTTTTTTATTTTAAACTCATGTCGACCTTTTGTCATGTCAACGTAGAACATGTCGACCTAGAGTCCCTGTTGACCGAGAAACCTTGTTAATCTACTTACTGTTGACCAATAGTGGTTGACCTAGATAGTGGCGCCCTAAGTGTGGTCGACCTAGAGACCGGATACCTTATAATCACAGCAGTATAACTGATACCAAAATTTCCATTATTAGTTTTAATGTATAAATGTAGTAGTGGACATTAACATGCACAACACTAGTTATGACATCCAATAAGATGCCTTATTACGTCCGATGTATCTTGGATGTAAGAAGGCAGACTTACCACGTGTTCCCTTTTTTTAACATAATATATTTTTAATATTTTTTCATTTTGGGCCTACCTTATTAAGCATACTAAGGTGATTAATCTACTTCAGCTAGGGATCTCTCCCCTGTACTCTCATTAACCCACGCCCAATACAGGGCATAACGTGGGTTAACAGCAGATACAGGTCTTGGGACTAATACATGTGCTCCAGGAGTTTCTCTTATTGAAAATTCGATGCTTTTTAAGCAGATTTCCAAAAGCAGAAACCCGGCACATGTTACTTATCATGCCCCACTTCCTTCCTACTTTTCTATCTCTTTTCTCAAGCATTTAATTTGATCAGAATTAACCTAATATATGAAGAACTCACACTACCTCATACAGTCCATGGTTTATCACAGCTAACATTTACTGTACTCACCAAGGATTGTGAGTTATGATTAAACAGTCTTTCTTCAATATAGATAGCAGATAGAGTAACACAATCGGCAACATTGTTATTTAGTGGCCTAAGGCCTAGACGTTTCCTGTAAAAGACTGATACCGGGCCAGATGCATCATCACTTGGAAAGTGATAAAATGAAGAGTGAAAAAGTACCAGCCAATCAGCTCCTAACTTCCATGTTACAGGCTGTGTTTGAAAAATGGCAGTTACGAGCTGATTGGCTGGTACTTTTTTACTCTCCATTTTATCACTTTCCAAGCGATGATGCATCTAGCCCACCATCTGCTTATTGAAAGGGATATTTATAGTATCACTACATTGCTACTTTGTGGTGAAAAGAGGCATGATATTGTAATATCAGACTTAAGGGCCGTATTCACGGGCCGATTTGGGGAGCGCGATGTGTGCTGAGCGTGCGGGGGGGAGACGGCATAGCCAGCCTTAGGTATAGGCAAACTAGGCAATTGCCTAGGGCATCTGGTATGCCTAGGGGCACAAGCAGCTTCTGCTGATTAAAATGATATGCGGCATGCCTATATTCTGTGTGCAGCATTTCGTATGCAGATACAGCCACAGTCGCACACAATATATAGGCATGCTGCATATCATTTTAATCAGCTGAAGCTGCTTATGCATCCTTGCCACATAGCAATGCAAATAAGATGCATTTTCATAAAAAAATAGGCACTCGACGTTAGCAGAGCTGCCAGTTGACTCACGCCAGGAACAATACGTGTCATTATTTGTATAAGGGCATTAATAATGTGTAACATACTGTATGTGTAAGGGACATTATGTGTGTCATTATGTGCATAAGGGCATTAACAATGTGCGGCATATGTATAAGGAAAATTATGTGTATAAGGGCATTAATAAGGGTTGGCATAATGTGTAAGGCACACTATGTTTATAAGGACATTAATAATGTGTGTCATATGTGTAAGGGGCATTACTGTGTGGTATTATGTGTATAAATGCATTACCAATGTGTGGCATTATGTGTATAAGGTGGTCTACTGTGTGGCATAACGTATAGAAAGGGTACTACTGTGTGGTCTAATGTGAATAAAGAGCAATATGGTGTGGTGTAATGTGAATAAGGAGCAATATGGTGTGGTATAATGAGAATAAAAAGCAATATGGTGTTGTGTAATGTAAATAAGGAGCAATTCAGTATGATGTTATGTGAATGAGGGGCACTACTGTGAGAAGTAATGTATATAAGGTAAATTGGTACTACTGTGTGATATAATGTGAATAAGGGACACTATCGTATGATAAATTGTGAATAAAGTTGCAATACTGTGAGGCATAATTTGAATTGGGGGTACTATTGTGTGGCCATGCCCCTTGCCAGCAAAAACACATACCTTTTTGGACTGTGTGCCGAATGTGCACACTGTTCTTATTTAAATTACAGGGGGTAGGAAAACAAAAAAGGGACTGCTATGGGTGGGGGGTGATGGTGCTGGGAAAGGAGTGCAGGGTCAGAGGCGGAACTAGCGGTGGTGCTAGGGGGCACCAGCCAAAATCTTGCCTAGGGCATCATATTGGCTAGGGCCGGCTCTGGGAGACGGGAAGGCGCTCATTTCAGCCAGCGGGTGACACGAGCGACCTATTAGATTGAGCCTTCATGCAGGCCAATCTAGCACCAGCTATAGCGATGCACGGGGCTGCGCATCGCTATCGCTGTGGGGGGTACACACGGAGAGATCATGCTTAAAATCTAAGCAATCTAGTCAGATTGCTTAGATTTTAAGCAGCGATCGCTCTGTGAGTACCCCCCTTTAGTTCCAATAAGATCATCCTATTATTCTGTTCCTACACGGAAACAGAATAAGAGGCCCATAGATTTAAACCTGAGAATGCTCATCAGAATTATATGTTACACATGTGTATGTCAGTGTGAGTCTTTTTGAGCAAATGAAAAGTTAAGTTTTATTATATAACAGTGCCCCATAAAAAGAGTTTTCTTTCCTCTCCTTATTCATTTACGACTCCTACAACTCCAGGGAGCACCACCGGCCTTGTAAAATAACAAATTTATATTTGGTTCCACTCCTAGGAAATGATAAATATATGATGTTTATAAATTTTTCTGTGATTCCGGTTTACACATTATTCATACCCAGTGCGCTAATCTATCCCCCAAAACACGCTTTTTCTACTCCAGGAGAAGCCTGGAGAGGTAATGCAGCTGACCACTCTGGAGGCGGGGCTGGGCTCTCACATCATTACGCCCAGCCTCCACAGCAAAATGCAGCAAGTAACCGGACTGTGAAGATGGGCTTAAAACTATGCACTATGCATCATTTTAGCCCTGATCCCTCCATTGGGACCTGGTATTATCTCCTCATCCTTCCAAGTCACTAGCAAATGGGTAGGATGTGGGAGATCTACACACTCTTCAGGGGCTGGGTGGGACTACCCAAAAAATTGAGAGTCTCCTGCACCTTCCAGGAGAGTAGGTAATTAAAACTTATATACATCTGCTGTGCATACGGATGGGCTGGCCCAGGTGGGAGGTGGTGGTGCATCATTGTAGCCCTGATAACTGCTGTGAAATACCACGGTACTACAATATTGTGGAGCAAGAGAAGGGCCACACAGAGTGAATGCACAATCAAGCCCTCTAGGGAGGTTGACGGGATCCGAGAAGCTGGTGTATTCTCCCAGGACTGCCTAAGAATTCCACAAAATTTGTGAGACTCTTACAGGGGTGTATTTAGGGGTCCGAGCGCCCCTGGCAAAGTAAAGGACTGGTGCCCCCCCCATATTTGAAATAGGGAAGGCACGTGTGCCAAAAACAGGTGCGTGGACACTCAATAGTACCCCAATTCAAATGATACCACAATAGTGTGCCTTACTCACATTACACAGCACAGTAATGTACAGTACATTGTTCACGTTATGCTACACAGTAGTACCAGGGGCGTCTCTAGAGAGGAGGGGACCTGTGTGCAGACTCTATGTGTGGGCCTCCTCCTCTCTCATAGCTGTCACCACTGCTGCTAGTGCTCTGAGAGCTGTAGACTCTGGCACAGTGCTAGAGTCTACAGCTTATGCGCAGGACTCAGAAAAATGGGCACCACGCCATTTTCTCAAAGTCCTACGCATACGCTGTAGACTCTGGCACTGTGCACATTCGGCGCATAGCCCAAAAAGGTGTGTTTTTTTGCTGGCCAGGGGCATGGCAATACAATAGTACCCCCAATTCAAATTACGGCACACAGTACTGCAACTTTATTCACAATATCATGCGATAGTGTCCCTAATTTATGTTACATCACACAGTAGTATCACTTTACCTTATATACGTTACTCCTCACAGTTGTGCCCCTTATTCACATAACATCACATTGAATTGCTCCTTATTCACATTAGACCACACCATATTGCCCTTTATTGACATTAGACCACACAGTATTGCCCTTTCTATGCGCTACGTCACACAGTATAGCACCTTATACACATAATGAAACACATTAGTAATGCATTTATACACATAACACCAAACAGTAATGCCCCTTACACATGAGACACATTATTAATGTCCTTAGAAACATAATGCGCCTTACACAGAATGCCAACCTTTTGTAATGCCTTTATACACATAATGTCTCTCACACATATGCCGCACATTATTAATGACCTTATACACATAATGACACACATAATGTCCCTTACACATATGCCGCACATTATTAGTGCCCTTATACACATAATGACACACATAGTGCCCCTTACACATTTGTCGCACATTATTGATGCATTTATACACATGACTCGCATAACGCCCCTTACACATATGCTGAACACTATTGCACAACCAACTCGCTCACACACACAGAGCACTCACATAACCACTAACACTGTGACTTCTGCCTCTGCTTGGATACAGATGTGTCCTCATACATCTTGCCTTAATACACCATGCAGCAGGATATGCCTGGCGTGAGTCAGCTGGCAGCTCTGCTAACATCGGGTGCCTATTTTTTATGGAAATGCATCTTATTTGCATTGCTGTGGCTAGGATGCACATGCAGCTTCTGCTGATTAAACTGATATGCGGCATGCCTGTATACTGTGTGACTGTGGCTTTATCTGCATATACGAAATGCTACACACAGAATATAGGCATGCCGCATATCATTTTAATCAGCAGAAGCTGCCTGTGCCCCTAGGCATACCAAATGCCCTAGGCAATTGCCTGGTTTGTCTATGCCTAGGGCCGGCTCTGAGAGGAGGGGGCCCACACCCTGGAAAGGTAAGTATAGGAGAAATGGGTGTGTGTGGTATGAGCCCCCCTGGACTCGGGGGCCCGTGTGCATCGCACACACTGCACCCATCATAGATACGCCACTGAGTACTACCTCTTATACACATTATGTCACACAGTAGTGCCCATATGTATGGGAAGGCATGCATGCTCCTGGGAAAGTGGGCGTGGCCTCACAATGTTATATTATGATAGAAAATTATAAATATATAATCACACCCCCTACACATGCGCGCGCACACACAATTAGCAGCCTTACACACAATACCCACATTGTTTCTCCTTACACATAATGTCCCGAGTATAGTGTCAGATGCACATAATGTTCCCCAGCATAGTGCCAGTTACACATAATGACCCCAGAAGTGCAGTGCCAGATACACATAATGCCTCAGAGTATAGTGCCAAATACACATATGCCCCCACAGTGCCAGATACACATACAGTATGCTCCCACAGTACCAGACACTCATATGCCCCCACAGTGCCAGATATACATATGCCCCCACAGTGCCAGATACACATATGCCCCCACAGTGCCAGACACATGTATGCCCCCACAGTGCCAGACACATATTCCCCATGTTGATTTTACTATTAAAGGCAGCACTTTTAGATAGATTCACTTTTAGAGGCAGCAGCTATCCCCCAACCCCCATGTAGTTCCTCAACAGCAGGGATGCCGATTAATGATCAAAGAATGCAGCAGCAACAGCCACTGTAATTGGCGCCGGGGTCCAGCACTGCACCACAATACAGACAAGACACTCTACATACTGTAAACTACAACCCCAGCAGCCGCTGCTGCATGCTGTGATCGTTACTGGGCATCCATGCTGGTGAGGAACTACATGGGGGTGGGGGGATAGCTGCTGCCTCTAAAAGTGAATCCATAGTACCTACTGCCCGCGGGTGGCACCTCTGGATGGCGCCCCTCCTCCACTGGCGCCCCTGGCGAGTGCCGTCCTGGCCAATAGGAAGATACACCCCTGGACTCTTAGATAGTCCAGGAAAGTAAGCCATCATGCAACTGTCAATGGGTAGTCTCAGAGTCAAGCTCTTTCATACACCAACATAAGCCTGGACTGTTATTGACAATGTAGCTGACATGAATAGGCTGTATTATTACTGTAAATCAGAAGGAATGTACACAGTACATTTAAAAAAAAAAAGTATCAGCAACCCAGCCTTCCCGCCAGGTATGAGTAGAGCCACGCATACATCCTGGCGCTCGAGTGGTATACTATATGTTAATGATATCACCTCCACAGCTACTTTCCCACAATTCGCAGATATCCGTGAAGGAACAGTAATCCCCTCATCGGACTTCTTTCGCTATCTACAAATCAGACATTTCCACTCCACCATTACCACTACCCTTCTCCACAGACATTTATCCCCCTTCGAAAACATTAGCTGGAAACGCACCAACACTAAAGGCCTCATATCAGACATCTACACCCTCCTGGACGACCTCCCCACAACATCCCGGGCCCCTCATGAATTGGCATGGGAAAAGGAACTGGGAGTTACTATAGACAATGAGGACTGGATAGATATATGGGACAATGCGGCCTCCAGCTCCATCTGTGTGAGAATTAAAGAAAATATCTATAAATTACTCTACCGATGGTACTATGTCCCTTCCCGTCTGCATACTATGTTCCCCGACACTCCAGATGGATGCTGGAGGGGCTGTACGGACATTGGTTCGTTCTTACACATATGGTGGGCCTGCCCCAAAATTTACAAAATATGGGGTGAACTCATCACTTTGCTTTCGCGCTTATTTGACACCTCCATCCCCCCCGACCCCCAATACTTTTTGCTCCCCATGACTCTTCCTACCCTCAATAGACACCAAAACAAACTATTCCGACATATAGTTTCGGCAATGACATGCCAAATTGCCACAGACTGGAAGAGCCCGACCCCCTCACCAATGCCGGTGATAATCTCTCGGATATGGTATGTCCACAAAATGGAATACATGACCGCAGTCATTCGTAACACTTCGAAGCAATTTGATAAAGTATGGTCCCCGTGGCTAAACTTACAACAGGCTTCCTCCCCATTTATAACCTGACACGGCATGCCAAGGTCCTATCCACCTCTAGCCCCCGAAGGCTACCCCACCACCCCACCACCCTCTCTCTACCCCCCCCCCCCCTCTTTTCTTCAACCGGAGGTGCCCAGCCTCCTATGCTTTCCTGTCCCCTCCTGCTCGCTCTCTGAGTACGCTCTTCCTCTCATTTCCTCTGCTGACTCTCTATGACGGAAGGCCACTCCGTTGCCGAGAGTTTCCCACCTCTTATGTTTTAACTTGAATCTCTAAACATGGGAAAACACAAAAACAAAAAAGAATCCATTCTGTTGTAGTAACAATTTACTGTAACTAAATTTGTTCTTTAAGCACCCAAAATGTTCGGGTGTTCTGTTATGTTATCATTGTACTCATTTCATGATCCATCCAATAAAATGTGTTTAAAAAAAAAAAAGTATCAGCAACAATTAATTTTTTTTAACCCGTTGAGGTTTTAAGGTCATAGCATAGTTATCAGACAATAGTTTATTCATGAAAATAATCTTGCATCCAGTGACAGGTCATGACATGTTCTCTATGTTTATATTGTGTTATTACATTATGTAATAATTTCCACACACCAACATTGTATAATCCTCTACAATGCATGTTCTTACAGCAATCCTAAGTAAACAGTCTCTTCCCGGTGTCACAGTAATATTGCTGGAGTCACAATGCAGGTTCTTATAGATATTTTGCATGCAGCTTACCTTCACATATTATTTTTAATATAAACATGAACTTGTGAAAGCAATCACTACTTATATTGTGTAACATGCTGCATACTCTGCTTTGCTTTACAACTGGAAAGGAATGCAGTAATAAACACTGGGTATTATCAAACAGGAACATCAACTGTCCACCGTATACATTACAGTGTCCAGCAAATATATCATTTTACCCCTATACCCACCAAATATAGGGGTGCATATATCATATGGAAAAAAACTAAGGGGTCTATTTATTAACATTATTTTTACTAAAATAATGGGAAAAAGGGTGTTTTCACACCCTTTTCACATTATTCTAGTATCACCTGAATGTATTACAGGGCATTTGGAGCAGTTTTCATGAAAAACTGCTCCAAACCCTTTAATTCACTTTTTTTTAGTAAGCCACATCGCATTCCCCATACTTATAATGGGAAATGTGATGTGTCCAAATTTACAAAAAAAAAAAAAAGTTAAAAAATACCGCAGTGTGCCCTGTGATAATCTTGCCAGCTCAGACTGGCGAGTTCACAGGGCAGCACTGCGATAATGTGGCATTTGCCCAGCTTTTTCTGCCCCTGCGACGCATGCACAGCAGGACATCAGGGTATTTTTTTTTAAAAATACCCCGATGTTGCGGAGTATCATCGCAGGGACAGAGCTTGACCGCAAGCTCTGTCCCTGCACGCGATAATTGATACATCCCTACGATGTAATCAATTATCGCAGTGCGAGTTTGGGCGATTTTATCACCTGTCATCCGCATCCTGGATGCGGATGGTGATAAATAGGCCCCTAAATCTGAAAAAAATGGGTGTTTCATTGGAGATGGTGCTTTTCCCTATTACATGCCTGCAAATGGCGATAGCCAACACTCAGGGTTAAATTTACTGAGATGGGAGTTCTATTAAAGATGGGATGATCCCTATAGCAACCAATCAGATTCCAGGTATTATCTTCTAGAAGGTGCTAGATAAATGAGAAGTAGAATCTGATAGGTTGCTATGGGCAACATTCCATTTGAAATAGAACTTCCATCTTATTAAATAAGTAAATTTACTATTCACTATCATCAGCAATAGCCTTCACTGGCTACCTTTGGTGATAGCTTCCTAATGCAAAGGGGAAGGTTATTTATCAAAGTAGTGGTACAGTTACAACCGCCTGTCCTAGCGATATGCAGGGGAAAAAAAACATTTCTGAAACAAAGCATTTTTCTTGCATTAATTATAGTAAAAACATACTTTTTTTTTTTAACTGCTACTGTGAGCTGAAGTTTGGGCGTTCAGTGCATTGTGCAGGTACGGCCTAGCAATGTCAAGTCTTATGCTGGGTACACACTGGCAGATACGTTAGCCAATCAAGTGATCGCCCAATATATCTTTTGCTGATCTGCAGGTGTGTACAAGCAATTTGTCTGTGAAAGACATCTTATGGTGCCCATACACTTGTGAGATAATCGGTGCTAACCTTTCATTTCGACCGCATCTGTGAGAGAAATTGAAGGATTGTATGCACATTTTAGGTACCTTTCGACGCGATGCGCGGTCACGCCAGTCGAATCTCACGTCTCAAGATAGTATGTGCTGCACTTAATATTTATCGAATTGCAGTGCGATCGCATGTGTTTTTTAAAACACATGCTATATATCGCACTGCGATGTGCGATGGGCACCCGCCTAGAGCGGATGGAGGCCGCTCCCACTCGGCGGTGACATGCCCATCACGTGATTACCATGCAATCTATCGCATGGTAATCACTTTGGCAGTTCAGGTGCGATGCCTCGCGATGTCACGACACGGGGCATCGCACAAGTGTATGGGCACCAATTCACAGATATACTGCCCTGCAGATATATTGGTGCAGCTTTCTGTGTGTATAAATGGGATACGGTCATTAGGTCGACCACACTTTCGACAGTCATTAGGTCAACCACTGTTGGTCGATATGGCCACTAGGTCGACATGTACTAGGTCGACATGGAAATAGGTTGACATGCTTTTTTCACTTTTTTTTTTACTTTTTCATACTTTATGATCCACGTGGACTACAATTGGGAATAGTAACCTTTGCCGAGCGCAGCAGTATCGGAGCGAGGCACCATGCCCGAAGCACGGCAAACGTAGCGAGCCATGCGAGGGGACATGGTGCACTAATTGGGGTTCCCCGTCACTTTACGAAGAAAATGACACACACACAAAAAAAACCTCATGTCGACCTTTTTCCATGTCGACCTAGTGACCATGTCGACCTAATGCATGTCAACCAATAGTGGTTGACCTAATGACTGTCGACCTAAGTGTGGTCGACCTAATGACCCATACCCGGCTGAACGACCCCCATCTGCATATATAGATGCAGATAGTTTGAACAGCAGATATTTCTTTAAGATATATTGGCGCATCTTCCTGTGTGTATAAACAACCACCATTGGCAGATATATCTGCAGATCGATTGAACTGCAGATATATCTGTCATTGTGTACCCAGTTTTAGAGGGTAAATGGACAAAATGGTGTAGTGGTAAGTCTCTTCTTCGACGCTGCCAGCCAGTATCACGAGGGAGCTAAGCATCACATTTGGTAATTTGCAGTTATAGTAGATTTTATATCATGGCGTTAGGAGGCTGTATAACATTTTTTCTATCACCGCATACTAATAATATGGCAAGTCACAAACCATAATACAATCACATAGCTTCACAATGCCACCATATAGACTCATAATGGCAACAGTCCCCCTTCATCAGTGTCGGACTGGGGCATGTAGGGCCCACCGGGGGAATACAGTGGTAGGGGCCCATGTTTAGGGGTGTGGCCAGTCTCTAGAGGTGGTGTGCCAAGCCACCACATTGGTTTGCCTAACCATTTTGCATCTGTTAATCCTCTAGATAAATATATATGTTAAATACTGTAGTGTATGCATGATAATGTACTAGATTAGTTAACAGCACATTCTGGAACCTGATCCCAAGAGTAGGGTGTGGGCCTCCAGGCAGTAGGGCCCACCGGTGGTTTCCCCTGTACCCCTGTGGGCCAGTCCAACACTGCTCTTCATATACACTAGTCTCATCCCCTATAGTACTATACTCCAAAAAGCCACCATTCTCTGGTGTCAGCAAATATTGTACGTGACCAACACCGGCATCCCGACAATTAGAATGCAGACGGTATGGGGTAATTATTTTACCCCTCCCCTGCCCCGTACCCTAACCCGCCTGGGTTGGCAGCTAGGGCTAACCCCCCCCCCCCCCCCATAGTGCCTGACCATAACCTTCCTCCCCGGGCCCTAACCCTAATCATCACCCCAATAGTTACATTCAGAATGTCGGCGTTCCAGCACAGGGATTCCGAGTTCTGGCATCAGTCACATGACCACCGGCATCCCAGTAAAAGTATAGTACAATACTTAAGTACTATCCCAGAAGGTGCAGGAGATTCATGATTGTTTGAATATTCCCCCCAACCCCCAGAAGAGTGGGTGGATCTCCTGCGAAATAGCAGGAATTGAGGGTTTGTAGGGAGATGGGTTAAAAATGATTTATTATTTTATCCCCACCCCTTCTCCATGGACCAGCAATTTGCAGCATTTTGGATTAATGACTAATGACCTGAAGAGTCTGGCCCTGCCCCCAAAGTGCTCTCCAGGCGAGCATAAAGGAAAAATAGGTAAGTATGACTGCTGCTCACTCAAACTCACCTCTGGCTTGCTAAAGGTTCTAGGGTCAGGTAAGATGTTCCTTATTAAGGAGCGACAGAAAGGTATGTATAGTCAAAGGGTGTAGGGTGTGGGTGCCCTTAAGTCAAAGACTCATGTGCACCACACACCCTGCATGCACTATTAAAATACTGCTGACTACTGGTTATGAATTCATACCTCCCAACTGTCCCAATTTTCGTGGGACAGTCCCATGTATTTGGGACTGTCCCGCTGTCCCACATTTGGGCCACAGTGTTTGGGGGGCAGTTGGGAGGCTCCTGTCAATTGCTGCTCTGCCTAGCAGAGCAGCGGTGAATAGATGCTATGTGCCTTCGCACATAAGCATAGGTGTGCGCAGGGGAGGTGCCTGGTGCGCACAGGCACCCCCTAATGTCTGGCACCCCGATCTCACATGCCTGATGCAGCGATCGCCGAGCAGGCCGATTACTGTCCCCTCTGCGCTGCACCCTGTCTGGACTGCATTACTGACCGGACACCTGGGTTAATCAAGGGTGCCACTGCCACCGGCTTTCAAACTCCTGGCTCCACCTCCATGTACAAAAACAGCGTGATGTGACGTGATTACATCATGATGCTCGCACGCCCACCCACCACATGCCCACCTCTCTCCTTCTATGCTATGCCAACGCCAGCCACTGATGAGGACCAGCATGCAGCCAGCGTTCCTCTTAGGAAGACAAATTCAATACTGGCAGACGTCCGGCAGCAGCATTGACATGTCACTCGTTTTTCCAGCAGCAGCAGTACTAGTCTGCGACTGTCAGAGTCAGTGAGTGACTGACTTGTAAGTAAGCTGCTGCAGCTTGCAGGGGAAAGAGAGGGGGAGCCAGACCAGGCTGAGGAGGAGCAGTATAATTGCAGTGAGTGCCATCATGGGTGTTTGTTTGGTGCACATCACAACATCTGACAATGTATCTGCTTTATTAGGATTGCTACAAAGGTGGATATTTTATATGCATTGACCGTCAATAGATGGTGCTCGACACGCCCAAAAGGCGATGCTAGACACACCCTTCCAACGGTGCACCCCCTAATAAAATGTGCTGCGCACGCCAGTGCACATAAGTATCTATTCATGGGAATAGAGGGTCTGGGGGCATGACAGCAGCTCACAGAACGCTGGCCATGCCCCCACAGTGACAGAAAATGGGGACGTGGCTTGTGTTCGTGGCACTCCCGTAAAGCCAAGCCCCTTTTGGCCGCACCGTGCTTTAGCTGCACCAGGGAGTCCCGCTTCCCCATTTCCCGATGTTGGGAGGTTTGGTTATACTTGTGAATAACATTTCATTCAAAAGTGATTTGTCAGCTAACATTTAGATTAATATACTTATAGTTTAACATATGGCAAAACAGGGCATTTTTATGAATAAACCGCAAAATTAGGATCGTTTTATTTAGAAAAATTTTAATTATTTTATATTGAAGTCTTTCATCATCATGTCAGTGTAAGAAAGTCATCAGCAAACAAGGGCAAACGCAGGATTTGGAGGACGGGGTTTCCAGAGGGGGGTGGAGCCAAACATGGGGGTGGAGACTGATATGTATATACTGCATATATGTAATTTACATTATAATTTATATATATATATATATATATATATACTGTATATATGTAATAATTATATATATATATATATATATATATATATATGCAGACGTATATCTGTGTGTGTGTGTGTGTGTGTGTGTTTGTATGTATGTATGTGTGTATATATTAGTGATGTGCACCGGACATTTTTTGGGTTTTGTGTTTTGGTTTTGGATTCGGTTCCGCGGCCGTGTTTTGGATTCGGACGCGTTTTGGCAAGACCTCACCGAAATTTTTTTGTCGGATTCGGGTGTTTTTTTTAAAAAAAAACCCATAAAAAACAGCTTAAATCATAGAATTTGGGGGTCATTTTGATCCCATAGTATTATTAACCTCAATAACCATAATTTCCACCCATTTCCAGTCTATTCTGAACACCTCACACCTCACAATATTATTTTTAGTCCTAAAATTTGCACCGAGGTCGCTGGATGGCTAAGCTAAGCGACCCAAGTGGCCGACACAAACACCTGGCCCATCTAGGAGTGGCACTGCAGTGTCAGACAGGATGGCACTTCAAAAAAATTGTCCCCAAACAGCACATGATGCAAAGAAAAAAAGAGGCGCACCAAGGTCGCTGTGTGACTAAGCTAAGCGACACAAGTGGCCGACACAAACACCTGGCCCATCTAGGAGTGGCACTGCAGTGTCAGACAGGATGGCACTTCAAAAAAATTGTCCCCAAACAGCACATGATGCAAAGAAAAAAAGAGGTGCACCAAGGTCGCTGTGTGACTAAGCTAAGCGACACAAGTGGCCGACACAAACACCTGGCCCATCTAGGAGTGGCACTGCAGTGTCAGACAGGATGGCACTTCAAAAAAATTGTCCCCAAACAGCACATGATGCAAAGAAAAAAAGAGGTGCACCAAGGTCGCTGTGTGACTAAGCTAAGCGACACAAGTGGCCGACACAAACACCTGGCCCATCTAGGAGTGGCACTGCAGTGTCAGACAGGATGGCACTTCAAAAAAATTGTCCCCAAACAGCACATGATGCAAAGAAAAATGAAAGAAAAAAGAGGTGCAAGATGGAATTGTCCTTGGGCCCTCCCACCCACCCTTATGTTGTATAAACAGGACATGCACACTTTAACGAACCCATCATTTCAGCGACAGGGTCTGCCACACGACTGTGACTGAAATGACTGGTTGGTTTGGGCCCCCACCAAAAAAGAAGCACTCAATCTCTCCTTGCACAAACTGGCTCTACAGAGGCAAGATGTCCTCCTCATCATCATCCTCCGGTTCCTCACCCCTTTCACTGTGTACATCCCCCTCCTCACAGATTATTAATTCGTCCTCACTGGAATCCACCATCTCAGATCCCTGTGTACTTTCTGGAGGCAATTGCTGGTGAATGTCTCCACGGAGGAATTGATTATAATTCATTTTGATGAACATCATCTTCTCCACATTTTCTGGAAGTAACCTCGTACGCCGATTGCTGACAAGGTGAGCGGCTGCACTAAACACTCTTTCGGAGTACACACTGGAGGGAGGGCAACTTAGGTAGAATAAAGCCAGTTTGTGCAAGGGCCTCCAAATCGCCTCTTTTTCCTGTCAGTATAAGTACGGACTGTCTGACGTGCCTACTTGGATGCTCATATAATCCTCTACCATTCTTTCAATGGTGAGAGAATCATATGCAGTGACAGCAGACGACATGTCAGTAATCGTTGGCAGGTCCTTCAGTCCGGACCAGATGTCAGCACTTGCTCCAGACTGCTCTGCATCACCGCCAGCGGGTGGGCTCGGAATTCTTAGCCTTTTCCTCGCACCCCCAGTTGCGGGAGAATGTGAAGGAGGAGATGTTGACGGGTCACGTTCCGCTTGACTTGACAATTTTCTCACCAGCAGGTCTTTGAACCTCTGCAGACTTGTGTCTGCCGGAAAGAGAGATACAACATAGGTTTTAAATCTAGGATCGAGCACGGTGGCCAAAATGTAGTGCTCTGATTTCAACAGATTGACCACCCGTGAATCCTGGTTAAGCGAATTAAGGGCTCCATCCACAAGTCCCACATGCCTAGCGGAATCGCTCTGTTTTAGCTCCTCCTTCAATGTCTTCTGCTTCTTCTGCAAAAGCCTGATGAGGGGAATGACCTGACTCAGGCTGGCAGTGTCTGAACTGACTTCACGTGTGGCAAGTTCAAAGGGTTGCAGAACCTTGCACAACGTTGAAATCATTCTCCACTGCGCTTGAGTCAGGTGCATTCCCCCTCCTTTGCCTATATCGTGGGCAGATGTATAGGCTTGAATGGCCTTTTGCTGCTCCTCCATCCTCTGAAGCATATAGAGGGTTGAATTCCACCTCGTTACCACCTCTTGCTTCAGATGATGGCAGGGCAGGTTCAGGACTGTTTGGTGGTGCTCCAGTCTTCTGTACGCGGTGGCTGAATGCCGAAAGTGGCCCACAATTCTTCAGGCCACCAACAGCATCTCTTGCACGCCCCTGTCGTTTTTTAAATAATTCTGCACCACCAAATTCAATGTATGTACAAAACATGGGACGTGCTGGAATTTGCCCAGATGTAATGCACGCACAATATTGCTGGCGTTGTCCGATGTCACAAATACCCAGGAGAGTCCAATTGGGGTAAGCCATTCTGCGATGATCTTCCTCAGTTGCCGTAAGAGGTTGTCAGCTGTGTGCCTCTTCTGGAAAGCGGTGATACAAAGCGTAGCCTGTCTAGGAATGAGTTGGCGTTTGCGAGATGCTGCTACTGGTGCCGCCGCTGCTGTTCTTGCTGCGTGAGGCAATACATCTACCCAGTGGGCTGTCACAGTCATATAGTCCTGAGTCTGCCCTGCTCCACTTGTCCACATGTCCGTGGTTAAGTGGACATTGGGTACAACTGCATTTTTTAGGACACTGGTGACTCTTTTTCTGAGGTCTGTGTACATTTTCGGTATCGCCTGCCTAGAGAAATGGAACCTAGATGGTATTTGGTACCGGGGACACAGTACCTCAATCAAGTCTCTAGTTGCCTCTGAATTAACATTGGATACCGGAACCACGTTTCCTACCGCCCAGGCTGCCAAGGCCTGAGTTATCTGCTTTGCAGCAGGATGACTGCTGTGATATTTCATCTTCCTCGCAAAGGACTGTTGGACAGTCAATTGCTTACTGGAAGTAGTACAAGTGGTCTTCCGACTTCCCCTCTGGGATGACGATCGACTCCCAGCAGCTACAACAGCAACGCCAGCAGCAGTAGGCATTACACTCAAGGATGCATCAGAGGAATCCCAGGCAGGAGAGGACTCGTCTGACTTGCCAGTGACATGGCCTGCAGGACTATTGGCTTTCCTGGATAAGGAGGAAATTGACACTGAGGGAGTTGGTGGTGTGGTTTGCAGGAGCTTGGTTACAAGAGGAAGGGATTTAGTGGTCAGTGGACTGCTTCCGCTGTCACCCAATGTTTTTGAACTTGTCACTGACTTATGATGAATGCGCTGCAGGTGACGTATAAGGGAGGATGTTCCGAGGTGGTTAACGTCCTTACCCCTACTTATTACAGCTTGACAAAGGCAACACACGGATTGACACCTGTTGTCCGCATTTGTGTTGAAATAATTCCACACCGAAGAGCTGATTTTTTTTGTATTTTGACCAGGCATGTCAATGACCATATTCGTCCCACGGACAACAGGTGTCTCCCCGGGTGCCTGACTTAAACAAACCACCTCACCATCAGAATCCTCCTTGTCAATTTCCTCCCCAGCGCCAGCAACACCCATATCCTCATCCTGGTGTACTTCAACAGTGACATCTTCAATTTGACTATCAGGAACTGGACTGCGGGTGCTCCTTCCAGCACTTGCAGGGGGCGTGCAAATGGTGGAAGGCGCAAGCTCTTCCTGTCCAGTGTTGGGAAGGTCAGGCATCGCAACCGACACAATTGGACTCTCCTTGGGGATTTGTGATTTAGAAGAACACACAGTTCTTTGCTGTGCTTTTGCCAGCTTAAGTCTTTTCATTTTTCTAGCGAGAGGATGAGTGCTTCCATCCTCATGTGAATCTGAACCACTAGCCATGAACATAGGCCAGGGCCTCAGCCGTTCCTTGCCACTCTGTGTCGTAAATGGCATATTGGCAAGTTTACGATTCTCATCAGATGCTTTCAATTTTGATTTTTGGGTCATTTTACTGAACTTTTGTTTTTTGGATTTTACATGGTCTCTTCTATGACATTGGGCATCGGCCTTGGCAGACGACGTTGATGGCATTTCATCATCTCGGCCATGACTAGTGGCAGCAGCTTCAGCACGAGGTAGAAGTGGATCTTGATCTTTCCCTATTTTAACCTCCACATTTTTGTTCTACATTTTTTAATGTGTGGAATTATATGCCAGTATCAATAGCAATGGCCTACTACTATATATACTGCGCACAACTGAAATGCACCACAGGTATGGATGGATAGTATACTTGACGACACAGAGGTAGGTAGAGCAGTGGCCTTCCGTACCGTACTGCTATATATACTGGTGGTCACTGTCAGCAAACTGCAAAACTAAAATGCACCACAGGTATAGAATCTAGATGGATAGTATACTTGACGACACAGAGGTAGGTAGATCAGTGGCCTTCCATACCGTACTGCTATATATACTGGTGGTCACTGTCAGCAAACTGCAAAACTAAAATGCACCACACGTATAGAATTTAGATGGATAGTATACTTAATGACGACACAGAGGTAGGTACAGCAGTGGCCTTCCGTACCGTACTACTATATATAGTATACTGGTGGTCACTGTGTCAGCAAACTGCAAAACTAAAATGCACCACAGGTATAGAATGTAGATGGATAGTATACTTAATGACGACACAGAGGTAGGTACAGCAGTGGCCTTCCATACCATACTGCTATATATAGTATACTGGTGGTCACTGTGTCAGCAAACTGCAAAACTAAAATGCACCACAGGTATAGAATGTAGATGGATAGTATACTGAATGACGACACAGAGGTAGGTACAGCAGTGGCCTTCCGTACCGTACTGCTATATATAGTATACTGGTGGTCACTGTGTCAGCAAACTGCAAAACTAAAATGCACCACAGGTATAGAATGTAGATGGATAGTATACTTAATGACGACACAGAGGTAGGTACAGCAGTGGCCTTCCGTACCGTACTGCTATATATAGTATACTGGTGGTCACTGTGTCAGCAAACTGCAAAACTAAAATGCACCACAGGTATAGAATGTAGATGGATAGTATACTTAATGACGACACAGAGGTAGGTACAGCAGTGGCCTTCCGTACCGTACTGCTATATATAGTATACTGGTGGTCACTGTGTCAGCAAACTGCAAAACTAAAATGCACCACAGGTATAGAATGTAGATGGATAGTATACTTAATGACGACACAGAGGTAGGTACAGCAGTGGCCTACTGTACCGTAATGCTATATATTATATACTGGTGGTCACTGGTCAGCAAAACTCTGCACTGTACTCCTATATAATATTATACTGGTGGTCCCCAGTCCCCACAACAAAGCAGCACACTGAGCACAGATATGGAGTGTTTTTCAGGCAGACAACGTATACTGGTGGTCACTGTCAGCAAAAATCTGCACTGTACTCCTGCTATATAATACAGCTGCTCCCCAGTCCCCACAATTAAGCAGTGTGAGCACAGATATATGCAGCACACTGAGCACAGATATGGAGTGTTTTTTTCAGGCAGAGAACGGATAACTGGTGGTCACTGATCAGCAAAACTCTGCACTGTACTCCTCCTATATTATACAGCTGCTCCCCAGCCCTCCCCACAATTAAGCAATAATGCACAATCAAGTTCAACAATAACGGAGAGGACGCCAGCCACGTCCTCTCCCTAACATTTCCAATGCAAGAGTGAAAATGGCGGCGACGCGCGGCTGCTTATATAGAATCCGAATCTCGCGAGAATCCGACAGCGGGATGATGACATTCGGGCGCGCTCGGGTTAACCGAGCCATACGGGAGAATCCGAGTATGGCTCGGACCCGTGTAAAAAGGGTGAAGTTCGGGGGGGTTCGGTTTCCGAGAAACCGAACCCGCTCATCACTAGTAATATAGTAATATAATATAAAATCCAGAACAAGTCAGCACTTAATTTTGGTGGTAACACAGTACCTAGGTGCCTTTGCTGCATGCAGTAGTCGTCCAATTTAGGGGGTGTTCGCAGAGCGCATGCGCTTAGTTATTTTACTCAACAGTTAGGTATTTTACTCACGGCATTACGAGGAATTTTCTTCGTTCTGGTGATCGGAGTGTGATTGACAGGAAGTGGGTGTTTCTGGGCGGAAACTGACCGTTTTATGGGTGTGTGTGAAAAAACGCTGCCGTTTCTGGGAAAAACGCGGGAGTGGCTGGAGAAACGGGGGAGTATCTGGGCGAATGCTGGCTGTGTTTGTTACGTCAAACCAGGAACGAAACTGACTGAACTGATCGCAGTGGCAGAGTAAGTGTCGAGCTACTCAGAAACTGCTAAGAAATTTATATTCGCAATTTTGAGAATCTTTCGTTCGCAATTCTGCTAAGCTAAGATTCACTCCCAGTAGGCGGCGGTTTAGCGTGTGCAATGCTGCTAAAAGCAGCTTGCGAGCGAACAACTCGGAATGAGGGCCATGGTTTTGCCCAACTGCTAACAAAATTCCTGCTGCGATCAACTTGGAATTACCCCCTTAGTCAGAACTCGCAGTCCAAAACTAAGCACGGCATTCCAGGATTTGGTAAAGCAAATTCTGGAGTGCCGTGCTTAGTTTTGGACCGTGAGTTCTGACTAAATTGGACAACTACTGTATGTATGTATATTAGTGATGAGCGGGTTCGGTTCGTCGGAATCCGAACCCCCCCGAACTTCACCCTTTTTACACGGGTCCGAGGCAGACTCGGATCCTCCCGCCTTGCTCGGTTAACCCGAGCGCGCCCGAACGTCATCATCCCGCGGTCGGATTCTCGCGAGATTCGTATTCTATATAAGGAGCCGCGCGTCGCCGCCATTTTTCACTCGTGCATTGGAAATGATAGTGAAAGGACGTGGCTGGCGTCCTCTCAGTTTTATTCAGGTGGCTGCAAATATCTGTGCTCACTGCTTTATTGTGGGGACTGGGGACCAGCAGTATTATATAGGAGGAGTACAGTGCAGAGTTTTGCTGACCAGTGACCAACCGTATTATACGTTCTCTGCTGCGTTTCAGAGCGGCATGAATTTGCCTGCTATATTCACTGCAAAATGTTGAAATCACTTGTTAAAATGGAAAATAGTTAATAGTTATATGTAACAGGATCAGGATCACTCGTACTGATGGACCACTATTTTAGTTAGATAAGGAGAGAGTCGAGGGAACCATTAATTAAGAGAGCCACACAGATATGCAGCAGGAGAAATGTGTATGGACGCCGTTAGCAATGAGCCCCTGTGAACCAATACGATACATGCCACATACGTATCAATAGCCGCTATAGTGAGGTGCTGACGGCCAGAGCCGGCCCTAACCAATATGATGCCCTAGGCAAGATTTTGGCTGGTGCCCCCTAGCACCGCCGCTAGTTCTGCAGGAGATGCCTGGCATGAGTCAGATGGCAGCTCTGCTAACGTCGGGCGCCTTTTGTTTAGGAAAATGCATCTTATTTGCATTATTATGTGGCTAGGACACACAAGCAGCTTCTGCTGATTAAAATGATATGCAGCATGCCTATATTCTGTGTGTGACTGCGGCTGTATCTGCATATGAAATGCTACATTACAGTGATTTCCAGGAATACACTGCAACGTAGCATTTCGTATGCAGATACAGTCGCAGTCACACACAGAACATAGGCATGCCGCATATCATTTTAATCAGCAGAAGCTGCTGGTGCCCCTAAGCATACCAAATGCCCTAGGCATTTGCCTAGTTTGCCTATACCTAAGGCCGGCTCTGCTGACGGCGATCTAAACACACATGCAATAGAAGCAATACATGTATACAAGTACTAATACTCACAGTATTGAATTTAGGAGAATCAGTACAGACCACATTTAAACAGCTGTTACAGTGATATGCTGATTAAACTACACACGGCTGCATGAATGTATGCAGATATAACACATCATACATGTTTCAGTGGTCCTGTGCCTTTACTCTGTGAGAAACACATGAGAAATTAATTATATTATCAATAGCGCATGAGACAGTATATGTACGAATTGATAGCTATACACCATTAAACCATCAATTAGTCGCTACGGGCATATGATAATGGTGATTCAAACATATACACAATAGAAACAATTGTATGATAATATGCACTGACACTCACAGTGAATCAGTGCAATATAGGCTACATTCGTACTAAACAACTGCTGTAGAGACACGCTGGTGGTGGTTCAATTGTGCAGAAACAGCTGCACGATTAATAGAGACACAATTCATTATATAGGTCTCAGTGATCTTTTGCTTCTATTTTGTGAGATACATAGGAGAAATTAATCATATTATAAATACCGCACCAGACATGTGGCACATGATAATAACACGGCATATGTGTAAAATTATAGCCATATGCTACCAAATACTGTGGTAACTCTCTATTCTTAGTGGCTCCTTATCAACAATACAGTGGGATTAAACTGTTAGTGACACGTTTGTGAAGCTGAATACAAGCACATTATATATACCAACCTGTCCCACTTTACAACAGTTACAGTGCAGTGCCAATGTAAAAGGGAACTGCAACATTGTATGGTCCAATTTGTCACAGTGTGTTTTCTTTTAACAACTCAGCCTGGTAATGTTAACATGCAAGTAATAATCCTGTATGAGAAATCACAGGACGGGGGTATCAAATGGTACTGTATTAAAAGTGCATTTCTTTTTTGTAACAAATCAGTAACAATGTGGAAAGGAGACTTGAATGTATTATACCTAAATTAAGGTCAGATAGAAATACAGGGAACTCTTTATTCCACACAAGCCCCCTTTCAGGCTCTCTACTTAGAGACATATTACTTGAAAAATTGCAAGTAATTATAGTAATCATTTGGACTCCTGTCTATTTATATTGGGAATTTTCAGACTGTTACGAGTGGTCCGGATCCTTAGAATAACAATACTACCATAAATGGAAATACAACAAGTGACACACAGTGAATATTTTTAATAAGATATGACATCTCTTTATTAATAAAGTATTTTTTCACATATATTTCACATCAATTTTAATTGATTATTATTAAAAGTTAAATTTTAGATTGATTAATCTTTTTCTCCTTTTGTGCGCCAACCAAGAGACAATCTTTTCTATATTTTTTTTGTGTCTATATCTGTGCTCACACTGCTTTATTGTGGGGACTGGGGACCAGCAGTATTATATAGGAGGAGTACAGTGCAGAGTTTTGCTGACCAGTGACCAACCGTATTATACGTTCTCTGCCTGAAAAACGCTCCATATCTGTGCTCAGTGTGCTGCATATATCTGTGCTCACACTGCTTTATTGTGGGGACTGGGGACCAGCAGTATTATATAGGAGGAGTACAGTGCAGAGTTTTGCTGACCAGTGACCACCAGTATTATACGTTCTCTGCCTGAAAAACGCTCCATATCTGTGCTCAGTGTGCTGCATATATCTGTGCTCACACTGCTTTATTGTGGGGACTGGGGACCAGCAGTATTATATAGGAGGAGTACAGTGCAGAGTTTTGCTGACCAGTGACCACCAGTATTATACGTTCTCTGCCTGAAAAATGCTCCATATCTGTGCTCAGTGTGCTGCATATATCTGTGCTCACACTGCTTTATTGTGGGGACTGGGGACCAGCAGTATTATATAGAAGGAGTACAGTGCAGAGTTTTGCTGACCAGTGACCACCAGTATTATACGTTCTCTGCCTGAAAAACGCTCCATATCTGTGCTGCATTGTAGTATATAGTAGGAGTACAGTGCATAACTTTGCTGACCACCAGTATATAATATATAGCAGTACGGTACAGAAGGCCACTGCTCTACCTACCTCTGTGTCGTCAAGTATACTATCCATCCATACCTGTGGTGCATTTCAGTTTTGCACAGTTTGCTGACCACCAGTATATAATATATAGCAGTACGGTACAGAAGGCCACTGCTCTACCTACCTCTGTGTCGTCAAGTATACTATCTATCCATACCTGTGGTGCATTTCAGTTTTGCACAGTTTGCTGACCACCAGTATATAATATATAGCAGTACGGTACAGTAGGCCACTGCTCTACCTACCTCTGTGTCGTCAAGTATACTATCCATCCATACCTGTGGTGCATTTCAGTTTTGCACAGTTTGCTGACCACCAATATATAGTATATAGCAGTACGGTACAGAAGGCCACTGCTCTACCTACCTCTGTGTCGTCAAGTATACTATCCATCCACACCTGTGGTGCATTTCAGTTGTGTGCAGTATATACAGTAGTAGGCCATTGCTATTGATACTGGCATATAATTCCACACATTAAAAAATGGAGAACAAAAATGTGGAGGGTAAAATAGGGAAAGATCAAGATCCACTTCCACCTCGTGCTGAAGCTGCTGCCACTAGTTATGGCCGAGACGATGAAATGCCATCAACATCGTCTGCCAAGGCCGATGCCCAATGTCATAGTAGAGAGCATGTAAAATCCAAAACACAAAAGTTCAGTAAAATGACCCAAAAATCAAAATTAAAAGCGTCTGAGGAGAAGCGTAAACTTGCCAATATGCCATTTATGACACGGAGTGGCAAGGAACGGCTGAGGCCCTGGCCTATGTTCATGGCTAGTGGTTCAGATTCACATGAGGATGGCAGCACTCATCCTCTCGCTAGAAAACTGCAGTGCCACTCCTAGATGGGCCAGGTGTTTGTATCGGCCACTTGGGTCGCTTAGCTTAGCCATCCAGCGACCTTGGTGCACCTCTTTTTTTCTTTGCATCATGTGCTGTTTGGGGACTATTCTTTAAATCTGCCATCCTGTCTGACACTGCAGTGCCACTCCTAGATGGGCCAGGTGTTTGTGTCGGCCACTTGTGTCGCTTAGCTTAGTCACACAGCTACCTCATTGCGCCTCTTTTTTTCTTTGCATCATGTGCTGTTTGGGGACTATTTTTTTGAAGTGCCATCCTGCCTGACACTGCAGTGACACTCCTAGATGGGCCAGGTGTTTGTGTCGGCCACTTGTGTCGCTTAGCTTAGCCATCCAACGACCTTGGTGCACCTCTTTTTTTCTTTGCATCATGTGCTTTTTGGGGACTATTTTTTTGACTGACACTGCAGTGCCACTCCTAGATGGGCCAGGTGTTTGTGTCGGCCACTTGGGTCGCTTAGCTTAGTCATCCAGCGACCTCGGTGTAAATTTTAGGACTAAAAATAATATTGTGAGGTGTGAGGTGTTCAGAATAGACTGAAAATGAGTGGAAATTATGGTATTGAGGATAATAATACAATGGGATCAAAATGACCCCCAAATTCTATGATTTAAGCTGTTTTTGAGGGTTTTTTGTAAAAAAACACCCGAATCCAAAACACACCCGAATCCGACCAAAAAATTTCAGGGAGGTTTTGCCAAAACGTGTCCGAATCCAAAACACGGCCGCGGAACCGAATCCAAAACCAAAACACAAAACTCGAAAAATGTCCGGTGCACATCACTAATATATATAATCACTACACCTACATACATCACTAATATATATATATATATATGTACATATATACACTTAGAGATGTATAAACAACTAGAGATGTGTGTGTGTGTCTGTGTGGATAGATAGATAGATAAATAGATAGATAGATAGATACTAGATAGATAGATAGATAGATAGATAGATAGATTAAAACAATACCTTCCTCCAGGACGAGGATCAGGCACTGGGCTGAGTATGAGGAAGCAGCATGGAATGGAGGGTCTGTAGCAGCTGCCAAGACACACAGTGACAGCCAGCTCAGGAGCCAAGTGCTGGAGGGGCGGTGCTAAAATCGCGGGACGCGGCAGTGGCTCCTTTACATAACAAAAAAAAAATTGGTTTGTCAGGGGGGGTTTCTGGGTACCCCCCCCTGCCTGCGCTAGTGGCAAACACAACCAAGCAAAGCACCACTACATCAACACGAGCGTCTTTTAGTGATATCTGCTTCACTATTAAGATAGTTAATTCAAAAGGCCGAAAGTATCTCTTGGATATGATTGCAAGCATAACACACTTGGGTTAAATGTTAATTTTTTTTTTTTTTTCCATTTGTGCAGGTGGAGCTTCATATCCACTTGGATGCGAGCATTAAACCTGAAACTATCCTGTTCTATGCTAGGTAAGAAATCCTCAGTTTTGTGTAAGAGTAAAATCAATGAGTGATGTATAGGGGAGAATAAAAGAATCATGCCAGAATTACTAGACCACCTTTCCTTTTCATTCGATATCAGCAGAACAGGATAAATAATGTACTGTATATAAGCATGGTAGAAATTACTGGTATTTTATTAGCAGAATTTACTTAGGGCCTAATTCAAAGTTGATCGCAGCAGCAAATTTGTTAGCAGTTGGGCAAAACCATGGGGGGTCATTCCGACCCGATCACACGCTGCAGTTGTTCGCAGCGCAGCGATCGGGTCTGAACTGCGCATGCCCCGGCACCGCAGTGCGCCGGCGCATGCCAGACGGCCGAAGGCCGTCATTGCCTAGCGATCGTCTCTGCCTGATTGACAGGCAGATGCGGTCGCTGGGTGGGTGGGGGCGGCACGGCGGCGTTTGGCCGGCGTTTTAGGACGCGGTCCGGCCAATGCAGGTGTGACCGGACCGTGTGGGGGGCGGGCCGCAGCGGCTGTGTGACTTTACACGCAGCCGCTTCAGCCCAGGGCAGCGACGAGTAACTCCCGGCCAGCCGCAGGATTTGCGTTGGCCAGGAGTTACTCTACAAGTACAAAAGCTTCGCCACTGTGCGATGCTTTTGTACTTGTGTGTGTGTGTGGTGGGGGACAGCCTGACATGACTAGCCCTGTGCTGGGCGCCCCCCCCACATGTCAGTGTAAGTGATCGTAGCTGTGCTAAATTTAGCACAGCTGCGATCAGGTCGGAAGACCCCCATGTGCACTGCAGGGGGGGCAGATATAACATGTGCAGAGAGAGTTAGATTTGGGTGGGGTGTGTTCAAACTGAAATCTAAATTGCAGTGTAAAAATAAAGCAGCCAGTATTTACCCTGCACAGAAACAATATAACTCATCCAAATCTACGCCTTCGACGCGATATCGGGCCCGATTTCCCTTGAAGCTCACCTTGAGATAAATCGCGTCGAAAGTGCATTTTTTGTGCATTCGATGCGCATACAATCCTGCGATTCAACTCATGTCCCTTACGACCGGAAATCAGGTGGTATCGGATGATCGAATGCGAGCGCATCGCATGCTGGCCAATAGCACACCAGATATATCTGCAAGATTTCTAAAAATGTAAATAGAGGGCTGGCCTATCTGGGGGATATATAAACTAGAGATGAGCGGGTTCGGTTTCTCTGAATCCGAACCCGCCCGAACTTCATGTTTTCTTTCACGGGTCCGAGCGACTCGGATCTTCCCGCCTTGCTCGGTTAACCCGAGCGCGCCCGAACGTCATCATGAGGCTGTCGGATTCTCGCGAGACTCGGATTCTATATAAGGAGCCGCGCGTCGCCGCCATTTTCACACGTGCATTGAGATTGATAGGGAGAGGACGTGGCTGGCGTCCTCTCCCTTTAGATTAGGAGAGAGAGAGAGAGATTGACCTGAGGCTGATACTGTAGAAGAGAGTGCAGAGTTTAGTGACTGACCACAGTGACCACCAGCAGTGCAGTTGTTTTATTTAATATATCCGTTCTCTGCCTGAAAAAAACGGTACACACAGTGACTCAGTCACATACCATATCTGTGTGCACTGCTCAGCCCAGTGTGCTGCATGCCTGCATCATCTATGTATATATTATATATCTGACTGTGCTCAGCTCACACAGCTTATAATTGTGGGGGAGACTGGGGAGCACTGCAGTGCCAGTTATAGGTTATAGCAGGAGCCAGGAGTACAAGACAGTCACATACCATATCTGTGTGCACTGCTCAGCCCAGTGTGCTGCATCATCTATGTATATATTATATATCTGACTGTGCTCAGCTCACACAGCTTATAATTGTGGGGGAGACTGGGGAGCACTGCAGTGCCAGTTATAGGTTATAGCAGGAGCCAGGAGTACATATTATATTAAAATTAAACAGTGCACACTTTTGCTGCAGGAGTGCCACTGCCAGTGTGACTGACCAGTGACCTGACCACACTGACCACCAGTATAGTTAGTAGTATACTATATTGTGATTGCCTGAAAAAGTTAAACACTCGTCGTGTGACTTCACTTGTGTGGTGTTTTTTTTTTAATTCTATAAAAAACTCATTCTGCTGACAGACAGTGTCCAGCAGGTCCGTCATTATATAATATATATACCTGTCCGGCTGCAGTAGTGATATATATATATTTTTTATATCATTATTTATCATCCAGTCGCAGCAGACACAGTACGGTAGTTCACGGCTGTAGCTACCTCTGTGTCGGCACTCGGCAGTCCATCCATAATTGTATACCACCTACCCGTGGTTTTTTTTCTTTCTTCTTTATACATACATACTACTACATCTCTTTATCAACCAGTCTATATTAGCAGCAGACACAGTACAGTACGGTAGTTCACGGCTGTGGCTACCTCTGTGTCGGCACTCGGCAGTCCGTCCATAATTGTATTCCACCTAACCGTGGTTTTTTTTTCTTTCTTCTTTATACATACATACTACGACATCTCTTTATCAACCAGTCTATATTAGCAGCAGACACAGTACAGTACGGTAGTTCACGGCTGTGGCTACCTCTGTGTCGGCACTCGGCAGTCCGTCCATAATTGTATACCACCTAACCGTGTTTTTTTTTTCTTTCTTCTTCATACATACATACTACGACATCTCTTTATCAACCAGTCTATATTAGCAGCAGACACAGTACGGTAGTTCACGGCTGTAGCTACCTCTGTGTCGGACTCGGCAGTCCGTCCATAATTGTACACTAGTATCCATCCATCTCCATTGTTTACCTGAGGTGCCTTTTAGTTGTGCCTATTAAAATATGGAGAACAAAAATGTTGAGGTTCCAAAATTAGGGAAAGATCAAGATCCACTTCCACCTCGTGCTGAAGCTGCTGCCACTAGTCATGGCCGAGACGATGAAATGCCAGCAACGTCGTCTGCCAAGGCCGATGCCCAATGTCATAGTACAGAGCATGTCAAATCCAAAACACCAAATATCAGTAAAAAAAGGACTCCAAAACCTAAAATAAAATTGTCGGAGGAGAAGCGTAAACTTGCCAATATGCCATTTACCACACGGAGTGGCAAGGAACGGCTGAGGCCCTGGCCTATGTTCATGGCTAGTGGTTCAGCTTCACATGAGGATGGAGGCACTCAGCCTCTCGCTAGAAAAATGAAAAGACTCAAGCTGGCAAAAGCAGTAGCACCGCAAAGAACTGTGCGTTCTTCGAAATCCCAAATCCACAAGGAGAGTCCAATTGTGTCGGTTGCGATGCCTGACCATCCCAACACTGGACGTGAAGAGCATGCGCCTTCCACCATTTGCACGCCCCCTGCAAGTGCTGGAAGGAGCACCCGCAGTCCAGTTCCTGATAGTCAGATTGAAGATGTCAGTGTTGAAGTACACCAGGATGAGGAGGATATGGGTGTTGCTGGCGCTGGGGAGGAAATTGACAAGGAGGATTCTGATGGTGAGGTGGTTTGTTTAAGTCAGGCACCCGGGGAGACACCTGTTGTCCGTGGGAGGAATATGGCCGTTGACATGCCTGGTGAAAATACCAAAAAAATCAGCTCTTCGGTGTGGAACTATTTCAACAGAAATGCGGACAACAGGTGTCAAGCCGTGTGTTCCCTTTGTCAAGCTGTAATAAGTAGGGGTAAGGACGTTAACCACCTCGGAACATCCTCCCTTATACGTCACCTGCAGCGCATTCATAATAAGTCAGTGACAAGTTCAAAAACTTTGGGTGACAGCGGAAGCAGTCCACTGACCAGTAAATCCCTTCCTCTTGTAACCAAGCTCACACAAACCACCCCACCAACTCCCTCAGTGTCAATTTCCTCCTTCCCCAGGAATGCCAATAGTCCTGCAGGCCATGTCACTGGCAATTCTGACGAGTCCTCTCCTGCCTGGGATTCCTCCGATGCATCCTTGCGTGTAACGCCTACTGCTGCTGGCGCTGCTGTTGTTGCTGCTGGGAGTCGATGGTCATTCCAGAGGGGAAGTCATAAGCCCACTTGTACTACTTCCACCAAGCAATTGACTGTTCAACAGTCCTTTGCGAGGAAGATGAAATATCACAGCAGTCATCCTGCTGCAAAGCGGATAACTGAGGCCTTGACAACTATGTTGGTGTTAGACGTGCGTCCGGTATCCGCCGTTAGTTCACAGGGAACTAGACAATTTATTGAGGCAGTGTGCCCCCGTTACCAAATACCATCTAGGTTCCACTTCTCTAGGCAGGCGATACCGAAAATGTACACAGACCTCAGAAAAAGACTCACCAGTGTCCTAAAAAATGCAGTTGTACCCAATGTCCACTTAACCACGGACATGTGGACAAGTGGAGCAGGGCAGGGTCAGGACTATATGACTGTGACAGCCCACTGGGTAGATGTATGGACTCCCGCCGCAAGAACAGCAGCGGCGGCACCAGTAGCAGCATCTCGCAAACGCCAACTCTTTCCTAGGCAGGCTACGCTTTGTATCACCGGTTTCCAGAATACGCACACAGCTGAAAACCTCTTACGGCAACTGAGGAAGATCATCGCGGAATGGCTTACCCCAATTGGACTCTCCTGTGGATTTGTGGCATCGGACAACGCCAGCAATATTGTGTGTGCATTAAATATGGGCAAATTCCAGCACGTCCCATGTTTTGCACATACCTTGAATTTGGTGGTGCAGAATTATTTAAAAAACGACAGGGGCGTGCAAGAGATGCTGTCGGTGGCCAGAAAAATTGCGGGACACTTTCGGCGTACAGGCACCACGTACAGAAGACTGGAGCACCACCAAAAACTACTGAACCTGCCCTGCCATCATCTGAAGCAAGAAGTGGTAACGAGGTGGAATTCAACCCTCTATATGCTTCAGAGGTTGGAGGAGCAGCAAAAGGCCATTCAAGCCTATACAATTGAGCACGATATAGGAGGTGGAATGCACCTGTCTCAAGCGCAGTGGAGAATGATTTCAACGTTGTGCAAGGTTCTGATGCCCTTTGAACTTGCCACACGTGAAGTCAGTTCAGACACTGCCAGCCTGAGTCAGGTCATTCCCCTCATCAGGCTTTTGCAGAAGAAGCTGGAGACACTGAAGGAGGAGCTAACACGGAGCGATTCCGCTAGGCATGTGGGACTTGTGGATGGAGCCCTTAATTCGCTTAACAAGGATTCACGGGTGGTCAATCTGTTGAAATCAGAGCACTACATTTTGGCCACCGTGCTCGATCCTAGATTTAAAGCCTACCTTGGATCTCTCTTTCCGGCAGACACAAGTCTGCTGGGGTTGAAAGACCTGCTGGTGAGAAAATTGTCAAGTCAAGCGGAACGCGACCTGTCAACATCTCCTCCTTCACATTCTCCCGCAACTGGGGGTGCGAGGAAAAGGCTCAGAATTCCGAGCCCACCCGCTGGCGGTGATGCAGGGCAGTCTGGAGCGACTGCTGATGCTGACATCTGGTCCGGACTGAAGGACCTGACAACGATTACGGACATGTCGTCTACTGTCACTGCATATGATTCTCTCACCATTGAAAGAATGGTGGAGGATTATATGAGTGACCGCATCCAAGTAGGCACGTCACACAGTCCATACTTATACTGGCAGGAAAAAGAGGCAATTTGGAGGCCATTGCACAAACTGGCTTTATTCTACCTAAGTTGCCCTCCCACAAGTGTGTACTCCGAAAGAGTGTTTAGTGCCGCCGCTCACCTTGTCAGCAATCGGCGTACGAGGTTACATCCAGAAAATGTGGAGAAGATGATGTTCATTAAAATGAATTATAATCAATTCCTCCGCGGAGACATTGACCAGCAGCAATTGCCTCCACAAAGTACACAGGGAGCTGAGATGGTGGATTCCAGTGGGGACGAATTGATAATCTGTGAGGAGGGGGATGTACACGGTGATATATCGGAGGGTGATGATGAGGTGGACATCTTGCCTCTGTAGAGCCAGTTTGTGCAAGGAGAGATTAATTGCTTCTTTTTTGGGGGGGGTCCAAACCAACCCGTCATATCAGTCACAGTCGTGTGGCAGACCCTGTCACTGAAATGATGGTTTGGTTAAAGTGTGCATGTCCTGTTTTGTTTATACAACATAAGGGTGGGTGGGAGGGCCCAAGGACAATTCCATCTTGCACCTCTTTTTTCTTTTATTTTTCTTTGCGTCATGTGCTGTTTGGGGAGGGTTTTTTGGAAGGGACATCCTGCGTGACACTGCAGTGCCACTCCTAAATGGGCCCGGTGTTTGTGTCGGCCACTAGGGTCGCTAATCTTACTCACACAGTCAGCTACCTCATTGCGCCTCTTTTTTTCTTTGCGTCATGTGCTGATTGTCGAGGGTTTTTTGGAAGGGACATCCTGCGTGACACTGCAGTGCCACTCCTAAATGGGCCCGGTGTTTGTGTCGGCCACTAGGGTCGCTAATCTTACTCACACAGTCAGCTACCTCATTGCGCCTCTTTTTTTCTTTGCGTCATGTGCTGATTGGGGAGGGTTTTTTGGAAGGGACATCCTGCGTGACACTGCAGTGCCACTCCTAAATGGGCCCGGTGTTTGTGTCGGCCACTAGGGTCGCTAATCTTACTCACACAGTCAGCTACCTCATTGCGCCTCTTTTTTTCTTTGCGTCATGTGCTGATTGGGGAGGGTTTTTTGGAAGGGACATCCTGCGTGACACTGCAGTGCCACTCCTAAATGGGCCCGGTGTTTGTGTCGGCCACTAGGGTCGCTAATCTTACTCACACAGTCAGCTACCTCATTGCGCCTCTTTTTTTCTTTGCGTCATGTGCTGATTGGGGAGGGTTTTTTGGAAGGGACATCCTGCGTGACACTGCAGTGCCACTCCTAAATGGGCCCGGTGTTTGTGTCGGCCACTAGGGTCGCTAATCTTACTCACACAGTCAGCTACCTCATTGCGCCTCTTTTTTTCTTTGCGTCATGTGCTGATTGGGGAGGGTTTTTTGGAAGGGACATCCTGCGTGACACTGCAGTGCCACTCCTAAATGGGCCCGGTGTTTGTGTCGGCCACTAGGGTCGCTAATCTTACTCACACAGTCAGCTACCTCATTGCGCCTCTTTTTTTCTTTGCGTCATGTGCTGATTGGGGAGGTTTTTTTGGAAGGGACATCCTGCGTGACACTGCAGTGCCACTCCTAAATGGGCCCGGTGTTTGTGTCGGCCACTAGGGTCGCTAATCTTACTCACACAGTCAGCTACCTCATTGCGCCTCTTTTTTTCTTTGCGTCATGTGCTGATTGGGGAGGTTTTTTTGGAAGGGACATCCTGCGTGACACTGCAGTGCCACTCCTAAATGGGCCCGGTGTTTGTGTCGGCCACTAGGGTCGCTAATCTTACTCACACAGTCAGCTACCTCATTGCGCCTCTTTTTTTCTTTGCGTCATGTGCTGATTGGTGAAGGTTTTTTGGAAGGGACATCCTGCATGACACTGCAGTGCCACTCCTAGATGGGCCAGGTGTTTGTGTCGGCCACTAGTGTCGCTTAGCTTAGTCATCCAGCGACCTTGGTGCAAATTTTAGGACTAAAAATAATATTGTGAGGTGTGAGGTATTCAGAATAGACTGAAAATGAGTGGAAATTATGGTTTTTGAGGTTAATAATAATATGGGATCAAAATGACCCCCAAATTCTATGATTTAAGCTGTTTTTTAGGGTTTTAAAAAAAAAACACCCGAATCCAAAACACACCCGAATCCGACAAAAAAAATTCGGTGAGGTTTTGCCAAAACGCTGTCGAACCCAAAACACGGCCGCGGAACCGAACCCAAAACCAAAACACAAAACCCGAAAAATTTCAGGCGCTCATCTCTAATATAAACATGCAGCCATTTTAAGTCTGTGTACTTCTGTTTGCTTTGTGACTAGAGAAGTTTGGTTTATACTGCTGCTCGTTCCACATTGCTAGCTACCATGCACTGCTTTGTTCTGCTTGCATTACAAAGTGTTTCTATTTCTATACTGCTGTGTGTGTGTGTGTGTAAAGATGGATTCTGCTCGTTATCAGGCTCTCATGTGCTACTCTGTGCTGAAGATGAGGGGAGACAGGGAGAGGGCCCAGCAAAAGCGGAGGAAGAGATCTTGCTGGTCCAAGGACTGGCTGCTTAAGCGGCCTACTCACTCCTATATGCCCCTTCTGGATGAGATCAGGGACAACAATCCGGATGACTACCGCAACTTCTTGCGCATGTGCACCATTACATTTATGAAATTATTAAAAAATGCTATATATAGCAACAAATGTGGTGCATTCTGATACTATACCATTGAGTGGCACCGCAGCCAGGGGCACAATGCACACATGCAACTTGGGGTAGGAAGATGGGTCACCGGTACCATCAACCTGCACCAAGTTGCATGTGTACATTGTGCCCCTGGTAGCGGTGCCACTCAATGCCGTAGTAACACAATGCACCACATCTGTTGCTATATATAGCAAGGGCAGCATTTACATTTGTGAAAATGTAAAAAAAATGCCATATATATCAAAATATAACTTTTTATAAATATGCAGCCAACATGGTTAAACTTTTTCAAACAATATCTTTATGGTAGCATCTGGTGCAGTATGAAAAATGATGGTAGTGGCCAGGGGCTGACTGGCAACTTTCAGCCTGGGGGGCAAGTCCAGAGCACTGGCCCATAAGTAACGGCGCCATCTTAAATTTAAAAAAAATATATATTTATTAATAGAAGAAAATTAGGCCTGGTGTAAATTTTCCCAAAGATACTTTTTGATAATATTGTAAATTTGTCAGTGCGGCAGCGGCTTCAGCAGAGCTGTGTAGTGTCGGGGTGGCCAGCCAGTCAGTTGCAAAGAGCCAGAAAAGGTCTGTAGTCAAGGTTAAGAGTAGAGATGTGCACCGGAAATTTTTCGGGTTTTGTGTTTTGGTTTTGGATTCGGTTCCGCAGCCATGTTTTGGATTCGGACGCGTTTTTGCAAAACCTCCCTTAAAATTTTTTGTCGGATTCAGGTGTGTTTTGGATTTGGGTGTTTTTTTTTAATAACCCCTCAAAAACAGCTTAAATCATAGAATTTCAGGGTAATTTTGATCCTATAGTATTATTAACCTCAATAACCATAATTTACACTCATTTCCTGTCTATTCTGAACACCTCACACCTCACAATATTATTTTTAGTGCTAAAATTTGCACCGAGGTTGCTGGATGACTAAGCTAAGCGACTCAAGTGGCCGCCACAAACACCTGGCCCATCTAGGAGTGGCACTGCAGTGTCAGACAGGATGGCACTTAAAAAAATTGGGCCCAAACAGTACATGATGCAAAGAAAAGAGAAAATGAGGTGCACTGTGGTCGCTAGATGGCTAAGCTAAGCGACACAAACACCTCAATATCACAGGAATTATTTGTTCTAATCAATGGTATTATTGGTCCAAATCACTGGAAGAAAATTACAAAATCATAGGAATTATTCGTTCTAATCAATGGTATTATTGGTCCAAATCACTGGAAGAAAATAACAAAATCACTGGAATTATTTGGCAAGATCACTGTAATTAATAATTATAAATCACTGATATTAATTGGTAAAATCTCGCTATCACCTGCCTAGTGAAGTGGAATCTAGATGGGATTTTGTACCGGGGACACAATAACTTCATCAATTGTCTAAATTCCAATGCACTAATGGCGGAAATTGGGCACATCTAACAGGACTGATTATACTGATCACTGATGATACTACGGAGAACTGACACTGAGCAACGAGAACAGCACTAGACTATTGTACTGTAGTATACTGGTCCCCGCAATGCAGCAAAGATATTGAGCACTGATCCGGAGAATAGAACTGAGTCTGACACGGAGCTGCAAGATACAGCAATGGCCTACTGTACTGGACTACTATATACTGGTGGTCACCACAATGCTGCACTGTACTACTATATATTGGTCACAACAAAGCAGCACAGATATGGATACTAGAAGTGACACGGAGCTGCAAGATACAGCAATGGCCTACTGTACTGTACAACTATATACTGTTGGTCACCAAAATGCTGCACTGTACTACTATATATACTGCTCACAACAATGCAGCACAGATATGGATACTTGCAGTGACACGGAGCTGCAAGATACAGTAATGGCCTACTGTACTATACAACTATATACTGTTGGTCACCAAAATGCTGCACTTTACTACTATATATATTGCTCACAAAAATGCAGCACAGATATGGAATGGATACTTGCAGTGACACGGAGCTGCAAGATACAGCAATCGTCTACTGTACTGTACAACTATATACTGTTGGTCACCAAAATGCTGCACTTTACTACTATATATACTGCTCACAAAAATGCAGCACAGATATGGAATGGATACTTGCAGTGACACAGAGCTGCAAGATACAGCAATCGTCTACTGTACTGTACAACTATATACTGTTGGTCACCAAAATGCTGCACTTTACTACTATATATACTGCTCACAAAAATGCAGCACAGATATGGAATGGATACTTGCAGTGACACGGAGCTGCAAGATACAGCAATGGCCTACTGTTCTGTACAACTATATACTGTTGGTCTCCAAAATGCAGCACACTGAGCACAGATATTTGCAGCACACTGAGCACAGATATTTAGCTTTTCAGGCAGAGAACGTAGATATTTGCAGCACACTGAGCACAGATATTTGCAGCACACTGAGCACAGATATTTGCAGCACACTGAGCACAAATATGGAGCTTTTCAGGCAGAGAACGTAGCCACTTCCTCTCCGTTCAATCTCCAATGCACGAGTAAAAAAGGCGGCGACGCACGGCTCTTTATATAGAATATGAATCTCGCGAGAATCCGACAGCGGGATGATGACGTTCGGCCGCGTTCAGGTTAACCGAGCAAGGTGGGAAGATCCGAGGCTGCCTCGGACCCGTGTAAAATAGGTGAAGTTCGGGGGGGTTCGGATCTCGACGATCCGAACCCGCTTATCTCTAGTTAAGAGCCACATCATGCACGCGCCGAAGGCGTGCAAGCAAAAATTGGGGCGTGGCATAGTTGTCACAAAGCCACACCCCATTATTATGCGCACACCTTTCGGTTTGACATTTGTAGGAGTATGACCTTGTGTCATAACCCAATTTTTAGTAATGTTGTACAGTGTCACATACAAATAAAGCCCCTGTACAGTGCCACATACATATAAAACCACCAAAAAATGGGTGTTTCCACAGTGCCAAATACATATATGCCCCCAAATTGTCAGATACATATATGTCCCCACAGTGCCAGATACATATATGTCCCCACAGTGCCAGATACATATATTCCTCCACAGTGCCAGATACATATATTCCTGCACAGTGCCAGATCCTGCATATATTCCTCCACAGTGCCAGATCCTGCATATATTCCTCCACAGTGCCAGATACATATATTCCTGCACAGTGCCAGATCCTGCACAGTGCCAGATACATATATGCCCCCACAGTGCCAGATATTTATATGTCCCCATAGTGCCAGATATGCCCTCACTGCCAGATACACATCTCCCCAGTGCCAGATATGCCCCCACTGCCAGATACACATCTCCCCAGTGCCAGATATGCCCCCAGTGTAAGATACACATGTCCCCCCAGTGCCAGATATGCCCCCAGTGCCAGACATGCCCCCAGTGCCAGATACACATGTCCCCCCAGTGCCAGATATGCCCACAGTGCCAGATACACATGTCCCCCCAGTGTCAGATATGCCCCCAGTGCCAAATATGCCCCCAGTGCCCGATATGCCCCCACTGCTAGCTAGAAGTCTCCCCAGTGCCAGATATGCCCCCACTGCCAGCTACACGTCTCTTCAGTGCCAGATATGCCCCCAGTGCCAGATACATGTGCCCCCCAGTGTCAGATATGCCCCCAGTGCCAGAAACACATGTCCCCCAGTGCCAGATATGCCCCCAGTGCCAGAAACACATGTCCCCCCAGTGCTAGATATGCTCCCAGTGCCAGATACCCGTCCCCCCAGTGCCAGATATACCCCCAGTGTAAGATACACATGACCCCACACTGCGCCCCCCAAGTGCTGCTCACTGCCATGCTGCTGCTCTGCTCAGTCTGCTGCTTGTGAGGGGAGGAGAGTTCAGCGTACGCCTCTCCTGCCCCTCAGTCTCCACTCTCCAGCAGCGTTGATTCTCTCTAATTAGGTGCCGGTCCGTGAGCCAGTCAGAGTTCGGGGACCGGCAGCTAAGACACCAGATTGGCTGCCAGTCCACGAGCTCTGATTGGCTCATGGGCCGGTGCCGGGCACTGCAGGCTAGGGCAGCGGGAGGTGCCGCGGGAGCTTACAAGCCGCATGCGGAGATAGAAAGAGCCACATGCGGCTCGAGAGCCACGTGTTGGCCACCGCTGGTGTAGTGGAAGGTGGAAGCCGGCCCGTGACCCTTGGCAGTAGCATGGCCCGGGGGGCACATGGCACCCTGCCCCCCAGGCCAGCCCGCCTCTGGTAGTGGCACATGATTTCAGACTGTACCATGAGGAAGAGTGCTTGTGGGTGACTGAACAAACAGAAGAGAGAGACTGCCTATAACCACCTGGTGGAGTAGTTAAAGACCACCTTCTTAGCAGATACTGTGGCCTGGGTCTGGAAAAATATTGCAAATTTACGGACTGTCAATACACACATGAAGGTAGGTGCAGATTGAGGTTCCACCGGAACCAACAACCTGCCCCTAGCAGCATGTGTGTATTGTGCGCCTGAAAGCGGTGCCACTCTTAACCATGGTTTTCATGATGCAGCATATGTGCATCATTACATTTATGAAATGATAAAAAAAAATACTATATATAACATCAAATGTAGTTCATTTTGATACTACGGCGTTGAGTGGCACTGCAGCCAGGGGCACAATGCACACATGCAACTTGGGGTAGGAAGATGGGTCCCCGGTTCCATCAACCTGCACCAAGTTGCATGTGTACATTGTGCCCCTGGCTCCGGAGCCACTCAACACCGTAGTATCAGAATGCACCACATCTGTTGCAATATACAGTAAAAGTGCATGAATACACTTGTGAACCCCCCAAAAAAAATTGTGTGGATATATATCAAAACATACAGATGTGTCCTGATATATTGTTGCTGCGTACCGCATAGCAGGCGCCATGCAACTCGCGCCAGCTCCTTGCGCTATAACTCCCGTAATAAGTTGCGTTGTAAATGTGACGTCACGTTATAATTGTAGCGTTCATTCTACTTTCTGTCCACCAGATGTCGCTTTTCCTAAACTCTACAGCGCAAGCCTCAAATAGCCAACGGACCCTTCATAGCGCCGCCTGCTGATTGGCTGACATTTATTGTGACAATGACGAACCATTAATCACTTCCCTTTATATGGGAATTATTTCGGACTAGCTTTGTGTTTCAGTCACTACCAGATGGTCTCCAGCCACACTGCCGTTCGATCACACTAGCTATGGATATTGTCGTTACAGTGTGTACAAATTGCCGGGGGGCTTATTTCGGACTTTTTTTTTTAAGTACTCAGGTACAACACATCACATATACACCCGGAGGGCCTGCCTATAATGTGGTCGGCTGTGGACTTACGAGAACAGCGTCCGCCTGCAATGCTTGCACTCGTGGGTTTGATGCCCATTTGTGCTTGATCACTGTTAGGGACAGTGTTAATGTTGTGGCCAATTCGTTCACCATTTTTTTTTTGTATTTAGATATTCTTTTTTAATACAATAAAGTATTTTGGGGTATTGCTACTTCTCGTTATATAAAAAAAGTCCGCTTCTACTAAATACAAGGCCATGATGCTGCCCTGTTCACTCAATTCATCTAGTCGTTACGTTGTGTAGAAAATGATGGATAACATTAGCATAAGCAGCAATCCTACTGTATTTCGGACTACTGTAGCTTTGTGTTTCTTTTGTTTCAACCCAGTGCAACTGGGTACCTACAGTATCTCATGAATGCACAGTATGACTACCAGATGTTCTCCAGGCACACTGCCGCCCGATCATGCTAGCTATGGATATTGTCGTTACAGTGTGTACAAATTGCAGGATCACATTAGCGTAAGCAGCTACATTTTTTTTAAAAGCACCAAGATACAACACATGACATATACACCCGGAGGGCCCACCTTTACCATGGTCGGCTGTGGCCTAATTAGAACATCGGCCGCCTGCAATGCTTGAAGACATGGGTTCGAAACAGAGTTCGTCACCCATTTATTATTTTATTTTAATTTATTTATTTATTCTTTTTTAAAGTTATTTGGTGTTTTAAGTTTCTACTTCTCGTTATATAAAAAAAGTCTGCAACTGCTAAATACAAGGCCACGCTGCAGCCCCGTTCACGCTATTCATCTAGTCGTTACGTTGTGTACAAAATGATGGATAATATTAGCATAAGCAGCAATCCTATTTCGGACTAGCTTTGTGTCTCTGTTGTTTCAAATGGGCAGAAATATTGAATGCAAAGTGCAACTGGGTACCTACAGTATCTCATGAATGCACAGAATGACTACCAGGTGGTCTCCAGGCACACTGCCGCCCGATCACGCTAGCTCTGGATATTGTCGTTATGTTCTGTACAAATTGCCGGGTAGCATTAGCATAAACACTCCATGTTAACTTGCTATCAAATACTGTATGACAAAGGAGGACATTATTTTCCAAATTCTGATACAGGTGCATTTGCATTGTGTTCGACCAATAGCAGGGCAGACCCACCGGCAATGCACACAATGGCAATTAGCAGCATTGTCTAAGGTGTCAGCCGCTAAGAGCTCACACAAATGAGTCTTCCTTTTTGATAATTGGTATTACAGACTTGGTGGCACTGCAGACAGAGTGGCCACACACTTTATAGACACCTCATACTGTATAAAGCCACTTTGTAGACACAAGAAGCTTTTTCTCAGTAGTTCAGTGCATGGTGGGAAGAAGATAATAGAAATATCGTTAGTACAGTAGTAGGATTCGTATGTTTGCAACATGTCACAGCAATGCCTAACAAACCTAACAAAGTGTTTCTCGAATCTGACGTTTCAGATACAGCCTACAGTACAGTACAGTATACTGTAGATGTCTGGAATTGAGTACTGTCAGGCAGGGCATTATTCACGTTATGCTACACAGTAGTACCATGGGCGTCTGTAGAGAGGAGGGGACCTGTGTGCAGACTCCATGTTTGGGCTCCCTCCTCTCTCGTAGCTGTCACCACTGCTGCTAGCACTCTGAGTGCCAGAGTCTACAGCGCATGTGCAGGACTCAGAAAAATGGCCGCTGCACCATTTTTTCTAAGTCCTACGCACGCGCTGTAGACTCTGGCACTGTGCCACAGTCTCTAGTGCTCAGTTTGATAGCAGCGACAGTCACAGCTACAGGAGAGGAGGGTGCCCACACACAGTCAGCGATGTACTCATTGATAAATGAGCACAATGTACTGTATTTGCTTATCCCTTCTATTTTGGGTATACAGTATCTGAATGAGCCTAATAAGAAGTACAGTATACTGTTAGATGCAGTATGATCCTGCCTGTTCCAGGTGACACATTCACCCAATGTGACTGCATTCTGCCATGCAATCTTGGGTGATAATACAATATTTAATACACCAATGCTTTTCATTGTGTTCTAGGACTAATGACATCCAAACAATGATATGAATTCAAACAAAATACAGTATTTAAAGAAGGGGACATTTGTGGGTAGTAACTGGCCGTTTTCTGAGGAAAAATACAGGCCTTCCCAAACATTTTCTGGGCGAGTGTAGTAACATCAGAGCCGGCCTGATCAGCTTGTTTGTATCACATTGTAGAAATGGATTGCAGTAAAGGGGGGTACTCACGGAGCGATATTCTAAGCAATCTGACTAGATTGCTTAGAATTTAAGCCTGATCGCTCCGTGTGTACCCCATACAGCGATAGCGATGCGCAGCCCTGCGCATCGCTATCGCTGCTGCTAGATTGGCCTGCTGTGCAGGCCAATCTAGCGGGTCGCTCACTTCACCCGCTGGGTGAAGTGAGCGGCCCCCTGTCTCCCCCCACACGCTCAGCACAGATCGTGCTGTGCTGAGCGACGGGAGAGATGTGTGCTGAGCGAACCGCTCAGCACACATCTCTCCCCGAATCGGCCTGAGGGTACTGGGTTGAGAGGGGGGTACACACGGAGAGATCCGTGCTTAAAATCTAAGCAATCTTGCTAGATTGCTTAGATTTTAAGCACGGATCTGCCGTGTGTATGCCCTCCAGCGATAGCGATGCGCGGCCCCGCGCATCGCTATCGCCGATGCTAGATTGAGCTGCATGCAGGCTCAATCTAGCGGGTCGCTCACTTCACCGTTGTGTGAAGTGAGCGGCCCCCCGTCGGCTTTCCCCCTCGCTCAGCACATCGCGCTGTGCTGAGCGGGGTGAGAGATGTGTGCTGAGCGGTCTGTGTTAAGATCGTTCAGCACACATCTCTCCCGTGAGTACCCCCCTTAAGTCTCTTGGAGTGAAAGGAGAAGTCATCTATTGTTTAGAAATTCAGTATCTGCATATGGATGTGTATTCTGGGCAAATTGGATTAACTCTTTTGGAGTGAAAGGAGACATCATCTATTGTTTAGAAATACAGTATGTTTGACTGGGGGGAGGGTTGCCATGCAATCTGTTATAAATGGCATGTAGAGTACAGGTTGAGTCTCCCTTATCCAAAATGTTTGGGACCAGAGATATATTGGATATGTGATTTTTCCATATTTTGGAATAATTGCATACCATTAAGAGATATCAAGGTGATGGGACCTAAATCTAAGCACAGAATGCATTTACTGTATGTTACATACAGTATACACCTTATATACACCTTATAATTTTAGCCAATTTTTTTTATAACTTTGTGCATTAAACAAAGTGTGTGTACAGTACATTCACACAATTAATTTATGTTTCATACAGTATACACCTTATACTGTCAGGCAGGGGCGAAAGTAGAACTTTGAGGGCCCCATAGCAAAACCTTCAAAGTCCACCCTGCTGGTGTCAATATCAAATCCCATGCAGGAGAGAGAGGAACAAGAAAGAGAAGGGGGAGAAATAGAGAGGGTTTCATGTAAAAAAAAGAGTCAAGAGCGAGAGAGATGGTGTCATGGAGAAAGATGAGAAGGGGGGGAGAGAGAGAGAGAGGTGGGGTGGGAGAGAGATACAGTTTCAGGGGGAGAGACAATGTCAGGGACAGAGTTTCCAAAGACTGTTAACCTATACACAGTAAGTATCACAAGCTTACCTCCTTCGACGCAGTTCTTCCTCCTTCTTCTCAGTAGTTCAGTGCATGGTGGGAAGAAGATAATAGAAATATCGTTAGTACAGTAGTAGGATTTGTATGTTCGCAACATGTCACAGCAATGCCTAACAAAGTGTTTCTCTAAATCTGATGTTTCAGATACAGCCTACAGTACAGTATACTGTAGATGTCTGGAATTGAGTACTGTCAGGCAGGGGCGAAAGTAGAACTTTGAGGGCCCCATAGCAAAACCTTCAAAGTCCACCCTGAAAGAGAAGGGGCAGGAGGAGAGAGTCTACAGTGTACAATGTAGTATAACAATGTACAGTGCACTGTATAATGCAACAGTAACGAGCCTTGAAACTCCCCCCCCCCCCCCCCCCCCCCCCCCTGCTGTTATCACTGCAAAGTCCCATACAGGAGCAGGAGAGTGGGAGAGCAAGAGAGAGAAACATCAATACTGTACAGAACTGTAAGAAACATTCACTGTACTGTACAATACTGTCACATAATGTTCAAGCAGTAAGCACATTGCAGTAACCACCACAGCACAATAATGTACTGTACTGTAAGTACTGTAACGTACCTTTTTTATTGATGAGTGAATGACCATATTCTCTCTTCACCCTTCTTCACATTGAAGGTCGTGTCCAATAGATGCCACAGTTTGCAGTCACCAGTTGCTGTGCTGTTACAGTATGCCTCTCCATGGTTTTATTCTGGGCATCCATAGCAATCCATTTAAAGTGTCCTTCAGCTTTACAAATTCAACATCTCCCATCTTGAATCGGGCATAGCACCGTAACAGTATGTCCTTGCGCAAATTGTTGGGGATTGCACATTTTCCTCGTTGCCCATCAAAGTTGACCTGTTTGCTCCAATTCAAGTACAGTTCAAATGCAACATGTTCTTGGAAAACAAGTTGTGCATAACGATGCATCTCTCAATGGCCTGCTTCATACAGAGTGTTGTCACCGTCAGCGGTTATTACACTCAATGGCATGTCAGGCAAGGAGGTTCCATGCACGCGTACATTTTTAGGTCTGCTGCACATTGTTGGTATTCCAGGTGAAGGTAACGTTACATTGTTCACATCTCTAGTGGACAACTGGGATGATGCAACCGTTGCAGAGTCCATGTTGTTTGAGCAGCGGGATGGTGCTGGCAACCAGTAAGATGACAGTGGTGGAGTTTCTATGTTAGTCTGATGGTGGGGTGTATCTGGTGCATTGTCTCTGTCAGGCAACCGGTAAGATGGCAGTGGTGTTGTGTCCATGATAGTCAAGTGATGAGATGCAACTGTTTCTGTGTCCATGCTGGGCAATTGGTCAGATGCAGCTGGTGTCATCTCCAATTCAGGAAAGTGGAAAGATGTGTTCTGTTGTGTCGTTTCCAAATCACTTCAGCATCAAATGCATCAGGGCAGTCAAATTCAGATTGTGCTGGCTGTGATGCTTTAATAGGTGGTCCTCCAGCAGCTTGCCATTGTTCCATTGATTGATGGATGACATCCTTCATGGCTCCAGCAAGCATGTCATTCAGACCTCCTGTCAGTCCATCCATTTTTCCTGTCAGTCCATCCAGTTTTCCTGTCAGTCCATCAATTTGCGCTTGAAGGTGAGTCACCTTACCCAGAAGGTCTCTCACCAGCCCTGTGCAGCTGCATTCACATGGGTTGGGATCTTTAAATTCAAGCCTCCTACGGGTCGGTGATTGCGATGCTTGTATGAGTGGTGTAGTGTCGTGAAGCTCCAAAGGGTGAAAGTCCTCATCTATGGTACATGACACATCCATCACTGTGTGTGTTTCATCACAGAGAACTGTGTTCTCTACAGCAGCATTCATGTCTTGCACCAATATTCATTGGTTACATTGCCAATTGTATTCTCCAAAAATTGGCATTTGGCCTTTGCATTTTTCCTTACTTTGACAACAGGAACATTTTCCTTTCCTGCTTTCTTCTTTAGAATTTGTGGCACTGCTGCAGACAATTTCTTGTGAAGTGACGGTGAACGGGCTCCAGAATAGAATGCTTTGGTTTTCACCATCTTCACACTATGCAGTGCACTCTACAATACACAATAATAAGACTCAAGTACATTTACAGTACAGTAGTAACAGTACAGTAGCAAATTATGGTTCAATTACAGTACTACAGGGCTTTGTATGAGGGGGTGCAAGCTCGTTCGTGAAGTACAGTACTGTAAATGTCTGGCAAGTGTTAAATTACAGTACATACTGTACTGTAGACGTGAGTCGCAGACATGGCCACATTACAATGCAAGGGACTGGGATTTCATGTAGAACATACTGTAGCAGCATGTTAGGCAGCGAAAACAGTGGAGAAGTGAAGCAATCAGCATTGTGGTAACATTTATAAATTGCATACTATAGTATAAAATTATACAGAGAATCTGATTGGTTGCCATGGGTAACCTCCACTTTTTCATGTTTGTCACTACTTCATGACTAAGGGGCTAATTCCGGCCCGATCGTAGCCCTGCAAAATGTTGCAGGGCTACGATCAGGCACACAGATACAGTATGCGCGGTGACTAGCCCGCAGGGTTGTATTTAGGGGTCAGAGCAGCCCTGGCAAAGTAAAGAACTGGTGCCCCCTCATATTTGAAATAGGGAAGGCACGTGTGGCAAAAAAGGGGCGTGTCCACTCAATAGTACCCCAAATCAAATTACAGCACACAACAATAGTGTGCCTTACTCACATAACGGAGCACAGTAATGTACAGGACATTATTCACGTTATGCTACACAGTAGTACTATGGGCATCTGCAGACTCCATGTTTGGGCCCCGTCCTCTCTCGTAGCCGTCACCACTGCTGCTAGCGCTCTAAGTGCCAGAGTCTACTCAGAAAAATGGCCACTGCACCATTATTTCAAAGTCCTACGCACGCGCTGTAGACTCTGGCACTGTGCCAGTCTGTAGTGCTCAGTTTGATAGCAGCGACAGTCACAGCTACAGGAGAGGAGGGTGCCCACACACAGTCAGCGATGTACTCATTAATAAATGAGCACAATGTACTGTATTTGCTTATCCCTTCTATTTTGGGTATACAGTATCTGAATGAGCCTAATAAGAAGTACAGTATACTGTTAGATGCAGTATGATCCTGCCTGTTCCAGGTGACACATTCACCCAATGTGACTGCATTCTGCCATGCAATCTTGGGTGATAATACAATATTTAATACACCAATGCATTTCATTGTGTTCTAGGACTAACAACATCCAAACAATGATATGAATTCAAACAAAATACAGTATTTAAAGAAGGGGACATTTGTGGGTAGTAACTGGCCGTTTTCTGAGGAAAAATACAGGCCTTCCCAAACATTTTCTGGGCGAGTGTAGTAACATCAGAGCCGGCCTGATCAGCTTGTTTGTATCACATTGTAGAAATGGATTGCAGTAAAGGGGGGTACTCACGGGAGAGATGTGTGCTGAACGATCTTAACACAGACCGCTCAGCACACATCTCTCACCCCGCTCAGCACAGCGCGATGTGCTGAGTGAGGGGGAAAGCCGACGGGGGGGGCCGCTCACTTCACACAACGGTGAAGTGAGCGACCCGCTAGATTGAGCCTGCATGCAGCTCAATCTAGCATCGGCGATAGCGATGCGCGGGGCCGCGCATCGCTATCGCTGGGGGGCATACACGGCAGATCCGTGCTTAAAATCTAAGCAATCTAGCAAGATTGCTTAGATTTTAAGCACGGATCTCTCCGTGTGTACCCCCCTTAAGTCTTTTGGAGTGAAAGGAGAAGTCATCTATTGTTTAGAAATTCAGTATCTGCATATTGATGTGTATTCTGGGCAAAGTGGATTAACTCTTTTGGAGTGAAAGGAGACATCATCTACTGTTTAGAAATACAGTATGTTTGACTAGGGGGAGGGTTGCCATGCATAGCAGGGGGCATAGCAACAGGGGGGACAACTACTGGGGCACAGCTACAGGGGGCACAGCAACAGGGGGCAAATCTACTGGGGGAAAAGCAACGGGGCACAACTAATGGGGGCAAAGCAACAGAGGGCACAACTACTTGGGCAAATCTACTGGGGGCAAAGCAACAGGGCACACTGTTAATAAATGTTAGCCATCACCTTTGGTGAAACACCTTCATATTCAAATAACTACAGTACACTGTAGTTCCCCACAGGTAATTTAATTATTCCAGGAATAAAGCATTTTGTCCCTCCAGTACAGAGAGTCATGTTGGGAGGTACAGTATGATAAAGTGCAGTAGCAGCAGGGGGCTTAGGGGTCTATTTACTAAGCCTTGGATGGAGATAAAGTGGTAGGAGATAAAGGGTAACATGTACTAAGCAGTGATAAAAGTGGAGAAGTGAGCCAGTGGAGAATATTGCATTCAATATTTCTGCCCATTTGAAACAACAGAGACACAAAGCTAGTCCGAAATAGGATTGCTGCTTATGCTAATGTTATCCATCATTTTGTACACAACTTAACGACTAGATGAATAGTGTGAACAGGGCTGCAGCGTGGCCTTGTATTTAGCAGAAGCGGACTTTTTTTATATAACGAGAAGTAGAAACTTAAAACACCAAATAACTTTATTGTATTGAAAAAGAATAAATAAATAAATTAAAATAAAATAATAAATGGGTGCCGAACTCCGTATTGAACCCGGGTCTTCAAGCATTGCAGGTGGCTGCTGTTCTAGTTAGGCCACAGCCGACCATGGTAGAGGTGGGCCCTCCGGGTGTATATGTCATGTATTGTATCTTGGTGCTTTAAAAAAAAAAAAAAAAAAGGTAGCTGCTTACGCTAATGTGATCCTGCAATTTGTACACACTGTAACGACAAGGGGGGTAATTCCAAGTTGATCGCAGCAGGAATTTAGTTAGCAATTGGGCAAAACCATGTGCACTGCAGGGGAGGCAGATATAACATGTGCAGAGAGAGTTAGATTTGGGTGGGGTGTGTTCAATCTGCAATCTAATTTGCAGTGTAAAAATAAAACAGCCAGTATTTACCCTGCACAGAAATAAAGTAACCCACCCAAATCTAACTCTCTCTGCACATGTTAAATCTGCCTCCCCTGCAGTGCACATGGTTTTGCCCAATTGCTAACTAAATCCCTGCTGCGATCAACTTGGAATTACCCCCAATATCCATAGTTAGCGTGATCGGGCGGCAGTGTGCCTGGAGACCACCTGGTAGTCATTCTGTGCATTCATGAGATACTGTAGGTACCCAGTTGCACTTTGCATTCAATATTTCTGCCCATTTGAAACAACAGAGACACAAAGCTAGTCCGAAATAGGATTGCTGCTTATGCTAATATAACCATAATTTTGTACACAACGTAACGACTAGATGAATAGCGTGAACAGGGCTGCAGCGTGGCCTTGTATTTAGTAGAAGCGGACTTTTTTTATATAACGAGAAGTAGAAACTTAAAACACCAAATAACTTTATTGTATTAAAAAAGAATAAATAAATAAATTAAAATAAAATAACAAATGGGTGCCGAACTTCGTATCGAACCCCGGTCTTAAAGCATTGCAGGCGGCCACTGTTCTAGTTAGGCCACAGCCGACCATGGTAAAGGTGGGCCCTCCCGGTGTATATGTCATGTTCTGTATATTGGTGCTTTAAAAAAAAAGAAAGATAGCTGCTTACGCTAATGTGATCCTGCAATTTGTACACACTGTAATGACAATATCCATAGCTAGCGTGATCGGGCGGCAGTGTGCCTGGAGACCACCTGGTAGTCATACTGTGCATTCATGAGATACTGTAGGTACCCAGTTGCACTTTGCATTCAATATTTCTGCCCATTTGAAACAACAGAGACACAAAGCTAGTCCGAAATAGGATTGCTGCTTATGCTAATATTATCCATCATTTTGTACACAACATAATGACTAGATGAATAGCGTGAACAGGGCTGCAGCGTGGCCTTGTATTTTGTAGAAGCGGACTTTTTTTATATAACGAGAAGTAGAAACTTAAAACACCAAATAACTTTATTGTAATAAAAAATAATAAATAAATAAAATAATAAATGGGTGCCGAACTCTGTATCGAACCTGGGTCTTCAAGCATTGCAGGCGGCCACTGTTCTAGTTAGGCCACAGCCGACCATGGTAGAGGCATATTAATGCTATCCGGTATTTTGTACACAACGTAACGAAAAAATTAATTGACTGAACGGGCGGCAGCGTGGCACTGTAATTTGTGGAAAGGGATTTTTTTTATAAAGGGAAGAACGTGATTGGCCAGCCTTTCACAGATCACTGCTTACTGCCACAGCATTGTATTCAGCACTGTAGTCTCAACGTGGAGCATTCACCACCTTGCGGTTAAACTGTGTATTACATGGCGCGGGACACAACGCACGCCATAACGTTATTTCCAACTCGCGGCACAGGACCCTAAATAGTGCGCTATGAGCAACGCTGTATGAGGATACATCTGTAAGTATTTTTATAAATATATTTTAAATATGCGGCCAAAATGGCTGAATTTTTTCAAACACTGGAACTGTATATTAATGTTTCTTTTAATTTTAAATATAAATATGGTGCAGTATGATATACAGTGTTTTAGGAGTGACAGCGCTTTCAGGGGCACAATGCACACATGCAGGTAGGCCCGGCTTCAGGCTCCCCGGCACCATCAACCGGACCCAAGCTGCTTCTGTGCATTGTCCACCTGAAAGCGGTGCCACTAAAACGCTGTATATCATATTGCACCAGATCTATCGCAGTATATACCAGGGCAGCAGGAATTTTATATATACCAACAGATGTGGTGCATTCTGATTCTGCAGTGTTGAGTGTCACCAGTGCCAGGGGCGCAATGCACACATGCAGCTAGGGGCAGGAAGATGGGTCCCCGGTACCATCAACCTTTACCTAGCAGCATGTGTGCATTGTCCGCCTGAAAGCGTTGACACTCACCGTAGTATCAGAATGCACCACATCTGTTGGTATATATAACATGGGCAGCAGTATATGAGAATCACCCTACATTTGAAAGAGACTTGTCACCTCCTCCTCTTGTCCCCCCTGTGACATCAAGGAGGTCAAAATTGCGGAGGGGACAGTGGATGTGTGGCTGCCTTGGGAAGGGTAACTGGTTTGAGGGGGAGATTGGATAGTGGGGGAAGGATGGGTGGATGGGGGTGGGGGTTGACGATAACGGGAAGGGTGGCTGGCTTGATGAGGAGGGGTTTGATTCAGATTGAAAGTGGATAGGGTTGAGCGGGTTCGGTTCTCTGAGAACCCTAGCTCTGAGCCCGGTTCCGAGTTAGGCTTGGGTTTTCCCACCTGATTTGTAAACCCGAACGAGGCAAAATGTCATCATCCCGCCGTCGGATTCTCGCGGGATTTGGAGCCGCGTGTAGCGGCCATTTTCACTCCAGTCTCGGAGAGTGTAGTGAGAGGATGTGTCTCCGTCCTCAGTGTCTGTGTGGGGGCGGGAAAGTGGGGAGGCGAATCTAGTGCTGTCTTGTGCTGCTGAGTCCAGTCCAGTGTAGTCAGTGTCTTATGCTGCATCAGTCCAGCCAGTCCCAGTGTTGGTGTCCTCTGCTGCTGTATGTCACCAGTGCTGCTGGCTGCTGTATAAGTCTCTTGCATTTTTGCTGTGTTGTCTTGCATCAGACCAGGAGTAGTGTCTTGTGCAGCATCAGTCCAGTGACCAGTCACAGTGGTGGTGTCCTCTGCTGCCATATATCCAGTGTTACTGCCGTATAATTCCCGTGATACTGGCGTATAATTCCCGTGATATTGCTGTTTAATTCCCATGATACTGGCATATAACTCCTGTGATATTGCCGTATAATTCCAGTGATATTGCCATATAATTCCCGTGATACTGGCGTATACTTCCTGTGATTTTGCCGTATAATTCTCGGAATACTGGCGTACAATTCCTGTGATATTGCTGTATAATTCCTGTGATATTGCCATATAATTCTTGGAATACTGGCGTATAATTCCTGTGACATTGCTGTATAATTCTCGGAATACTGGCGTATAATTCCTGTGACATTGCCGTATAATTCTTGGAATACTGTCGTATAATTCCTATGATATTGCCGTATAATTCCTGTGATATCGCCGTATAATTCTCGGAATACTGGAGTATAATTCCTGTGATACTGCCATATAATTCCCGTGATACTGGCGTATAATTCCTGTGAATTTGCATTATAATTCTTGTAATATTGCCATATAATTCTCGGAATACTGGTGTATAATTCACGTGATACTGGCGTATAAATCCTGTGACATTGCCGTAAAATTCTCGAAATACTGGCGTATAATTCTTGTGACATTGCCGTATAATTCTCGGAATACTGGCGTATAATTCCTATGATATTGCTGTATAATTCCTGTGATATTGCTGTATAAATCTCGGAATACTGGCGTATAATTCCTGTGATACTGCCATATAATTCCCGTGATACTGGCGTATAATTCCTGTGATAGTGCCGTATAATTCCCGTGATACTGCCGTATAATTCCAGTTATCCTGCCGTATAATTCCATATAAATCCATATAATTCCGTATAAATCCAGTCCAGTGGTGCTGCCATATAAATTCAGTGGTGCTGTCCTGTGCTGTATATTATTTACTCCAAATAAAGGGATTATTAATATTTAATCCAAAGAATTTTTACAGGGTTACCCCTACGTACGCTCTCTTGTGCCACATATTGTGTTATATAACTCCAGAAAAATAATGGAGAACAAATATTTGGAGGATAAAATAGGGAAAGATCAGGAACCACTTCCTCCTAGTGCTGAAGCTGCTGCCACTAGCCATAACATAGATGATGAAATGCCATCAACGTCGTCTGCCAAGGTCGATGCCCAATGTGATAGTAGAGGGCATGTAAAATCCAAAAAGCCAAAGTTCAGTAAAAAGACCCCAAAAAAGAAATTTAAATGGTCTGAGGAGAAACGTAAACTTGCCAATATGCCATATATGACACGGAGTGGCAAGGAACAGCTGAGGCTCTGGCCTATGTTCATGACTAGTGGTTCAGCTTCACATGACGATGGAAGCCCTCATCCTCCCGCTAGAAAAATGAAAAGAGTTAAGCTGGAAAGAGCACAGAAAAGAACTGTGCATCCTGAGATGGTATCACAAATCCCCAAGGAGAGTTCAAGTGTGTCAGTGGTTGTGATGCCTGACCTTCCCAACACTGGACGGGAAAAGGTGGCTCCTTCCACCACCATTTGCACGCCCCCTGCAAGTGCTGGAAGGAGCACCCACAGTCCAGTTCCTGATACTCACTTTGAAGATGTCACTGTTGAAGTACACCAGGATGAGGATATGGGTGTTAATGGCGCTGAGGAGGAAGTTGACGATGATTATTCTGATGGTGATATGGTTTAAGTCAGGCACTGGGGGGAGACACCTGTTGTCCATGGGATGAAGAAGCCCATTGTGATGCCTGGGCAAATTATCAAAAAAGCCACCTCTTCAGTGTGGAATTATTTCTCCACAAATCCGGACAACAGGTTTCAAGCCATCTGTTGCCTCTGTCAATCTGTAATAAGTAGGGGAAAGGATGTTAACCACCTAGGAACATCCTCCCTTATAAGTCACCTGCAGCGCATTCATCAGAAGTCAGTGACAAGTTGTGAAACTTTGGGTAAGAGCGTAAGCAGTCCACTGACACCTAAATCCCTTCTTCCTCTTGTACCCAAGCTCCTGCAAGCCACACCACCAACTCCCTCAACGTCAACTTCCTCCTCAGTCGGTAACGTCAGTAGTCCTGCAGGCCATGGCACTATCAAGGCTGAGGATTCCTCTCCTAACCGGGATTCCTCCAGAGGATCCTTGAGTGGCATGCCTGCTGTTGCTGCTGCTGCTGCTGCTGTTGTTGCTGCTGCTGGGAGTCGATCGTCATCCCAGAGGGGAAGTCGGAAGACCACTTGTACTACTTCAACTAAGCAATTGACTGTCCAACAGTCCTTTGTGAGGAAGATGAAATATGACAGCAGTCATCCTGTTGCAAAGCGGATAACTGAAGCATTGACACTTATGTTGGTGTTAGACATGCGTCCGGTATCCGCCATTAGTGCAGTGGGATTTTGACAATTGATGGAGGTATTGTGTCCCCGGTACCAAATCCCATGTAGGTTCCACTTCACTAGGCAAGCGATACTGAGAATGTACAAAGACGTCAGAAAAAGAGTCACCAGTGTCCTACAAAATGCAGTTGCATCCAGTGTCCACTTAACCACAGACATCTGGACAAGTGGAACAGGGCAGACTAAGGACTATATGACTGTGACAGCCCACTGGGTAGATGTATGGCCTCCCGCAGCAATAACAGCAGCGGCAACAGCAGCAGCATCTCGCAAACACCAACTCATTCCTAGGCAGGCTACGCCATGTATCACTGCTTTCCGTAAGAGGCACACAGCTGATAACCTCTTACGGAAACTGAGGGACATCATCGCAGAATGGCTTACCCCAATTAGACTCTCCTGGGCATTTGTGATATCGCACAACGCCACCAATATTGTGCATGCATTACATCTGGGCAAATTACAGCACGTCCCATGTTTTGCACATACAATTAATTTGGTGGTGCAGAATTTTTAGAAAAATGACAGGGGTATACAGGAGATGCTGTCGGTGGCCCGAAAAATTGTGGGCCACTTTCAACATTCTGCCACCACGTTCCGATGACTGGAGCACCAGCAAACACCCGTGAACATGCCCTGCCATCAACTGAAGCAAGAGGTGGTAACGAGGTGGAATTCAACACTCTATATGCTTCAGAGGATGGAGGAGCAGCAAAAGGCCATTAAAGCCTCTACATCCACCTACGATATAGGCAAAGAAGGGGGAATGCACCTGACTCAAACACAGTGTAGAATGATTTCTGTCTTGTGCAAGGTTCTCCAACCCTTTGAACTTGCCACACGTGAAGTCAGTTCAGAAACCGCCAGCTTGAGTCAGGTCATTCCCCTCATCAGGCTTTTGCAGAAGCAGCTGGAGAAATTGAAGGAGGAGCTAAGACTGAGCGATTCCGCAAAGTATGTGGGACTTGTGGATGGAGCCCTTCATTCGCTTTGTCAGAATTCAAGGGTGGTCAATCTGTTGAAATCAGAGCACTACATTTTGGCCACCATGCTCGATCTTAGGTTTAAAGCCTACATTGTATCTCTCTTTCCGGCAGACACAAAGACCTGCTGGTGAGTAAATTGTCAACTCAAGCGGAACGTGACCCGTCAACAGCTCTTCCTTCAATTTCTCCAGCCACTGGGGCTGCAAAGAAAAGGATAAGATTTCCTAGCCCACCCGCTGGTGGTGATGCAGGGCAGTCAGGAGCGATAGCTGACATCTGGTCCGGACTGAGGGACCTGACAACGATTACTGACATAATACAAAAACCTAATAGCGCGAGTAGATATTGGTATAAATAATAACAGTAATAATAATAATAATAATAATAATAATTGACTCAATTGCGACAACCCCAGAGACTTATCTGTACTAGTCTCAGGTGATAAATCTGTGGAACAAAGGAAGAAAGAGGCCGCGCTAGAGAGTCAATAATAAATAATAATAATGTAAATTGCTGGTGGGTAAAATTAAATTGTATTTATTGCATATATAAACATAGGGAGGCCAAATCCCGGGATCGGCGGGATCCCGGGATTTGGGCCCAAAAATGCCGGTATTTGAATCCCGGGATTGGAGCATCCAATCCCGGGATTCAAGGGATTGCAGTGCGCATGTGCGGGAGGGTTGGTAGCGGCGCGGGAGGGCGTAAGTAATAACACTTACTATTGGGAGGGCATACGTGGCAGCCATGGACAAGCTGAATGCGGCGGCACTTCAAATGTAGCGCCGACCGCCAGCCAATCAGAGCTGGCGGACCGGCAGCCAATCAGGGAAGCTGCCGCAGCAGCGGTAGCCAATCAGGAGCGACTGCTGCGGCCGCTTCCCTGATTGGCTGCCGGTCCGCCAGCTCTGGTTGGCTGGCGGCCGGCGCTTCATTTGAAATGCTGCTGTGTTCAGTGTGTCCATGGCTGCCGCGGGCCGCGGCCGCCCGCCTAATAGTAAGTGTTATTACTTACACCCACCTGCCCTCCCTCCCGCGCCGCTACCTACACCCTTCCTCCCGCACCACTACCTACACCCACCCTCCCGCACCGCTACCTACCCCCTCCCTACCTCCCGCACCGCTACCTACACCCCCCTGTCTTCCCCCCTCTGTGGCTTTTACATGTGCAGGCCAACATCCACGTGTGCACAGTAGGACTCCCGGCTCATAAACATGGAAGTCCTCACTAAGCAAAGGAGAGCTCTTATTGGAAGAACTGTCCTGTGCATTTATATTCGCAATTATTTTTGCTAAGAATGTTAATAATTACTGTTTTTTTATGAGAAGTCTCATGATGTATCGCATGCAATATGCTGCATATGATATATCAGGCCTCACCCTCCCTCCCGCACCACTACCTACCCCCTCCCTTCCTCCCACACCGCTACCTACACCCTCCCTCCAGCGCTGCTCCCTACAACCTTCACTGGTCCCTACTGCAATCCCGGGATCCCGGGAATCCCGGGATTGACCGTTTTCAATCCCGAATCTTGGGATTGAAAAAACGGCCCGGGATTGGCCTCCCTATATAAACAGTAAAAATTGCTCATTTCTGTAATATGAATAAAAATATCAGTGATAGATACAAGTATCAGTATTAAAAGCAACAAAATATCTGATTTTATTTTCTACCTGCAGCGGTTTATGGATCACAGCTGTCAACTAACTCTGCCACACTAAATATTCATTTATTTACCAGTCTCCATCCAATCCCTTTTTTGGATTACAAATCTTTATGAGAGAAAGAGCTACATGTATCTACTCAGTAGAAAATAAAATCAGTTACTTTGCTGCTTTTAATACTGATACTTGTATCACTGATTTTTTTATTCATATTACAGAAATGAGCAATTTTTACTGTTTATACAGTGGGGCAAAAAAGTATTTGGACAGCCACCGTTTGTGCAAGTTAACCCACTTAAAAAGATGAGAGAGGTCTGTACTTTCCATCATAGGTACAGTTCAACTGTGAGAGACAGACTCTGAAAAAAAACCCCTAGGAAATCACATTGCATGATTTTTAAACAATGTATTTGTATATTCTTGCGGAAAATAAATATTTGGACAATCAAAAAGTTTAACTCAATACTTTGTAATATAACCTCGGTTGGCAATTACAGAGGTCAAACGTTTCCTGTATTTCTTGAACAGATTTGCACACACTGTAGCAGGTATTTTGGCCCACTCTTCCATGCAGATCTTCTCTAGATCTGTCATGTTTTGGGGCTGTCGCCGGGCAACATGGACTTTCAACTCCCTCCACAGAGTTTCTATTGGGTTGAGGTCTGGAGACTGGCTAGGCCACTCCAGGACATTGAAATGCTTCTTACGGAGCCACTCCTTAGTTGCCCAGGTGGTGTGTTTGGGGTCATTGTCATGCTGGAAGACCCAGCCACGTTCCATCTTCAATGCTCTTACTGAGAAAAGGAGGTTTTTGGCCAAAATCTCACAATACATGGCCCCATTCATCATCTCCTTAATACGGATCAGTCGTTTTGTCCCCTTTGCAGAAAAGCAGCCCCAAAGCATGATGTTTCCACCCCCATGCTTCACAGTGGGTATGGTGTTCTTGAGATGCCATTCATCATTCTTCTCCCTCCAAACACGGCGAGTGGAGTTTATACCAAAAAGTTCAATTTTGTTCTCATCTGACCATATTACATTCTTCCAGTCCTCCTCTGGATCATCCAGATGGTCACTGGCAAACTTTAGATGGGCCTGGACATGTGCTGGCTTATGCAGGGGACCTTTCAGGCGCTGCAGGATTTCAATCCATGACGACGTAGTGTGTTACTAATGGTAACCTTTGTGACTGTGGTCTCAGCTCTCTTGAGGTCATTGACCAGGTCCCCCCGTGTAGTTCTGGGCTGAATCCTCACCGTTCTCAAGATCATTGATACCCGAGGTGAGATCTTGCATGGAGCCCCAGGTCAAGGGAGATTGTCAGTGATCTTGTATTTCTTCCATTTTTTAATAATTGCACCAACAGTTGATCATTTCTCACCAAGCTGCTTGCCGATTTTTGAGTAGCTCATCCCAACCTTGTGCAGCTCTACAATTTTGTCCCTGGTGTCCTTAGACAGCTCTCTGGTCTTGGCTATGGTGGAGAGGTAGCAGTCTGACTATTTGAGGGTGTGGACAGGTGTCTTTTATACAGATAACCAGTTCAAACAGGTGCCACTAATACAGGTAATAAGTGGAGGATAGAAGAGCTTCTTAAAGAAGAAGTAACAGGTCTGTGAGAGCCAGAAATCTTGCTGCTTGGTATGTGTCCAAATATTTATTTTCAACAAAAATATACAAGTAACTTTTTTAAAAATCATACAATGTGATTTCCTGTTTTTTTTCCTCCAGATTCTGTCTCTCACAGTTGAAGTGTACCTATAATGGAAATTACAGACCTCTCTCATCTTTTTAAGTGGGTCAACTTGCACAATCGGTGGCTGTCCAAATACTTTTTTGCCCCACTGTATATGCAATAAATACAATTTAATTTTACCCACCGGCAATTTACATTATTATTATTTATTATTGACTCTCTAGCGCGGCCTTTCTTCCTTGGTCCAATGATTACTGACATGTCTACTGTCACTGCATATGATTCTATCACCATTGAAAGAATGGTGGAGGATTATATGAGTGACAGCATCCAAGTAGGCATGTCAGACAGTCCGTATGTATACTGGCAGGAAAAAGAGGCAATTTGGAGGCCCTTGCACAAACTGGCTTTATTTTACCTAAGTTGCCCCCCCTCCAGTGTGTACTCCGAAAGAGTGTTTAGTGCAGCCAGTATCCTTGTCAGTGATTGGCGTAGGAGGTTACTTCCACAAAATGTGGAGAAGATGTTGTTCATCAAATTGAATTATAAATTCCTCCTGGAAGACCTTTACCAGCAATTGCCTCCCGAAAGTACAGCGGGACCTGTGATGGTAGATTCCAGTGGGGATGAATTAATACTCTGTGAGGAGGAGGATGTACACAGTGAAAGGGGCGAGGAATCGGAGGATGAGGATGAGGTCGACATCTTGCCTCTGTAGAGCCAGTTCGTGCAAGGAGATATTGATTGTTTCTTTTTTTGGTGGGGGCCCAAACAAACCAGTAATTTCAGCCACATCATGTGGCAGACCCTGTCGTTGAAATGATTGGTTTGTTAAAGTGTGCATGTCCTGTTTATACAACATAAGGGTGGGTGGGAGGGCCCAAGGACAATTCCATCTTGCACCTTTTTTTCTTCTAATCATCATGTGCTGTTTGGGGACTATTTTTTTAAAGTGCCAACCTGTCTGACACTTCCGTATATGTCCAGTGGTACTGCTATTTAATTCCAGTGATTTGGACGTATAATTCCATTGATTTTGCCATTTAATTCCAGTGATTTGGACGTATAATTCCAGTGACTTGGACATATAATTCCAGTGATTTGGACGTATAATTCCAGTTGGAATTGTTTGTGTCGCTTGGCTTACTCTTACAGCTACCTCATTGCACCTCTTCGACATCTTTGCATGAGGTGCTGTTTGGGGCCTAGTTTTTGAAAAGTGCCATCCTATCTGACACTGCCGTATGAGTCCTGGGGTACTGCCGTATAAATCCACCAATTGCAGAATTTTAGAAAAATGACAGGGGCGTGATGGAGATGCTGTCAGTGGACCCAACAATTGCGGCCCACTCTCGACATTCAGCCACTGCGTGACACTACTAGATGGGCCCGGTGGTTGTGTCACTTAGCTTAGTCATACAGCAACCTTGGTGTACCTTTTTTTCTTCTTTACATCATGTGCTGTTTGGGGCCTTTTTTGGATATCTGCCGTCCTGTCTGCCACTGCAGTTCCACTCCTAGATTGGCCAATTGTTTGTGTCGCTTGGCTTAGTCATACAGCTACCTCATTGCACCTCTTCTACATCTTTGCATGAGGGGCTGTTTGGGGCCTTGTTTTTGAAAAGTGCCATCCTGTCTGACACTGCACTGCCACTCCTAGATGGGCCAGGTGTTTGTGTCGCACACTTGTGTCTTTTAGCTTGGCCATCCAACTACCTAATTGCACCTCTTTTTCTTCTTTGCATCATGTGCTGTTTGGGGACTAGTTTTTGAATAGTGTCATCTTGTCTGCAACTGCAGTGCCACTCCTAGATGGGCTAGGTTTTTGTGCTGCACACTTGTGTCGCTTAGCTTAGTCATACAGCCACCTCGGTGCAACTTTTAGGCCTAAAAATTATATTGTGAGGTGTGAGGTGTTAAGAATAGACTGGAAATGAGTGGAAATTACTGTTGTTGAGGTTAATAATACCGTAGGAGCAAAATTACACCCAAATTCTGTGATCTTAGCTGTTTTTATGTTTTTTTCAAAAATCATCCAGATCCAAAACCAAAACACGAAAGGGTGGTTTTGGCAAAACCAAGCCAAAACCAAAACACGAAAGTGGAATTACAACCAAAACCAAAACACAAAACACGAAAAAGTGCCAGCCGCACATCTCTAAAAGTGGAGGAAGGGTAGGTGGATGGGGTCTGCGGTTGCAGATAACTGGAATGGTAGCTGTGATGTGGAGAAGGATGGGTACTGGAGGAAGGGTAGGTGGGTGGTGAACTGAAGGTCAATGAGAGATGAGGAGCAGGTGCTTGAGGTTCTGGCCCATGAACGTTTCACTCTGGTGACAGTTGTCCTGAGAGTGTTTGGTACAAAACCTGTGACACCAGGCGCTGGCACTCTACTTGCTGCTGTGCAGAAACCTTACGCATAGTTTTGCTCACATATGATGCAAAGTCATCAAATTTATCCGGTTTCTGGAGCAGCTGTGAACGGGCCTCCAGTAGTAGCGGGTCTTCAACAAATGTGGTTTTCTGTGGCTTCCTCCTGGCAGCCTTTCGCTGTGGAGAGTTTGGTTCCTCTGGTGAGGTGTTGTTGAGGGCAGGGGTAAGGCTGAGGTCTTCTTCAGGTGTCTGTAGGTCTTGTGACTGTAGGGTAAAAAAAAAACATATTTAGTGAATATTCAAACTTTTTTTTTTTTACAGTTCCCTAAAAGCGTGGCAGAATGGCAGGCTATTGCAGAGGGCTTTGACAGGTGCTGGAATTACCCAAACTGTGGTGGTGCGATAGACAAGAAACATGTACGCATCACCAAACCCACCAACAACTAGTTGGACTACTTCAATTATAAAAGCTACTTTAGCATTGTTCTCATGGCGGTGGTCAATGCAAACTATGAATTTATTTTCCTGGATGTTGGGAAAAATGGTCATTGCTCAGATGGTGGATCATTGAAAAATACGCGCTTCTTTGATAGGCTCACCACCAACTCCATTCATCTGCCACCTGTGGAGCAAACAAAGAATGGCCTGGGATTTGTGTTCATGGCAGATGAGGCATTCGCACTGCACAAATACATAATGAAGCCCTACCCGCAAGGAGTCCTGAACCACAATAGGCCCATTTTTAACTACCGCCTTTCTAGGGCCCGTCGGGTTGTTGAGAATGCATTTGGCATTTTCGGCAACCGGTTCAGGATCTTCCACAAACCCATTAACATGAGGCTGGACAAAACTGACTGTGTAGTAACAGCATGCTGTATACTACACAACATGCTCCGTCGCAAGTCCATGAGGCAAATGCCTTTGCTCCCAGCAGGACAGGAAGATCCCAACCAGCCTGTGGTGACAGCGCCGATTTCCTCGTGGTACCACCTGCAGCAAGGGCAAAAGAGGTCCGGAAAAAATACAATGCCTTCTTCAATGGGGAAGGAGCTGTGGCATGGCAAAAGGAATGTATTAGGTAAAAACAATTTAAAAAGCAACTTACCCCTTCGGCCTCCTCCGCGTCCAGACTTCCCTCCTCGGACTCTGCCATCACCACTAGGGACTCCTTAGCTGACCGTTTCTCCAGGAGGAAGTGTAGATCTTTGTAGTACCACAGCTGCGGCACATGCAACTTGTCTGCACCGGCCCCTGACCTCTTGAACTCCTCCACCTTGCGGTTCTCTTTGACAAAGACTGTCCGTAGATTGGCAATTTTCTTCTGGACCCAGGCCACTGAGGCAGCAGAGTAGGTGGGCTTGGATACGGGTATACGGGTATAAGAAGCCTCCCTCTTCTGTTTGTTGCTGTAGTCTGGTGAGGACGTCAGCCACAGACACTCCTCCTCACGGTACAGGCTGATAAAGCCTGAAAGAAAATCGTTGCTCTCATAGGACATCTGCAGAATGCAAAAAAAGGAAAATTAATATACATGAAAAAAGTTCCATTATTTTGGTTAAATAAAGTTTGTTTTCTAGTTACTGGTGTGAGTTATCTGAAATATGTTTGTGAGAATACATTGGTGTGCAAGGTGCAGCAGCATAATGGTGGGCTGTGGCTTGCAATGGCGCAGTATAATGGCGTTTAGGGCGTGGCTGCCTGGGGCTTGCAGTGGTGCATTTTGGCCAGTGGGCCAGTATAATTCTGGGTACAGCAACATAATGGTGGGCAGTATTGGAAAAAAAGCATAATAGTCATTGGTGGCCAGTGGTGCAGTATAATGGCGTTTAGGGCGCGGCTGCCTGGGGCTTGCAGTGGCGCAGCATTTTGGCCAGTGAGCCAGTATATTTCTGGGTGCAGCAGCATAATGGTGGGCAGTGTTGGTAAAAAAGCATAACAGTCATTGGTGGCCAGTGGCACAGTATAATGGCGTTTAGGGCGTGGCTGCCTGGGGCTTGCAGTTGTGCAGCATTTTGGCCAGTGGACCAGTATAATTCTGGGTGCAGCAGCATAATAGTGGGCAGTGTTGGTGAAAAAGCATAATAGTCATTGGTGGACAGTGGTTTAGCCTGCCTACCTTGTGCGGTTTGTTTGGGAGCTCAGCAGCGTGCTTGCAGCCTCCTCTCCAGTCATGTGCATAGTGAGGGTAAGAGGAATGTCCAGGAAGTCGACTCCTGTCTTCACATATTGCACATCGCAGTGTGATAAATCGAAAGTGCTCAAAACAGCATGCGATCGTGCCGTGATTCAATAAATATTAAGTGCAGCACATACTATCTTGAGACGCAAGATTCGAGCGGCATGCCCGTGCATAGCATCGAAAGGTACCTAAAATGTGCATACAATCCTTCGATTCTTCTCACAGAGTCGGTCGAAATCGAAGGTTAGCACTGATTATCTCACAAGTGTATGGGCACCCACATGTTATATCTGCCACACCTACAGTGCACATGGGTGGTCATTCCGAGTTGTTCGCTCGTTGCCGTTTTTCTCAATGGAGCTTTTAGGTAGAAAATGCGCATGCGCATGGTACGCAGCACGCATGCGCTTAGTTATTTAACACAAAACTTAGATTTACACAAGCTCGAGCAGCGTTTTTTCAACGCTCGAGTGATCGTAGTGTGATTGACAGGAATTGGGTGTTTCTGGGTGGCAACATGGCGTTTTCAGGGAGTGTGTTAAAAAACGCAGGCGTGTCAGGGAAAAACGCAGGAGTGGCTGGAGAAACGGGGAAGTGCCTGGCCGAACGCAGGGCGTGATTGTGACGTCAAACCAGGAACTAAACGGACCGAGCTGATCGCAATCTAGGAGTAGGTCTGGAGCTACTCAGAAACTGCAAAGAATTATTTAGTAGCAATTCTGCTAAGCTAAGATACACTCCCAGAGGGCGGCGGCCTAGCGTTTGCAATGCTGCTAAAAGCAGCTAGCGAGCGAACAACTCGGAATGACCCCCATGGTTTTGCCCAACTGCTAACAAATTTGCTGCTGCAATCAACTTTGAATTACCCCCTTAGATCTTCCCTGTAAACATTACAAGATTCCCTAATGTGCAACTCTGAGGCACAACATATATTGTACTTGTATCCTTCTTCAATAACTTGAACTTCCATCTGAGGACCCCATAAATGATTAGAGGGGACGGATACAAAGTATGGCAGGTTGTGGGCAATGTCACATACTCAGGATATGAACGTTCTTTGCTGCTAGTGATTGATGAGGACTTACCAGAGACGTAGGGGTAAATGTAATTGCCTGTGGACTGTAGGCATCAGAGACTTTCTGGCAGGTCTGCCCAATGTTTTAAAGGGGGCAATCAGAGTCTATTGGATGTACGTTATTTACCTGAGATCTCCTCAATGGTATTAACATCTGAAGGTAATGGTATAAGCCAGATTCCAGGCTTTGTAGAGAGGGGGGGGGGGGGGGGGGGGAGGGCTTCAATGACATGATTCAGCACAATTGGCATCATCGCCTCGCGCACTGAATGGGTAAGCTGACGGCTGTGGCAGGGAGAGTGTTGCTGTGGACAGGCTAGTGGATGCCGGTTCCAGAAGACTTGCAGTCTTTCCCTGGAAGTCAGGAGTGCCATCTGATTTTCATGGGCCTCCCGGCCGTTCCAGGAGGTTAGGCAAGAATGGGGTATGGAGTGTTAGGGTTAGGCTGCGGGACAGGATGGTTAGGGTTTAGGCTGTGGGTGAGGAGGTTTAGGGAGAGGGTAAGGGGTAGGGTTAGATTACCTTTCAAATAGAGTGTCGGGCTCTAACTGTCAGGATGCTGCTGTCTGTATTCTGACTGCATCCTGACTGTCAGGATCCCGTTTCCAACCAGGTACAAGTACCAGTGAAAGCCAACAGCAGTGTTATATTCAGGGGTGGTCACATAGGGCAAAGCTATAAAAAGCTCTATAGCCTGTTTTTGCTGCCAGTAAGGATTTTTTTGCCATTTCAGAAATATCCCTTTAAGTAAAGTTTCTAGGCTGATGAGATTGAGAGAAGTGTTGTTTACGTAATGCAAGATATACTGTACTTATAGAAGCAAAGAACAGGAGTGGCTGTAGTTACTTTTTTGATCAGAGTTCAATGAGTTAATCTGCTCTTTCTGCAATGTTTTAATACGTTATGAATATGCAAATACGTTTTTACATGAAGGTAGCAAAGTACAGGGGAAGCTCTGGTAATGTTGGTATCAAAGTGCATTGTGATAAGGGGTTCCGGTATGAAAGATAGATAGTGTCTAGTTAGACAGTCAATAGATAGACACCATATGTTAGACAGACATTAGGTGGACAGGGTCAAAAGGTCGACAGGGTGAAAAGGTCGACATGAAAAAGGTCGACAGTGTCAAAAGGTCGACATGAAAATGGTCGACATGAAAAAGGTAGACACCATGTTTTTTGCATTTTTTTGTGGTTTGTGTGGATAGTTTTGTCATCTGGGACCCCCAATTGTAGAAAGGCATACCCTCGCGGGGCTCGCTGCTGTCAAAGTCAAAAATATTACATAGAGAGAACATACAAACTGCACACATTTAAGTCGCTATACTTGCAAATATGCGCAGCGAGCACAGCAATATATGGTAACACACGCATTTACACGGACATGGCACAGAGATGGATTTGACACTTATTTCATACAGTACATAATTATAATAATATCAAGCACCAGACATCATGGAGATTTGCAGATTGGTGTGTAGATTAATTTGATACTTGTTGTGAAGTTGTGGGACATTGCAGCGGATAGATATGATTATATGTATAAAAGCTAAAAATCACTTTGTTAGAACAATAAATGATACAATGAACAGAGAACTCAAGCCAACCCTTTTGGCAGTTTTCAGGGCTGAACCTGATCAGCATATGCATAAGAGAATAGTAACTGAATTGTGCAGGAGAGACCCCTCCCCCAGGAACTAGTCAAACAGGAAAGTAGTTCCTGGCTAGAGAAGAGGTCAGGGTTCAGTTGCTTGTGATCTCAGAGGACAGATGTACTGTAGCTACACTCAGAACTAAGCTAGCACCCAGCAGCATGGCTGGTTCATCCCCAGGACTGACCTCCAAGCGAAAGGCTAAGTATTGAATTCACATGGCTAGATAAGGAAATATAGACAGATGGCTTTAAGGTCAATGGTGCTGGTTTAACTAGGATATTGTAACTTGTTTGGGAATCTGTGATGGTAGCTGGGACATTAGACAACCTGTAGCATAGCATTTGTGGTATTTGTTTGCCTATGGTGATTTAAAATAGATTGTGCTGGTTTGTTATAATATACCTTGTCAATCATGAATACCGCCATGCAGTTACTTGTGAATATGGGTTTTGTAGCAATGGCATGCTGGGATGTGTGGTTACATTGTGATCTGGTCTTGTGATGATTCATATAGCATAGCCAGCATACCATATGCTCTGGTTATTGAGATACTGAGTTGTTTGGAATGTGAAATTGAATAAGATGGTTCTAGGAAGTTGGATTGGAATGTGGATTATAATTAGTTGGATTGGAATGTGGAATATAATTAGTTGGTTTGTAGAAGATGGCTGCTGCTGGGTGTTTTCCCCTTCCCCTTTGAACCGTATGTTGCAGTCTTTGGAATCATGGGAGTTTTCCCAAAATGGAGTCTAGCTTCTGTCCCATGCGGTACCATTGTGTTGTTGCTGGGTGTTGTGTATATAGGGACAGCCAGTATGGGTAAGCTCAAGTATTCTCTCCACAAAGATTCTCAGCATTGACTAACTGCGCAGCGATTGTTTCTCACATGTGTAGGTTTCTCTGCAACCATATTGTCTCTTATTTAATGTTATAAGCCATTCTCTCTCTCCTTCCCCTTAAAAGTACTTGTGCCTTTTATTGTATTTTATGTGTAGAAATTCGGTTAGGTATTCTATGTTATTTTGGTAGTGTATAACTTGTATTTGTTTATTCTTTTGCAATAGAACGTTCATTTAAGGTGTTAGATCCTAAGACCGGTATTTGATTGATTATTATATTGCACAAAGGTTCTCAGAGCGTCATAGTCGCTCATACAGCTTTTAAGCTAACAAGGTTACACTGCATTACATCTACACATTATCACTGCACAAATGTTTACAGTATAAGTACATTCCTTAAGGTATAGTTAAGGGCGTACCCTTGCGGTACCTTTTGCGCCAATTGCGTACTGTGTCTCTTAACCTTTTAAAGTGTTTTAAATAGGATAAATATATAGGCTTTGTCAATAGGGGGCTCTCACGGGATATCACGTTCTTAATGATGCACTGTACATTGCAAACGCGGCTGTAATTGACTGGCTAATGATGGACGCATCGCAAAATGCTGAAAAAAAAAAAAAAAAACATCCACGTTAATGTATTGTGGTATCAGTAAGACGCTGATAGGAAATTTTAAGGGACAAGGCGTTTCTCATAATATTTAAGATGCTAAAATGTATTTTTATTGTCGCAAAACAAGGTTCAAATGGATCATATCGTGTTTGATTAAGATTAGATTGTTTATCTGTTTAAGTAGGTTTAAAAGTACATTTAAAAGTTGCTGCATAGCCTTGTTATAGTGTTTTTTTTTTAACAAAGGCCTAAGTTACTTTGGGAGCTTGCATGGTGATTTTCTTTATGGCAGGAGAGGCCGCATGGTCTGTCCACCATTTTGTGTAAACCTCATGGGAGGTGAAAGGGGGAGGAGCGGCGGCCATTTTGGGAAGGTCAATTTTTTATTTTTTCCCCCTAAGCGGCTGATTTTCAGTTGACACAGGAAATAAATCAGCCATCCATTGTCAAAAAGAAATCATCATTTAATGAGTTTTTATTTATTTATGCATTTATTTAATCTATATCATAGTCAATCATAAGTAATAGTGATTGGTACTTATATGTAATATCTATATGCGTGTGCTTACATAAATGTATGTTATTAGATTAAATTTAGAATTGCATGTTCATTTGTGTAATTTTCACATCTCACCTTCCTGTTTGCCATTTGCATTGATAACGTGCTAAGAAAGATTTGTTGCTATTGGTAGTTAAAAAGATAAAAAGTAATATTTAAGGGTATAATTGTAAAAAAAGCACGCACACAGTCTCGCCTAAGAATATAAGGGAGATTTGGGTGGTGTATAGTGAATAATTACAGTTAAAGATCATTCACATTGATAAACGTGTAGTGTGTTACTGTGAACGTACTTGGTCTGTGTACACGTGTCCTTACAAGGACAGAGCGTACGCGACGCGAGGGCCGATGCAACGGAGCGTCTGGGTACGCCCACATAATACAAATCACACAATAGTATTATTTTAAATAGGTGAAAAGGAAGCAACGTGATAAATAGCGCAAGTCAATTTTAGTGTCCAAAATTTTAAGCTAATAGATCCTTCTCCAATTTGTGACTCATCTGGTCTAGACTATTACTGAATGAAAGGAATTTCTGCGCAGAAATAACAATTAAAGTGTACATGTGGTGAGTGAGTGTATATATATATAAGTTTCTACAATTTTTTTGAGGTTGAACCACAGGAAAGTCGAGTTCTCGTGAGGTACATACATGTAAGTGACGTGCATGGTGGCTTGGGAGGCATCCCTTGTTAAATATTGAAATAAGAGCATTAGAGTATAGCAGACCAGGAGGTCTATTGTAGCACAGACCAGGAGGTCCAGACAGACCAGGAGGTCCAGACAGACCAGGAGGTCTAGGTACAGCAGACGAGGAAGTCCGCTATAGAGAGAAGTAGCACAACACCAGGAAGGGTTGGTGCGGAACCCATATAGGCCATTGAAGCTCTGGCTGAAGGAATTCGCAGCCGCAATTTTCGATTCCACTGGTCGCTCCGCACATAAGATTAGTTGCTTATGTGCAGAACGATTGTACCGCACGTAATTGTGTGCATTAGTTAGTAACCTGACCCAGTACCATTTGCGTACGAAAGGGGTCATAAACGCTATTTGTACATTCTAACGTGATTTGTGTAATTTTTTTTATTTTAAGGGAGGTTCGCTGGTCACTCAGGAACTATCCAGCAACCAATAGTTACTGGAAAGGGTTAAGTGCTCTTCGGATCACACTCGCATGTTCCAGTAAATAGCGGTTCAGGTCGCAGGGGCCCTGGGTCGAGTACGCCAGCGCTAAGGCAGTGTGTGGGCGTATTGGTCGGCGTGGGCGAGTGAGTGGAGTACTCGGTAAACTGCCACCGTCGGCCTACACCGGACATCTTGGTTTTGTAAGGGTTCGCTGAAGACCCTGATTTGAAGGTCAGAGGTAGTGAAAGCAACACCTGCAGGTATGGGGGCCAGTTGTTCAGGTAGGGGACGATCAACCTCGGTTCGGGTTGATTCAGTAAACCGGCCAATCGGGTCGGCAAGGTATGTAATGTGTGAAAAATACGGTTCACACACAGAGGTTTTATGTGATGAATGGGAAAGAATGACTGTGCATGACGGAGAAAAGTTTCCCCGAGTAGGTAGTTTTAGCCCAGATGTGTTACAAAATCTAAGGAGAAGGATATGTCTCATTAAATCAGCAAAGAGACGGATCAAACATTATGACTATTTACAATTGTGGCAACAGAAAAGGTGAAATACAAATAAATTTAACTTACATATCAAACTCTCATCTTGGGAAGAGAGACATGGCAATAGAGAGGAGTATGGTTGCAGAGAATGGCGATGGTGTACGATAAAAATGCACTTAGTAACTGTATTAAGAATGAAAGTAACAAATGTAATAATGTTTATAAAAATGAAAGTGTAAAAATTACAAATGTTAACCTGTGCAAGTCGCACCCCATGTTAAACTCCCCTCAGGATTACCAGCGAGAAGGTGAAACCAACACGATGTCAACACTTTACCCAGCAGTCATCATACGAGACACCCAGAGGGACACGGCCAAGTTGGTAAAGGCAATAGCAGAACCCCCTAACGGAGGGTCAGGTGAGGTCGTGTCAACAGGTAAGTACGGTATTGTATGTTACTCACAGACAAATGCATCTTACACCAAAGAGTTAACACAAAATAGCATAATGGAACAAAATCCTGTCAGGGTGAACACAATATATTAAAACAAATGTACACTACAGGAAAGTAGCAGTTTAGGTGTTAATAAATGGTTTAAAGGAAGTATTAAGAACGAGTATACAAGCCTCTCTACCTAACTGGAGAAATAACCCAGTAACTGCATTAAGGAATTCCGCTGTTGGGCATGAGCAAAACATCATCAAGCACAGGGAAACAAAGAAGCCCCAGATCCCTGTGGGTAAGTCAAAGGTGAAAAGGTGTTATAATTGCCAGAAGGAAGGTCATTTTGCAAGAGATTGTAGATAAAGAAGTAGACCAAATTCATATAAACCCCCTAGACAAAGATATGAGCAAAGTTATGACACACCAAATTGTAATCAGAGATCACATAGGAAGGAGTTTGGGCCGCACCTGTAACATGCAATCAGGAAAGGTGATCATTAGGACTGATAGTAAGCCTGAGGTTACAGTTAATGAAATGGGAGGTCAGTTCCTTGCAGGCACAAGGACGGCCAGGTAGATGTTGTAATTTATCTGTAAATGTTCTTTTCCCCATCTCTGATGTTCATCGGCAGGACCCAAATATCACATAGCTATTTGGTCCTTGCAGAAGTCTACCAAACCCCAGTATGACCTACCAGCATCGATGTATCCTGGCCAGATACAGAGTGTAGGTATGGAAATACTGGCGGGAGAGACTATGCAAGGATACCATTGGACATGTAGATGTGACAGCCTAATGGTGAACGGAAGATCTGACAATGTTTTTTTTCTCTCCTGAAAAATGTTTGAAAAATGTTTTTTTATCTGTTGTTGTTTATTGTTGATTTATGTGATGCATATATATATGAACGGTTCTCTCTCTCTCGTTGTTTTTTTTTCCTCTCTCTTTTTTCTCATGATCTCATAACGTTACAGATGGTATGTCACACATTAGTTGGACAAATGGTAATGCAAGATTTATTCTCCTTACAGAAAGAGCGCTGAGCTAGAAGAAATATTGTATCACCAGAATGTTTAGAAGACTGAGAGACAGCACCTTTGAGATGACAGCAGAACAAGAAGAACAACAAGACTAGAGAACTAATTATCGTAACAAGTTTCTCTCCCCCTCAAACTGTTTTCCTGTACCCCCATTACAAATTTCTCCTTTTCTCCTCCTGTAAGATGGACTCGCCTCAAGAGACTGTGATCCGTGTTTTCATGTTGACCCTGATGTTGACCAGAGCAGTCTGTTTCGGTGAGAGTACCAGTGAGGTCGAGAAAGGATCCAGAATGGGTTTCTGATGACTGAGACGGAGGTGTAAATTTCCAATAGCAACACAATCACCAAGCAAAGGCGAGTACCGGAAACGATCTAGCAGCCATGTTATTTGTAAACATTGTGAAGGATTGTTAGCTGAAAAGAGAACTGTATCTGTAGACTCTGTGACAGTGTAGTAGAGGATGGGTGCATCAAGAAATGTCAGTCCAGTTTTAACATTAACATGGACCGGCACCCATTGAGTGACTATCACTCCTTAGTGGGTAAAGTGTTAAATCAGACAGATTGTTGGGTATGCTCTCAAGTACCTCAAGGCCATAGCAAATCAGGATTAGTACCATTCCCTTTAACGGTAGGGGAGGTACTTGAGCTAAGTGGTGGGAGGCCGGTGGACAGGAGGTTTAATATCTCCAGTCCTCCTAGTTTGAAGCTCCACCAATATCATGTGGATAGATCCCTAATATGTTTTAACATTTCCAATCCCCAAAAGCCGGGAAATTGGGAAGTGTCATGGAATAACAAAACCATGACCTTTTCATATAGAGCCGATAGAATGCCTACAGATACAGAGCTCATACGCCACATAGCCGGTAGTGGAAAATCTTTCCGATATAGGTATACCCTAGGAAGTAGGATCATGAGAGCTGGAGAAGTATCACCAGGATACTGGGCACAGATCGTACAAACTGATAGGTGTACTAAACAGATGGGAGAATTAGGGTTAGGAGAGTTCACATGGAAAATGTGTAACATGGTAATGACATATTCAGTCCCATATGTTCTCCCCGATGATGCATATTTCATATGCGGGAGAAAGGCGTATAAGTGGCTTGCCCCAAACTCAGAAGGATTGTGTTATATTGGAAAAGTACTGCCTGAGGTAATGACTGTATCACATACCAAAATGAAAGATATTCACCGTGGTGCCCAAGCTCCTTATACTCGCACTCATTACGAGCACGTAGTTAAAAGGCAACTGACAGTAAGGGCAGAGCATCCGGCCTCTGACCTGATCCATGAATCCACCGGGATTCAGGTTCTACTCGCGTTAGACATCACTCGCACCGCCAGAGGAGTGTTGAATTATAGATACATATCTGCGCTTGCAAATTTATTAGACAATATCACTGAAATGTATGACGACACTTTTAGATATACCGGAAGGGAGCTCCAAGCTTATAAAACAGAACTGGTTCAGCATAGGATGGTTCTTAATTATCTCACGGCAGTGACAGGCGGATATTGTGTCACACTGGCAACGCAGTACGGCGTAAAATGCTGCACTTATATTACGAATAGTACCGAGGACCCGGTCGAGGTCATAGACTAAGGGATGGACGATATTCTCCAATTAAAGTGGGAGTTCCGCAGGAGACACAATCTCACCCTTGCTGCTGTGGGTAATGAGCTGACCGGTTGGGTGTCATGGTTGAACCCGCGAAATTGGTTCTCTGGTTTAGGAGAATGGGCTCAAGGAGTTATAATGGATGTAGGGAAATTTCTTCTGTGTATCTTGGGTGTCGTCATATCGATTGGCTTGATATTTAGATGCGTTCAGGCTTTAACAAAGTGTAAACGAAGTACTAAGGTGATGAGTCTAAGGAGTGAGGACATTGTAATTCCAATGGATGTGATTTATGACCCGACGATAGAGACAATGCTGTGATGAAAATGTGATTCCACAGTCCGTTTCTTTCACCTGTCTCTCCTTTGTTTTTCTCCAAGGTAAAAAGACCCGCTTGAAAGAGGAATTTGACGACCTTGTATACAGACAACAGATGGACTAAAGAAGAAGTTTGACAACCTTGTACACAGACAACAGATGGACTATGCCATAGACCCCCCTTATCCCTAGTAACGTTAAAAATTACGCTAGCCCAACACTTTTTGTAAGTCTATGGACATTGACAAAGCTTTTGCTCGCACTTTTGACAAAAGCCCAAAGAAGACTGCAGTCAACATGTACATCAAGACAAGCCACCAGACAAGACTTCAATCAACAAATGTTCATTAACCTCACATAGAATACGACTGCATTTCCCATAATTGTTCTTTATCTTCATTTCTACAACCTTCAGGTAATACCACACATAGTCGATAGGGAATACAGGCACAGATATCAGCACTCACATATTCCCCCATTCATGTATCATCAACTAAAATGTGCTCCCCCATTTTGTTGCAACCAAAAGCCGAAAAGAGCTCGGTAAAGTTTGACAGCCCATCCACAGACCCTTGATACGGGATAAGAAGGAATTCAAATGTATACTTCGCAATACCTCGAAGCTTGATTTAAAACACGTACGGCACGATGATACATGACCCCCCAAACACGGATTCATACACACATGCTTCTGCTATTTCACTAGGTCATACCCTTTTCCCACCTTCTTCTCTCCTCCCTTACCCAATCATAGAAATGTATTTACATATGACATATATTTTTCTCTTTTTGAAATGTTTTAGGAAGTGGCAGTTATTGGTGACTGCCAAAGGGTGGACTGTCAAAGTCAAAAATATTACATAGAGAGAACATACAAACTGCACACATTTAAGTCGCTATACTTGCAAATATGCGCAGCGAGCACAGCAATATATGGTAACACACGCATTTACACGGACATGGCACAGAGATGGATTTGACACTTATTTCATACAGTACATAATTATAATAATATCAAGCACCAGACATCATGGAGATTTGCAGATTGGTGTGTAGATTAAATTGATACTTGTTGTGAAGTTGTGGGACATTGCAGCGGATAGATATGATTATATGTATAAAAGCTAAAAATCACTTTGTTAGAACAATAAATGATACAATGAACAGGGAACTCAAGCCAACCCTTTTGGCAGTTTTCAGGGCTGAACCTGATCAGCATATGCATAAGAGAATAGTAACTGAATTGTGCAGGAGAGACCCCTCCCCCAGGAACTAGTCAAACAGGAAAGTAGTTCCTGGCTAGAGAAGAGGTCAGGGTTCAGTTGCTTGTGATCTCAGAGGACAGATGTACTGTAGCTACACTCAGAACTAAGCTAGCACCCAGCAGCATGGCTGGTTCATCCCCAGGACTGACCTCCAAGCGAAAGGCTAAGTATTGAATTCACATGGCTAGATAAGGAAATATAGACAGATGGCTTTAAGGTCAATGGTGCTGGTTTAACTAGGATATTGTAACTTGTTTGGGAATCTGTGATGGTAGCTGGGACATTAGACAACCTGTAGCATAGCATTTGTGGTATTTGTTTGCCTATGGTGATTTAAAATAGATTGTGCTGGTTTGTTATAATATACCTTGTCAATCATGAATACCGCCATGCAGTTACTTGTGAATATGGGTTTTGTAGCAATGGCATGCTGGGATGTGTGGTTACATTGTGATCTGGTCTTGTGATGATTCATATAGCATAGCCAGCATACCATATGCTCTGGTTATTGAGATACTGAGTTGTTTGGAATGTGAAATTGAATAAGATGGTTCTAGGAAGTTGGATTGGAATGTGGATTATAATTAGTTGGATTGGAATGTGGAATATAATTAGTTGGTTTGTAGAAGATGGCTGCTGCTGGGTGTTTTCTCCTCCCCCTTTGAACCATGTGTTGCAGTCTTTGGAATCATGGGAGTTTTCCCAAAATGGAGTCTAGCTTCTGTCCCATGCGGTACCATTGTGTTGTTGCTGGGTGTTGTGTATATAGGGACAGCCAGTATGGGTAAGCTCAAGTATTCTCTCCACAAAGATTCTCAGCATTGACTAACTGCGCAGCGATTGTTTCTCACATGTGTAGGTTTCTCTGCAACCATATTGTCTCTTATTTAATGTTATAAGCCATTCTCTCTCTCCTTCCCCTTAAAAGTACTTGTGCCTTTTATTGTATTTTATGTGTAGAAATTCGGTTAGGTATTCTATGTTATTTTGGTAGTGTATAACTTGTATTTGTTTATTCTTTTGCAATAGAACGTTCATTTAAGGTGTTAGATCCTAAGACCGGTATTTGATTGATTATTATATTGCACAAAGGTTCTCAGAGCGTCATAGTCGCTCATACAGCTTTTAAGCTAACAAGGTTACACTGCATTACATCTACACATTATCACTGCACAAATGTTTACAGTATAAGTACATTCCTTAAGGTATAGTTAAGGGCGTACCCTTGCGGTACCTTTTGCGCCAATTGCGTACTGTGTCTCTTAACCTTTTAAAGTGTTTTAAATAGGATAAATATATAGGCTTTGTCACTGCGCTAGCCACGCTTCGGGCACGGTGGCTTGCTGCGCTCGCCACAAGGTTTATACCCAACTCTATGCCGACATGGATAGAGAAAGTATGAAATAGTCCAAAAACATGTTACATAAAAAACCCCATTTGTCTATCTTTTTATGTCGACCATTTTCATGTCGACCTTTTGACCATGTCGACCCTTTGACCCTGTCGACCTAATGTCTGTCTAACATCTGATGTCTATCTATTGACTGTCTAACTAGACACTGTCTATCTATCAAATGGATAAGGAGCTGTATCTGCAGTCCTTGATGAGGTTTTTCAGTAGGAACTGTAAAGGGGGATACACACGGAGAGATCTGTGCTTAAATTCTAAGCAATCTGATTAGATTGCTTAGAAATTAAGCACAGATCTCTCCGTATGTATTCCCCACAGCAATAGCGATGTGCGGCCCCGCGCGTCACTATTGCCGGTACTAGACTGGCACAATCTAGTGTCAATGCTCACTTCACCGCTGGGTGAAATGAGCGCCCCCCCATATCGCACTGTGTGCTGAGCAGGGGAGAGATGTGTGCTGAGCAGTCTGTGCTAGATCGCTCAGCACACACAGGTGGTCATTCCGAGTTGTTCGCTCGCTAGCTACTTTTAGCAGAAATGCCAGCACAAAGCCTCCGCCCTCTGGAAATGTATCTTAGCATAGCAGAATTGCTAACGAAAGATTAGCTATTAAGTATTTCCTTGCAATTTATGAGTAGCTCCAGACCTACTCCTAGATTGCGATCACCTCAGTCCATTTAGTTCCTGGTTTGACGTCACAAACATGCCCAGCGTCCGAAGAAGGATGTGACACTATGGTATGGTGCGCTAACAAGTACCACTATGCAGCCAAATATGTGAATACCAAATCAGGAGGATTCCTCCAACCTCCACCACAACATGCACAGAACAACAATAGGTATTACTTATCCGGCGCTGTGATTTGTAGATCCGCCAGGGAAATACTGGTCTGACTCACTTCCGGAGTAATGTTAGTTATATCCGGATAATATGTGGGTAAAAAAAAGGGTTTGTATGGTGAAGTACAGTAAAAACACCTTTTTAATTTACATATTATTACATAGAAAAAATCCTGCTCCACATAAAACAAATATACAGCGAATTCATCCAGCACAGATATAGTGAGCGCAATTACCAGAGTTTTAGTTCAAAACAGCATAATATAGGTGAGTCCCGGGCACCCTCGGTGTTAGGAAATGCTGCAACCAATCGTCCGGTATCACCGTCACACGTCCGTCCTGGGTGGCCTCTGCTGTCACCTCCGACGCATTTCCACCCCGATCTGGGGTCTTTTTCAAGGAGTGTATGAGTGGAGCTGTAAAACGTATGCATTTTAAACTTCCCTTACCCAATAGAGACCCTCCAAACACAGCTGATGGCCATTACGTTCATTTCCTGATGGTTCCCCGGTCAGCTGTGGATCGCGGTGCGTCTCCATAGCAACCCGACGTCACTTCCACTAGCGGGCTCAAAACTACTACAATTCCCAGAGTCCTAAGAGCTTTTACAGTCCGTTTCCATGGCGTCACTTCCGCCCCCGGGTTCTTTCCATAGAGTTATAATGTTCATTGTCCCGGAGACGGTGCCGCCCATTGTTGTCATGGTGACACAATCCTAAGTAATTCATAATGAAACAAGCTTTTACTATTCACTCTTTCCTATATACAATATCCTACTGTAGCAATTCCCAATACCGGATATTATAAAAAATAACAGTTAAAAAATCATGATAAACCATGAATGAGGTGCTTATAATAAAGTGACAGTGTCCACATGCAAAAAATTACCACTGCTGAGAAATCAGTATAAAAACGGGAAAGATATGTATATAACTAGGAATGAAGATTAAGTTAATAAAATACAGAGGTTTTAAGGGGAGATTGATAAAATTATGGGAAAACATGTAAAATGTCTATAAAAACCATTTAATTTCAAAATCCGAGTGAGGAAGAAGACACCCCCACAGATAGAGAGGATAGTCCCCCCAAGCTAGCAACTCCGCTACGATGGAGAAATAATAAAAAGGGTCATAAATCATCGGATTGGGAAAAGAAAAACCCTCCTAGAGACCATTATGGGAGGACAAACAATCCAGATAGAAGACAGAGATGGGAGGGGGAGATACGAGAAGAAAGGGTTACATACAACAATTACAATGACTGGAAACAACATCAATTTAGGGGGGATAGGAATGGAAAAGATGCCCAATATTTTACTAGGAACAACATTAATCGTTACAGAGACCATCAGACACAATTCCATAGAACCGGGAGTGGGACCCAGGTCCAAAGAAATAGAGAACTAGTAGGAAAAAAGAGAGATAAGAGTCCCATTATCTACAAGGGGAATAGATATCAATTATTATCAGATACACGAACAACACCTTCTTTTTTAGACAGAGGAAAAAACCACCAACGTATAAAGTGAAAACCAAAAGAGGCTGCAGAGGAGGGAAACCCGCTAAAAAAATGAAACAAAATAAAAAATACAAAGAAAATAGAAAACAAAAAGACAAATAACCCAAAGATGGTGAAAAACACACCTGATATTAATCAGGGAAAAACAAAGATTTTTAACCTGAGTAATCATTTACTAGCTAAAGAGGAAATCGGAGTTTTAGAAAAAGGCCTAAAATATGCGCCCTCCTTACCATTAAATAAATTTACCACCTTTGTGGACCTCAATAATTCATCAGAAAATTAAGCATCAAAAAGTTTTTTCTTAATAAAGAAATCAATGGTGAAATTCATGAAAATGAATCCCAAAATACGCACTTTAGACCAAAATCAGTTTTTAATCCCACTCATATGAGGGGAAATTTTTTAGAAACTTTTTTAAGTCTCTGCATTGATGAGATACAGGCCCTTGAGAAGGGGAACATTAAGTCTTATTTGTCCAGAAAGGAAATACTGGCCCTAAAAAACCTAAGTGAGAACTCGGAATTAGTAATCATGCCAGCAGATAAGGGATGAGGGATTGTAATCATGACGAAAACTTGGTACAATCAAGAGGTTCTAAAACAACTTAAGGATCGAGGCACATATCACAAACGGATGGGATAATTAAAAATCTGGAAAATTTATTAGAAAAATACAAGAGGATTCAAGTGTTAGGGGAGAAAGAATTTAGATTTTTGTTTCAAAATGAGCCCACAATACCGGTATTATACATTCTCCCAAAAATCCTCAAAAATACCACAAACCCCCCAGGGAGACCTATTGTTTCTGGTATCAATTCGGTGACTGCTAACTTATCGGAATTCATCGATTTTTATCTACAGCCTTTGGTTTTAGAAAATAAATCTCCTCTCAAAGACACTATGGAATTTTTAAATATTTTAGAAACGGTCACATGGGAAGAAGGTTTTAGAATGGTGACAGCAGATGTGCGTTCTTTGTATTCAATTATTGACCACGAAAAAGGAGAAAGAGCTGTCAAACACTTTTTGGAAAAAAGCCAAATAGAAATCAAACTCCAAGAATTCATTAGTGAAGGAATTCATTTTATCCTAACAAATAATTATTTTTTATATGATGATGATTTTTATCTACAAAAGGTGGGCACAGCCATGGGCACCAGGTTCGCTCCAAGTTACGCCAACATCTTCATGGGTCATTGGGAAAATGAAAAGATATAGAATAACAACCCATTTGGAGCGAACCTGGTGTCCTGGCTACGTTACATAGATGACATCTTTTTTATATGGAACGGCAGTAAAGAATTACTTGAGAAATTTTTCACATATCTTAACACCAATGATGTTAACATCGAATTCACATTCACAGATAGTGATAGCACAGTGAACTTTCTAGATATCACCTTATATGTGGAAGATTGCCATATACATACTAAATGTTTTACCAAACCTACAGACTCAGGCACATTTCTCCAAGCAAGGAGTTGCCATCATCCCAATTGGCTGAAATCAATTCCAGTAAGCCAATTGAGGAGACTAAAACGTTACTGTTCCAAAAATGAAAATTATCTTCAACAGGCAATAACGATGAAGGATAAATTCACTGCCTCAGGATACAAAGAGAACCACATTGAAGAAGCCACCAACCAAGTAGAAGGAATAGATAGAAGAGATCTATTAACTAAGAAACCCAAATCAAAAGACAGCTCAATGTTTAATTGGGCTTTTATAACCACTTACAACAGCCAATATAAACAGTTAGAAAGCATTATATCTAAACATTGGAAGATTTTAAAACGTGACCCTATTTTAGGAGAGCTGCTGCCGAATAGGCCAAAATGTATTTATAAAAAAGCGCCCACCATAGGATCTAAGGTGGTAAAAAGCTTGCTCCCCTCAGGGAAAATCAAACCAGGTATGATACACTCTAAAGGTTTTTATAGATGCGGGTCCTGCATCGGATGCAAAGAGGTTAGTGGGGACAATAAAAAATTAATGGAAGTTCACATTAATGGCAAAACAAAGAAAATAAAGGAGTTCATAACGTGCAATGTTAAGAACGTAATTTATGGGATTGAATGTACCCGTGGTCTATATTATATAGGCCGTACGTCGAGACCCCTCAAAATTAGACTAGGGGAACACGTACGCAACATAAAGAAGGGCCTACAAACCCATGCTTTATCTGAGCATTTCAGATCGAAACACAGCAGTAAGATATCTGAAATTAGGAGGTTCTTCGGCCTAAAACACATTCCAGGACATCGTAGATCTGGCTACCCAATTAGCAAAGGCAGAAATGCAACTGATCTTCGAGTTGGGGACATTAAAACCGGGGGGCCTCAACTCGGATTTTGAAATTAAATGGTTTTTATAGACATTTTACATGTTTTCCCGTAATTTTATCAATCTCCCCTTACAACCTCTGTATTTTATTAACTTAATCTTCATTCCTAGTTATATATATATATATATATATATATATATATCTTTCCCGTTTTTATACTGATTTCTCAGCAGTGGTAATTTTTTGCATGTGGGCACTGTCACTTTATTATAAGCACCTCATTCATGGTTTATCATGATTTTTTAACTGTTATTTTTTATAATATCCGGTATTGGGAATTGCTACAGTAGGATATTGCATATAGGAAAGAGTGAATAGTAAAAGCTTGTTTCATTATGAATTACTTAGGATCGCGTCACCATGACAACAATGGGCGGCACCGTCTCCGGGACAATGAACATTATAACTCTAAGGAAAGAACCCGGGGCGGAAGTGACGCAGTATGCCGCCATGGAAATGGACTGTAAAAGCTCTTAGGACTCTGGGAATTGTAGTCGTTTTGAGCCCGCTAGCGGAAGTGACGTCGGGTTGCTATGGAGACGCACCGCGATCCACAGCTGACCGGGGAACCATCAGGAAATGGACGTAATGGCCATCAGCTGTGTTTGGAGGGTCTCTATTGGGTAAGGGAAGTTTAAAATGCATACGTTTTACAGCTCCACTCATACACTCCTTGAAAAAGACCCCAGATAGGGGTGGAAACGCGTCGGAGGTGACAGCAGAGGCCACCCAGGACGGACGTGTGACGGGGATACCGGACGATTGGTTGCAGCATTTCCTAACACGAGGGTGCCCGGGACTCACCTATATTATGCTGTTTTGAACTAAAACTCTGGTAATTGCGCTCACTATATCTGTGCTGGATGAATTCGCTGTATATTTGTTTTATGTGGAGCAGGATTTTTTCTATGTAATAATATGTAAATTAAAAAGGTGTTTTTACTGTACTTCACTATACAAACCCTTTTTTTAACCCACATATTATCCCGATATAACTAACATTACTCCGGAAGTGAGTCAGACCAGTATTTCCCTGGCGGATCTACAAATCACATCGCCGGATAAGTGATACCTATTGTTGTTCTGTGCATGCCCAGCGTCCGGCCAGCCACTCCCCCGTTTCTCCAGCCACTCCTGCGTTTTCTGCTGGCACGCCTGCATTTTTTAGCACACTCCCAGAAAATGCTCAGTTACCACCCAGAAACACCCACTTCCTGTCAATCATTCTCCGTTCAACAGAGCGACTGAAAAGCTTAGTTCGCCCGTGAGTAAAATAGCATAGTTTTGTGTAAAATTGCTTAGCGCGTGCGCCTTGCAGTGCATACGCTTGCGCAGAACTGCTGGATTTTAGCCTATTAGCAATTCTGCTAAAAATAGCAGCGAGCCAACAACTCGGAATGACCACCACAGTGGGGAAATCTCCTTGTGTGTACTGGCCTTAAGTAATGATGAGCGGGTTCGGTTCCTCGGAATCCGAACCCCCCCGAACTTCAGCCTTTTTACACGGGTCCGAGGCAGACTCGGATCTTCCCGCCTTGCTCGGTTAACCCGAGCGCGCCCGAACGTCATCATCCCGCTGTCGGATTCTCGCGAGGCTCGGATTCTATCGCGAGACTCGGATTCTATATAAGGAGCCGCGCGTCGCCGCCATTTTCACACGTGCATTGAGATTGATAGGGAGAGGACGTGGCTGGCGTCCTCTCCGTTTAGAATAGAAATAGATAGAGAGTGAGAGTGAGACACTTGATTTACTGGAGCTTAGGAGTACTCAGAGAGTGCAGAGTTTACTAGTGACTGACCAGTGACCACCAGTGCAGTTTTATTATTATTTAATATAATCCATTCTCTGCCTGAAAAAAAATGATACACAGTGACACAGTATACCATATCTGTGCTCAGCCTCAGTGTGCTGCATCATCTATGTATATCTGACTGTGCTGAGTGCTCACTGCTCACACAGCTTAATTGTGGGGGAGACTGGGGAGCAGTTATAGCAGGAGTACATTAACAGTGCACACTTTTGCTGCCAGAGTGCCACTGCCAGTGTGACTGACCAGTGACCACTGACCACCAGTATATTGTGATTGTCTGCCTGAAAAAGTTAAACACTCGTCGTGTGGTGTTTTTATTCTATAAATGCATTCTGCTGACAGTGTCCAGCAGGTCCGTCATTATATAATATATACCTGTCCGGCTGCAGTAGTGATATATATATATTTTTTATATCATTATCATCCAGTCTATATTAGCAGCAGACGCAGTATGGTAGTCCACGGCTGTAGCTACCTCTGTGTCGGCAGTCGCTCGTCCATCCATAATTGTATACCACCTACCTGTGGTGTTTTTTTTTTCTATCTTCTTGATACTAGTAGCTTACTTTAGGAGTCTGCAGTGCTGACAGTGTCCAGCAGGTCCGTCATTATATAATATATACCTGTCCGGCTGCAGTAGTGATATATATGTTAGGTTCCTGGTGCTCAGAAGAAGGGAGATGTTCATGAAGTGAGTCCAGAGCACCAGGACGTAACGCTGGGAAAGGGGAATGGAAAGGGAATAGCCCCTGGCGCCCTAACTCTGTTGTCTCACCCGTGCTATCGGAAATCCCTTGCGAGACTATGGTTTCTTGAGCCCTTGGCAGCCACGTTTGAAGGGCGGATTATGTCTGCCCAACTCCGGTGCCCCCCGGTCTTAATGAGAGACAAAGGGAAATCCGAGGCAGAATGATAACAAGAGGACCTCTAACTAAGCAAACAGGCCAGGGGCTACAAGCTAACTAAAAACCTAAAGTATGTGCGGAGAAACCGCCAATGGAAAAGAACAACAAAGGAAATGCTGATCACACGCCGACACAATACCTTTGTGTACCGGCGGTGACAGCATAAGCAGAACCCTCTGCAAAACACCAGGGACAGAAACAATAATGGAATACAGCGGCCTAGGCCAACGGACGCGGGAGAGCCGCTACTCACGGAACCGGTACGAATACTGGCAAACGGACAGGAACTTCTAATGCTGCCGACACCGACTCTCAGAACTGGAGGACAGGCAGAATCCCAAACGACAGACCGGTGGACACCAGGAAGCCAGAAGACTTGACCAGGGACAGGCAAAGCCACTGGAACTCAGGGCAGGAACGCCTCACAGCAGGACACGGGATCATACACAGGAATCGACACAGGGACTGACACAGGAATCGACACAGGGACTGACACAGGAATCAACAGGGACTGACAGGAACCAGCTCAAACTTCAAGCAGACTGCAAACCAAGGAATATCACCAGCATCTGTGAATTGCAGTCAGCCAGCATATAACAGAGAGGCCTAATTAATAATCCCATGCAGCTGCCCTGTTGCATGATTCCAAACTGACAAGATGCAATTAGCAGCCAGGTGAGGCTGAACACATGGGAACAAGCTGCAATTACACAGACTCACCAGCGGCAGCAGACAAGAGTATTCTAAAACAGAGCAACAGGAAATCCTAGCATGCAAGACAACTTTATAAACATAAAATAGGAATGAACCACTACCTGTGGTTCATAACAGTATCCCCTCCTTAAGGGTGAGCTCCGAGCACCCCATGACACCCACGGGGAACATAAACAGAAGTATAACATGAAATACAGAACAAAACTGCAAAACAGGAATGAGCCACAGCCGTGGCTCATAACATTACCCCCCCCTTGAGGAGGGGTCAAAAGACCCCAAAATTCAGACTATCCAGAACAAGGGATACAAAAAAAAAAAAAAAAAAACCTGACACACTGGTCTAACAGACAAGAAAACAAAAAACAAGCTGTAGCAACAACTTGTAACAGTGCCCTCCCCTTGATGGTGGCCACTGGACACAAGACAAGGAAAAAAAAATCTCTCTTTTTTTTATCAAGGCAAGAGTCAAAAATTACTTCTTTTTCTTCTTCTTCTTTTTACAAAGCTCTTTAGGTCTGACCAAGGTAATTCCCCAAACATTGTCTGAACTGATGGTACCACCCAGCAAGGCTGCATTCAAATCAGAGACAGGTCTCTTACCCTTGGGAGCTGAATTTTCTGGTAAAGTACTATTATTAGAAGAAGAAGTCAAAAAAGCACATCCTGCAGTTAAAACAACGGGCTGGGACTCTTGTGCCGAGTTTACAGTATTTGGTGGACTCTCAGCAGACAAGACGGGTGACTTAGAGGAACCTGAACCAATTTCTTTGGAACCGTATCTTTTAACAATTGCATCACAGAATGCTTGGGGATCCTGAAGAATGGGATCTTCAGCTTTCATTAGGCTGGTCGCCCACTCAGAAGGCTCTCCTCTAAAAGAATAAATCAGATAGAGCCCAAGGTTTTCTGAAGTGATGCCCAGAAATGGTCTAGACAACATAATAGTGTAATAGTGTTTGAAAAGCGCCAGAAATTGGGCGAAGTCCCCATCAAAGGTTATGGATGTTGAGATATCAGAGTCAGGATGTTTCCTTCTCATCTGACTGACTGGAGTGCTTTGCTAGGACCTGGTCACTATTGACCTTACTCGAGGCTGAGACTCTCTGAACCCCACCCGGGGCTGAGACTTTCTGAACCCCACCCGGGGCAGTGACTTTCTGAACCCCACCCGGAGCAGTGACTTTCTGAACCCCACCCGGAGCAGTGACTTTCTGAACCCCACCCGGGGCAGTGACTTTCTGAACCCCACCCGGGGCAGTGACTTTCTGAACCCCACCCGGGGCAGTGACTTTCTGAACCCCACCCGGGGCAGTGACTTCCGGGAACCCCGCTGGGGCAGTGGCCTCCGGGAACCCCGCTGGGGCAGTGGCCTCCGGGAACCCCGCTGGGGCAGTGGCCTCTGAGAACCCCGCTGGGGCAGTGGCCTCCGAGAACCCCGCTGGGGCAGTGGCCTCCGGGAACCCCGCTGGGGCCAGCACCTCGGATTCTTTTACTGGGACCGGGCTGTTGGCCTCCCTGACTGGGATCGGGCCATCGGCCTCCCTCTCTGAGTCGATAATTATCGAAAGTTCTCCCGGGACTATGACTTCCGGGACTTTTGCTGAATCAATAACGTTCAGATCCTCCACTAATGCTATGCTTCTTAAGTTCTTTCCTGGGGAAGCGACTTCTAGACCCTTCTTTGGGGCTGCGTCTCTCGAGACCCCACTTGGGGATATTACTTCAAAGATCCCTTCTGGGGTTTTGCTTCTCGAGTTCCCCTCAAGAACTATGGTTTTAGAGACCCTTTCTAGGGTTGCGCTTTTCAAGTCCCTACCTGGGGTAACAGCTTCTGAGACCCCTTCCGGTATGGATACCTGAACTATAATATTTGATGTCCCTCTATAAGCTAGGGCATCGGGTACCGCTCCAGCACTCTGGGCATCGGGTACCGCTCCAGCACTCTGGGCATCGGGTACCGCTCCAGCACTCTGGGCATCGGGTACCGCTCCAGCACTCTGGGCATCGGGTACCGCTCCAGCACTCTGGGCATCGGGCACCGCTCCAGCACTCTGGGCATCGGGCACCGCTCCAGCACTCTGGGCATCGGGCACCGCTCCAGCACTCTGGGCATCGGGCACCGCTCCAGCACTCTGGGCATCGGGCACCGCTCCAGCACTCTGGGCATCGGGCACCGCTCCAGCACTCTGGGCATCGGGCACCGCTCCAGCACTCTGGGCATCGGGCACCGCTTCAGCACTCTGGGCATCGGGCACCGCTCCAGGACCCTGGGCATCGGGCACCGCTCCAGGACCCTGGGCATCGGGCACCGCTCCAGGACCCTGGGCTACGGGCACCGCTCCAGGACCCTGGGCTACGGGCACCACTCCAGGACCCTGGACTACGGGCACCACTCCAGGACCCTGGGCTACGGGCACCACTCCAGGGACTTGCAACTCCGCTTCCACAGGAACCTCAAGAGAGGAGAGAAACATTCTCTTTTGATTCCTGAATCTATAATGGGGCTCCCTTGCCCAAGGACCCCAATTATAGGACAGAGAGCCTTTTTGTGTGGGTTGTGTGACAAGTACCTCTGCCACAGTAGAGACAGGAGTAGGTCTTGTATCATGACTCAACTTGGCCAGAGGGCAAGACTCGTCACCACACTTTGGCTTGCGCAACTCACAGGTCGGCAGATAATGGCCTAAACCCCCACAATATAGGCATAAGTTTAAGTTTCTGCGACGCAGACGCTCCTCTTCTGAGAGCCTGGGCCGCAGAAAACTTTTAAACCTTTTCTCTTCAATTAAACCAGAGGATTCTCTTGTCACCATACTGTGAACAAGAGTCTCTTTAGAGATAGATGTACTCTCAACGACTTCTGGCAAAATGAGCAAGATTTTAGTCAGAAGGTTTTGCAGTTGCTTTAGGGACTGCTGCAAAACTTCTAGTCGCTCTGGTCTCAAAGCACTGAATACAGAGTTCAGGGCTGCGAGAGATGCCTGCAAGGCTTGCATAGTAGACATAGGAGGATTTAAAACTAGACAAGACAAGACAAGGCAAGACAAGGCAAGACTAAATTTTGCTAAACAAAACAAGACTTTTTTTTATTTATTTTTTTATTATTATTATTTTTTTTTTTAAACACCGGACTGGATTCTAAACACCGGACTGGATTCTAAACACCGGACTGGATTCTAAACACCGGACTGGATTCTAAACACCGGACTGGATTCTGCACACTGAATTCTAGACAGGACTGGATTCTAGACTAGACACTGGACTGGGCCAAAAAAGAAAAAAAAGTTTTATTTCTTTTTTGTGGTATGGCTGGTGATAATGTTAGGTTCCTGGTGCTCAGAACAAGGGAGATGTTCATGAAGTGAGTCCAGAGCACCAGGACGTAACGCTGGGAAAGGGGAATGGAAAGGGAATAGCCCCTGGCGCCCTAACTCTGTTGTCTCACCCGTGCTATCGGAAATCCCTTGCGAGACTATGGTTTCTTGAGCCCTTGGCAGCCACGTTTGAAGGGCGGATTATGTCTGCCCAACTCCGGTGCCCCCCGGTCTTAATGAGAGACAAAGGGAAATCCGAGGCAGAATGATAACAAGAGGACCTCTAACTAAGCAAACAGGCCAGGGGCTACAAGCTAACTAAAAACCTAAATTATGTGCGGAGAAACCGCCAAAGGAAAAGAACAACAAAGGAAATGCTGATCACACGCCGACACAATACCTTTGTGTACCGGCGGTGACAGCATAAGCAGAACCCTCTGCAAAACACCAGGGACAGAAACAATAATGGAATACAGCGGCCTAGGCCAACGGACGCGGGAGAGCCGCTACTCACGGAACCGGTACGAATACTGGCAAACGGACAGGAACTTCTAATGCTGCCGACACCGACTCTCAGAACTGGAGGACAGGCAGAATCCCAAACGACAGACCGGTGGACACCAGGAAGCCAGAAGACTTGACCAGGGACAGGCAAAGCCACTGGAACTCAGGGCAGGAACGCCTCACAGCAGGACACGGGATCAGACACAGGAATCGACACAGGGACTGACACAGGAATCGACACAGGGACTGACACAGGAATCAACACAGGGACTGACAGGAACCAGCTCAAACTTCAAGCAGACTGCAAACCAAGGAATATCACCAGCATCTGTGAATTGCAGTCAGCCAGCATATAACAGAGAGGCCTAATTAATAATCCCATGCAGCTGCCCTGTTGCATGATTCCAAACTGACAAGATGCAATTAGCAGCCAGGTGAGGCTGAACACATGGGAACAAGCTGCAATTACACAGACTCACCAGCGGCAGCAGACAAGAGTATTCTAAAACAGAGCAACAGGAAATCCTGGCATGCAAGACAACTTTATAAACATAAAATAGGAATGAACCACTACCTGTGGTTCATAACAGTATCCCCTCCTTAAGGGTGAGCTCCGAGCACCCCATGACACCCACGGGGAACATAAACAGAAGTATAACATTAAATACAGAACAAAACTGCAAAACAGGAATGAGTCACAGCCGTGGCTCATAACAATATATATATTTTTTATATCATTATCATCCAGTCTATATTAGCAGCAGACGCAGTACGGTAGTCCACGGCTGTAGCTACCTCTGTGTCGGCAGTCGCTCGTCCATCCATAATTGTGTACCACCTACCTGTTGTGTTTTTTTTTTTTTTCTATCTTCTTGATACTAGTAGCTTACTTTAGGAGTCTGCAGTGCTGACAGTGTCCAGCAGGTCCGTCATTATATAATATATACCTGTCCGGCTGCAGTAGTGATATATATATATTTTTTATATCATTATCATCCAGTCTATATTAGCAGCAGACGCAGTACGGTAGTCCACGGCTATAGCTACCTCTGTGTCGGCAGTCGCTCGTCCATCCATAATTGTATACCACCTACCTGTGGTGTTTTTTTTTTTTCTATCTTCTTGATACTAGTAGCTTACTTTAGGAGTCTGCAGTGCTGACAGTGTCCAGCAGGTCCGTCATTATATAATATATACCTGTCTGGCTGCAGTAGTGATATATATGTATTTTTTATATCATTATCATCCAGTCTATATTAGCAGCAGACGCAGTACGGTAGTCCACGGCTGTAGCTACCTCTGTGTCGGCAGTCGCTCGTCCATCCATAATTGTATACCACCTACCTGTTGTGGTTTTTTTTTCTATCTTCTTGATACTAGTAGCTTACTTTAGGAGTCTGCAGTGCTGACAGTGTCCAGCAGGTCCGTCATTATATAATATATACCTGTCCGGCTGCAGTAGTGATATATATATATTTTTTATATCATTATCATCCAGTCTATATTAGCAGCAGACGCAGTACGGTAGTCCACGGCTGTAGCTACCTCTGTGTCGGCAGTCGCTCGTCCATCCATAATTGTATACCACCTACCTGTTGTGTGTTTTTTTTTCTATCTTCTTGATACTAGTAGCTTACTTTAGGAGTCTGCAGTGCTGACAGTGTCCAGCAGGTCCGTCATTATATAATATATACCTGTCCGGCTGCAGTAGTGATATATATATATATTTTTTATATCATTATCATCCAGTCTATATTAGCAGCAGACGCAGTACGGTAGTCCACGGCTGTAGCTACCTCTGTGTCGGCAGTCGCTCGTCCATCCATAATTGTAAACCACCTACCTGTGGTGTTTTTTTTTCTATCTTCTTGATACTAGTAGCTTACTTTAGGAGTCTGCAGTGCTGACAGTGTCCAGCAGGTCCGTCATTATATAATATATACCTGTCCGGCTGCAGTAGTGATATATATATATTTTTTATATCATTATCATCCAGTCTATATTAGCAGCAGACGCAGTACGGTAGTCCACGGCTGTAGCTACCTCTGTGTCGGCAGTCGCTCGTCCATCCATAATTGTATACCACCTACCTGTTGTGTTTTTTTTTTTCTATCTTCTTGAAACTAGTAGCTTACTTTAGGAGTCTGCAGTGCTGACAGTGTCCAGCAGGTCCGTCATTATATAATCTATACCTGTCCGGCTGCAGTAGTGATATATATATATTTTTTATATCATTATCATCCAGTCTATATTAGCAGCAGACGCAGTACGGTAGTCCACGGCTGTAGCTACCTCTGTGTCGGCAGTCGCTCGTCCATCCATAATTGTATACCACCTACCTGTGGTGTTTTTTTTTCTTTCTATCTTCTTGATACTAGTAGCTTACTTTATGAGTCTGCAGTGCTGACAGTGTCCAGCAGGTCCGTCATTATATAATATATACCTGTCCGGCTGCAGTAGTGATATATATATATTTTTTATATCATTATCATCCAGTCTATATTAGCAGCAGACGCAGTACGGTAGTCCACGGCTGTAGCTACCTCTGTGTCGGCAGTCGCTCGTCCATCCATAATTGTATACCACCTACCTGTTGTGTTTTTTTTTTTTTCTATCTTCTTGATACTAGTAGCTTACTTTAGGAGTCTGCAGTGCTGACAGTGTCCAGCAGGTCCGTCATTATATAATATATACTTGTCCGGCTGCAGTAGTGATATATATATATTTTTTATATCATTATCATCCAGTCTATATTAGCAGCAGACGCAGTACGGTAGTCCACGGCTGTAGCTACATCTGTGTCGGCAGTCGCTCGTCCATCCATAATTGTATACCACCTACCTGTTGTGTTTTTTTTTTCTATCTTCTTGATACTAGTAGCTTACTTTAGGAGTCTGCAGTGCTGACAGTGTCCAGCAGGTCCGTCATTATATAATATATACCTGTCCGGCTGCAGTAGTGATATATATATATATATTTTTTATATCATTATCATCCAGTCTATATTAGCAGCAGACGCAGTACGGTAGTCCACGGCTGTAGCTACCTCTGTGTCGGCAGTCGCTCGTCCATCCATAATTGTATACCACCTACCTGTGGTGTTTTTTTTTCTTTCTATCTTCTTGATACTAGTAGCTTACTTTATGAGTCTGCAGTGCTGACAGTGTCCAGCAGGTCCGTCATTATATAATATATACCTGTCCGGCTGCAGTAGTGATATATATATATTTTTTATATCATTATCATCCAGTCTATATTAGCAGCAGACGCAGTACGGTAGTCCACGGCTGTAGCTACATCTGTGTCGGCAGTCGCTCGTCCATCCATAATTGTATACCACCTACCTGTTGTGTTTTTTTTTTCTATCTTCTTGATACTAGTAGCTTACTTTAGGAGTCTGCAGTGCTGACAGTGTCCAGCAGGTCCGTCATTATATAATATATACCTGTCCGGCTGCAGTAGTGATATATATATATATATTTTTTATATCATTATCATCCAGTCTATATTAGCAGCAGACGCAGTACGGTAGTCCACGGCTGTAGCTACCTCTGTGTCGGCAGTCGCTCGTCCATCCATAATTGTATACCACCTACCTGTTGTGTTTTTTTTTTCTATCTTCTTGACACTAGTAGCTTACTTTAGGAGTCTGCAGTGCTGACAGTGTCCAGCAGGTCCGTCATTATATAATCTATACCTGTCCGGCTGCAGTAGTGATATATATATATTTTTTATATCATTATCATCCAGTCTATATTAGCAGCAGACGCAGTACGGTAGTCCACGGCTGTAGCTACCTCTGTGTCGGCAGTCGCTCGTCCATCCATAATTGTATACCACCTACCTGTTGTGTTTTTTTTTTTCTATCTTCTTGACACTAGTAGCTTACTTTAGGAGTCTGCAGTGCTGACAGTGTCCAGCAGGTCCGTCATTATATAATCTATACCTGTCCGGCTGCAGTAGTGATATATATATATTTTTTATATCATTATCATCCAGTCTATATTAGCAGCAGACGCAGTACGGTAGTCCACGGCTGTAGCTACCTCTGTGTCGGCAGTCGCTCGTCCATCCATAATTGTATACCACCTACCTGTGGTGTTTTTTTTTCTTTCTATCTTCTTGATACTAGTAGCTTACTTTAGGAGTCTGCAGTGCTGACAGTGTCCAGCAGGTCCGTCATTATATAATATATACCTGTCCGGCTGCAGTAGTGATATATATATATATTTTTATATCATTATCATCCAGTCTATATTAGCAGCAGACGCAGTACGGTAGTCCACGGCTGCAGCTACCTCTGTGTCGGCAGTCGCTCGTCCATCCATAATTGTATACCACCTACCTGTTGTGTTTTTTTTTTTTTTCTATCTTCTTGATACTAGTAGCTTACTTTAGGAGTCTGCAGTGCTGACAGTGTCCAGCAGGTCCGTCATTATATAATATATACCTGTCCGGCTGCAGTAGTGATATATATATATTTTTTATATCATTATCATCCAGTCTATATTAGCAGCAGACGCAGTACGGTAGTCCACGGCTGTAGCTACCTCTGTGTCGGCAGTCGCTCGTCCATCCATAAGTATACTAGTATCCATCCATCTCCATTGTTTACCTGAGGTGCCTTTTATTTGTGCCTATTAAAATATGGAGAACACAAATGTTGAGGTTCCAAAAATAGGGAAAGATCAAGATCGACTTCCACCTCGTGCTGAAGCTGCTGCCACTAGTCATGGCCGAGACGATGAAATGCCATCAACTTCGTCTGCCAAGGCCGATGCCCAATGTCATAGTACAGAGCATGTAAAATCCAAAACACCAAATATCAGTAAAAAAAGGACTCAAAATTCTAAAATAAAATTGTCGGAGGAGAAGCGTAAACTTGCCAATATGCCATTTACCACATGGAGTGGCAAGGAACGGCTGAGGCCCTGGCCTATGTTCATGGCTAGTGGTTCAGCTTCACATGAGGATGGAAGAACTCAGCCTCTCGCTAGAAAAATGAAAAGACTCAAGCTGGCAAAAGCACAGCAAAGAACTGTGCGTTCTTCGAAATCACAAATCCACAAGGAGAGTCCAATTGTGTCGTTTGCGATGCCTGACCTTCCCAACACTGGACGTGAAGAGCATGCGCCTTCCACCATTTGCACGCCCCCTGCAAGTGCTGGAAGGAGCACCCGCAGTCCAGTTCCTGATAGTCAGATTGAAGATGTCAGTGTTGAAGTACACCAGGATGAGGAGGATATGGGTGTTGCTGGCGCTGGGGAGGAAATTGACCAGGAGGATTCTGATGGTGAGGTGGTTTGTTTAAGTCAGGCACCCGGGGAGACACCTGTTGTCCGTGGGAGGAATATGGCCATTGACATGCCTGGTGAAAATACCAAAAAAATCAGCTCTTCGGTGTGGAAGTATTTCAACAGAAATGCGGACAACATTTGTCAAGCCGTGTGTTGCCTTTGTCAAGCTGTAATAAGTAGGGGTAAGGACGTTAACCACCTCGGAACATCCTCCCTTATACGTCACCTGCAGCGCATTCATCATAAGTCAGTGACAAGTTCAAAAACTTTGGGCGACAGCGGAAGCAGTCCACTGACCAGTAAATCCCTTCCTCTTGTAACCAAGCTCACGCAAACCACCCCACCAACTCCCTCAGTGTCAATTTCCTCCTTCCCCAGGAATGCCAATAGTCCTGCAGGCCATGTCACTGGCAATTCTGACGAGTCCTCTCCTGCCTGGGATTCCTCCGATGCATCCTTGCGTGTAACGCCTACTGCTGCTGGCGCTGCTGTTGTTGCTGCTGGGAGTCGATGGTCATCCCAGAGGGGAAGTCGTAAGACCACTTTTACTACTTCCACCAAGCAATTGACTGTCCAACAGTCCTTTGCGAGGAAGATGAAATATCACAGCAGTCATCCTGCTGCAAAGCGGATAACTGAGGCCTTGGCATCCTGGGCGGTGAGAAACGTGGTTCCGGTATCCATCATTACTGCAGAGCCAACTAGAGACTTGTTGGAGGTACTGTGTCCCCGGTACCAAATACCATCTAGGTTCCATTTCTCTAGGCAGGCGATACCGAAAATGTACACAGACCTCAGAAAAAGACTCACCAGTGTCCTAAAAAATGCAGTTGTACCCAATGTCCACTTAACCACGGACATGTGGACAAGTGGAGCAGGGCAGGCTCAGGACTATATGACTGTGACAGCCCACTGGGTAGATGTATGGACTCCCGCCGCAAGAACAGCAGCGGCGGCACCAGTAGCAGCATCTCGCAAACGCCAACTCTTTCCTAGGCAGGCTACGCTTTGTATCACCGCTTTCCAGAATACGCACACAGCTGAAAACCTCTTACGGCAACTGAGGAAGATCATCGCGGAATGGCTTACCCCAATTGGACTCTCCTGTGGATTTGTGGCATCGGACAACGCCAGCAATATTGTGTGTGCATTAAATCTGGGCAAATTCCAGCACGTCCCATGTTTTGCACATACCTTGAATTTGGTGGTGCAGAATTATTTAAAAAACGAGAGGGGCGTGCAAGAGATGCTGTCGGTGGCCAGAAGAATTGCGGGACACTTTCGGCGTACAGGCACCACGTACAGAAGACTGGAGCACCACCAAAAACGCCTGAACCTGCCCTGCCATCATCTGAAGCAAGAAGTGGTAACGAGGTGGAATTCAACCCTCTATATGCTTCAGAGGTTGGAGGAGCAGCAAAAGGCCATTCAAGCCTATACAACTGACCACGATATAGGAGGTGGAATGCACCTGTCTCAAGCGCAGTGGAGAATGATTTCCACGTTGTGCAAGGTTCTGCAACCTTTTGAACTTGCCACACGTGAAGTCAGTTCAGACACTGCCAGCCTGAGTCAGGTCATTCCCCTCATCAGGCTTTTGCAGAAGAAGCTGGAGACATTGAAGGAGGAGCTAACACAGAGCGATTCCGCTAGGCATGTGGGACTTGTGGATGGAGCCCTTAATTCGCTTAACAAGGATTCACGGGTGGTCAATCTGTTGAAATCAGAGCACTACATTTTGGCCACCGTGCTCGATCCTAGATTTAAAACCTACCTTGGATCTCTCTTTCCGGCATACACAAGTCTGCTGGGGTTCAAAGAACTGCTGGTGACAAAATTGTCAAGTCAAGCGGAACGCGACCTGTCAACATCTCCTCCTTCACATTCTCCCGCAACTGGGGGTGCGAGAAAAAGGCTCAGAATTCCGAGCCCACCCGCTGGCGGTGATGCAGGGCAGTCTGGAGCGACTGCTGATGCTGACATCTGGTCCGGACTGAAGGACCTGACAACGATTACGGACATGTCGTCTACTGTCACTGCATATGATTCTCTCCCCATTGAAAGAATGGTGGAGGATTATATGAGTGACCGCATCCAAGTAGGCACGTCAGACAGTCCGTACTTATACTGGCAGGAAAAAGAGGCAATTTGGAGGCCCTTGCACAAACTGGCTTTATTCTACCTAAGTTGCCCTCCCACAAGTGTGTACTCCGAAAGAGTGTTTAGTGCCGCCGCTCACCTTGTCAGCAATCGGCGTACGAGGTTACATCCAGAAAATGTGGAGAAGATGATGTTCATTAAAATGAATTATAATCAATTCCTCCGTGGAGACATTCACCAGCAGCAATTGCCTCCACAAAGTACACAGGGAGCTGAGATGGTGGATTCCAGTGGGGACGAATTGATAATCTGTGAGGAGGGGGATGTACACGGTGATATATCGGAGGATGATGATGAGGTGGACATCTTGCCTCTGTAGAGCCAGTTTGTGCAAGGAGAGATTAATTGCTTCTTTTTTGGTGGGGGTCCAAACCAACCCGTCATTTCAGTCACAGTCGTGTGGCAGACCCTGTCACTGAAATGATGGGTTGGTTAAAGTGTGCATGTCCTGTTTATACAACATAAGGGTGGGTGGGAGGGCCCAAGGACAATTCCATCTTGCACCTCTTTTTTCTTTCATTTTTCTTTGCGTCATGTGCTGTTTGGGGAGTAGTTTTTGGAAGGGCCATCCTGCGTGACACTGCAGTGCCACTCCTAGATGGGCCAGGTGTTTGTGTCGGCCACTTGGTCGCTTATCTTAGTCACACAGCTACCTCATTGCGCATCTTTTTTTTCTTCTTTGCGTCATGTGCTGTTTGGGGAGTAGTTTTTTGAAGGGCCATCCTGCGTGACACTGCAGTGCCACTCCTAGATGGGCCAGGTGTTTGTGTTGGCCACTAGGGTCGCTTAGCTTAGTCACACAGCTACCTCATTGCGCCTCTTTATTTCTTTGCATCATGTGCTGTTTGGGGGTTTTTTTTTGGAAGGGCCATCCTGCGTGACACTGCAGTGCCACTCCTAGATGGGCCAGGTGTTTGTGTCGGCCACTAGGGTCGCTTAGCTTACTCACACAGCTACCTCATTGCGCCTCTTTTTTTTCTTCTTTGCGTCATGTGCTGTTTGGGGAGTAGTTTTTGGAAGGGCCATCCTGCGTGACACTGCAGTGCCACTCCTAGATGGGCCAGGTGTTTGTGTCGGCCACTTGGGTCGCTTATCTTAGTCACACAGCTACCTCATTGCGCATCTTTTTTTTCTTCTTTGCGTCATGTGCTGTTTGGGGAGTAGTTTTTTGAAGGGCCATCCTGCGTGACACTGCAGTGCCACTCCTAGATGGGCCAGGTGTTTGTGTCGGCCACTAGGGTCGCTTAGCTTAGTCACACAGCTACCTCATTGCGCCTCTTTTTTTCTTTGCGTCATGTGCTGTTTGGGGGGTGTTTTTTGGAAGGGCCATCCTGCGTGACACTGCAGTGCCATTCCTGGATGGGCCAGGTGTTTGTGTTGGCCACTTGGGTTGCTTAGCTTAGCCACACAGCTACCTCATTGCACCTCTTTTTTTCTTTGCATCATGTGCTGTTTGGGGAGTAGTTTTTTGAAGGGCCATCCTGCGTGACACTGCAGTGCCACTCCTAGATGGGCCAGGTGTTTGTGTCGGCCACTTGGGTCGCTGAGCTTAGTCATCCAGCGACCTCGGTGCAAATTTTAGGACTAAAAATAATATTGTGAGGTGTGAGGTGTTCAGAATAGACTGAAAATGAGTGGAAATTATGGTTATTGAGGTTAATAATACTTTGGGATCAAAATGACCCCCAAATTCTATGATTTAAGCTGTTTTTTAGGGTTTTTTGAAAAAAACACAAGTGTGTACTCCGAAAGAGTGTTTAGTGCCGCCGCTCACCTTGTCCGCAATCGGCGTACGAGGTTACATCCAGAAAATGTGGAGAAGATGATGTTCATTAAAATGAATTATAATCAATTCCTCCGTGGAGACATTCACCAGCAGCAATTGCCTCCACAAAGTACACAGGGAGCTGAGATGGTGGATTCCAGTGGGGACGAATTGATAATCTGTGAGGAGGGGGATGTACACGGTGATATATCGGAGGATGATGATGAGGTGGACATCTTGCCTCTGTAGAGCCAGTTTGTGCAAGGAGAGATTAATTGCTTCTTTTTTGGTGGGGGTCCAAACCAACCCGTCATTTCAGTCACAGTCGTGTGGCAGACCCTGTCACTGAAATGATGGGTTGGTTAAAGTGTGCATGTCCTGTTTATACAACATAAGGGTGGGTGGGAGGGCCCAAGGACAATTCCATCTTGCACCTCTTTTTTCTTTCATTTTTCTTTGCGTCATGTGCTGTTTGGGGAGTAGTTTTTGGAAGGGCCATCCTGCGTGACACTGCAGTGCCACTCCTAGATGGGCCAGGTGTTTGTGTCGGCCACTTGGGTCGCTTATCTTAGTCACACAGCTACCTCATTGCGCATCTTTTTTTTCTTCTTTGCGTCATGTGCTGTTTGGGGAGTAGTTTTTTGAAGGGCCATCCTGCGTGACACTGCAGTGCCACTCCTAGATGGGCCAGGTGTTTGTGTCGGCCACTAGGGTCGCTTAGCTTAGTCACACAGCTACCTCATTGCGCCTCTTTATTTCTTTGCATCATGTGCTGTTTGGGGTTTTTTTTTTGGAAGGGCCATCCTGCGTGACACTGCAGTGCCACTCCTAGATGGGCCAGGTGTTTGTGTCGGCCACTAGGGTCGCTTAGCTTACTCACACAGCTACCTCATTGCGCCTCTTTTTTTTCTTCTTTGCGTCATGTGCTGTTTGGGGAGTAGTTTTTGGAAGGGCCATCCTGCGTGACACTGCAGTGCCACTCCTAGATGGGCCAGGTGTTTGTGTCGGCCACTTGGGTCGCTTATCTTAGTCACGCAGCTACCTCATTGCGCCTCTTTTTTTCTTTGCGTCATGTGCTGTTTGGGGGGTGTTTTTTGGAAGGGCCATCCTGTGTGACACTGCAGTGCCACTCCTAGATGGGCCAGGTGTTTGTGTCGGCCACTTGGGTCGCTTATCTTAGTCACACAGCTACCTCATTGCGCCTCTTTTTTTTTTTGCGTCATGTGCTGTTTGGGGGGTGTTTTTTGGAAGGGCCATCCTGCGTGACACTGCAGTGCCACTCCTAGATGGGCCAGGTGTTTGTGTCAGCCACTAGGGTCGCTTATCTTAGTCACACAGCTACCTCATTGCGCATCTTTTTTTTCTTCTTTGCGTCATGTGCTGTTTGGGGAGTAGTTTTTTGAAGGGCCATCCTGCGTGACACTGCAGTGCCACTCCTAGATGGGCCAGGTGTTTGTGTCGGCCACTAGGGTCGCTTAGCTTAGTCACACAGCTACCTCATTGCGCCTCTTTTTTTCGTTGCGTCATGTGCTTTCTGCTCAGCGGTGAGGTCACTTTCGGTCAACCGCTGACCTGAAAGTTCCCACCATTGGTTACAATGGAGCGCATAGGCGCTACATTGTAACACTGCCGTGTGCCGCCTGTCAGACAGTACAGGAGCACACAGCCGATCAGGAGGGTGCTACAACGTGGCGCTCCCTGATTGGCTGAAGAAACCCACTTAGACATCAGTCAGAGTGGGTTTCTGGCATTCGGGGAAAGGGGGCCCATGTGCAAACATGGGTCCCCTTTCAGTGCGTGGCTCGGCTCTCCGTGTTTTTATTTTATTCAAGTACGTGGATTACAAATGGATGCTACGAGGAGCCTGGGACCCTGGATCTGGTGAGTAGAATTTATTCAACAGGTACCCCTTGGATTCTACTGGAGAAGAGGACCGACCCTCGTGTGAACATAAGGTAAGTATGTATGTATGTTTGTGTGGATGCATGTAATAAAACTTTACTTTCAAGGTGTGTGTGTATTGTCTTTTTTTGGGTATTTTTTTAGTAGTAGTACTACAGGTACCAGCGGGCCCGTTTTTCCGTCGCATGCTGGTACTTGTGGTTCTCCAAGTACCAGCATGCGGGGGAGGCTTGCTGGGCCTTGTAGTACTGCTACTAAAAACAATATCTTTTCATTTTCACAAAAGGCTATCAGCCCCCCATCCGCAGCCAATTGGAAGGGGGGGACAGCCTCGGGCTTCACCCCTGGCCCTTGGGTTGCTGGGGGGGGGACCCCTTGATTGAAGGGGTCCCCACTCCCCCAGGGTACCCCGGCCAGGGGTGCCTAGTTGGATTTTTGATGCCACGGCCGCAGGGCACTATATAAAAGTGACCCCCGGCTGTGGCATTATCTGTCCAGCTAGTGGAGCCCGGTGCTGTTTTTAAAAATACGGGGGACCCCTACTCTTTTTGTCCCCCGTATTTTTGGAACCAGGACCAGGCGCAGAGCCCGATGCTGGTTGCTTAAATATGGGGGAACCCCTGTCAATTTTTTCCCCATATTTCTGCAACCAGGATCGGCTCAAAGAGCCCGAGGCTGGTTATGCTTAGGAGGGGGGACCCCACACAATTTTTTTAAAGAAAATAACCACTTTCCCACCCCTTCCCACTGATATACATGCACGGATCTCATGGATCCTTGCATGCCTATACAATCACGGATTAAAAAAGCAGGTCTGTTTTTTTTTTTAGCACTTTTTTACGAGTTGTAATTTTTCACGGCAGTGTTTTTTTTTTTTTTTGCTTTGCACTTCTTAGTAAATTACCGAGATTCATACTTAAACAGCCGCGTTTTGACCGATGGTGTATTCATTCGTATTTTTTTTGTTGGACTTCCAAAAAATTACGAATGCCCTCATCACTGCCGTGATTATTGCTTAGTAAATTACAGAGATGACACTTTGATGAAAAAACGGCATCTCGCTCAAAATCGGGACCTTAGTAAATTTACCCCATAGAGTGGGAACATAACCTGTGGCAAGCGTTGTGTGCCTAGTGCAGCGAGCCCGCAAGGGGCTTCGTTGCGCTCGCTCCCCGGCAATCTAAAGATCGGGATCCTGGCATCGGTATGGTGACCAGCGGGATACCAAATGCCAGTCACCCAAACCCAACCCCTTAGAAGTGGTGTGTAGATGCAGTAGTGAATGCAAATTGCTTCCAAGATGAAAGATGACCACCAGGGCCGGTGCTAGGGTGTTCATCTATACAACTATACATTTTGTGCCCCCCTACAAATACAGATGTGTCCATTCTCATTCTACCTGCAAGCAGACGCATCTCTCGCTTGTGACTTGCCACAGCAAGCTGTGTCCTGTTCGCGGGAGAGTACACACCATGCAATCCTATGGATCGCGGGTTCATGCACACCCACGGGCACGCTTATTGCGAAAACGAGTTGCATTTCTCACAATTAGCCTTTAAGCTGAGATGGGACACATCTGTATATTTTCTTGACATGTCTCTTTACAATGTTTCATAGAAATGTGAAAAGAGAGAGAGAGGGTGGCAGGGAGGGGAAGAGAGTCAGATGATAACAGGAGAAAAAGGGTTAGAGTCGGTGGGTGACAGAAAAGTCAGTGGGTGACAAGGAGAGGGTGACAAGATAGAGAGAGAGAGAGAGAGAGAGAGATAGAGAGCACATGGGGAAAGAGTAAAGGCAGGGAGAGGCAGTGGGAGAAGGGCAGATAGTGATGCTAGGGAGGGGCAGTGGCCAGTGGGTGACAGTAAGAGGAGGGAAGTGACAATGACGGTGAAAAGCAAAGGTTGAAAACAGAGGGTGACGCAGAGTGGGTGGGAGTCACTGGGTGACAGGAGAGAGAGGTGATGGGGAAAGGGTGAGAACCATTTGGTGACAGGGAGAGTGTAACAGGAGAGAGAGATGCGAGTTAGTGGGTGACAGGAGAGAGGTGACGGCCGGAGAGAGGCACTGGGTGACAGGCAGTGGGAAAATGCATTAATTAAAAAAAGAAACACATTAATATGACACTTCCCCACACACACACACACACACACACACACACACACACACACACACACACACACACACACACACACTGTTAATATACTACTCCCCCCTCCCCAGCACACATTAATATGCCACTTCCCCCCCAGCATACATGATTATGCCACTCCCCAGCACACATTAATATACCACACTCCTCAGCACACATAAATATACCATTCCCCCCTCTCCATCACACATTAATATACCGTTCCCCCCCGGCCCTAGCACACATTAATATACTGTCCCCCCCCCCTCCCCAGCACACAATATACCGTTCCCCCCCTCCCCAGCACACATTAATATACTGTCCCCTCCCCCTCCCCAGCACACAATATACCATTCCCCCCCCCTTCCCCAGCACACATTAATATACCATTCCCCCCTCCCCAGCACACATTAATATACCATCCCCCCCTCCCCAGCACACATTAATATACCGTTTCCCCCCTCCCCAGAACACATTAATATACCGTGTCCCCCCCCTCTCCAGCACACATTAATATAGACCCCCTTGCCCAGCACATATTAGTATACCCCACCTCTCCCCAGCAAATTTTAATACACCCCAACTCTCCCCAGCACATATTAATACACCCCACCTCTCCCCAGCACATTTTAATACACCCCACTTCTCCCCAGTGCATATTAATACACCCCACCTCTCCCCGGCACATATTAATACACCCCACCTCTCCCCAGCACATTTTAATACACCCCACCTCTCCCCAGCACATATTAATACACCCCACCTCTCCCCAACGCATTTTAATACACCCCACCTCTCCCCAATGCATATTAATACACCGCACCTCTCCCCAGCGCATATTAATACACTCCACCTCTCCCCAGCGCATTTTTATACACCCCACCTCTCCCCAATGCATATTAATACACCCCACCTCTCCCCAGGGCATATTAATACACCCCACCTCTCCTCAGCACATATTAATATACCCCACCGGGCAAGTCTCTTTAGTGAGACTGCAGACTCTTTAGTGACAGGGGGAAGGAAGGCTGGAGGAATGATGCTGCTGCCTGTCTTTCATCCAGATTGACAGGTGCAGCGGGGAGGAGCCGGGAGGTGAGGGAAGGTGGGAGGGCCCTGAAACCGGAGATTAGACTGAATAGCTTCTGTTTATGCTGCCGGCGCCGCTGCTGCCTGTTAGGTGACAGGTTGCGGCAGCTGGCAGCAACACTGGATAGTCTGCACATCAGCCAGGTGTAGTAGCAGAGCGGGTAGAGCGCCTTCTAAGTGCGGCCCCTCCCTGCTTTGCAGGCTTTGCTGAGCGGGTAATGCCGGCGGCACTGATGACCACATAACAGGCCAAATGCAATCTGATGACGATGATGGCTCAGGGGCCATATCTGATTTGCTGCATGTATCTAAGAAACAGCCAAATATGCATTCTATAGTAATACCTGGTTTACAGTGTTCTGAATACTGATTAAAAAAAGCATGATTCCTACTGTGTGTGGTAAGGACTGGAGAAGGCTGCTAACATGTTTATTGTTGTGGAATGTCACAACAAAGTTAAAATTGTAAATTTGCATCTGTTCAATTTGCTTGTAACAGGCTGCATGTGACTTGGGTGCTTATAATATGTATAAATTGTGTACTGCATTATACTCACCTTTTGTGCTCACAGTGAAGACACACCTCCTGTTGCATTCTGCTGCAGTTTATTTGAATGGGCAGAGGAGAGCATTTGCTACCTACTGTAGGCAGAGTTGGCCCCATCTCACATTATGTTATCTCTGCACTTTATATGTGTGCTTACATGCAAACTGCATCAAGAATGAAGTCTAATTGTGCGTAAGCAACAAATAACACTATTGTTACTCCGCGCTAATGGTCAGTTTTATTTATGCATAACGGGCTCTGTTTAAAACACAATGACTATAAAATTATCAAGGGAGCGCTTGAACATATATTTATGTTTAAAACATTGATACCTTTACGAAAGAAAATTATTAAACAGAAATGTTTAAAGCTCTTTTTTGAAAATTTGAACAGAGTCCGTCAATGGTGTGAAGCTTAGGTTTCCGCTGTTACATGCCGGTGGTGTGCGGCCGCATTCTGGTGATTGCATGGGCACAAGCTGTCTAATCTGGCCATACGGCTTCCTAACTTCAGTACAGGTCCACTCCGTTTTCCTCTGGCTGGTCCCCCCAGTGTCCGTCTACTCGTGGCCTGTCAGGTGCAGCGGGATGACGTCAACGATTACTCACTGCTTAGGTACTCAGTGCCTTCAATGCATTTTGGGCTATTGCGGCCCTTTGTCAAGGATGGTGTCAATGATCTGAGTTCTCATATTTATAGCAAAACTTCAATTGATAATTTAAAAATGGAATTGAACAAAATTTTTATAAATATAGTAACATAGTAACATAGTTGATGAGGTTGAAAAAAGACAAAATGTCCATCGAGTTCAACCTGTATTGTACTCCTTACGCTAATCTGAATGTAACTATAGTTTACTATATGACCCGGATGAAGTTATGTTTATTAATCTAATAGCAACAATAATTCAAGATTTTTCTAATATAAACTTTCTTTAAATGCTGAACCCTTGGATATTTCTTCAGCTAGGAATTAATGTAATCCATTTTTAAACTTATTGACTGAGTCCACCATAACTACCTTCTCTGGCAGAGAATTCTAAAACCTTACTGCACTTAATGTGAAGAACCCTTTCCTTCATATGGTATTGAATTTCCTTTCCTCTAGTCTGAGAGGGTGTCCACGTGTCCTGAGCAGATATTTTCTAATAAACAAATCACCTGAAAGGTCCTTGTATTGTCCTTTTATATATTTGTAAATATTAATAATGTAATATATTTGTAAATATTAATAAAGTTAGATTTGGGTGGGGTGTGGGTAAACTGAAATCTAAATTGCAGTTTAAAAATAAAGCAGCCAGTATTTACCCTGCATAGAAACAATATAACCCATCCAAATCTAATGTAGCCCATACATTTGTGAGATATGGCATACAATCCTTCGATTTCGACCGCATCTGTGAGAGAAATCAAAGGATTGTATGCACATTTAAGGTACCATGCAACGCGATGCGCGGGCACGCTGCTCGAATTCGCGTCTCATGATAGTATGTGCTGCATTTAATATTTATCGCAGTGCGATCGCATGTGTTTTTAAAAGCACATGCAATATATCGCACTGCGATGTGCAATGGGCACCCGCCGTGGGTCCATCACGTGATTACCATGCGATCTATCGCATGATCGCATGGTAATCACTTTGGCAGTTCAAGTGCTATTTCATCGCACCTGAACTGCTGGTGCGATGCCCCGGGGGGCATCGCACAAGTGTATGGGCACCATAACTCTCTCTGCACATGTTATATCTGTTCCCACCCTGCAGTGCAAATGGTTTTGCCCATTTTCCAACAAATCTGCTGCTGCAATCAGGTATGATTTAGGCCCCAAGTACTTAGCATCAGTTATCATAGCTTTTGTTTTGTACTACTCCCACCAACTGGTCCTCTCTAGTGAACACTGATGAAAAAATATGTATTCAATAAATATTGTCACCCAACTCGCCCTTTAATAGTCCTATATTCTCCTTTTTTTAAGCTTTTACCGTTTATATACTTAAAAAACTTTTTAAAGTTTGTTTTACTCTCCTTGGCAATTTGCTTTTTGTTTTCTATTTTTGCTGCTCTGATTTCTTTTTTTTTTTACATGTTTATTTGTCCTTTTTACAATCAATACAGATGCAGAGACAAGTGTACACTAGTACAAATTGGTGATAATATACAAACAATCCGAGCAGTGAGGAACACTTAAATATGTATGATTATGGGTTAATCCATATTACATAGTTTCAGGCTAAGGTGTGTGTCTTGAATGTAGTAAAGAAAAGAAAGGGTGCTAGCCCTCACAGCACTTAGCCAAAAGCAGATCTAAAATAACAATTAACCCTCAGTATGGATGTGTATGGGTAAAACAGACATGCGTAAACACGATAGTGAACGGAGGAGGAAGAGAAAGGAAGAGAGTAAGCATGAAAGAAGAAGAGGAAGACGATATGGGGAAGGTGGAGAAAGATAAAGAAAACAAAAAACGAAAAGCATAGGCCTAGTTGGGATATTAATGTAAATAAAAATAGGAACCTAAGGGGTGTTCATAGCTATCTCAATCAGAGGTGGAGAGAATGCAATATACTTTTCAGAGCAAGAGGCCTGAATAACTTGAAGGAAGGGGACCATGTGGGGTAGTGTTGTTGTACAGAAACCAGTCATGCCAGATTGTGAGAAATCTAGGGGAAGAATTACGAAGGTAGGCCGATATTTTCTCCATGGCTGCAACATACCATATTTTATTTACAAGTTGCTGTCGAGAGGGGGGGTCAATACATTTCCATTGTTTAGCAACTAGACAACGGGCTGCATTTAAAATATGTATAGAGAGTTTGTCAGCGGGATTATCAAGGCTTTCTATCGGGCAACCGTGGAGAAACACCCAAGGGGATTTAACTATAGGGGCCTTCAGGACCTCATGCAAGATGTGGGAAACCTCATCCCAAAATTTAACAATTTTGGGGCAAGATCACCATATATGTATAAGGGTTCCCTCCCCTCCGCAACCTCTCCAACTTCGGTCTGAAGCAAAGTTATACATCTTACATAACCAGGTAGGTTCCAGGTACCATCTGTAATAAACCTTATAGGCATTTTCCTTGATTAGAGAGGAGATAGATGCTTTAGAGACCCTTTTACGGACTGTAGACCATGTATCCTCATCTGGTGGCGATCCCAGGTCTTTTTCCCATTGAAGCTCATGATTCGGGGTAGCAGGGGTTTTTACTTGCTTCAGTCTAATAGATTGTATTTGACTTTAATGCCCCCTTCATACCACAAATAGAAACGTCTATAGTTGAAACCAGGAGGAAATGGCGGGTTGTGCCAGAGGGGAGTGATGGGGAAAGGGTAGGAAGTAGTTACAAAATGAGTTTTGCAGTGCTCCCAGATTGAACACGTGAAAGCATTAAGGATGTGTGCGAGCTTGAGCGGGTCTGTCCGAGGGAGCCAACCCAATGACAGAGGACATTGAGAAAACTTTGCAGGAAGTGGCCTCTAATGTGACCCACCTAGGAGCTTGAGAAGATGCGATCCAAGCTATAGCTTGACTGAGGTGAGATGTGTAATAGTATAAATTTATGTCAGGGAACCCAGTTCCTCCATTGGAAGTAGGGCGTCGAAGGGACAAGAAGCTGATATGAGGCGGCTTGAGCTTCCACACAAATTGAATAAACCACTTGTGCAATTGCAGTAGGGAAGTTCTAGGCACATGACCAGGGAGAGTCTGAAAGAGAGAGAGCAGTTTTGGTAAGGCATTCATTTTAAGTGTTACAATTCTGCCTAACCATGAAATAATGAGGCCTCTCCATCGAAATAGATCTAGTTTGATATTCTTGAATAAAGGTATAAAGTTAGCAACATACAGGGTATTGCAGTGATTAGCTAAATAGATTCCCAAGTATTTAATTTTGGAAGCATGCAATGCCATGTTATACTTGCGATGTAATAGTTTTAGAGTTAGCGGGGATAGATTGAGAGAAGCGCCTCCATTTTAGAGAGATTTATCTTATAACCAGATAAAGCGCCATATGCTTCTAGGGACCCAAAGAGTTTAGAGATGGAAGTATGGAGGAAGGTTAAAGTGAGGAGGACGTCTGCGAAAAGAGATATTTTATATTCATCTTTGCTAAGGAACACTCCGCTGATAGTAGTGTCAAGGCGAATGTGGTCAGCTAAAGGCTTGATAACCAAGGCAAAGATCAGGAGCGACAAAGGCAACCCCTGTCTTGTGCCACTGGTTGGAGAGGGGAGAGGAAAGAATCCCATTCACAGATACCCTAGCTGAGGAATACAGGGCCTGGACACCACAGAAAAAGCTACCCGCAAGACCGAAGGCCTGCAAAGTTTGATTCATAAAGGGCCAGCTGATCTGGTCGAAGGCCTTCTCTGCATCCAGGGACAACACCGTAGCAGGAGTACCAGAACTACTGAGAGAATGGATAAGGCTGATCACTCGCCTAGTGTTGTCCCTGGCTTGGTGTCCAGGTATGAAGCCCACCTGATCATTGTGGATCAGTCCAGGCAAAACACAATTCAAACAATTAGCAAGAATCTTCACGTATATCTTAATGTCGGTGTTCAAGAGTGATATGGGTCTGTAATGAAGGGTCCTTTCCTTCTTTCGGAATAACAATAATCCTGGCCTCTAAGGCTTCTTTGGAGAAGGAACCCCCTGACATTACATCATTGAACACCTCCATCAGATAAGGGGAGATAATATAGTTAAATGTTTTATAATAACTGGAAGTAAAGCCATCCGGGCCGGGGGCTTTATTGGTCTTAAGGTTTTTAACCACAGTTGAGATCTCTGGCACCCAGATCTGAGAACAAAGAAAGTCAAGGTCAGATGAAGACAGCTTGGGGAGTTTGCAACGAGATAGAAAAGTCTGTATAGAGAGAACAGTAGAAGGAGGAATATCTCTAGAAGACGAAAGGTTGTAAGTAGCGCATATAACTTCCTGAACTCCTCCGCGATACATGCGGGATCATGAACAGACCTTCCCGAATGCAACTTGACTGATAAGACGTTCTGCGATCGTTTAGCACGTAACCTGGATGCTTTGTCACTTTTTTCGTAAAAAGTTTGGTTGAGCCATCTAAGAGAGGTTTACGCTTTAGCTGTAAGTAAAAGGTTAAGTTCCCCCCTAACTGCTAAAAGCTTGCGATAATCTGCTGCGGAGCCTGAGGTTTTATGGAGCATCTCTAGTTGGGCCACTGTGTCCATGAGCTCATGGAGACATTTGGACCTGGCTTTCCGAGCGAATGCTGCAGATTAATCAGATTACCACGAATCACTGCTTTATGGGCATCTCCCAAAGTGTTTGAGGCGAAATACTTGGGTCGGCGTTAAGAGCAAAATTACTTTTAATATCAAGTCACTTTGAGTATGCAGGGAAAGGTTTCAAGAGTAGTTTCTCATCTAAACACCAGGTATAGGAGCGATTGAAGGGATAAGGAGATTTAATATCTACTGTGAATGGACAGTGATTGGACCATGTACTAGGATGGATATTAACATCTAAGATTAATTGTGCAGGTTCAGCACTAAGGAAAACCATGTCCAACCTTGTGTAAAAATCATGAACCGGGGAGTAGAATGTGTAGTCTACGGCGTTTGGTTCCTTCAATCGCCAGGCATCAAAGAGGAGATGTTGAGAGAGAAATTATTGTAAGGCAAGTGTGTTATTGCATATCAAGATAGTTGACGAGCATGGCACAGGTTTAGACCTAGTATCTAGGTGGGAGTGTAAGGTGTTGTTAAAATCCCCCACCATGACTACTCTCCCTTTTCTATATTGGGACAGAGTTGAACTTAAGGCCCTGAAAAAGCTAAGTTGTGCCGTGTTAGGGGCATAGACATTAAGAAACGTGAATAAGGTGCCATTTAACTCACCTATGACAATGAGATAACGGCCCTCTGGATCTTGCGTGATAGTAGAAGATACAAATGTGAGGTGTTTGGAAAAGAGGATAGCTACCCCTTTTTTTACGAGATGGGTCACACGTGTGGAAAGTATTTAGATTTGAGTTCTGGATGATGGGAACCAGTGAAATTAGTCTCCTGGAGAAATATAATATCACCTTGAAGGCGACGAAGAGTGCGATACAGTGTAGAACGTCTTTGAGGTGAGTTCAGACCTCTGACATTGAATGTCAGAATTTTAATAGCCATGATGTGTTACTTGGGGGGGTCATTCCAAGTTGATCGCTCACTAGCAGTTTTTAGCAGCCATGCAAACGCTATGCCGCCACCCACTGGGAGTGTATCTTAGCTTAGCAGAAGTGCGAACGGTTGTATCGCAGTGCGCCTGCAAAAAAAATTTATGTAGTTTCAGAGTAGCTCAAAACCTACTCAGCGCTTGCGATCACTTCAGACTATTCAGTTCCGGATTTGACGTCACACACCCGCCCAGCCTTCGCCCAGCCACGCCTGCGTTTTCCCTGGCACACCTGCATTTTTATGAACACTCCCTGAAAACGGTCAGTTGCCACTCAGAAACGCCCACTTCATGTCAATTACTCTGCGGCAACCAGTGCGACTGAAATGCATCGCTAGACCCTGTGCAAAACTGCATCGTTTGTTGTGCCCGTATGTTGCGCGTGCGCATTGTGCAGCATACGCATGCGCAGAACTTCCATTTTTAAGCCTGATCGCTGTGCTGCGAACAAATGCAGCTAGCTATCATCTCAAAATGACCCCCTTAGTGTATTAAGCAAGTACAGAGAATGTGAGAGAACCCAGAGAAGAAGAAAAAAAAAGGAGAGTAAAGAGAGCCGAAGGAAAATAGAAGAAAAGAGGAAGAAGAGAGAAGAGAAGGGAAGAGAGGTCTGGAAAAGGTGTGCGCTGGGAAAAAATCCCATCCACATTGTCGGACCCATGGAAAGAGTTGGCTGGGCAGCCTAGGGTGTCCGCAGCTGGTCATAATGACCGCATGGAGTGCACGGTCAAAGAGCCAGGAGAGGGAGAACTAGACTCCCCCTCCTAGGGGGAATTGAAGGGAATAGGAAATAAGAAAAATCTGAGAAATGCTTAGAAAACAAGAGAGTACAGCATAATAGTAACATGTGGGAAGGTTATTCAACTAACATTAATAAGGGAAATAAGACCTAACAGTCGAAATAAAAACAGTCCCAACAGCACAATCGAGATTGCTCCAAAATATGGGGGTGGTGGAAGGGGGAGACAAGGAGAACAGAAGGCATAAATATGCAGACATTTGGCCATATATGTCATGTACAGATACAGGTTCAATAAGGTAGAGGCTGCAATGAGTAATTGGTGATGCCATGAACATAAACAAATAGAAATATATTGGGAATAACATAATAAACTTGGAGTAAACTATATGCACTAGAACATATCAAAATGTTACGGTTAAGGCCTCAGCTCAATAAGAACCCATGACATTGAGATGAGTCCAGGGTAAGGATCCAAATCCTATATAGGGAGGTTAGGTGAAGAACATAAAGATAATGGGATAATCAGGTCACCGTTGCAGGAGTGGAGTGTGGGCCGACTGTTTGCCATTCTTTTCTCGGTGCCCTTTGAGGCAAGGATGTTGAATTGACATCTTTGGATATACTGGTTGCAGCGGATCGGGAAGCCGGCAGTTGTAGCTGAGTGAGCAAGAAGAGGGCCTCATCAGGAGACCATGCTGAGATGATTTTGCCATCAATGCTCACTTGTAGACTTAAAGGGAAGCCCCAGCGGTACCGGATATTATGATCCCGCAGTATTTTGGTAATATCCCTCAGCTCTCATCGTTTAGCCAAGGTAAGAGGAGATAAGTCCTGTAATATGAGCAGTTTTGCCCCCTTAAAGGCAATATCAGGGGAGCGTGGGGCTTGGGAGTAGACTTGATCCTTTGCCTTGAAATAGTTGAAACGAAGGATCACATTTCTCGGGGTGGCAGGAGCCTGAGAGCAAGGTTTGAGGGCCCGGTGTGCTCTGTCCAAGAGAAGCATATCATCAAGTATAGAAGGGGCGATTACTTGCTACGTCTTTTGTGCACCCAGACGTAGCAAGTAATCCTCAAGATGGACGGGCTCAATTGATTCTGGGATGTTGCAGACCCTAAGATTGTTTTTTGACGCCCTCTATTATCGAGATCCTCTGGATTGTCGGCAATCAACACAAAGTCACGGTTAAGTTGAATATTATCTTGTTCAGACATTTGTTGAAAGCTGATAATTTCTTCCTGTTTCCTCTCAAGAGCGTCGACCCTGGTAGCAATATCGGATATCTCTGATTACAGGCCAGAGACAGTCGTGCATACCTCGTCATGGATGGCCTGGCGGAAATTTTTTTTTTTTTTGAAAATAGCAGTGATGTCAGCTTTGGTAGAGGGAGCTGTCGGGTCTTCCAGGTCAGAGTCCACTTCAGAGGTACCACCCAGAGAAGGTGTAGAAGGTGATTTTTGCGGTCAGAAGCCTGGTTTGCTTTAAAGTAGGAGACAAGGTTTTGAGAGCCGGACCTCTTATGCTTAGGCATACTGGAGCTGGAACCAGGAAAAATGGAGAGCAGGGTTGGGGAATAAAGTCTCCCGTAGGGGATGGACCGTATGAGGTAGGAACCTGGTTTGCTTTAAAGTAGAAAAGGAGTCCACGGAGACTTAAATAATGATGGCTGTGTATATGAGAGACGGGACCAGATATGGAAGGGAGGAGGATAAGGTAACTTCTCTATAGCAAGTAATACCCGGGGCTTATGGAGGTGGAGTTAGCCCATCATTAAAGCTGAGTTCCACTCAGTAAGCACTACAATCTGGCCAGAATACGTGGGGAACTGATGGTAATAGGCTATCCAAAGGGAACAGGGGTGATACGGTTGACGGAACTAGTGGGATCAGTCCTTGGATCATTGGTTAAAGCTGTCATGGAATAGGACCGTTAATGGAGGCTGCAGCAACTCTCAGGGAATAGATCCCAGCACATGCGGGACACACACACGATAGGAGTAACAGTGTCACCCCCTGTAGTATTCACCCCTCCCTCGGGCATGCAGGTAGTATGCACCAGTGTGAGGCGACAGGCACGGACTAGCCAGTGACCTGTGCACCGCTGTGACGGACCCACCAATACTACTGCACAGCTTCTTGCTGGGGGGGAGATATACAAACTGCAGCAGCATCTGTATATGATCCTGAGGATCCTTAGTTATACATCTACATCTAACAGTGAGTTAATAGCCAGGTGGGGGGGGGGGTCACTGGGTGAGGATGCTGGGGTGAGCTTGGGCAGATCTATGAGGCAGGAGGCCAGGCCTCAAGATGAGGTGAGCCTCATATACATATATAGCCCCAGCGGTGAAAGAATAGCCATGGGGGGCCACCGGGTGGTGTTACTGGAGTAAGTACAGTGAGTAATTGCAGACCCGGGATGCAGGATAAGGGAGCCTCAAGATGTCCAAGTATGGGGGTATTACTCCTTATAGCGCTCACCCCTCCTCAGGAACTTGCAAGCAAGGCACACAAGTGTGGAGTGCCAGACACAGACCGGCCAGAGACCTGGGCGCCACCTCTGAGCCCCCCTGCGTCCTGCAGCGTTAACTGGGAAACAGGACGGGCAACGGCCAGAGACACTGCGGAGCCAGGCAGTGTAGTTACCGCCTGGCGGTGAGGGTGGCGATGGAGGTCAGCGGCCGGAATGGGGATAGCAGCGGGGTCTGGGAATCTCCATAGCAGGCATAGTAGCGCCGATCCCGGCACTCTGGAAGTCCGCCCCAGGCACCGGCGGTAGGTGAGGTCACGGCATGATAGAGATGGGCAGGCCACAACCCACAGGAGCGTGCAAGCACTGGTCCCCGATTCCGTGGACCTGGCCCACCTGTGACTGAAGATATGTGGTGTTTTGAGGAGTGCAGATGAGGGTGATCAGGAGCCCCGGGAGAGGGTATTGAGGGTACAATAATGTGATGGGACAGGAGCTCCGAAGAAAGGCATCCTCCCTTCTCAGCACACAGGCCATGCACCTGCTCTGATTTCTTTTTTGCATTTTTTGTTACATTCCTTGTAGTACTGGAATGACCCCTACTTGCCGTCGGATTTTTATGCTTTAAAAGCACGCCTCTTAATTTCCATTTGCTCCTTAACCTTCTTATTAAGCCATATTGGTTTTAATTTACTACTCCTGCATTTGCTGCCCATGGGAATGAACATATGAGTGTATTTATCGAGCTTCGATAAACCTCTATAGATTAACACTATTTGGTTCAATGTGTAGTGATCAATTTCACAATAACAGTATTAAAGAAATGCATTAAACTCAAAGTCAATATTTAGACCAGTTGGTTGTAGAGTTTACAGGAAGTAAATCCATTTAATTTCCCTTCCTCATAATGCTTGTGAAAGGTCAATACCCTTAACCCCCACCTCCCACCCCCACCCCACCCCCACCCTCCAGTTTGGGGATATTCTTTGAATTTCCAGAAATTTAAGTTTGGTTGGATCTTCTTTGAGTTATGTTTATAACACTGGGGCAGATGTATTAAGCCTGGAGAAGTGATAAAGCAGTGATAAGTGAAAGGTGATAATGCACCAGCCAATCAGCTCCAATATGTAAACTGACAGGAGCTTATTGGCTGGTGCATTTTCACCTTGCACTTACCACTGCTTTATCACTTCTCTAGCCTTAATACATCTGCCCCACTGTATGTGTTAATAGTCCTTGTTAATGTTAAAAATGTGTTCAGCCAGGGGCGTAGCTAGAACTTTGTGGGCCCATTAGCAACATTTTCAAGGGGCCCCTGTCCCAATGCTTCTCGAGAAATGCCTCTCTGCAGCTGTTTTTAATTGTATACCCCATAATAGTGCCCTAGATCAGTTTTTATACCATAGTAGTATTCTATTTAATGTGTGGCCCCATAGTAGTGCCTTAGTTAATGTTATACCCGATAGTAGTGACCTAGTTCACATTATGTCACATTGTAGGACTACCAGTACACATTATGCCACATGGTACCCCAATCACATAATGTCATAGTGTACCCAGTTCTTATGCCACACTACAGTGCCTCCACTTGATATTGTGCCACATTACAGTGCCCCAGTTCATATTATGTAATACTATAATGCCCTCCAGTTCATATTATATCCCACAGTAGTGCCTCAACTTCATATTATGTCACACTATAGTGTCTCCACTTCATATTGTTCCACATTATATTGCCCCCAGTTCATATTACAGCATATAACATTATAATGCCCTCCAGTTAATTTTATACCACATTACAATGAATAGGTCCAGTGGCATACCTAGATATATTGCAGGCCCAAAGGCAAGTCTGTAAAGGCCCCTGCTGTACTGTATGTAACACCCAAATTTTAGAAAAATGTATATAACACAGGGAACTTTGACAGGGAAAATGGGCCCCTCTCAGCTCTGGGCCCCATAGCAGCTGCACTCTCTGCACCTATGGTAGCTACACCCTTGTGTTCAGCTATCTTGGTCTTTAATTTACTTTTTGTTTGCTTATGTACTGGTAGCCACAGAGACATTCCAGTAAGTAGATGATGCCTTCTGTTTCACAAGTTATTCTTTCCTTCATTTTGTATTTTTTTGTTACATTCGATTGAAATAATGTAACTTGTTGGGTGTTTGTTTTCTTTCTAGTTTTACAGGCTAGGCCAGTGGTTCGCAAACTGTGTGCCGCAGCACCCTGGGGTGCCTCAGAGTACTGCAGGGGTGCCCCCTTGGTTGTTGGTCCAGGACCAAATCAAATGATTTACAGTCAATGTAATAGGCAAACCAGTTCTTGTGGCTGTCAATGATAAAATATGTAGTCAAACAGAAGTGAATCCTGTCCCTCACCACACAACTGAACCTAAGGATGACATATAAATACAATCTACTTAATTTAATATTTTATCTGAATTTCTCAATAAGACACTTTTAACCTAGGGGTGCAACAACAAAAAATCCCCTTAAACTGCCTAGCCCATTGGTTCCCAAAAAAGTTTGGGAACCACTGGGCTAGGCAGTTTAAGGAGATGCATTCAATTTGCCAACTGTCAGGATCTCAGCGGTCAGTATACCGATGCCGGAATCCCATCAGCCAACAATGCCGCCAGCCGGAATCCCGGTGCAACAGGACTATTCCAACTTGTCCATGACACCCATAGAGTAGGAATAGATCCTGTGGCTAGTGCAGAAAGCCACCAAGCCTGCAAGGGGACTCTTTGTGCTTGCCCCGTTGCCAGCATTCTGGCGGGTTGGATGCCGCTGTCAGGTAAATCATACTGAATCCGGTTTAAGCAATAGAAACTTCCTTTCCTTTTCAGTTTTGATTTATTTTTCTGTGGAATAAAGTTTTTTCAATCAATTCTTGTTTTAGGATTTTTGCCTTAAATATGATTTTTGTTTTTTTCTTGAATAAATTTATTAACAGTTTTGTATTTATTAACAGTTTCTTATATAGCACAGCAACTTCCGTTGTGCTTTACAACTGGACACAATTAGAAGACAAAACTGGGTAAAAACAAACAGTCATAGGGGGATATCCAATTAGCCCCGATAAGCCGGCACGTGCCGCAGCTTATCGGGGATATTGTTTCACCTGCCGGATCAGAATCCCCGGAAACAGCCCCGTTTTCAGCCGAAAACAGGGCTGTTTCACACGAAAACACACAGGTTTCACTGAACCTGTGTGTGTGCAGGAGAAAGGTTTTTTTTTTTTTTTTACAGGCGATCAATCTGGGTAGCCTGTAAAAAAAATCAGTAAAACATCAGAAAAAAGTCAGAAAAACAGCCGAAAACAGCAGTTTTTCGGACCCGATTTTTTACCGGGGGTAATTGGATATCCCCCATAGAGGTAGGAGGGCCCTGCTCGTAAGCTTACATTCTATGGGGAAATAGGCATTGATACACAAGGATAGGTGCTATCTATTGCGTAGTTGTCCACCAGATTGTAAAGGTTCTTGGTGGGCAGTGACGACTAATGTCCGGAGGAAAGGAGAGTGAAGAAAGAAAATATGTGAGGATAAGTGTGGACTGTTCTGTGGGGGAATAGGCCCTCATTCCGAGTTGTTCGCTCGCTAGCTACTTTTAGCAGAAATGCAAACACAAAGCCGCCGCCCTCTGGAAGTGTATCTTAGCATAGCAGAATTGCTAACGAAAGATTAGCAATTGCTAACGAAAGATTAGCAATTCTGCAAATATTAGCAGAATTGCTAACGAAAGCAATTTCCTTGCAGTTTCTGAGTAGCTCCAGACCTACTCCTAGATTGCGATCACCTCAGTCCGTTTAGTTCCTGGTTTGACATCACAAACACGCCCAGCGTCCGACCAGCCACTCCTCCGTTTCTCCAGCCACTCCTGCCTTTTCACCTGGCACGCCTGCGTTTTTTAGCACACTCCCTGAAAACGGCCAGTTTCCATCCAGAAACACCCACTTCCTGTCAATCAGCAGAGCAATTGAAATGCTGTGTTCGCCTGTGAGTAAAATAGCATAGTTTGTGTAAATTTGCTTAGCACATGCGCCCTGCTGTGCATACGCATGTGCAGAACTGCCGGATTTTAGCCTATCAGCAATTCTGCTAAAATTAGCAGCGAGCGAACAACTCGGAATGAGGGCCATAATTGGATAGGAAAGCTATGAAGGTAATGTGAGCAGTTCTGGAATTTGATAAGCTTGTCTGAGTTGTTTATCAAGTTGTAAGATATGCCAGTGTTTCTGTAATATTGCTTCAAATATGCGGTTCTGGCTATTGCATTAGGTAGGAAGCCGTAGGGACAGATTAGACAGCTTGTGCCCATGCAATCACCAGAGTACAGCTGTACACAACCTCATGTAGCAGCGGAACCCTAAGCTTCACACCATCGACAGACTCTATTCAATTTTTAAAAAGAGAGCTTTAAACATTTCTGTTTAATATTTTTTTTTCTTGTACGTATCACGTTTTTAAACATGAGCAGCAAAAACAATAAAATCAAACTGTAAGAATAGTATTACATTTTTTTTAAAGTCACACCAAAGAGCACATAACCCGCCTATCCAGTTGCGACTGCTTTATACCTAGCAGCCGTGCAGATACTAAGGTACGTCCCATTCCCTAATGCTATGCAGAGCACCCATTAACTAGTGCAGACTAAATTATTAGAGTATATCACAGAGGTTTGACTGACCAACAGGTAAAATTTAATACATTTAAATATTATACAGGTTGAGTCTCCCATATCTGAAATTCCAAAATCCAATATTTTTGGAGTGAGACTGAGATAGTGACACCTTTGCTCTCTGAGGTTCAATGTACACAAACTTTGTTTCATGCACAAAATTAATAAAAACTTTGTATACAATCACTTTCCGGCTGTGTGTATACGGTGTATATGACACATAAATTAATTTAGTATTTATACTCAGGTCACATCTACCAATATATCTCATTATGGCGTACAAATATTCCAAAATACAGAAAAATCTGTGATAGAACTGATGTAGGAGAAGAAGTGATTAAGGGATGGACTGTTGTAGGAGGTTAATGAGGATGTTCACTAGTAGAGGCCAAAGAAAGAAGAAGAGGAGAGAAGTTTGATGGTGACAGTGATGATAATACAGGTTGAGTATCCCTTATCCAAAATGCTTGGGACCAGAGGTACTTTGGATATGGGATTTTTCCGTATTTTGGAATAATTGCATACCATAATGAGATAACATGGTGATGGGACCTAAATCTAAGCACAGAATGCATTTATGTTTCATATACACCTTATACACACAGCCTGAAGGTCATTTTAGCTAATATTTTTTTATAACTTTGTGCATTAAACAAAGTGTGTCTACAGTCACACAATTCATTTATGTTTCACATACACATTATACACACAGCCTGAAGGTCATTTAATACAATACTTTTAATAACTTTGTGTATTAAACAAAGTTTGTGTACATTGAGCCATCAAAAAACAAAGGTTTCACTATCTCACTCTCAGTCAAAAAAGTCCGTATTTCGGAATATTCCGTATTTCGGAATATTTGGATATGGGATACTCAACCTGTATGAGCAACAGGTATATAGAAAAGATAGAGTAAGAAGTAAAAGAAAAGAAAAGGTAGGACATCTGCAAGCAAAGCCTGAATTAGGGAGGCATGACTTGGAGAAAATTGCTTATTGTCAACATTTTTGTGTATGGGCTAGGCACTAGGTCACTTTATAATAGAAACAGAAATTCTAACGTTTAATTAAAGCCAGGCAAGTTATAATATAAAATTTCACTATAACGTGTTCTTCTTGTTAATTGCAATAAAGCTAGCTGTGGATTAGCTTTGCCTGACCTGTTCTATTGGCTGCTTTGTTGAAAAAATGTCACCATATAACAATATACAGAAATACATCTTCTTTTGTTCAGCAAATAACCATTACTCCAACAAAGAGATATGTTTGAGGAATTATGAATCAACAATGTATATATCTTGATTTCAGAAAGAAACAAATGGAATCACATATTTTTGAAAATCTTGAAACTCTTATGAAGAATGTGGTTTGCACTAAGCCAGGAAGTCTTACAGAATTCCTCTCCAAGTTTCATCATTACATGCCAGCAGTTGTGTAAGTTTATACATTTCCGTAATGAAATGTCTGCTTCATCATAAAACATATGTAATGTATAATCACATCACAGACTATCTCCAGAGGGCGATCTTGAGCTAGGGGTCAATTATTACCATGGAACAAGAAATAAATATCTGAGGGCATTTACACAGAGACATGGTGCCTGCTCTAATCATGCTTTGTCAGGCTCAGACATTTATTGTCTGTCTCTACAAATCAGTGCCTACTTGTTCTGTGCAGGATGCAGAACTAGTTATGGCATGTGTTACAGGGTGAAGATGAGAGTTACACATCATACAGGAATAGTTACACCTCAGAGTAAAACAGCCTAACCAAGAGAAGTCCTTTTCCCAAAATGTTGCACTGTTTCTCCATAATCTCTTTCCACTAAAGATTTTGGTGGTCTGGTATGATATACCGGCAGATGAGATATCGGCTGTTAGTATACCGACAGCGGCATCCCGTCTGCTGGAATTCTGGCAGCGAGGCAGCGAGTCCCCTTGTGGGATCGCTGAGCTTGCCACGCTGCGGGCCCAGCAGCGAGCTTCACTCACCACAGGTTCTGGTCCCACTTAGTTGGTGGCATGGACTCACCAACCGAGTGGGAATTAGGGGAGGGTGTCGAGCTGCCAGCCGTCGGTAAAAAGCCAGCTGTCGGGATTGCGGCATCGACCTCCTGAACACCAGGTTCCCAACAGTCAACATTTTGACTGCATCGTGATTTTGTATGTAAGAAAAAGCACAATGCCTGCATTATGTCTTGTAGGTGCTCAGGATTTCCTTAACCCCAATATCTGAATATAGTTTCCAGGAACACAACTAAACAGAGGCATATACATCTAATAGCCCAGGGTATTTGCACCCCAGTAGAAACAACACTTAAAGCTGATGCTTCATTATGTTACAAAAGAATAATTGTCATGATCATATTCTTACCCTACTCTGACCAGCTTCACTCAAATCTATAGACCAAGGGCAGGATCCTCAAAAATGCAGTCAAACCTCCGTAAATAAAGTTTTCAGTGGTTTGACCACATTCCCCATATGTATCCAGCTGAAGAAAGTGAAATTTTCCAGAGCATGTTCACGATTGGCAATGTCATCTATAGATGGCATTGCCTAATAGAAGCCTGTGGGCTTCTCACAGCAGAATTCCCGAGATGGATCCAGTAGGACCCCCCTTCCTAGTATTCTATGTGGATCACGCATGCACTGGCCAACAACCACGCCTGCTCAGAATATTTCCTGGGCTTATAAACCCAGAAGTCCTCATGCCGCAAACTACAGCTCTTATTGGAAGAGCTGTCCTTTGCGGTTTTAATTGCAGATCTTCTACTGTGTTACTAAATTCTGCTATGCATATGATCAGTGGCAAGATGTAGAGCATTGAAAATGCGATGCGTGATCCATCCCACCCCAAGTGTATAGGCAGGATACACCATATCTGAATCTGATTAGCTATATCACCATGACCCACAGAAGCTGCCACTACTCTGTATGGGATGTGTTTGGCATCCCGGTGGTCAGGATACCAGTGGTCATGTGACCAACACTGGAATCCTGACACCACTCAGGAGACCGAAGGTGAGTATTGGGGAACAGGTTAAGCTTAGGGCCCGGGGAGGGTTAGGGTTAGGCACTGGGGGGAAGGGGTGATTAGCTAAAGCCCCCCTAGTGATTAGTCGTAGCAGACATCCTCGGAGGGTTAGCTGTAGCTGCCACCCCTGGATGGATAGGGGAGTATAAAATCCAATACGCAATTGGGATCTTCAGTGTCGGGATGCCGATGTCATTCATGTCAGTCATGCGATCGCCGGCATCCCCCTATTTAATACTGAACCCCTGTGTTTGCTTAACCATCACACAATGCTAAATCTATGGCTTAGACTTTATATACTTGCTAGCTTCCACTATTAAGTAAAATGTAATCTGGTTATTTAAGTCATTCAGCTAAGATAACATAAAGCAACTAATCTGCCAATGGTAAGAAAAGTGTGTATTTCTTTCTTATGACTAGAGGTGACCGCGAAGCAGTGAAAAGAATTGCCTATGAATTTGTAGAAATGAAAGCTAAAGAAGGAGTCGTGTATGTGGAGGTCAGGTACAATCCTCACCTATTTGCCAACTGCAAAGTGGATCCCATACAATGGGGGCAAAAAGAGTAAGTGCTTTAGTGATTCTGAAAATGTAACCTGTCATCTAACATGGTCTGCCTTCTCTACAGTATGTACAGAGAGCAATACATAGAGCAGCTTATCTATAGGTGCTCACATATGCTCTCAGGGCATTCACATAAAACATTTTTAATTTCTGCAGCGGGGTACACTGGTATTCCACAGGGAATAACATTGGGGTGTAGAGTTGGATCTTTATCCGAGGCATCAACAGGCTAAAGTTTTGACTGTTCCCAGGATGCACTGCTCCACCTCCTCTATAGCCCCGCCTCCAGGCACTGGAGCTCAGTTGGTAAGTTGGTGCCTGCAGTGTAGGTCACTAACGGGGGGGCTGTGCTAGGCAGCCCTAATAAGAGCTTTTTAAGAAGAAAGAAGACTTCAAGGGCCACAGCACAGGCACTAGATGCTGTGTATGTCAAGCTGACATTCTGTGCTGCGGCTCCATCACCTCCCCCAGCGGCGCTGCATACTGCCACGTTTTATTTTTTATATGTAATAATTTCTGCATTGTACCTGTGAATGTGTGTGCCTATAGCTTCTGTGTATCATACATATTGCTATCACTATATTCTGTACCCTGGGGAACTAAGTGCGTCAGGGTCTCATATACCATATAGTGTTTCACAGGATATACTGTTTTGTATTTTTCACTGTGTGTTTCAGTCACCTCATACCACTTAAATCCTCTTTTTGCAGTGCAGATCACTAACAGGGAGGGCTGCGCTAGGCAGAGGGGATAAGGTGCTGACCTGTAGCCCATCCCCCAGATCCAGGCGACATCTACAGCTGGTGTTCCCGCCCTGGACCTGCATCTTTCTCTCTCTCTCACTCCCTGTCAGCGTTTGGGCGCCATTTCACAGAGCTGCGCTGATCTCCGGGACTGATGGGCACTGTCTCCTCTGTAAAGCCGCCTGTCTCATCAGCGCTGTGCATTTACACGACACTTAAGTATTCAACATGTCATTTAGACAGCGTTAGTTAAGAACAAGTGTACTGTTAAATGAATATTTAGTACAAGTATGCTGTGATATACATCCAGTGTTTACTGTGCATTGTTATTTCTGAATGCATACATTTCTATATGTAGTATTACTAGTCCAGTGCAGTTTTATTTTTTATATGTAATAATTTCTGCATTGTACCTGTGACTGTGTGTGCCTATAGCTGCCGTGTGGATTGTTTTCTGTGTATCATACATATTGCTATCACTATATCCTGTACCCTGGGGAACTAAGATCGTCAGGGTCTCATATACCATATAGTGTTCCACAGGATATACTGTTTTGTATTTTTCACTGTGTGTTTCAGTCAGCTCATACCACTTAAATCCTCTCTTTGTGCTCTGCAATTGCGGTCACATATCTTTGGTTTTTTTTGTCAGGTATTGTGTTTGTCTGGCTATAGTGTACTGATATTCCCTAAGGCTACATTCCCAATAATGTCTGCTACACAGGGTGGGAAATCCACAGACGCTCCTGCATCATGCAGTGCTGGTGCCACGGATTTATCTGAGGAAATGATTTCTGCTGAGGGCTCAGGTACTGGGTGTTCTGCACCCTCTAGTTAGCCCGCAGCACCTGTGGCAGATCCACCTTGCGCTGCATTTTCAAATATGCTGACTACGCTTGTAACAAGACTTATGCCTCCTGTGGGACCTCCTTTGCCATTACAGCCACATATTGTCCCTGTAGTTAATCCACCATGGGCGGATACTCTGTCAACCCAGTTACAGCAATTAAATCAGCCCTTGGTTAGACAAAAACCTAACCCTTGCCCTACTGGGACCAAAGGGGCATCTAAGCGGGCCATTTCTTCCTCACAATCCACTAATATTTTGGATGATTCTTCCGATTCGGATGGGGAATATACTGATCCATCAGATGCTGATACTGCTGCTTCTGATGAAGATTCTACAACACAGGTTGATGTTCCTGACCTAGGGGAGGCTATCAAGCTGATTCTGCAGATTGATGATGAGATTGACCCTCCTGATGCGTCTAAGAAACCTGATAAGTTAAAACGTCAGAAGGTTACTAAATTAGTCTTACCATATTCTGACCATTTAATTGACTTATGTCAGGAATCCTGGTCTTCTCCAGGAAAGAAATTTTCCCTGTCTAAAAAGATCCTAGCTCGTTATCTTATCTCTGCAGAGTTGAGTAACAAGTGGGAAATCCCGCCACCAGTGGATTCACATGTAGCCCGTCTTGTGGTGTCATCTACTCTGCCTATCACCACCGTCACGTCTTTGAAGGAACCGACGGATAAGCGCGTGGAGGGTTGCTTGAACTCTATTTATACTCTTACAGGTGCTGTACATAGACCCACTATGGCAGCCTCTTGGGCTGCAAAAGGCATTGAAGCATGGGTTCAAGGAATTGAGGAAGAGCTACCTCTGAATTTTTCTGACACTGCCAGACAATATCTGTCCTATATTACCACAGCCTCCCACTATATTCAGGAGGCGGCCTCTGATGCAGGCGTTATGGTGGCCAAGGCATCTACTACGTCTATCCTGGCTCACCGGATTCTGTGTTTACGGTCCTGGTCGGCGGACCTGGACTCTAAGAAGACCGTGGAGGTACTTCCTTTTAAGGGAGATATACTATTTGGAGATGATCTGAACAAGATTGTGACCAACTTGGCGTCGGCCAAGACTGCGTTTCTCCCAAGTACTAATCCTTCGGTTCCGAAGGCTAAGAGTACTATTTTTCATTCCTTTCGACCTCCAGATAAAGCAAAGGGTCAGGCGTACCCGAGACAGGCTTGCATTTCCAAGTCCTCTAAGCCCAAACCTAAACATTCTTGGGCCGCCCGTCAGCCTGCTTCCAAACCGGACAAGCCTGCTGCATGACAGGGTGGGCCTCCTCCTGGGGGACCCCAGGGTGGGAAGCCAACTTCTGCAGGTCGCCCAGGTATGGTTAAAGACCACTTCGGACGCCTGGGTGCAGGAAGTGGTCTCTCACGGGTATGCAATCTCTTTCAAGAGACGTCCCTCTCGCCAGTATTGCTCAACGGGTATCTCTTCGGATCCGTTAAATGCACAAACTCTACATTTGGTTGTCCAATCCCTACTGGATACTGGAGTGATAGTGCCGGTGCCTCTGTCTCAGAGAGGCAGAGGATACTATTGGATGCTGTTTCTAGTTCCGAAGCTGAATGGATACTCCCCGGCCTATACTCAACCTCAAATCTTTGAATAAATTTGTGGGGGTGTCCAAATTCCATATGGAAACTCTGCGCTCTATTGTACTGGCTTTGGAACCCAAGGACTATATGGTATCCCTGGATATACAGGATGCTTACCTACACATACCTAGTGCCATGTTGCATCAGCAATATCTGCGGTTTGCTATTGGCAATCTTCATTATCAGTTCCAAACCTTGCATTTCGGCCTGACCACGGCTCCTCGGATCTTCACTAAGTTCATGGCGGTCATGACGGCCCTTCTCTGCCTTCAGGGTATCAGGAACCTGCCGTATCTGGACGACTTGTTGATCCTGGCGAACTCCCCAGAGGTTCTCCTCCATCATCTGGAACTGACGGTCCAATTCCTACAAGCCCACGGGTGGCACATCAACTGGAAGAAATCCTCACTGGTCTCTGCTCAGAGCATGGTGCACCGGGGGGCATTACTTGACACACACAACCAACGTTTGTTCATGTCTCCAGAGAAGGTCCTGAAACTTCAGGACAGAATCAGATGCTTCCTCTCTCGCAAAAAAGTGTTGATACACTCGGCGATGCAAGTACTAGGCCTCATGGTATCGGCTTTCGACATGGTAAAGTATGCTCAATTTCATTCCCGCCCTCTGCAGAGGTTAATCCTTTCCAAGTGGGACGGCCTGCCTCACCGGATCAGGTTTCAAATGATCTCCTTGACTCTGGAGGTTAGTCTGTCATTGAGTTGATGACTACAGGACCAACAATTGAGCAGGGGTTGTCCCTTCTGGATCTCCAACTGGATCCTCCTAACGATGGATGCCAGTCTGCGGGGTTGGGGCGTGGTGTTGGAGCAACACTCTCTCCAGGGTCGGTGAACCAGGGAGGAATCTATCCTCCCGATAAACATCATGGAATTGCGGGCAGTGTTCAATGCATTGACACTGGCCCTGCCTTTCGTACAGAACAGGTCTGTTCAAGTACATCAGACAACGCCACCATGGTGACGTACATAAATCATCAACGTGGCACTCGAAGCCGCATGGCAATTATGGAAGTGACAAAAATTCTTCGATGGGTGGAACGCCATCTGCCAGCAATATCAGCAGTGTTCAGTCCAGGTGTCCTCAACTGGGAAGCGGACTTCCTCAGTTGTCAGGACGTACACGCCGGGGAGTGGAGTCTTCATCCGGAGGTCTACCAACTCCTTGTGGACAAGTGGGGTCTACCAGATGTAGAATTACCAAAAATAGAAAGATATGCAAGTGCGCAACCAACAGCAGCAGGTATGAGGAAGGTCAGATCCACAAATATAAACTAGAGTATAAAGAAATGTATACCAGCGCTGGCTAACAAATTAATACAAAGATGGGTTGCTTCATGTATAAAATTATGAACAATTTATTATCATATCATATATAAAACAATTAAAAAAAGGAATATATCCCTAATACCACTAGATGGCAATGTAAATTCATTCGTCTTATCTGGATAGACTGGTTGTACAATTTACAACTTTCCTATGCGACCAAAGTCAAATCCTTAGGGCTAGGACCGTCTCCCAAGATGCATGCACTGTATTTTGTAAATAATTACCGGATCCACAAATTGATGGGCATCAGCATTAGGACAAGTCCATTTAAAGCTGCAGGTGTGGGCCAGACCGGTTGAATGTAATTTATCCAGTGATGGGAGAAAGAGTCCAATTTTTGCCAGGGGATGACAGGAGTCCTGTAGGCCTATTTAGAAAGTGGAGTCCAGATAGATGTAGGATGAGCTCAACGCGTTTCACTGGCACAAGTACAATCCAGCTTCCTCAGGAGCATAAATCCTATAAGCACTGGGTACTCTATTTATACCCTTCTTAATGATTCAATGAACATCACCTGTTTAATCACAAAATACATCGAAGCAAACCATCCATAAAAATAATATAAAAACCTTACAATCAAAATCATGATAATCATATCTATTCGTACAATAAATATCGACTATAAACGAGTATTATATCCTTATTTATTAAGAGAAAACGTTTGAAAGTATAACTACAACCTACTGATCATGTGATGTATCACATCACATGATCGGCTATTCTGGCAGTCCCATTGGTCGAATAACCTGCCCACGGTCATGTGGTTCTAATCACATGACCGGGTGTCATAAATCCCCTTCGCCTGGGGTGCGCTGGTGTTCTTTGTGGGTGTTTAGAGTGTGAGTCCATCCTATTGGTCTGAATGATGACACGTGACAGAGTGCGCATTTACGTCACGGAGGACGTCGTTCTCTCGGTCACATGACCGCGCCGTCCGTGTGTCACTATATCCTCGTCAAACACCAGAGGCCGGAAACACTTCACAAATAACCAAATAAGGATGTTACTCACACTCCGGACCTTCCCCACCATAACTGTTTATTGGTTGCTATGGAAACCCGTATACAAAGGGTGATAAACACATATCCAATTGGTATAGTAGTATTCAGTAATCCAATTTGGTATATCCTTATACTATTTATATATATTGGTAACAGAAAAAACACACATAGAGAGATCTTCCATAGGCAATAGATAATTCTTAACTCACTCACATTTCAATATGCATTTCATATCCATGCAAAAGGGCTGTATAATCCAAATCTCCATATACAGTACAGTTTAATCCTTTATATATCTCTCCTGATCCCACTGATCAGTTATGAATGCAATGTTTTATAATTGTAAAAAAGAAGAACATCATAAAGGCTCCCTATACAGTATATTACATATGTTATGCTATATATGGCATCACAATCACCATATATATGTCAAAACAATAATAATAAATACCCATTCTGGGGCTCACCCTTTCCTATAATTGACACAAAGTGTTTGAAGGCAGCCATGCGCAAAAACCTATCTGCTGTATGTATATGTAAATAGTCCCCCTGAATAGAGGCCATATTCCTAGTATCCCAGCACCTTAACAGATTTGAGGATCTGACCTTCCTCATACCTGCTGCTGTTGGTTGCGCACTTGCATATCTTTCTATTTTTGGTAATTCTTGTTTTGGTCAGTAAGTGCTGCAAACCATGAGCTGTTTTTCTAATGTTAAGGAACGTAATGACAGAAGGCAGTCCTATTGGTCCAATTTGGGTGATTTTAATGTTAAACAATCTGTATCTGATAAACCAGACTTAACTAGAGATTTCTATAGATTAGAAAGTCTTCTTAAAGCCGAATCTAGGAACTGGTTGGACAGTGTCAATCTCCAACAATATATCACCAAGAAAATGGTCCCTAGGGGCCTTCGGCTATTTAAACCCTCCATCTTTCAAGATGATGTAAATTATCAAAAGGAGTGGGACCAACTACTAGATAGTTGTTCTCTGGAACTAATTAAGATGATTATCAGATACAGAAACAGTAAGGTATCTTCAATTGAAAAAGAAATTGAGGAACTTAAGAAAACAATGGAAAAATATAGAGATGAGGAAGTGTTTGAAAGGAAGGACAGAGTTGTTAATGAAAAGGTTATTAAATTTGTACAGAGACTTATGGAAACAAAACAAAGGAAATTTAAGCGTGATCTATATGACTACGAGAACAATATAGTCCATACATTTAAACAGAAACGTGGTTCTACAGATAACACTACACACTCTAAAGATAATAGACAGCAGGATCAGGATAGATATAAAACACAGAGGCGGGAACTCTTTTTTTCAAGTCAGAGAGATTATACACATCAGAACAGGTTCCAACCATTGGTAGACTTTAGAGACAGTGACATTGATTCACCAAATAGATCCAATATGAATAGGTTTAACAGAAATAGACTAGGTTCAAATAAGGGTTATGCTAAATATACCCCCAGAGACAGTGAGAATTACGAACAGAAGGCGAGTTTTTTAGGAGCCCGCCAAAAGACCAATGTAAGGTGGACACTGGACACTGATCAAAGAGTAACCCCCAAAAGAGGCAGAGATCTAAGTATAGAGGATGTAGAGGAGGAGGACATGGGACACAAAAATCCAAGAAGGATGTGAAGACCAATTCCTCTACATCTACATCTAGCGTTTTTAATCTGTCAGATAGATCTTTATCAAAGTCGGAACTCTCTTTATTAGAAAAAGGCTTAAAATTCACCCCAACCAGTGGCCCGATTATTTTTGAACTTTATGTTGACCTTAATAGGTTTATTCGTACCCTGTGTAGGAAGAGGTACTTTGCTAAGAAAAATTTAGAGGCTAAGAATGATGACTCTCTACCCATAGTTCTGGATAGTTCAGATCATCCAATGTTGGCGGTACTCGAAGAGCTATGGGATGAGAACCATGTACAGACAGATACACCTAGGACAGAAGAGAAAATGTATGATATACAGCGGGAAAGGCCCAAATTTAAATGTAAATCTGAATTCTTTCCTATCTCATTTAAGAGTAGCTGCATAGAATCTTTTTACAAAATAACACTGGAGGATTTTAAGGAACTGATAGGACGTAATACAGATAATTCCAAATTTTCTTCTAATCTCACCAGACAGGAGAGACGAGCAATCAAAGAGTTGACACAAGATACCTCAATAATTATCAAGGAGGCCGATAAGGGCGGAGGTCTGGTCATTATGAACAGGTCATACTATCTTAATGAGGCCCTTGGTCAACTAGAGAATAATAAGTTCTATAGTATTCTCACTCAGGATCCTACATCTAGATATATACAGGAACTCAAAACTTTGTTAGAGTCAGGTCTCAGTCTGGGTGTCATATCCAGGGAGGAACTACGGTTCCTGTTGCCACAATTCCCCACTACCCCCACTTTTTACTTTCTTTCAAAAATTCACAAGTCCCTCACTTCACCCCCGGGACGCCCTATTATTTCTGGTAATAATTCCCTCACTTATAATCTTTCTTTTTATATTGATGCTTTTCTTCAACCCCATGTACCATTATTAAAATCATATTTGAGAGACACTAAAGATTTTTTGAATAAAATACAGCACATCCAGTGGAAGGAGACCTATGCCTTCCTGACACTGGATGTGCAGGCTCTTTACACTAATATCCCTCACACAACCGGCATCAAAGTCATTTCAGAGATGTTACGTAGGACGCATGCTCTTGAAGAACAGCATCAGTCCTTTCTCATGCAATGTATTTCAGTTATTCTTACACACAATTATTTTCTTTTTAATCACAAATATTATTTACAACTCACTGGTACCGCCATGGGGACCAGGTTCGCCCCCAGTTACGCCAATCTCTACATGGGTGACTTTGATGACACCCATGTGTGGGGTGGGGACTGGGAGGCGAACCTGGTCTTCTATGGTAGGTACATAGATGATCTATTTATTATTTGGGATGGGGATCTTTCTTCAGCCACTTCCTTTGTTTCTCACCTTCAATCTAATTTGCACAATCTTAATTTCACTTATAATTACAATAGGAGCCGGGTTGACTTCCTGGATGTGACACTTGAGACTAGAGACAATATAATCATTATGTCTAATTTTGTCAAACCAGTTAACACCAACTCGTATCTACATTATAAAAGTGCCCATTATGCACCATGGAAGAACAACATACCCAAGGGACAACTGATGTGACTGTGGCGCAATTGTTCGAATATAGATACTTTTAAAATACAGGCCAATGAACTGATAGATTCTCTCAAAAATAGAGAGTATCCACAATGTATCTTAGATAGGGCACTGAAGGAAGTTATAAATATGGATAGACAAGATCTACTTCTTTCATCTTCTGGTAAGGATATTCAACAGAACACAAAAGATAGAGAGATGGCGTTTATCTGTAAGTATAATAGTTGTGCCAATGACATTAAAACCATCATAGGTAGGAATTATAGGCTATTGAAACAAGATAACATTTTGGGAAGCCTTTTGCCTAATAAACTACAGATCATATATAGAAAGAATAGGGCCCTTTAGACAATTTTGGCACCGAGTCATTTTAGACCTGCATTAACGGAAGGAAAGAAGGATGGCTCGAATTGGTTAACTACAAAACCTGTAGGCTTCCACAGATGTGAAAAAAACAGATGCACAATGTGCCAGCACATGGAACGCAAAACTATATGCATCTTTATTCCATGTTTTAAAGAGAAATATTTCCTTAAATCGTTCATGAATTGTGATTCCAAGTTCGTGATATATGTGTTAACATGTGGCTGTGGCCTGAATTATGTGGACAGAACAACAAGAGCAATCCATACACGATTCATGGAACATCGACGAAACATAATACGGAAATTTGGGGCACACAGTGTATCACGACATTACCTGGACAAACACGGAAGTAATCCCGCTTGTCTGTCCATTAACTGTCTTGAACATATCGCCCCAACAGATAGGGGGGGGGAGATAGGTTCAATCAGTTATGTCGTAGGGAGGTCTTCTGGATGCTCAAATTTAATTCTTTGCATCCAGATGGACTGAATGAAGCTATAGAATTGAACTCTGTCATTTAGGGGGCTAAGGGAAGATCATATGTGGGGCACACCACTTGTTAAGGTGCTGGAATACTAGGAATATGGCCTCTATTCAGGGGGACTATTTACATATACATACAGCAGATAGGTTTTTGTGCATGGCTGCCTTCAAACACTTTGTGTCGATTATAGGAAAGGGTGAGCCCCAGAATGGGTATTTATTATTATTGTTTTGACATATATATGGTGATTGTGATGCCATATATAGCATAACATATGTAATATATAGGGAGCCTTTATGATGTTCTTCTTCTTTTTTACAATTATAAAACATTGCATTCATAACTGATCAGTGGGATCAGGAGAGATATATAATGGATTAAACTGTACTGTATATGGAGATTTGGATTATACAGCCCTTTTGCATGGATATGAAATGCATATTGAAATGTGAGTGAGTTAAGAATTATCTATTGCCTATGGAAGATCTCTCTATGTGTGTTTTTTCTGTTACCAATATATATAAATAGTATAAGGATATACCAAATTGGATTACTGAATACTACTATACCAATTGGATATGTGTTTATCACCCTTTGTATACGGGTTTCCATAGCAACCAATAAACAGTTATGGTGGGGAAGGTCCGGAGTGTGAGTAACATCCTTATTTGGTTATTTGTTAAGTGTTTCCGGCCTCTGGTGTTTGACGAGGATATAGTGACACACGGACGGCGCGGTCATGTGACCGAGAGAACGACGTCTTCCGTGATGTAAATGCGCACTCTGTCACGTGTCATCATTCAGACCAATAGGATGGACTCACACTCTAAACACCCACAAAGAACACCAGCGAACCCCAGGCGAAGGGGATTTATGACACCCGGTCATGTGATTAGAACCACATGACCGTGGGCAGGTTATTCGACCAATGGGACTGCCAGAATAGCCGATCATGTGATGTGATACATCACATGATCAGTAGGTTGTAGTTATACTGTCAAACGTTTTCTCTTAATAAATAAGGATATAATACTCGTTTTTAGTCGATATTTATTGTACGAATAGATATGATTATCATGATTTTGATTGTAAGGTTTTTATATTATTTTTATGGATGGTTTGCTTCGATGTATTTTTTGATTAAACAGGTGATGTTCACTGAATCATTAAGAAGGGTATAAATAGAGTACCCAGTGCTTATAGGATTTATGCTCCTGAGGAAGCTGGATTGTATTTGTGCCAGTGAAACGCGTTGAGCTCATCCTACATCTATCCGGACTCCACTTTCTAAATAGACCTACAGGACTCCTGTCATCCCCTGGCAAAAATTGGACTCTTTCTCCCATCACTGGATAAATTACATTCAACCGGTCTGGCCCACACCTGCAGCTTTAAATGGACTTGTCCTAATGCTGATGCCCATCAATTTGTGGATCCGGTAATTATTTACAAAATACAGTGCATGCATCTTGGGAGACGGTCCTAGCCCTAAGGATTCGACTTTGGTCACATAGGAAAGTGGTAAATTGTACAACCAGTCTATCCAGATAAGACGAATGAATCTACCAGATGTAGACCTGATGGCGTTTCGACACAATCAAAAGGTTCCGGTCTTCGGAGCAAGGACAAGGGATCCTCAAGCAGTGTTCGTGGACGCACTAGCAATTCCATGGAACTTTCTGCTGCCAGTTATGTTCCCTCCAGTGTTACTCCTGCCCAGGGTACTACGGAAGTTCAAGCAAGAAGGAGGAATACTGCTTCTAGTCGCTCCAGCATGGCCCAGACGGCATTGGTTCTCAGACCTGCAGGGTCTCTCGATCGAGCGTCCTCTACTACTTCCTCAATGCCCAGACCTCCTCTTTCAAGGCCTTTGTGTTTACCAGGGCCTGGAAAGACTGGCTTTGACGGCGTGACTCTTGAAGCTTCACTCCTTACGGCCAAAGGATTTTCTGAGGCGGTTATTCAAACTATGTTGAAGGCCCGCAAACCGGCTTCTGCACGGATTTATTATAGGGTCTGGATTTCTTACTTCACCTGGTGTGCTGCTAAGAATTATGGTGCATACAAGTTTAGCACTTCCAAACTTCTGGCTTTTTTTTCAACAAGGCCTGGATTTAGGACTTCGCCTGGCCTCCCTCAAGGTTCACATTTCTGCCTTGTGGTGTGGTTTCAGCAAAAAATTGTATCTATTCCTGATGTTCACACATTCACTGAGGGCGTACTATGGATTCAGCCTCCCTATGTCCCTCCTGTGGCTCCATGGGTTCTGTCTGTTGTCCTTAATGCCCTTCAAGAGTCTCCATTTGAACCTCTTGAGTCTGTGGACCTTAAATGCCTTATGCTTAATGTCCTTTTTCTGTTGGCTATTGCCTCTGCTAGGAGCGTGTCTGACTTAGGTGCTTTGTCCTGTCATCCACCCTTTCTGATTTTTCACCGTGACCGGGCAGTTCTTAGAACTCGCCCTGGTTATCTACCTAAGGTGGTGTCATCTTTTCACCTTAACCAAGAGATTGTGATTCCGTCCTTTATCTCTCCTGGTTTGTCCTCCAAAGAGCGGTCTTTGGATGTGGTACGGGCTCTTCGTATATATGTAGAAAGGACTGCCTCTATCAGGAGATCAGATTCTCTTTTTGTAATTTTTGGTTTTCACAAACGTGGCTGGCCTGCGAATAAGCAGACCCTTGGCAGATGGGTTAGAATGGTGATTACAGAAGCTTATGCGCAGGCTGGACTACCAGCTCCTGCTGCTATCAAGGCCCATCTACTCGGTCTGTTGGACCTTCTTGGGCGGCCCGACGTGGTGTGTCCGCTGAAAAATTGTGCAAGGCGGCTAAGTAGTCCTCAGTGAACACGTTCATCAGGTTCTATGCCTTTGATACTTCCGCCTCCCAGGATGCTTCCTTTGGATGCCGGGTTCTTGTGCTTGCTACAGTGCGTTCCCTCCCATGAGGAACTGCTTTAGGACATCCCCGATGTTATTCCCTGTGGAATACCAGTGTACCCCGCTGCAGAAAAGGAGATTTATGGTAAGACTTACCATTGTTAAATCTCTTTCTGCGAGGTACACTGGTTTTTACCCTGATGCACTTAGCTTCTTTGGGTTTGTATGGCATTAGCCGCTAGTCCCTTCTCCTGTCGTGAGAATGTGGGTCTATGTGACTAACATCTACCATCTCTCTTACCTGCTACTGCATTGGACTGGTTAACAGACCTGAGCTTCAGTGCCTGGAGGCGGGGCTATAGAGGAGGTGGTGCAGTGCATTATTGGAACAGTCAAAGCTTTAGCCTGTTGGTGCCTCGGATCAAGATCCATCTCTACACCCCGCGTTATTCCCTGTGGAAACCAGTGTACCTCGCAGAAACAGATTTAACAATGGTAAGTCTTACCATAAATCTCCTTTTATATACGCAAAATGCATCCAGATGAAAACATTAGCATTTGTGCCAGGGGTACGTGTGCATAGAAGTATATATGTATTTACAGTACTTCCCACCACCATAGCACAGAAGATGTGGCTTAGAAGTGTTAGTAATAAATGTAAAAGCCTCATTCCATTATTCGATTATTTCTTCACAATTTTCTTTTCTGCAGCTTATATGGAAACGCTCGTTAATTCACACAAATAGATGGTTGTGACTTCATATAATATAATATAATATAGCTGCAATTTTAATGACTTAAGTACTATCATTTGGAAAGGTCAATAAGCAATCAATCAATCAATCAATCAATCAATCAATCAATCTTGTATATCACTGCAAAACCCCAATAGCAACTAGGGCAACTAACTATTGCTCAGCTGCTTCATTAATTTGTTGCTAATAAATAACAAAACAAAGGCATTGCAAAAAGAAAAAAGGTATATTTGCCCCACCTGCAGTACACATGGTTTTGCCCATTAGAGAAAGATTTTGTGGCTGTGATCAGATCTGAATTAGGCCCTATATCCAGTGCCACTCTATTCTTGTCAGCTCGTTCATCTAGATATTCTGGTGCAGTACCAGGAGACCCAGTGAGAGGGTCGCGACCTGCATGCCAGACGCAGCTGAGTCTAAATTCCTTTGCGGGAGTCCCTAGTGAAGACCGCCAGCGTGTTAGACTCTGCGCCTCTGATCTGGGTATTTATCAACACTTCAGTCCTTGCCAGCCTCCCACTTCTGCTCATGCGCAAGAATTACTGCAAGCCTCCCAGCTTTCTTCATCAAGCTTCTACCACTGGTCCACCAGCATCATAGCCAGGAGCACAAAAGACCTCTGTCCCACCTGACAGTACATAGGGCCCTTACACACATTTGCCTTGCGGCCTGCGTTATATCTAGTTATGCCCTGGGACCTGCTCATTGTAATGTGGTATAAAATTAACTGGAGTGCATTAAATTGTGGCACAAGATGAAGTGGAGCACTGTAGTGTGGCATAATATGAACTAGGGACACTGTATGTCATAATGTGAGTTGTGGATACTGTGTTGCATAATGTGTACTGGCAGTCATACAATATGACATAATGTGAAGTATGTCACTACTATGGTTCATAAAATAAACCATGGCACTACCATGGGGCATATCATTTACTAAGGCACTACTATGGTTCATAAAACAAACTAGGGTAATACTATAGGGCATAACATTTACTAAGGTACTACTATGGTTCATAAAATAAACTAGGGTCTAATAAATTAGGGTCCACAAAGTTCTTGCTACACCCCTGATTTAAGTATTTGCGTAATCGACCATACAGTGGTCAGAAAGCAATAATTCAATCATTTTCCATGAAATTACTTAGGTGAGGCTACGAGAATGCATACAACCAACACCTCATCATCATTTCACCATGCATCAGGTAAATGGCAGCAGTGGTGATTTAAGATGATCTGGCATTTTATTCCATGGGACCCCATTCAACACACTAAATAGCCAACATATGGAACACAACATACATCATGCACCACACAGCGCACTTTTGGGCAACTTCATAATGTATGTATCACATATGGCAAGAACTAAAGGTCATTTATCCTGCCACATACGCCTCTCTTCTTGTTCTAGGTCATCTACTTTTGTCACATTTTGTCCTCTCCCCACTAACCCCTTGTCACATACTGCTCCTCTCCCTACTGTCTTTCCACATATTGCCCCTCCCCCAACTCTCTTTCCATATATTACCCACCAATACACCTACATATTTTCACAAATGACCATCTATCCTGTTATGACATATCACATGTAACAATGAGAGGGAGGGCTTGAGGCACATGTATCAAGGAGGGACAATGGGGAGCATATGTGACAAAATAATAGTGGCATGGGTATATGTTCTTCCCTTTACACATATGCTTTTCCAGTTATCATTCAAAAATGTGAATTCATTTTGTAGGCCATTTCCTCCTTTGCATCTTTTCACTCCCAATTAGTGCCACTGTAATGGTGGGAAATCCTAAACTTAATGGGATGCCTTTTGAACCTAACTTGTACTTTTCCACTAAATTGCATTTCAAGGCATACTGTAGTCAGCCAATGTAATAAATTGAATACTAAAGTTTCACATGAAAGAAAAAGATTCCTGATGTTCCTTTATTTCCTTGGTTCATTTAATCTATAATTGAAGCTGAAGGAGTGGTCCTAAAATTGAATTACAGTAGATTAGACTTTGGAGTAATATTTCTTACCGGTGTATCCAAAAACACACAACTCTAGGCTCAGACTGACTTTCTTGGGGCAATTCTAAGATCCATGAAATGGGATTGTGCACTGAAATGCAATAAACAGACAAGAAGATGATCTTGCACATACTGTATACCGGAGCAGTGTAGGTACACAATTTTGCGGTTCAGAGATCGTTTTATTTATTTGTGCTTACATGAAGGTGAATGCACAAAAACCTGTTATAGTTAGAAAGTGATTGAAGGCGTAATATGGTGAATTTCTTTTCACAGAGGTGATCTCAGTCCAGATGAAGTCGTTGAGCTTGTGAATCAAGGACTGAAAGAAGGAGAAAGAGATTTCAACATCAAGGTCAGGTCAATCCTTTGCTGTTTGCGGCATATGCCAGGTAAGAACTGGCCAACCATTTTTCTGTCAGTAATCTCTTACTTGCTTCATTATTCACTCTTTATTTTCCAAGTTAATTAACCAGCTTCAGCACATGTAGAAAGTACTTGGAGTTGTCATAGGCCTTTACATACTTACCTAGATTTAAAGTCTCCTTTCCAGGAGAGTAGGTAGGCGGAGTGTTTGTGTGTGTGTGTGGGGGGGGGGGGGGGAGGGGGGGATGGGGGGGTGGAGGGGGGTTAGTCACGTCACTAAGCATCACCCCCACAGTAACATGCTCTGATTTGTGCATATTTGAATGGGGTTGGGGTTAAAATTATACAACTAGCATAGAGCTGAATCAATAGGTCCGTCTCCCTCCGGTGTGAGTGCTGATTCACTTTATAATTCTCACTAGGGAGTGGACGAGATGCGGGAGGGTTGTCCACTCTTCCAGGGTGCAGAGGACTAGCCAAAAAACCATGGGGGTCATTCCGACCCGTTCGCTCGCTGCGTGTTCATGCAGCAGAGCGTACGGGTCCCTGCTGCGCATGCGCTGGCGCCTTTGTGCGCATGCGGCACGGCCGACGGCCGTGGCAGGACAGCGATCGTCTCTGCCTGACTGACAGGCAGAGGTGATCGATGAGCGGAAGGGGGCGAAATGGCGGCGTTTGGCCGCCGTGTCGTAGGCGCGGTCTGGCCAACGCAGACGTGGCTGGACCGAATGGGGGGCAGGCCGCAGCGGCTGCATGACGTCATACGCAGCCGCTGCGGGCCAGGGAGCGAGGAGTAGCTCCTGGCCAGCTCGCTAAAGCTGCGCCGATGTCTTTGCACTTCTGCGAGGTTGGCCGGACTGACATGCGGGGCGGACAAGCCCCATGCTGGGCATCCCCCCGCATGTCAGGAAAGTTGATCGTAGCTGTGCAAAATTTTGCACAGCTACGATCAACTCGGAATGACCCCCTATGTGTCTCCCGTAGGTTTCAGGAAAGTAGGCAAGTATGGGCCTGTATTATGCATAGGGAGGGATAGTATGTTATCTTCCCTTGTTCTGTACATTTTATTAATTATTCAACTCAAATGTTATGGCAATAATGGCCCAGAATAGACCAGGGGTTGGGAAACCATGGCATTAGTGCCACATGATGACAGTTTTGAGTGGCACTTCTGGAGTCAGTCCCTCTTACTAGGCATGCTCTTTCCACCTCCTTCCCCCACACAGGATACCCTATAGGTGTGATATACCAAATTGTAGAACCAAAAGCATTGCCTACAAATGTGTCCTCCTACATCCTTGCAGCAGTCATGTTAAACAGCTCTTATAGTGGACTCGGTAGTGCTGAGTGACCTTTATGTGCGACTTTTTCCTTTAAATGCATCTAAGTCACATTGCTATGTGAACAGGACGCACAAGCAGCTTATGCTGATTAAAATTATATGCAGCATCCCTATATTCTGTGTGTGTGACTGTGGCTGTATCTGCATATGAAATGCTACTGTACGTTACAGTGTTTTCCTGAAAATCACTGTAACATAGCATGTCGCATGCAGATCATGCTGCGTATTTTAATCAGCATACGCTGCATGTGCATACCATTCGCATAGTGATGCGAGTAAAATGCATTTTCGTCAAAAATAGACACCCGACGTTAGTAGAGCTGCCCACGAGCTGTTGGCTGACTCATGCCAGGCATCTCCTGCTGCATGGCATATTGAGGAAAGATGTATGAGGACACATCTGTAACATAATCTATTGAAGCCTGGGCCTCCAATGGGTGAACCATAGTTAGTCCTGCTCACAGTTGAAAAACAGTACAACATTCTGAAGCATTTCTTTGCCTCCTGACTACAAATTATCCACTTACTGTATCCTGAGTAACCTACAGTACCTGTAACTTCAAAAAAGTAAGCCTCAAACATTTTTAACTCCCATCTATTAATTTTGATATGTTTGTTGCAGTAATTGTGGTGGCTCTCCAGAGACCTTAATGGCAGGGCCGGTTCAAGGGCGCTCTGCGACCCGGGCAGGAAAAGGGGCGTGTCCTAATACAGGGGGCGTGGTCAGTTACGCCCCCTGTACATTGCTAGCGCCGCTTGAATGCTGAGCGGTGCGCGATGACGTCATTGCGCACCGCACAGCAAAAGGTCCTCTCCACGAAGGGAAACTAGACGCATAGCGTCTAGTTCCCTTCGTGGAGAGGACCTTTGCTGTGCGGTGTGCGATGACGTCATCGCGCACCGCTCAGCAAAGTTACTCTCCACGAAGGGAAACTAGACGCATAGCGTCTAGTTCCCTTCACAGGAGGCGGACGGGGACGGCAGCGGGCAGCGGAGGCGGACGGGGGACACAGCGGGCAGCAGTGGCGGATCTTGCCACGGTGCGGCGCCCTCCGGATGGCGCCAGCGCCCTCCGGAAGGCGGCGCCCCGGGCAAAAGTCCTGCTTGCCGTGGCAAGATCCGCTACTGCTTAATGGGTTGTAATGTTGAATGTTTGTCACTCAAAGAGAAAAATGCTGTCTACTCCTGAATTAGACAGTCTCCGCTCTGCCCAAATTTTGGATTTCACTTTCACTAATTGGGTACTGCAAACCAGTGTAGTATGGTATACTGTGCACCATGGTGTCTGTGCCAGCCTATGTAACTATGTACAGTGGGGGTCATTCCGAGTTGATCGCTCGCTAGCAGTGTTTAGCAGCCGTGCAAACGCAGTGTCGCTGCCCGCTGGGGAGTGTATTTTAGCTTTGCAGAAGTGCAAGCGCTTGTGCAGCCGAGCACCTACAAAATCGTTTTGTGCAAAACAAAAGTACCCCTGTAGTTACTCTTTGTGTGCGTTGATTCTAATGATGGAGGGCTGGCTTTTGACGTCACACACCCGCCCAGCGAACGCCCAGCCACTCCTGCATTTTTTCTGCCAGGCCTGCGTTTTTCTAAGCACTCCCTGAAAACGGTCAGTTGACACCCAGAAACGCCCTCTTTCTGTCAACCTCCTTGCGGCCGGCTGTGCGATTGGAATCGTCGCTAGAAACAGTGCAAAACCACAGTGGACTTTGTACCCGTACGACGCGCGTGCGCATTGCGGAGCATACGCATGTGCATATTAGCTGTTTTTTTTCACTGATCGATACGCAGCGAACAACGGCAGCTAGCGATCAACTCGGAATGACCCCAGTGTGCGCCAGAGTGTCTACTTCCAGCTTTTGTAACAAGATAGTGTGACACCTACAAGACTAAATTTAGCATTGATAATTCTATAAATTGGTGAGAAAAGTTCTGGTTCCACTCACCAGATATGAGCATCTTTCTGTAGGCAATGTATGTCCACATTCATATTATATTCATTTGTGTTTACCACAGAGTGGTCACCTGAGATTGTTGAGCTCTGTAAGAAGTACCATAATGACACCGTTGTGGCCATTGACCTGGCTGGAGATGAAGGTTTAAAGAGTGAAACCTTTCCAGGACATCTCAGGGCTTATGAGGTCTGTAACGTGTAAAAAGAATATTGTTTTATTTACAAAGGGGAAAATATGCTGATGCACACAGGAGCGGTTCTTGAGGCGGGCAAGCAGGAATATTGCCCGGGGCACTGTGGCATATGGGTGCTGCAATCGGCGCCCCACTTGCTATCACCCGTCGCCATGTATTTTGCCAGCACAATGCAGTCAGGGCAATGCTCCCACTTTCCCAGAATGCCATGCGCGACTACATCTGACGTCATTGTGCACCGCATGGCGTTCTAAGAGCAGATGCTGGAGTCCAGGATGGGGGAGCAACACAGAACCGCATCTCATTATACAGCTGCGTGGGGCACGGTGGCAGCGTGGTATGGCCCGTAAGCTACCACCACAGCAAACTATATTTGTATATAGAGTTAGGCAACTGAGACTTACCTCTTACATCCTTGCTGCAGTCACGCTAAAATGCCATGTCGTCACAGGACCCGGTAGCGATGGGCATCTTTTTTTCTCAAAAATGTGTCTTAGATGAAACATAATATAATAGGACGAACAAGCAGTTTCTGCTGATTAAAATGATTTGTTGCATGCTTATATTCTATGTGTAATTAGTACAGCTCTATCTGTATCCGAAATGCCATGTTACAGTGTTTTCCATGAAAACACTGTAGTATAGCATTTTTGTATGGAAATAAAGTCGCAGTCACACACAGAATATAGGGGGTGATTCAGACCTGATTGCTGCTGTTCGTTTTCGCACAGCGGGCGATCAGGTACTAACTGCACAAGAGTATGCACCGCAATGCGCACGCACATCAGACAGCAACAAAGGGCATCGCCGTTCAGCGATGGGATGGTGCGAAAAATCCAACTGAACAGTCGTTTGCAAGGTGATTGATAGGAGGAAGCCATTTGTGGGTGCCAACTGGCTGTCTGTTGGGAGTGTCCGGAAAAATGCAGGCCTTCCCAAGCGTTTTCAGCCTGTTCTCATCGCACTTTAGCAGTAAGTCCTGGGCTACGCAGAGACTGCACAAAGTGGATTTTAGCAGCTCGGCATACACATAACACGGTGAATTTACACTCCCCTGGAGACGGTGACTATCTAAATGCAGGACAGCAAAGTTAGCAGTCCAGCGATCAGGTCTGAATCACCCCATAGGCATGCTGCATATCATTTTAATCAGCAGGAGCTGCTTGTGCATCCTTTTTGTGGAAAAATTGCAAAAAAGATGCTCAACGCTATGAGCATGAAACCAATGGTAACAAACAGGAAACCCTTGGCAACAAACAGGTAACCCCTGGCAACAAGCGTGGAACCCAGAGCATGAAACCCATGTCAATGTGCATGAGACCCCTGGCAATGAGCATTAAACTCCTGGCAATGAGCAGGTCGTTTAAAAGTAATTAGAAGCTTTATTGTGAGGCATAATTTGTACAGGATATTATTGTGTGTTGAGCATAAAATGGTGTCAGGCACATAACTGTATGTGGCATAATGTGTAATGGGCATTAGAGTGTTTGGCATAATGTGTAATGAGCGCTACTTTGTGTGTGGCATAATGTGGAATGGCATTACGGTGAGTAGCATGATGCGTAATGGGCATTACAGTACGTGGTATGATGTGCAATGGGCATTACAGTGTGTGGAATAATGTGCAATGGGCATTACTATAAGGAGGAAAAATGACAAATAATGTAAAGGGAGAAATCAGGTTTTTCCCCCTGTGTTTTTCCCCCCCTGTGTTGTATAAGGGTCTCTACCTGGCATAATGTGTATAAGGGGTGTAATTTGACTGACGGACACTACTATGCTGTGTGATGTGAATTGATACTATTCTCTGGGCATGCATCTTCCCCATGAAGCCATGCCCCTATTTTTTACTGTGCACCTTCGGCACGCACTAACCATGTTTTAATCGTGGGAGCACCAAAGGAAACTTTCACCCTGGGAGCTACAAGGTCTAGAATAGGCCCTGGATGCACAGCACAGAGGTGGTCATTCCGAGTTGTTCGCTCGCTAGCAGTTTTTAGCAACCGTGCAAACGCTATGCCGCCTCCCACTGGGAGTGTATTTTAGCTTAGCAGAAGTGCGAACGAAAGGATCGCAGAGCGGCGGCAAAGTACTTTTGTGCAGTTTTAGAGTAGCTCAATACCTACTCAGCGCTTGCGAAGACTTCAGACTTTCAGTTCCTATTTTGACATCACAAACACGCCCTGCGTTCACCCAGCCATGCCTGCGTTTTTCCTGGCACACCTGCATCTTTCCTGGCACACCTGCGTTTTTTCAAACACTCCCTGAAAACGATCAGTTGACACCCAGAAACGCCCACTTCATGTCAATCACTCTGCGGCAACCAGTGCGACTGAAAAGCTTTGTTAGACCCTGTGTGAAACTACATCGTTCGTTGTAATAGTACGATGCGTGTGCGCATTGCGCCGCAAGCGCAGAAGTGCCTTTTTTTTGCCTCATCGCTGCACAGCGAACGAATGCAGCTAGCGATCAACTCGGAATGACCACCAGAGGACCTACTTCAGAGAAAGACGCTATTTGCATTGCTGCTGCATCTTTGGATGCTGTAGTGATGCAAAAATATGCTAATGCAGTAGGAGCTATCTGAGGACAAAAAAAAAACAGTGCCGGTATTGCAGATCAGAGTGCTGTGTCGGAAGATGCAGCATCGGATCACCATCGTGACCATTGGTCTCTGCCTCATCCATCTGAGAGAGCTTTAAGCTACTCAGAATAGCCGTCTCAGCTCCATAGCCGTATACTATTTGGAATAAATATACAGAAAGCGCTGACAAATTATAATTAAACATATTTTTTTTTTATTTTTCCATAAAAATTAACAGCTACTTAGTAACCTTTTTAGCTGGTTTGATAATTTACCACAGAATGCATACAACACTTAATACATTTGCATTATTCTGAATGGAACTCCTGTTACAGAGTATAACTGTGTTCATTCTTTCCCAGAACAAAGAGATAATTTGTATCCACATAGAAATATATGCCAGGTGCTAATAATAAGCAAGTAGCTAAAGCAAACGTCACTATGCCAGAAATTCAGAACATTTGTATAATGTTATTAGTTAATGAGTTAGTACTATCCAAATGATGCCAGTTGTTAATAGCTATCCCGTTTTAAGAATATCATAACATAGCTTCCATATCAAGCAATAGTGTTCATGCAAAGCCTGGGAATTTTTCGCAGAACTTTCATGCAGAGTAATATTATTAAAACATGGACATGTTAGTTGCATGCAATAGTTTACCACGTCCTCTCTCTGGTCAAGATATCACTCTCTTATTCCCGGCTCTGGTGCTCCAACCTTTTAATAAGCCATATCCGGAGGTGAGTGTTCTTTCCCAATTGCAGAGTGTATCTAGTGGGCATGTATCCCAGCTGGAGGTTTTTCAAGTAGCTTTCAGAAACAGAAACGCATTTCCCCGCCGAAGCAATAAATCAGCGGCTTGCACAGTCTGTAACAGGAGTTCTATTCAGAATAATGCAAATGTATTAAGTGTTGTATACATTCTGGGGTAAATTATCAAACCAGCTAAAAGGGTTACTAAGTAGCTGTTAATTTTTATATAATAATTATAAAAAAATGTTTTATTTATAGTTTGTCAGTGCTTTCTGTATATTTATTTCTTGTGTTTTTTTCTAAAGGGCGGAGTAGTTCCTTTAGTGCTTGATAGCTGCAGACAAACTATTATTTAATCACTGAGCATATTTAAATGGCACCAGGAGGTACTTAGTACCTTGTTCTTTTTCTCTGTATACTACTTGTGTCCTAGACGCTTGCATGTACTTTCTCAATGCCATTTTATCTCTATTATTGCTGATATAGGAGGCAGTCAAATGTGGAATCCACAGAACAGTGCATGCTGGGGAAGCTGGGCCTCCATCAGTAGTCAAAGAGGTGGGAATTTTTCTTTACTCTTATGAATTGTTTGATTCCAAAGTCCTCCCTTCAGAAAAGGATTAGGATGTAATGATGACAAGAATGTTAAACCATCTGCAGCCTGTGACAGCCAAACATCTGTAGAACACAATATCCTATAAATCCTACGTCGCCCAATTACAAAATACCTTCAACCCTCCATGACAATTGTTATGTTCTAATATTGTTGAGATGATTCTAAATCTATCTATAATAGTAACTGAAATTCAATAATAGTGCCTATTAAATGTTAGTACATTCTTGAATGCTGTCTGCATTTAGATGGTGCTTGATGTAGACACTCATGTCCATTATCTGCTACTTTCTCACCTAAGGCTGTAGAGATGCTGAAGGCAGAGAGAATAGGACACGGCTATCACACCGTGGAGGATCCAGTGCTGTATGATCGGCTACTGAAGACAGATATGCACTTTGAGGTATGCTGTTAGGATTGAGACTAAGGTGGTTCCATATATATATAGAAAACTCAAGATACTATACTCTCTATCTGAACAATCTGTGCTTGAATATAGTAGAACATGTTATCATCTGCATAGACCCTAGAACAGAAGTTCTAAATTATCCTACATATTAAATTTAACACTTAACCCTAATTTTATACCCTATACCATTTGTATCCATGGACATTATACCAACATTATCCTGTTTCTTGGAAAGTATTATTGCTACAGCCTTACTATTGCATGTGAATAAGACCTTCTACACTGTATCTGGTGATATATTATTCCACTGAAAATAATATGTATCAATTTTCAGATGTGTCCTTGGTCGAGTTACATTACTGGAGCTTGTTACCCTGACTTTACACAGCATCCTCTGATACGGTATGTTCTATCTTGCTTTTACAGCAAGAGATACATTTCTGTTTTATACTATATTACAGAGCAACAGGCCCAAAGGTTCTTAAAGTACATGAGCAGAGGCATCAGGTAAGGTTGGCAGTGGAGCCACTGGTCCAGTGTCCATGATTTGAGGGCCACCTGCAATCTGACTTTTGATTGACTGCTGTATAGATATAAGACTGAAAACTGTATCAGCCAAGATGTGGGGATTAAGCTGCAGTAATATCCAGCCATAATGAGATGTATTAAATGCAAGTGTAACCAGCGCTCTACTTGTATGGATATTATGAGGGTGGCAGCAATACGTGATTGGGGCTAAACCCAAAGCCTCCAGAAATTAAAAAACGTTATCAAAGTTTCACAACTGCGCCTGTGTAAAGATGTTACGGATGTTGTGTATGGAAAACAAAAGTGGAAAACAGATGATCTGAATAATAATATTTAATAAACTATCATGAATGTTGTGAATTCATAATTTGCAAAATGCAAACCCTAGTAACCAAAAGAAAATTGGGTAATACGTAGATAAAAAATAAAAATAAAAATAAAAAAATGAAATGAAAAATATATAAGAAGTCCGTATTGTTTAAGATTATGAATTGAAAATTTACCAGTCCAAAAGAAAAATTATTATTTATGTGGTGTAAATAGAGTGTGGCGTCCCACCTCTTTCAAACCTTAATGTGGTTCTGTACTAGCTTGAGTACACAGTGGAATTGGAAATACTGAAATGATACTGAAGTTTACGGAGTGGAAAGTCTGTCACAGTTGTTACAGAGTTTTCTTCTTCCCAGAGGCTGGTATAGATCTTGAATGTGGTCACGTTATTATGGGGTACCCCAAATGGATAGCGGAGGGACAAGGTGACTAGGGGACAAGGTGACTAAAAACTCCGGACTCCCCGCTTGTCCCCTCTGTCACGAACGGCGGGAGGTGCCCGTATCCACGGGCGACCACCGCCTGCCGAGACCAAGGGATGCGGTCACGTCTCTGGGGGGAAGGTATCATAGGCTTCGGGACCCACAAGGGGACTGTCCACCGTGAACCCTCCCTCCTACGGAGTGTGTTACCTTGTATCCTATGCTTGATCCCGTCGACCGCTTCCACGGCTCTGATCGGTCTTCTCTGCGCCTGGTGATCGGTGCTCTGCTCGCTGGTCTTTTCCCCTCTCGGCCGCGCGGTTCAAACTTCCTCCGTAATGTCTCCTGTATCACTAGTGTGTTCTGTCTGGTTATCTTTTAGAAAGCCACTGTGTTTTGTATGGATGTCGGGAAAACTTGAAAGTGTAGTACTTTCTTTCCTCTCTCCTCTCCAACGCGTATCGACCCGTCTGGGTCTTCCTCAGGGAGTCCTTGATCGCCATCTTTGTTGAGGGCTTTTTATGCCCATGATGATTGTGTCATACAAATGGGTGTGTTCATTTGGTTCTGCATATCAACTACGCAGATAGCTACAATGTATTACTGAAACTGGGTGATACAGAGTATTTCAGTTGCATTGCATAATAAACACTGAGCAATATGTATAAAAATATATGAAAAAAATAATAAATAAAATATACTTGAACGGTGGAATGACTTCGTATATTGTTAGTGTATTACAACTAGTGATGAGCACCGGAAATTTTTCGGGTTTTGTGTTTTGGTTTTGGGTTCGGTTCCGCGGCCGTGTTTTGGGTTCGAACGCGTTTTGGCAAAACCTCACTGAATTTTTTTTGTCGGATTCGGGTGTGTTTTGGATTCGGGTGTTTTTTTCAAAAAACCCTAAAAAACAGCTTAAATCATAGAATTTGGGGGTCATTTTGATCCCAAAGTATTATTAACCTCAATAACCATAATTTCCACTCATTTTCAGTCTATTCTGAACACCTCACACCTCACAATATTATTTTTAGTCCTAAAATTTGCACCGAGGTCGACCTCACAATATTATTTTTAGTCCTAAAATTTGCACCGAGGTCGCTGGATGACTAAGCTCAGCGACCCAAGTGGCCGACACAAACACCTGGCCCATCTAGGAGTGGCACTGCAGTGTCACGCAGGATGGCCCTTCCAAAAAACACCCCCCAAACAGCACATGACGCAAAGAAGAAAAAAAAGAGGCGCAATGAGGTAGCTGTGTGAGTAAGCTAAGCGACCCTAGTGGCCGACACAAACACCTGGCGCATCTAGGAGTGGCACTGCAGTGTCACGCAGGATTGCCCTTCAAAAAAAAAAACACCCCCCAAACAGCACATGACGCAAAGAAAAAAAGTGGCGCAATGAGGTAGCTGTGTGACTAAGATAAGCGACCCAAGTGGCCGACACAAACACCTGGCCCATCTAGGAGTGGCACTGCAGTGTCACGCAGGATGGCCCTTCCAAAAACTACTCCCCAAACAGCACATGACGCAAAGAAAAATGAAAGAAAAAAGAGGTGCAAGATGGAATTGTCCTTGGGCCCTCCCACCCACCCTTATGTTGTATAAACAGGACATGCACACTTTAACCAACCCATCATTTCAGTGACAGGGTCTGCCACACGACTGTGACTGAAATGACGGGTTGGTTTGGACCCCCACCAAAAAGGAAGCAATTAATCTCTCCTTGCACAAACTGGCTCTACAGAGGAAAGATGTCCACCTCATCATCATCCTCCGATATATCACCGTGTACATCCCCCTCCTCACAGATTATCAATTCGTCTCCACTGGAATCCACCATCTCAGCTCCCTGTGTACTTTGTGGAGGCAATTGCTGCTGGTGAATGTCTCCACGGAGGAATTGATTATAATTCATTTTAATGAACATCATCTTCTCCACATTTTCTGGATGTAACCTCGTACGCCGATTGCTGACAAGGTGAGCGGCGGCACTAAACACTCTTTCGGAGTACACACTTGTGGGAGGGCAACTTAGGTAGAATAAAGCCAGTTTGTGCAAGGGCCTCCAAATTGCCTCTTTTTCCTGCCAGTATAAGTACGGACTGTCTGACGTGCCTACTTGGATGCGGTCACTCATATAATCCTCCACCATTCTTTCAATGGGGAGAGAATCATATGCAGTGACAGTAGACGACATGTCCGTAATCGTTGTCAGGTCCTTCAGTCCGGACCAGATGTCAGCATCAGCAGTCGCTCCAGACTGCCCTGCATCACCGCCAGCGGGTGGGCTCGGAATTCTGAGCCTTTTCCTCGCACCCCCAGTTGCGGGAGAATGTGAAGGAGAAGATGTTAACAGGTCGCGTTCCGCTTGACTTGACAATTTTCTCACCAGCAGTTCTTTGAACCCCAGCAGACTTGTGTCTGCCGGAAAGAGAGATCCAAGGTAGGTTTTAAATCTAGGATCGAGCACGGTGGCCAAAATGTAGTGCTCTGATTTCAACAGATTGACCACCCGTGAATCCTTGTTAAGCGAATTAAGGGCTCCATCCACAAGTCCCACATGCCTAGCGGAATCGCTCTGTGTTAGCTCCTCCTTCAATGTCTCCAGCTTCTTCTGCAAAAGCCTGATGAGGGGAATGACCTGACTCAGGCTGGCAGTGTCTGAACTGACTTCACGTGTGGCAAGTTCAAAAGGTTGCAGAACCTTGCACAACGTTGAAATCATTCTCCACTGCGCTTGAGACAGGTGCATTCCACCTCCTATATCGTGCTCAGTTGTATAGGCTTGAATGGCCTATAGTATAGGTTCTGGCGCTGTTCTATCCGTGGCGCTCACCTGATTGGCTGTGCGCGTCTAAGCTCAGACAGCGCATCGCACAGCTGCCTCCATTACTTTCAATGGTGGGAACTTTGTTGTCAGCGGTGGGGTTACCCGTGGTAAGCCGCTGACCGGCGGGTGACCCCACCGCTACCCGCAAAGTTCCCACCATTGAAAGTAATGGAGGCAGCTGTGCGATGCGCTGACAGCTCAGACGCGCACAGAGCCAATCAGCAGAGTGCAAGGACGTTGCGCTCGCTGATTGGCTTACGAGACCTTTCAGTGACAGCAGTCACGGGGGGGTCTCTCTGCATTCGGGGAAAGGGGTCCCATGTGTCAACATGGGACCCCTTTCAGTACGCTGGTCGGGTGTTCGTTTTCTTTTTTTGACAAGTACGTGGATTTATCTCTGGACCATGGATCAGGTGAGTATAATTATCTTTTATTTTCAGGTACCCGTGGATTCTACTTGGAGAAGAGGACCGACTGCTTCGTGTCAACATAGGTAAGTATGTGTGTGTCGGCAGTGTGTAATAAAGTTGTACTTGTCACGGTGTGTGTCTCCTGTTTTTATTTGGGTATTTTTTTCCCAGTAGTACTACAGGTACCAGCGGGCCCGTTTTTCTCCCGCATGCTGGTACTTGTGGTTCTCCAAGTACCAGCTTGCGGGGGAGGCTTGCTGGGACTTGCAGTACTATTGAAAAAAACAATATTCTGTCATTTTACTTAAGGCTATCAGCCTCCCATCCGCAGCCCATGGATGGGGGGACAGCCTCGGGCTTCACCCCTGGCACTTGGGTGGCTGGCGGGGGGGACCCCTTGATTGAAGGGGTCCCCACTCCCCCAGGGTACCCCGGCCTGGGGTGACTAGTTGGATACTTAATGCCACGGCCGCAGGGCACTGTATAAAAGTGACCCCCGGCTGTGGCATTATCTGTCCAGCTAGTGGAGCCCGATGCTGGTGTATAAAATACGGGGGACTCCTACTCTTTTTGTCCCCCGTATTTTTTGCACCAGCACCAGGCGCAGAGCCCGGTGCTGGTTTTAAAAATATGGGGGATCCCCTGTCAATTTTTTCCCCGCATTTTTAGAATCAGGACCAGCTAGAAGAGCCCGAGGCTGGTTATGCTTTGGAGGGGGGACCCCACGCCATTTTTTTTCTGAATTTTACCATTCCATCTAAAAAAAAAAAATATATATATATATATATTATTTAAAAAAATATATAAATAATACTTGTGTCTCCAAAAAAGACAAACCAAGTACCTAATCCCTTCTAATATAAATAGATATGCTATTATCAATAAAAAAAACCACAAAAAAAACATGTTTTAAATTTTTTTTATTAGTTTCACCCACCAAAGTGTGGCGGATTGAAAAAGTCGAATTTACTGTCTAAAAGCACTGTTGTCGAATTTCCAAACTTCAATTGAATACACTTTGGTCGAATTGCAGCACTTGTATCATTGCAGAAAAGTCGAATTTGACAAAAGTCGAATTTCAAAAAGTCGAATTTTGAAAGTCCGTTTTTTGGACGGAAAGCACTGAATTGCATTGACGATTTTTTTTTTGGGCGAAAAATTCCCGAAATTCGACAATTTCGGGAATTCGACCGCAATTGCATATACCCCTAAGTCTTTAGTATTCTGTTGTCGGATAATATTTATAAGTTGTGGTTTTACTAAAAGAACGCATAAATTTAGACTAAAACCTGAATTAATTGATCTATTGTAGGGTTTCAAATCTTAATATTCAATTGTTTGTACCCTGAATAATAATACTAAAGACTTAAAATCTCACATTCCCCTAATCAATTAAGAATTTCCAAGAATAACAGATATTGATGAATTTATTACATCTAATCAGCAATTCACTGTCAGGTAATTACATTGGTTGTAATACACTAACAATATACAAAGTCATTCCACCGTTCAAGTATATTTTATTTATTATTTTTTTCATATATTTTTATACATATTGCTCAGTGTTTATTATGCAATGCAACTGAAATACTCTGTATCACCCAGTTTCAGTAATACAATGTAGCTATCTGCGTAGTTGATATGCAGAACCAAATGAACACACCCATTTGTATGACACAATCATCATGGGCATAAAAAGCCCTCAACAAAGATGGCGATCAAGGACTCCCTGAGGAAGACCCAGACGGGTCGATACGCGTTGGAGAGGAGAGAGGAAAGAAAGTACTACACTTTCAAGTTTTCCCGACATCCATACAAAACACAGTGGCTTTCTAAAAGATAACCAGACAGAACACACTAGTGATACAGGAGACATTACGGAGGAAGTTTGAACCGCGCGGCCGAGAGGGGAAAAGACCAGCGAGCAGAGCACCGATCACCAGGCGCAGAGAAGACCGATCAGAGCCGTGGAAGCGGTCGACGGGATCAAGCATAGGATACAAGGTAACACACTCTGTAGGAGGGAGGGTTCACGGCGGACAGTCCCCTTGTGGGTCCCGAAGCCTGTGATACCTTCCCCCCAGAGACGTGACCGCATCCCTCGGTCTCGGCAGGCGGTGGTCGCCCGTGGATACGGGCGCCTCCCGCCGTTCGTGACAGAGGTGACAAGCGGGGAGTCCGGAGTTTTTAGTCACCTTGTCCCCTAGTCACCTTGTCCCGCCGCTATCCATTTGGGGTACCCCATAATAACGTGACCACATTCAAGATCTATACCAGCCTCTGGGAAGAAGAAAACTCTGTAACATCTGTGACAGACTTTCCACTCCGTAAACTTCAGTATCATTTCAGTATTTCCAATTCCACTGTGTACTCAAGCTAGTACAGAACCACATTAAGGTGTGAAAGAGGTGGGACGCAACACTCTATTTACACCAGATAAATAATAATTTTTCTTTTGGACTGGTAAATTTTCAATTCATAATCTTAAACAATACGGACTTCTTATATATTTTTCATTTCATTTTTTTATTTTTATTTTTATTTTTTATCTACGTATTACCCATTTTTCTTTTGGTTACTAGGGTTTGCATTTTGCAAATTATGAATTCACAACATTCATGATAGTTTATTAAATATTATTATTCAGATCGTCTGTTTTCCACTTTTGTTTTCCATACACAACATCCGTAACATCTTTACACAGGCGCAGTTGTGAAACTTTGATAACGTTATAATGAGATGTATAAAAGACGTTTTAGAAGAAGCAACAGTAAGAACAAAGTGATTTATTAGATTAGCATGTTACTAACATAGCAGATCATTCCCCTAGTTACATAATTGCATCTGGCCTATAGAATATTGAACTGCGCACACGTCTTCTCCATCAACACACCTTACCTCCTCTAGTTTCACTAAGCCACTGAGACTCCCTTCATTGAAGCCAACACACACCTACAAGGACAGTATTTTCTAAACTGAAGCATAATATACGGTTAAAATTGTTTAGAACCATACATCTTATCATACATTCTGCCCCAGCTGGTGTCATCATGTTCACATGTCAGGAATGAAGCGTTAGGAAAACTGTCACCATTTACAGCACAACATCCAAACTACATTTATCTGCTTTAACACTTTGGGGTAAAGTTTGGAGAGCGATAGAAGCTGATTGTTTCCAGGATTTGATAACTCTCCCCCTGTGAATAATATTATTCTTATTTATTATTAGTAGTAATTTTATTATCTTTTTTTAAATATATGTTTATTGAGAAGGAACATGCAATAAAATACAAGTCGTATGTCACAATGCTTGTGAGAAAACAGTCAACCACTGCAAGGAACAGAAATTGCCAATAAAAGAGTTGAACAAACACTTTAAATAGTATTAACAAGGTTATGAGGACAATCAACCATATAGTTCAAGCAGGAGAACGTAACATCAGTCTATTAAATTTTTAAAAGGGTGGTGAGCCTTTAATGAGGGATTCCGTATTATACCATGTTGTTAATCAAACTACTTTGCGCACATATTCTCTGGTGGAAGTTGGTAGCGTGAGTAGGTAGGGTAACCAGATGGCAAAAAATTTTGGCGAGCGCGACTCTGCGTCTAGGGCACAATCAACCCAATCCATTTGATATAGGTATGTTAAACGTGGTAACATGAGGGAAAAGGGTATCGGCTCCGAATGTATCCATTGGGATAGAATGGTTTTCTTTGCTGCAGCAGCCACACGAGCCAACTGTAATTTCGTCCCTTTGGAATATGGGGGATCCTGAGTATTTATGAAGTTCCAGAAAGCCCAGACCATAGTAATATTAAAAGAAATGTGAAGTTCCACATTAATATACGTTTGGACTGCCGTCCAGAATGTTTGTACTACCGGGCATGCCCAGAGACAATGAATAATATCGGCTTCGGGAGAATTACATTTAAAACATGTAGAGTTGTCAGATACTCCAGTGAGGAACCTAAGTCTAGGGGTGTAGTAGGTAGAGATGAGCGGGTTCGGTTTCTCTGAATCCGAACCCGCCAGAACTTCATGTTTTTTTTCACGAGTCCGAGCGACTCGGATCTTCCCGCCTTGCTCGGTTAACCCGAGCGCGCCCGAACGTCATCATGACGCTGTCGGATTCTCGCGAGGCTCGGATTCTATCGCGAGACTCGGATTCTATATAAGGAGCCGCGCGTCGCCGCCATTTTCACACGTGCATTGAGATTGATAGGGAGAGGACGTGGCTGGCGTCCTCTCCGTTTAGACACTTGATTTACTAATTTTGGGGAGCATTAGGAGTACTCAGTAGTGTACAGTGCAGAGTTTTGCTGATAGTGACCAGTGACCACCACTTTTATTTATAATCCGTTCTCTGCCTGAAAAAAGCGATACACAGCACACAGTGACTCAGTCACATACATACCATATCTGTGTGCACTGCTCAGGCTCAGGCCAGTGTGCTGCATCATCTATATATATATTATATATCTGTCTGACTGCTCAGCTCACACAGCTTATAATTGTGGGGGAGACTGGGGAGCACTACTGCAGTGCCAGTTATAGGTTATAGCAGGAGCCAGGAGTACATAATATTATTTCTCTGACGTCCTAGTGGATGCTGGGAACTCCGTAAGGACCATGGGGAATAGCGGCTCCGCAGGAGACTGGGCACATCTAAAGAAAGCTTTAGGATCACCTGGTGTGCACTGGCTCCTCCCCCTATGACCCTCCTCCAAGCCTCAGTTAGATTTCTGTGCCCGACGAGAAGGGTGCACACTAGGGGCTCTCCTGAGCTCTCTGTGAAAGTTTTAGTTTAGGTTTATTATTTTCAGTGAGACCTGCTGGCAACAGGCTCACTGCATCGAGGGACTAAGGGGAGAAGAAGCGAACTCACCTGCGTGCAGAGTGGATTGGGCTTCTTAGGCTACTGGACATTAGCTCCAGAGGGACGATCACAGGTTCAGCCTGGATGGGTCACCGGAGCCGCGCCGCCGTCCCCCTTACAGAGCCAGAAAAGCGAAGAGGTCCGGAAAAATCGGCGGCAGAAGACGATCCTGTCTTCAGATAAGGTAGCGCACAGCACCGCAGCTGTGCGCCATTGCTCTCAGCACACTTCACACTCCGGTCACTGAGGGTGCAGGGCGCTGGGGGGGGCAGCGCCCTGAGACGCAATAAATCGATATAAAAACCTTATATGGCTAAAATAAATGCATCACATATAACTCCTGGGCTATATGGATGCATTTAACCCCTGCCAAAACATACAGAAAAAGGATGATAAGGACGCCGAGAAAGGGGCGGAGCCTATCTCCTCAGCACACTGGCGCCATTTTCCCTCACAGCTCAGTTGGAGGGAAGCTCCCTGGCTCTCCCCTGCAGTCACTACACTACAGAAAGGGGTTAAAAAAAGAGAGGGGGGCACAAATTAGGCGCAGTATATAACAATACAGCAGCTATAAAGGGAAAAACACTTATATAAGGTTATCCCTGTATATATATATAGCGCTCTGGTGTGTGCTGGCAAACTCTCCCTCTGTCTCCCCAAAGGGCTAGTGGGGTCCTGTCCTCTATCAGAGCATTCCCTGTGTGTGTGCTGTGTGTCGGTACGTTGGTGTCGACATGTATGAGGAGAAAAATGATGAGGAGACGGAGTAGAGTGTCTGAAATAGTGTTGTCACCCCCTAGGGGGTCGACACCTGAGTGGATGTACTGTTGAAATTGCGTGACAGTGTCAGCTTTGTATAAAAGACAGTGGTTGACATGAGACAGCCGGCTACTCAGCTTGTGCATGTCCAGACGTCTCATACAGGGGCCCTAAAGCGCCCGTTACCTCAGATACAGACGCCGACAAGGGTACTGACTCCTGTGTCGACGGTGAAGAGACAACCGTGATTTCCAATAAGGCCACACATTTTATGATTGAGGCAATGGAAAAAGTTTACACTTTTCTGATAATATGAATACCACCAAAAAAATGGGGTATTATGTTTGGTGAGGAAAAACTTCCTGTAGTTTTCCTGAATCTGAGAAATAAAATGAGGTGTGTGATGATGCGTGGGTTTCCCCCCGATAACAATTGATAATTTCAAAAAAGTTATGGGCAGTATACCTTTTCCCGCCAGAGGTTAGGGTGCGTTGGGAAACACCCCCTAGGGTGGATAAAGCGCTCACACGCTTGTAAAAACAAGGGCTCTACCCTCTCCTGAGATGGCCGCCCTTAAGGATCCTGCTGATAGAAAGCAGGAGCGTATCCTAAAATGTATTTACACACATACTGGTGTTATACTGCGACCAGCAATCGCCTCAGCCTGGATGTGCAGTGCTGGGTTGGCGTGGTCGGATTCCCTGACTGGAAATATGATATCCTAGATAAGGACAGTATATTATTGCCTATAGAGCAATTAAAAGATGCATTTCTATATATGCATGATGCACAGCGGAATATTTGCCGACTGGCATCAAGTATAAGTGCGTTGTCCAATTATTCCAGTAAAGTGGTCAGGTGATGCGGATTCCAAACGGCATTTGGAAGTATTGCCTTAAAAGAGGGGCTGTACCCCAGGTCGCCTCTCAAAATAAGACGCCGTATTATCAGGCGCAGTCCTGGTTGGCAAGCGGGCAAAAGGGTTCCTCTTTTCTGCTCGTGACAGAGGGTGAGGAAAATGGCTGCAGAGATCAGCCAGTTCCAAGGAACAGAAACCCTTTTCCGCCTGTGCCAAGCCCTCAGTATGACGCTAGGGCTTTACAAGTTCAGGCACGGTGGGGTCCCGTTCTCAATGAATTTCAGTGCGCAGTGGGCTCACTCGCAAGTAGACCCCTGGATCCTTCAGATAATATTTCAGGGGTACAAATTGGAATTCGAGACGTATTCCCCTCGCCGTTTCCAAAAGTCTGTTTTACCGACGTCTCCCGCTGACAGGGAGGCAGTTTTGGAAGCCATTCACAAGCTGTATTCCCAGCAGGTGATAATCAAGGTACCCCTCCTGCAACAGGGAACGGGGTATTATTCCACACTATTGTGGTACCGAAGCCGGACGGCTCGGTGAGACCGATTTTAAACTCTAAAATCTAAAATCTTTGAACACTTGCATACAGAGGTTCAAATTCAAAATTGAGTCACTCAGAGCAGTGCTTGCAAACCTGGAAGAAGGGGACTACATGATGTCTCGGGACATCAAGGATGCTTACCTTCATGTCAAAATTTACCCTTCTCACCAAGGGTATTTCAGGTTATGGTACAGAACTGTATCAGTTCGGACGCTGCCGTAGGGATGGTCCACGGCACCCCGGGTCTTTACTGAAGTAATGACCGAAATGATGATATTCCTTCGAAGGAAGGGAATTTTAGTTATCCTTTACTTGAACGATTCCCTGATAAGGGTAAGATCCAGGGAACAGTTGGAGATCGGTGTAGCACTATATCAGGTAGTGTTGTGGCAGCACGATTGGATTTTCAATATTCCAAAATCGCAGCTGGTTCCGACGACTTGTCTTCTGTTCCTAGGGATGATTCTGGACATAGTCCAGAAAGAAGGTGCTTCTCCCGGAGGAGAAAGCCAGGGAGTTATCCGAGCTAGTCAGGAACCTCCTAAAACCGAACCAAGTCCCAGTGCATCAATGCACAAGGGTTCTGGGTAAAAATGGTGGCTTCCTACGAAGCAATCCCATTCGGCAGATTCCACGCACAGTGGAACCTACTGGACAAATGGTCCGGGTCGCATCTTCAGATGCTTCAGCGGATAACCCTGTCACCAGGGACAAGGGTATCCCTCCTGTGGTGGTTGCAGAGTGCTCATCTTCTAGAGGGCCGCAGATTCGGCATTCGGGACTGGGTCCTGGTGGCCACGGATGCCAGCCTGCGAGGCTGGGGAGCAGTCACACAGGGAAGGAATTTCCAGGGCTTATGGTCAAGCCTGGAGACATCTCTTCATATAAACATTCTGGAACTAAGGGCCATTTACTATGCCCTAAGTCAAGCGAAACCCCTGCTTCAGGGTCAGGCGGTATTGATCCAATCGGACAACATCACGTCAGTCGCCCACGTAAACAGACAGGGCGGCACGAGAAGCAGGAGGGCAATGGCAGAGGCAGCAAGGATTTTCGCTGGGCGGAAAATCATGTGATAGCACTGTCAGCAGTGTTCATTCCGGGAGTGGACAACTGGGAAGCAGACTTCCTCAGCAGACACGACCTTCACCCGGGAGAGTGGAGACTTCACTCAGAAGTCTTCCACCTGATTGTAAACCGTTGGGAAAAACCAAAGGTGGACATAATGGCGTCCCGTCTAAACAAAAAACTAGACAGATATTGCGCCAGGTCAAGGGACCCTCAGGCAATAGCGGTGGACGCTCTGGTAACGCCGTGAGTGTACCAGTCAGTGTATGTGTTCCCTCCTCTGCCTCTCATACCAAAAGTACTGAGAATAATAAGAAGGAGAGGAGTAAGAACTATACTCGTGGTTCCGGATTGGCCAAGAAGGACTTGGTATCTGGAACTTCAAGAGATGCTCACGGACGAACCGTGGCCTCTATCTCTAAGAAAGGACCTGCTCCAGCAGGGGCCTTGTCTGTTCCAAGACTTACCGCGGCTGCGTTGGACGGCATGGCGGTTGAACGCCGGATCCTGAAGGAAAAAGGCATTCCGGATGAAGTCATCCCTACCCTGGTCAAGGCCAGGAAGGACGTAACCACAAAACATTATCACCGCATTTGGCGAAAATTTGTTGCGTGGGGTGAGGCCAAGAAGGCCCCTACAGAGGAATTTCAACTGGGTCGTTTCCTCCATTTCCTGCAAACAGGACTGTCTATGGGCCAAAAATTGGGGTCCATTAAGGTTCAAATTTCGGCCCTGTCGATTTTCTTCCAAAAAGAACTGGCTTCAGTGCCTGAAGTTCAGACATTTGTAAAAGGGGTACTGCATATACAGCCTCCTTTTGTGCCTCCAGTGGCACCTTGGGATCTCAATGTTGTGTTGAGTTTCCTAAAGTCACATTGGTTTGAACCACTCACCACTGTGGACTTAAAATATCTCACATGGAAGTGACGAGTTAGCCCTGGCTTCAGCCAGGCGTGTGTCAGAATTGGCGGCTTTATCATATAAAAGCCCTTACTTAATATTTCATTCTGACAGGGCAGAATTGAGGACTTGTCCTCAATTTCTACCTAAGGTGGTTTCTGCATTTCACATGAACCAACCTATTGTGGTACCTGCGGCTACTAAGGACTTGGAGGATTCCAAGTTGCTTGACGTGGTCAGGGCCCTGAAAATATATGTTTCCAGGACGGCTGGAGTCAGAAAATCTGACTCGCTGTTTATCCTGTATGCACCCAACAAGCTGGGTGCTCCTGCTTCTAAGCAGACGATTGCTTGTTGGAGTTGTAGTACAATTCAGCTTGCACATTCTGTGGCAGGCCTGCCACAGCCAAAAATCTGTAAATGCCCACTCCACAAGGAAGGTGGGATCATCTTGGGCAGCTGCCCGAGGGGTCTCGGCTTTACAACTTTGCCGAGCAGTTACTTGGTCAGGAGCAAATACGTTTGTAAAATTCTACAAATTTGATACCCTGGCTGAGGAGGACCTGGAGTTCTCTCATTCGGTGCTGCAGAGTCATCCGCACTCTCCCGCCCGTTTGGGAGCTTTGGTATAATCCCCATGGTCCTTACGGAGTTCCCAGCATCCACTAGGACGTCAGAGAAAATAAGAATTTACTTACCGATAATTCTATTTCTCGTAGTCCGTAGTGGATGCTGGGCGCCCATCCCAAGTGCGGATTGTCTGCAATACTGGTACATAATTATTGTTACCAAAAAAATTCGGGTTATTGTTGTAGTGAGCCATCTTTTCTAGAGGCTCCTCTATTATCATGCTGTTAACTGGGTTCAGATCACAAGTTGTACAGTGTGATTGGTGTGGCTGGTATGAGTCTTACCCGGGATTCAAAATCCTTCCTTATTGTGTACGCTCGTCCGGGCACAGTATCCTAACTGAGGCTTGGAGGAGGGTCATAGGGGGAGGAGCCAGTGCACACCAGGTGATCCTAAAGCTTTCTTTAGATGTGCCCAGTCTCCTGCGGAGCCGCTATTCCCCATGGTCCTTACGGAGTTCCCAGCATCCACTACGGACTACGAGAAATAGAATTATCGGTAAGTAAATTCTTATTATTAAAATTAAACAGTGCACACTTTTGCTGCAGGAGTGCCACTGCCAGTGTGACTAGTGACCAGTGACCTGACCACCAGTATATAATATTAGTAGTATACTATCTCTTTATCAACCAGTCTATATTAGCAGCAGACACAGTACAGTGCGGTAGTTCACGGCTGTGGCTACCTCTGTGTCGGCACTCGGCAGCCCGTCCATAATTGTATATACCAGTGACCTAACCGTGGTTTTTTTTTCTTTCTTTATACATACATACTAGTTACGAGTATACTATCTCTTTATCAACCAGTCTATATATTAGCAGCAGACACAGTACAGTGCGGTAGTTCACGGCTGTGGCTACCTCTGTGTCGGCACTCGGCAGCCCGTCCATAATTGTATATACCAGTGACCTAACCGTGGTTTTTTTTTCTTTCTTTATACATACATACTAGTTACGAGTATACTATCTCTTTATCAACCAGTCTATATATTAGCAGCAGACACAGTACAGTGCGGTAGTTCACGGCTGTGGCTACCTCTGTGTCGGCACTCGGCAGCCCGTCCATAATTGTATATACCAGTGACCTAACCGTGGTTTTTTTTTCTTTCTTTATACATACATACTAGTTACGAGTATACTATCTCTTTATCAACCAGTCTATATATTAGCAGCAGACACAGTACAGTGCGGTAGTTCACGGCTGTGGCTACCTCTGTGTCGGCACTCGGCAGCCCGTCCATAATTGTATATACCACCTAACCGTGGTTTTTTTTTCTTTCTTTATACATACATACTAGTTACGAGTATACTATCTCTTTATCAACCAGTCTATATATTAGCAGCAGACACAGTACAGTGCGGTAGTTCACGGCTGTGGCTACCTCTGTGTCGGCACTCCGCAGCCCGTCCATAATTGTATATACCAGTGACCTAACCGTGGTTTTTTTTTCTTTCTTTATACATACATACTAGTTACGAGTATACTATCTCTTTATCAACCAGTCTATATATTAGCAGCAGACACAGTACAGTGCGGTAGTTCACGGCTGTGGCTACCTCTGTGTCGGCACTCGGCAGCCCGTCCATAATTGTATATACCACCTAACCGTGGTTTTTTTTTCTTTCTTTATACATACATACTAGTTACGAGTATACTATCTCTTTATCAACCAGTCTATATATTAGCAGCAGACACAGTACAGTGCGGTAGTTCACGGCTGTGGCTACCTCTGTGTCGGCACTCGGCAGCCCGTCCATAATTGTATATACCACCTAACCGTGGTTTTTTTTTCTTTCTTTATACATACATACTAGTTACGAGTATACTATCTCTTTATCAACCAGTCTATATATTAGCAGCAGACACAGTACAGTGCGGTAGTTCACGGCTGTGGCTACCTCTGTGTCGGCACTCGGCAGCCCGTCCATAATTGTATATACCACCTAACCGTGGTTTTTTTTTCTTTCTTTATACATACATACTAGTTACGAGTATACTATCTCTTTATCAACCAGTCTATATATTAGCAGCAGACACAGTACAGTGCGGTAGTTCACGGCTGTGGCTACCTCTGTGTCGGCACTCGGCAGCCCGTCCATAATTGTATATACCACCTAACCGTGGTTTTTTTTTCTTTCTTTATACATACATACTAGTTACGAGTATACTATCTCTTTATCAACCAGTCTATATATTAGCAGCAGACACAGTACAGTGCGGTAGTTCACGGCTGTGGCTACCTCTGTGTCGGCACTCGGCAGCCCGTCCATAATTGTATATACCACCTAACCGTGGTTTTTTTTTCTTTCTTTATACATACATACTAGTTACGAGTATACTATCTCTTTTTCTTTGCGTCATGTGCTGTTTGGGGAGGGTTTTTTGGAAGGGACATCCTACGTGACACTGCAGTGCCACTCCTAAATGGGCCCGGTGTTTGTGTCGGCCACTACGGTCGCTAATCTTACTCACACAGCTACCTCATTGCGCCTCTTTTTTTCTTTGCGTCATGTGCTGTTTGGGGAGGGTTTTTTGGAAGGGACATCCTACGTGACACTGCAGTGCCACTCCTAGATGGGCCCGGTGTTTGTGTCGGCCACTAGGGTCGCTAATCTTACTCACACAGCTACCTCATTGCGCCTCTTTTTTTCTTTGCGTCATGTGCTGTTTGGGGAGGGTTTTTTGGAAGGGACATCCTGCGTGACACTGCAGTGCCACTCCTAGATGGGCCCGGTGTTTGTGTCGGCCACTAGGGTCGCTTATCTTACTCACACAGCGACCTCGGTGCAAATTTTAGGACTAAAAATAATATTGTGAGGTGTGAGGTATTCAGAATAGACTGAAAATGAGTGTAAATTATGGTTTTTGAGGTTAATAATACTTTGGGATCAAAATGACCCCCAAATTCTATGATTTAAGCTGTTTTTTAGTGTTTTTGGAAAAAAACACCCGAATCCAAAACACACCCGAATCCGACAAAAATAATTCGGTGAGGTTTTGCCAAAACGCGTTCGAACCCAAAACACGGCCGCGGAACCGAACCCAAAACCAAAACACAAAACCCGAAAAATTTCAGGCGCTCATCTCTAGTAGTAGGCTCTGTGTAGTATTTTAAAGTGCATCTCTGCATAGGAAGATAAAACTAGTTGTTTATTTAGCATACCACACCACCGAATCACTGTCAGGAGATCAGTGTCAGGGAGGGTGTCTGTCCATTTGGCCATCCCTGTTGTGAGCTTAGATAGATCCAACCTTCGCCTAGTATGGGAATAGATCAAATAAGTGTTATATGGGGTTCCTGGAGACTGTCGTACCAGGCCATCAAGAGGAAAGGTGAAGTCAGAGGAGTGCAATCGTGACAATTTGCTAGTAACAAAGCTACGAATTTGGAAATAGGCAAACAGAGGAAAATGAAGAGTGGGGTATTTTACTTTTAGTTGTGCTAAAGTTAATATCGCAGAGCATTCTACATTCAGAAATTGATATAAGAAGGATAGGCCCTGGAGATGCCAGCCATGAACAATCCCATTATCCCCTCCTCCCTGGAATTGTGGATTACATAATAAAGGTTGAAATAGAGAATCCGTTAGGGAGAGGTCTAAACGTTTCCTAAGTTTATGCCAAGCTGTACATGGGGCATGTAATAATGAATTATGGAGTCTGTCATGTTGAGGAGGGATATCAGCAAAATGCAATAAATGTACCAAAGTGTGTTGAGGTGAGAGAGCCTGTTCCAAAGCTCTATTAACAAAATTGTCAATATCCCCTATCCAATCCAGAGCGTATCTATAGTTGGCGGCAAGGGAGTAGTCTTCAGGACAGGGGAGATTAATACCACCAAGTGACGGGGGTTGTTTTCATTTAAAAAGTGCAAAGCGGGGACGTTTGTTTGCCCAGATAAATTTAGTAAGGGCTTTATTAATAGAATGGACATCACGTTTGGACAATATGAATGGGAGCATCTGGATTGGATAAAGTAGTCGAGGGAAGGAAACCATTTTATATAAGTGGCATCTACCCAGATAAGAGATCGGAAGATGTTGCCATTTCAAAAAGTCATTCGTCATTTGAGTGATGTGGTAAGAAAAGTTCACTGTATATAGGTCAGTGAGGAGTGGTGGGATGCGGAGGCCTAGATATTTTAAATATCGGTGGGCCCATCTGAAGGGAAATGAGTCGCCCCAATCCTGTGCCGCCTCTCCTCCCAATGCCAGCGCCTCTGTCTTGTCAAAATTAATAAGAAATCCGGAAATTAAATTAAAATCATGCAGTGTGGTTAGTAATGATGGAAATGCCTGTTTGGGGTCGGGAAAATATAGTAACAGGTCGTCAGCAAAAGCAGACACCTTGACTTCGTTGTTGCCTACCATAACACCTTGCCAAGTGGGATCTAGTATAAAATGTCGTATCAATGGGTCTAGGGCCAGATTGAATAGCAGGGGGGAAAGAGGCCATCCCTGACGGGTCCCTCTACCTAACGTGAAGGCAGACGAGTTTAAACCATTTATAGTCAGATGCGCCTGGGGTAATGTATATAACATTCTGAATAGATGAATAAATTCCTCACCAAATTGCTGGACATGAAAAATACGAAGCAAATGAGACCAGGAGACGCGGTCAAACGCCTTATCGGCGTCACAGCTTACAATAAGAGCGTTTGGGCAGGCAGATTGTTGTGCACTATACATTGCTGCAATCAGCGTACGTATATTATGAACTGAGGTTCTACCCTTGACAAACCCTGTTTGAGCAGGATGCAGAACCCGATTCAGAATTGGTTGAAGTCTTGTTGCAATTAGTTTTGTAAAAAGCTTCATGTCCTGATTCAATAATAAAATATGTCTATAAGATTGAGTATATCGGGGATCTTTTCCCGGTTTCGTGAAAACAGCACAATTCTAGCTTCACTAAATCCCATGGGGGTAGGTTTACCCTCTAGCAGTGCATTGAAAAGAGATAATAAATGGGGTGATAAATGGGGGGCCAGAATTCGGTAATACTCCGCCCCAAATCCGTCCGGGCCAGGAGACTTGCATTGTGCAGTGATTTAATCAAAGAAAGTAATTCCGGTTCTGTGACCGGTTCTGTTAAGGATTTTCTTTCCTCTTCCGTTAAAACAGGTAATTTTGCTCTCTCAAGGAATTGCATTCCAAGAGTCGGATGATCCAAGGGGGCTTCATAGAGAGTGTTATAATATTGTAAGAAGGCCTCAGAGATTGAGGGAGTATCAAAGATGGCTGCAGACAAATCTGTGAGTAGTTGGGGAGTACGAGAAGGGGCAGAGTACGACCGAACCAGATTCGCCAACAATCTCCCGGGTTTATTTCCCCCTCTGAAAAATCTATTCCGTTGTAAATCGTATGAAAATCTCGCCCGCTCCATATGTAATGAGTCATATAGTTGCTTAGCAGCAAGATAGGCCTGTCGGTTGTCGGGTGAGTCCCTCAGCAAGAGTGCGTCATAAGTTTTGGTCAGGTTACAAGCAAGGTCTTGTAATTGGGTAGCTTGCGTCTCCTAGAAACATATCCATAATATGTCCACGAATCACTGGCTTCGAAGCCGACCAAAACAAATTGATGTCCTCCATATGTGTACTATTGTCTGCTACATAATTACGAAACGTTTGTTCTAGGTGTGTGCAAAAATCAGAGGATTTTATAAGATAGGCTGGAAATCTCCAATTATATGACTGAGAGATAGGGGAGTGTAAATTAAGGGTAAACCAAAGTGGGGCATGGTCGGACAATGATATGGGTTCTATTTTAGTTTCAGCCACGCGCTGTAATAGGGTGTCAGTGATTAGCCAATAGTCAAGGCGAGAAGAGGAATGATGTGGATGAGAGTAAAATGTGTACTCTCGGGAGTCAGGGTGTTGGCATCTCCAAGGGTCGCAGAGCCGCAGTGAGTCAGTTAACAAGGACAGGGATTGGGGTGGTGTAGAAATATGCGATCTAGCAGAGGTGGATCTATCCAAACCCGGAGACTGGACAGTATTGAAGTCTCCGCCTAAAATAATCTCCCCCTCCGCCCATTCTTGCAACTTATTATAAATATTAGAAAAAAAGAGTGAGTTGGGGCCAGTAGGTGCGTAGATAGTAGCTATGGTGTAGAGAACACCGAAAATAGTGATTTTTATAAAGAAATAGCGGCCTTCAGGGTCACTGAGACTATCATTTATTTGATACGTGAGGTGTCTATTAAAAAGAATCAGTACACCCCTTCGTTTCGCTGAATAAGAGGCCGATTTGAATTCCCCTATCCAGGAATCTCTCACAACATTAGGGTCCGCATTTTTCCAATGCGTCTCTTGTAAGAGAACTATGTCAGGCTTTAAACGTTTAAGATAGGAGAGAATCTTTCTCCTTTTGACTGGGGTGTTTAAACCCTCAACATTCCAGGTTACAAATTTAATGTGGGACTGTACTCTAGTGGAGGTGGCAGCATTCAAGGACATTAACCTATACCTACTCTAGGCCAAAATTCCCATTTAACTAGTAATGATAGACCCAACCAGCCCGTCCCAGCAAGCGGGCCAGCAAGCAAAATACCTGTACCAAAGCAGTATAAGGATAAGAGGAACAATTGTGACAATGACATACAATAAATTTGTACAACATCTATATCAAAATCCCAACTCAAAATTATTTTAAATATTATACGAACCAAAGTGTTGAGGTCAATGGAGTGGCCCACCGAGATGACTAATTGATTCCAACCTAAAACATGCGTATAGTGGAGAACCGCGCCAAGAGACCGTACAATAATCAAACATAACAATAACAGATAAGGAAAGGAAAAAAGGGGGGTGGAGTTTAGTCGGAGAAGAGGAGGAAGAAAAAGAGTCAAAGAAAGTAGAGAGCATTTCAAGAAGAATTGAGAACAATAGGATAAGCGGTCACCGAGAGAGAGAATATTTCGGGAAATGCAATAGGGTATAGGTGACAATATACCCAGGTATATAGAGATAAACAAACTATATATCAACCAGTGGTAGGACCCACTCTTAGTAGTTACCAAGAACCTGAATGTGTATTGTTCAAGAAGATGCAAATATACAAGGCCAACGGGTATCAGTCCTCATCGTCCATCCCAGCAGAGGAGTGTGAGGAAAGTGAATCTACAAAGTTCTTGGCCGTCTTTGGAGTCTCGAAGAAGTAGGCCTTTCCCGCATGAGTGACTCTCAATTTAGCCGGATAGAGAAGCGCAAAGCGGTGGCCCAGTTCAAAAAGTCTCTTGCAGACAGGCGAGAATTCTCTACATTTGGAAGCAACCGTATAGGAAAAGTCCTGGAAAAGCAGCAATTTAGCGTCTTGGTATTTCAAGTCAGTACATTTTCTATAGGCGTCCAATATCATGACCTTGTCAGCGTAGTTGAGGACTCTCAGGATGACGGGCCGGGGTCTATCTCTTGTGGATTGCCGTTCAGGGCCAATACGGTGTACACGTTCCACTAATATGGATCCAGAACCTGAAACACAGCCCAGCTCCCTAGGCATCCATTGAGAGACGAGTGTCATGAGGTGATGGGGTTTCACCGACTCCGGTAGGCCGATGAGGCGCACATTGTTTCTCTGTTACGGTTTTCCAGGTCCTCAAGCTTATCCTGAATAGATGCAACAAATTTTTCTTGGTCAGAGAGAGCCGTCTTAGCCGTAGTGAGATCATCCTCTAGGTCGGATATTCTCTGTTCTGCCTCGGTGAGTCGCTGAGCATGTTGGTTCAGTTGAGTGAGAGCGGAGTCAAGCGAGTCTTTTAGAGGAGCCAATTTTTGGTCTAATAACTTAGACAGGATATCTGTTATCTCATTCGTCGTGCAGGATTTTGCAGAATCTATTGCGGATACGGACACAGGTTGGCTTCGGGGCTAGAATGTGAACCCAATGAGGGTGACGGAGGGCTGTCGACCGAGGAGTTATCACTGCCACGGCCCCTACCCGACTGATTGCTACGAGTGCCCCGCGACGGTTTGGCCGCAAATTTGTCCATTATCAGAATAATGAGATAATAACAGCAGTGAGTGCGGCCGTAGACAGCTTGAGATATATAATAATATGAGCCGCAATGTTCCTCCAGAAGAGGGAGTTCAATAAGTGCAATGAGATAATAGATGTATTATAGATGAATGATATTTCTTCCAAAAATAGAGTGTAGAAGTTCCTCCAACTATAATAAGGAGAGGGTATGAGATCCCAGGTCCAATTTAGCAGGTTCCAACCTGGCCAGAGAGGACAGCCAGCAAGGATCACGGACCTGCCAGTGACCACAGCTGACTGCCTGTAGCAGGGAGCTTCAGCTTACCAGCTCGCCTCCTCCAAGATGGCCGCCAGATGCAGGGGGGAGATGTGATGCAGCCTGAGGAGAAGCCTCCTCCCGGCTGCCCAGCGCCGTGGTGCCGCCAAGTAGGGACCCAACAGGTCAGTGGCCGCCCTCCGGGGGGGGGGGGGGGGGGGTATGGTGAGCGGGTGACTCAGCCGCGGGCGCGAGCGAAGCAGAATCTTCCCCTCCGCCGCCCTGGAAGTCCGCGGCGGGTCGCGGCTAAAATCGAGGTCCCGGCCTGTGGAGGTGGTGTAGGCCGCGGGGCTCCGGAGCTCCGTGAGCGGCCCCCAGCTCCCGGAAAAGCGTCCCCCGATAGCGGGCCCGGCGGGCAGGGAGGCAAGGGGGTATTTGAGTGCGCTATGTGTGGGCCAGAGGCTGGGGGAGGCTAATAAATAGCGGACGCCGTGCTGAGAGCTCCAGGGCACGTCCTCTTCCCCTGCTGGCCACCCGGAATCAGTTTTATTATCTTTTAATTATAAGGTGGCACAAATTTCTATCTACATAGTAATGTACAAGGGATAGAAATAAAGACATATCAGAAATACAGAGACATACATAAATGTTGATTTGTAGGTAAATAGTTAATCACTGCATGTGGTCTCTAAACTTATTGTGCGTGACTCATCTGCCTAAATAACTGTTCAACAAATAAAACAAAAAGGTTAGACTGTCTGGACTCCATGTGCAGGACTTGTTTACATGCCCCTATAAAAGTATCTGTAGTTGCACAAGTCTGTCACTGTGTTATTGGAGTGCCTCAGTGCTGTATGGCTGTACAATACTTAGCCCAGGATAGATTCATACCTTATTGTATTGTCTGCTGTTTGCCTTCTATTATGTGTATCCTGTCATTTCCAATAAAACCTACTCTGGTTTGGAATCAACGTATGGACTAACCTCTGTCTGCTATGCACCTATCAACTTGTAGGCATCTGCCAATAATAAAGCATATCAGGAATACAGTAGACCAATCTACAGATATGTGTAGGTACAAAGCATTACTATAACATAACACATTACACAAATAAAAAAAAGCATAGAAACTACAGAATTATATATATATATATGAGAATTATAAATAGAATAAAAAATGAATGGATGCTACAGTATTTGAAACAAATTGCCTGGCAGACAGCTGAATTCAGCATAGAACTTGAATGACAGACAGACTAGCAAACAACACTTATGCAGCATATGCAGCATAAGATAAAAATGCCACCTCACCAAAAATGCATATGCAACCAATTCATCATAAAACATAACAAAAGACATAAGAGGAAGATGGAGAGTGGACAGAGCTGAGACATTATTTGGATGCACAGTATAGGATGTTGTAAATAGGGAACTTTCTAGTTATTGCAATGTATCCTGTAGTCATATTTATTACAATGTAAAATATTTAACACCATAGAAACAATATTTTTTCATAAGACCAATGTGAATAATCTTTTATTTGCCAATTCCGGCCCGTGATTTTTAGCATACTGTATTTTAATGATTCCCCACAAATCACCAATTATCGCAGTCCGTCAAATCAAATCTGTATCAAGGAATTAGCTGTTGATGTATGGCCTCATGATTTTAGATGGGTGAACATAACCTTTCTTTCATCTCCAGGGGCTTAAATTCTCCAGAAGGTCAGAGGTGCCAGAAAGCCAACCTGATCCCTTTATGTTTAATAATTAACATTTTGCACCTTCCTCCAGCACATTGAAATAAAAGCATTAGTATTTACACGAGTTTTGTTATCCCCCTGCTATTATGATTAATACGTTATTGATAAGAATAAACTGATCAGTTTTTTTTGGTGGAGTGAGTGGCCTTTAAATGGAAGTAAGGTTGGTTTAAGGTGACTATTTTTTTTTTATTTTTTTTTTAACAATGTGTATTTTCCATTGTATCTTCCTTTCTGCCAGCTATAGGACTTGATAACACAGCTTCTCAGCCTGGAAGCTTTTCTGCACGAATTTCTATGTACAGACAGTATACACAGGTCCATTTTATAGATCATATACTGTAGTATCTTTTCAAACAATAGGAGTAGTATGTTTTTAATACACATTAACGTGTAAGCAGATGGATCCCTTGTAAACCAATCTCTATCTTTATCCAGGCTAAAAAATGATAGAGCTAATTATTCATTAAGTAATGATGGACCTCTCCCCATGGGTGCCACACTGGAGACTGATTATAACATTGCAAAGACTCACATGGGATTCAGCGAAGAAGATTTCATGCGAGCAGTAAGTACACATCTCATAACAGTAATTAATTAACATTTTTATTAATCTCATGATTTGCACATTTTCAGTAAGTGGCATAAAATAGGGGAGTAAGTTCACACTAGGGGCCTTGCGGCAAAATAGAGGGTTGTGCCCCCTCCCCTCCCCCAGTGGCTCCGGCTTGCACATGTGTTGACTTCCATCAGCACATGCCCACCAGCACAACTGAGGGGGCAAAGGAGGATTGCATTCGATCACATTACTTCTCAGTGGTCACCGACATTGGCTCCTTTTGAAGCCCCTGTCCTGGCGACTTGCCAATGGTGCATTTGGGAAAATAAAGATTCCTTATTGCAGCAATAAGGAATCTTTATTTTCCGGTGCTGGATGCAAATGATAATAACTAGAACTCTAAGAGAATTTTTATCAAGGCTCGTCGAGAGATAAAATTGTGAGAGACAAAGTACTAGCCAATCAGCTTCTGTCTTGTATTTTCCAGGCTATGTGTTTTTTTCTTTATTTCTCACAATTTTATCTCTCTCCAAGCTTTGACAAATACCCCCCTAAAAGTTTTATTTAAAAATGAGTGCACTCCCTTTAAAACAACTTTTGCTTTCCTTTCTTTCATCATGAAAGACACAACAGCAGAGCAGTAGCTCACTTAGGTCTAGCTGTATTACGTACTGTTATGGGGGAGAAGTGGTATCAGCACACATTACGTGCACTGATACCGCTTTTCCTCCATGTATTAAGGAGGAGATGTGGTTTTTTTCCCACTAATGCCAAGGGTGGTACTGGGAGGAATGTGACTGGCGCATGCACATTATGCATGCAGGCGCCGGTCAGTGGCAGCAGCCCTGCAGAAAGAGGGAGAGTGGAGATCTCCAGACAGGTGAGTTAACATTCTCCCTCTTCAGCATATGCGTGCTTCATACATGCGGGCGGTTTCTGGACCTGCTTCACTGCGCTCCGGGTCCACACAAATAATGGCTGCAGCCAGCAAATTAATACATATACCCCTACATACACACTTTGATGTGCTCCACTTTGCTGCTGCTATCACACATCCTCCATGACCCTTCAGCTCAAGGGGGCTAAAATGGGGCTTGTGCGCATGGGCAGCAGGTAGCAGTGACTGTAACAAAACATTATGAAATGAGTGGAGAGAGATCTGTCCTAGTTCACCAGCCCCTCGGTCTTTCCTCCTTAGTGCCCCACTGACAGCTGGAGCCCGGAGGTCAGTGCTTCCATTGTCTCCGGTAGTTTTACGCCACTAGCGCAACATAAACTGAAAATGTAATGCGTTCTATGGACTATCAAAGGGGAGTGTATCAACCAGATGTCTCTGACCGCATTTTCAGCTTATTTATTACATATGTGTATTTTCAGGGGGTACCCACAATATTAAAGATCCTGGGATTTATCTTTTAGAGACAACAGCAGATATCTCTGAAATCTGCCATGGTCCCTATAGTTTCGACCACAGGTTTATATTGGGGCTGCTAAGCAGTTAGATTTATCACATTTGTACCCGGAAGCTGAAAATGATGACGTATAGTGGCCTATAGGCTACTGTTAAGGGTTTTTTTTAGAAGCGGGAACCATCATTGGCACACGCACCTTCCAACAGCTGCGCATCCGCTGAATGCTCTCTGCAGATGAACCAGGAAGCAGAGTGATAGCATAAGCTACTGTATCATTCTGCTTCTAGCTGTTTGATGGGACAGGCTCTTATCGAAGCTTGTCTTCTGGCAAGAGCATAATGATAGCTTCACATGAAATTTTCATTTTTACAATGGGAATTTAGGTGAAAAATATTTATCACATCTGCAGTAAAAATGTGGATTGTGATAAATATTACCCTATAAGAGAAATCTGGACAATTCTATCCAAAAGCTTTGTTGTCAAGGACAAAAGCTGAATCTGCAATTCTGCAAATATCTGTGCGCCACAGAAACTTGACTAACAGGTACCCGCATCACACCAAGCAATGATAAGCAAATGATTGCTGGAAATATACTGTAAAATATTATTTAGCCCAAATGACTAGTATAATATACATAGTCTGTGTCTAACACATTATAAAACATAACCAGTGTCCCTCAAACCTTACACACCAGCCAGTGACCTCCATAATGATTACACACCATAATATTACAAAGTAGTCCCTACATGAAATATTTCACAAAACATCACTCCCGCATAAAATTACTTAACATGGTCTGCCATTGATAAGGGTCTTGTCCATAATGATACCTTCATAGATCACAATGTGGTTCCCTTCTACTTGTCATAACCGAATCACTTGTTCTTACCCTTTTAATGAGCACCTTTATCATGGAGAAGTTGCCTGTACCAACCAGTCAGCTTCAAGCTAGAATTTATCAATTACATACTATAAAATGATAGGTAGAGGCTGATTGGTTGCTACGAGCAACTTCTCCACTAGTCAACTTCTACACCTTTTAGAAGGCTTGATACATTGCCCCTTTAATGATGATTCAAACAGGCTTCTTTCCAACAGCTGGTCCAAATGGGCCCATCGTTGCCCCTCTTTCCAGTTCTTTTGGCCTCTGGTTAATGATACAAAAAAAAAATCAATGTAATTGGCTCAACTCCTAAATTTCAGTTTGGCTAGTTTAGCTGAGCATTTCAAAAGACGTCTGGTGACTCTAGTCACATTTTAAATGCAAATTTTCAATAATTGATCGCACGCCCCTCTCACTCCACTGTGTGCTTTTCCTGCAATGTTTACCTCCACTGATTGCACACCCTGCCATTGCGCCCTACATACAAGGTACATCCTACTGGTACACAAGTGTCAGTTTTCCCATTTATGCACTGGGCCCTTGTATGGCTCACCTCCCACAGTGTAACCTTCGAAGTGCGCCCAACATGGCTGCCTCATCTGGTACGCTAGTGGATGGGATGAAAAATACATGGACTTGGTAGTTTTGTTGGAACCCTACTCTGAACTTTAGGACTCTGAAATCACCCCCATTTTGTGTCATCTCTTCTAGGGGTGGACTATTTCACCCTGGGTAATCCAACGCTGAGCGCCCAAGATGGCTGCCGCACTTGTTACCTTGTGAGGGTGGAATACACAACCCTTGGAAGTTATTACCCAAAATGCCTACACCAATCCTTCATTATGCTTTCTGTGTGCTTAAGGTTTTCTTTTATTATGTCTGTGTGGCTTATCTATTGCTGTATTACTTAAATATTCTGTATTATGGGGGTAATTCCAAGTTGATCGCAGCAGGAATTTTGTTAGCAGTTGGGCAAAACCAAGGGGGTCATTTCGAGTTGTTCGCTCGTTGCCGATTTTCGCAACGGAGCGATTAATGCAAAAATGCGCATGCGCATGGTACGCAGTGCGCATGCGGTTAGTATTTTAGCACAAAACTTAGTAGATTTACTCACGTCCGAACAAAGAATTTTCATCGTTGAAGTGATCGGAGTGTGATTGACAGGAAGTGGGTGTTTAAGGGCGGAAACTGGCCGTTTTCTGGGAGTGTGCGGAAAAACGCAGGCGTGCCAGGAAAAAACGCGGGAGTGTCTGGGAGTGTCTAGAGAAATGGGGGAGTGGCTGGCCGAACGAAGGGCGTGTTTGTGACGTCAAGCCAGGAACGAAACGGCCTGAGCTGATCGCAATCTGTGAGTAGGTCTGGAGTTACTCAGAAACTGCTAAGAAATTTCTATTCGCAATTCTGCTAATCTTTCGTTCGCATTTCTGCTAAGCTAAGATACACTCCCAGAGGGCGAAGGCCTAGCGTGTGCAATGCTGCTAAAATCTGCTAGCGAGCGAACAACTCGGAATGACCCCCCATGTGCACTGCAGTGGTGGAACTAGCGAGTGATGGGCCTACGTGCATATGCATTCCCCTCCCCCTGCCCCCCACACAGTCCCCACCCCTTGCAACCCCCAGCACCTACACCCGGATTTTGATTATACCACACAGTATGAGCCGAAATTCACATTACGCCACACAGTATGAGCCGAAATTCACATTACGCCACACAGTATGAGCCGAAATTCACATTACGCCACACAATATGAGCCGAAATTCACATTACGCCACACAGTATAAGATAAATTCACATTACGCCGCACAGTATGAGCCGAAATTCACATTACGCCACACAGTATGAGCCGAAATTCACATTACGCCACACAGTATGAGCCGAAATTCACATTACGCCACACAGTATGAGCCAAATTCACATTACGCCACACAATATGAGTTTCCCCCTTGCGTCTCCACATCATCTCCCTATGTTGCCTTTCAGCAGTACCATCTCCCCGCCCACCCCGTGTCGTCTCTCAGCACATCATCTCCCAAGTGTGTCTATCTGCTATGCAATCATGTTCTGCCTGTGTCTCTCACCCCCCCCTTTCATTCACTCTGTGTCAAAAAGCCCCCCACTTCAGTCTGTGTCTCCCCCCACCCCTTCATTCTATGTCTATCTGTGTGTGTATCCCCTCCCCCTTCTGTGTGTCTGTGTCTCCTTTAGCCGCCCTCACCTTCTGGGAGCCAGGAGCCGGTGGACGATGAGGCCAGCACAATGGTGGGTGGGCAGTTCGGGTGTGGCTCCAGGGTGGTGGGAGGTGCGGGTAGAAGATGGCTGGACGGCTACTGAGGGTTGGGGCCATTTGGACCGGCCCAATCCGCCCCTGCGCATCACACTACAGTGATGAAACAGAAAGTAAACGGGAGCTTCCTGCAACAAGGGCTGCTGGAAGCTGTAGTTTTTTTTGCTTTTTCATTACTGTAGTGCCACTGCCGGCTCCTACTGAGATTAAAATCATCGCGGGGCCCCATCGCACTCGCGCGGCTGTTCTGGCCACACAGCGGGTTGTAATACTCTCTCCCCCACTCCACCGCCCCCCCCCCCCCCCGTGCGCACGCCAGTGCAGCCCCTCAAGCGGCTCTCCTCTCTCACCTGAAATGCTGCTGCTGCCTGGGAGGGTGGTGGAGCAGGAACAAGACAGGGCCACCGCCGCCGCATGCTCTCCAGTGTCGGGCTTCCCGAGGCCACCGCTGCTCACAGTGACTGCCGTTACAGCTCACAGTCACTGCCGGGTCCCGCCTCCGCTTCTCCCACCGCCTCTGGGTGATTGGACCAGCGGATCCACTGCTGGATCCGCTGTCCAATCACAGCTGTCATGCCTGATAGCCCATCCCAGGCTGTCAGTGAGGCACTTGTATAAGTGCCGCTGTCCTCTCTCTTTCTAATGGGCTTTTAAAGCCCAGTGTTTGGCCCTGCCCCCCGCTGCATCCCCCTTTTTCACTGTGTACGGGAGGTACTTGTTATGAGTGCCTCCCAAAGTAATTTCATAGGCTAACTTTATTAGAATAATATTAAGAAGATACATATGACACAGAATATGTGTCTTATGTATCTTGTTTATATTATTTTAATCAACAGTGACAGGGGAGGCACTGCCTCCCCTGACTGCACGTCCCTGATGTGTGCCCTCTCGTCCCGCCCCTCCCACCCCGCACACATAACTCACGACGGGGATAGGATGGTGGGAAACATCCTTCACTCTTTGCGGCGGTGGCAGCGGACGGTTAACTGCCCAGTGTGACCTTTGACTGCACTTCACGCTGCTCAGGGTAAGCCGGGAGGAGAGAGCAGGGCAGCGTCTGAGCGTCCTGAGGTCGCGCAATGCTGCCAGACTTTAATAAAAATAAAAGATCCCTCAATCCCCGGGATTGGAGCTTCCAATCCCGGAATTGAATCCTGGACGGTTTTCAGCCTAAATCCCACGACCCTGCCGATCCCGGAATTGGCCACCCTAGCGTTAATGCTGTTAAGGCTTTTGAAGAGTGGTGGGATGCATGCAAGCAAAATGCGATGCTTGATGCATCCCGCCCTTTATCTCTCCCCACTTTATCGCTCTGCAAGCTTTGATATATAGGCCCCTCAGTAATAGATGATGTCAGCATGGAACGCTGAGGGAGAAGCCCATGGTGGTCATTCCGAGTTGTTCGCTCGCTAGCAGTTTTTAGCAGCCGTGCAAACTGTTGGCATAGTGCGATGGATCGATACCATAGGTGTGCAGCGGGAAGTCTTATAGATAAAGTATCACCTCAGGAGTTACCTTGTATACAGACAGAACGAGACTTGAGATGTATATCTTCTTTATATAGTACTGAATAGCAGGATCAATATAACAACAAGTTTCAGTATCATCAGCTCATCTCCTTCTCTCAGAGACCTTTCTAGAACACACATGTGAGGTAAAAACAAACAAGTACAAACATATGCAACAGACAAACACTACACCTCTGTAAGTATACAGCGCCATCTGCTGCCCCTGTACGGTAACTACATGCATATAAACAAACCCATAGTCTGTTGTACATATTTCAACACCCCTTCTCAACGGACTGGGTTTCTTCAGTTAGACCCATCTTTGACGTAAGTCTCCAATGTCTCTCTCTGGTAAGAGGCTTAGTCATGATATCAGCTGTCATATCTTCTGTTGGGCAATAGTTCAACTCTATAAGACCTTGTTCCTGTAGATCCCTCAGGAAGTGATGCTTGACATCAATGTGCTTGGTTCTTGGGTTCACTCTTTCTGTTTGCGCTAATGCAAGGCATCCTTGATTATCCTCATATATCTTGATAGGTTCTTCTTGAGGCATTCCTAGGTCTGATAGTAGTTGCATTAACCATACCACTTCTTGACTGGCGTGAGCTGCTGCGATATATTCAGCTTCTGTAGAAGATAGTGCTATGGTAGACTGCTTCTTGCTTGTCCAGCTGATTAATCCTTCTCCAATAGAGAATAGATATCCACTTGTGGATTTTCTGTCACTTGTGTCTCCAGCCCAATCTGCGTCAACATATCCTGTTAACTTGTGACTTGTGTTTGCTGAGAGCTTAAGCTTCTTGTTAATCGTTCCCTTTAAGTAACGAATTACCCTCTTAACTGCATTCCAATCCATCTTTGTTGGTTTAGAGACTTTTCTGCTTAAAATCCCGACTGCTGTGGAGATATCTGGTCTGGTGACGGTTGCAATGTATAGCAATTTTCCTATGGCTTTTCTGTATAGATGGTTATCCTCTAACAGGTTGCTCTGATCATTTGGTTCCTTTTCATAACTTGTCTCCATAGGAGTGCTTGCTGTCTTTGCATCTTGTATACCAAATTCCTCAATGGTTTCCTGAATTTTGTATCTCTGACTTAGTGTGAATGTTCCATCACCTTCTCTTGAGATTTGCATTCCCAAGTAATGCGTTATGTGGCCGAGGTCTTTTGTTTCAAACTGACGGTTTAGTTCTTGTAACAATTCAACTTCGTCCCCTTCTTGTTCAAAACAAACTAGCAAATCGTCCATGTAAATTAATACATAGAACCATCTTTCCTCTATCAACTTTGTATAGAGACATGGGTCTGCTTTGCTTCTGACGAATCCCTTTTCTATCAGAACTCCATTTATCTTTGTATTCCATGCTCTTGCTGCTTGTTTAAGACCATATATACTCTTGTTCAGTTTACATACATGATCTGGGTTCTGAGAATTCACGAAGCCTGGTGGTTGTTCCATGTATATATCTTCCTTTAGTTCACCATGTAGGAAAGCCGTCTTTACATCGAAATGTTTCACTTGCATACCCTTTATGGCTGCTGTTAGGAGTAAGGTTCTAATGGTAGTGTGCTTCACAACTGGAGCAAACGTTTCATCATAATCTTCTCCAAATTTCTGTGAATATCCTTTAGCAACGAGTCTTGCCTTGTATCTTTCTATTTTTCCTTCAGAATCATACTTGACCTTAAAAGTCCATTTACATCCTATGGCCTTTTTGTCTAATGGTAGTCTGGTCAATGTCCATGTCTGATTGTCTTCCATTGATTCCATTTCTTCTTTTGCGGCTCCTAGCCATTTCTGTGCTTCTCTTTCAGAAAAATTAGCAATTTCTTCCCATGATGCAGGTTCTTGTATGTTAATGGCTTTTGCTTTGTAAGATAAACGTGTAGGTGCTTTTCCCTTATTTTCTCTTGAAGAGCGTCTCACCCCCTCGGATGCACTCTCATGAGTGTCGCTGGTATTTGTCTTGTGTTGTACTTCAACTTCTTGAGTGATCTCTACTTCATCTGTTTCCTTGGATTCAGTGCTTTCTTCTTCTTCAGTAGAGTCTACTGGAGTTATGACATCATCTCGTGTTTCTTCTATGAATGTCACACTGTTGCTTATAACTACTTTTCCAGTTCTTGGATTTAAGATTCTGTAGCCTTTTGAATGTTCACTATAGCCGACTAGAACTCCCTCTTCTGCTCGGTTCTGCAACTTGCTTCGTTTTTCAGCAGGAATGTAGACGAAGGCTCTGCATCCAAAAACTCTAATGTGCTTTAAGCTGGGTTTCTTACCGTGCCACAGCTCATATGGTGTCTTCCTTACTGCTTTGGAAAGTAGTCTGTTTTGAAGGTAGGTGGCTGTTGCTGCTGCTTCGCCCCAATATTTATCAGGTAGTCCTGAATCTGTAAGCATGCACCTTATCATTTCTGTTAGTGATCTGTTTTTCCTCTCAGATACACCGTTTTGCTCTGGTGTATATGGTACTGTCTTCTGATGCTCAATACCGAGTCCTCTTAAGTACCGTTCTATTTTCTGTCCTGTGAACTCGCCTCCATTGTCGCTGCGAAGAGTTAGCATATTCCTCTTGAACCTGTTTCTGGTCATGGTCACGTAGTCTTGCAGCTTTTCTAAGACTTCATCTTTACTTTTTATTAAATAAGTGACTGTGAACCTGGAGTAGTCGTCAATGAATGTCAGCATATACCTTTTGTCTCCTACGGTTCGCGTTTTCATAGGTCCGCATACATCACTATGTACCAGGTCTAGTGGTCTGGAAGCTCTGTTTTCACTTTTCTTAGGAATTGTCATCCTTGTTGCTTTTGCTTTTATGCAGCATTGGCACTTCATCATTTCCGAACAGTCTGACACTTTGAGATCCCTGGCTAGGTCTCTCTTCTGCATTTCCTTTATGCAATCTGGGTGTCTGTGTCCTAATCTTCTATGCCACTTGTGAATGCAGTCAGCGTGTTTCTGTGTACTCAGCTTTGCCTGCTGTGCTGCGATATCCAGACAGTATAAATGTTCTTTTATTCTGGCTGTAGCTAGTGTTTCTCTTCCGTTTTGGATAAAACACTTATTATTCTGAAACTTTACAGTAAGTCCTTTTTCTATTAGATTCTTTACTGATAGCAGTGCTCCCTCAAGCTTGGGAACATATAGCACATCTGTTACGGGTATTTCTGCATAGCTGCCATTACCCTTGGAGCATAGGAATTTACCATTCCCTTTCCCTTCTGCAATGATATTTGTTCCATCTGCTAGGTAGATTGTTTCTTTATGGTTCAAATCAAGTTCAGTAAAGAAATCCTTGTTATTTGTCATATGACTAGTCGCTCCTGAGTCTACATACCACTTTTCTGATAATTGGGTTACTGTCGCTTTAAATGTTCCATTCCAATTGTGTGCTCCTGTATCTGTAAGTGTGGCTTTGGCTCTTTGTTTGTGTAATCTTTCTGGTGGTTTGTGCTGCTCTGTCTTCCATATGGTGCAATCTTTTTTCAGGTGACCCACTTTCTTGCATCTGAAACATGCTCTTGTTTCCCTGGTGTGTGGCTTAGTGTCCGCCATTTTAAGTGCTTTCTCTGTGTCACTTTCAGTATTGCACTCTGTAAGCTCCTTTCTGCGTTGATACTCCTCTATGAGCCTGTTCTTCACAAAGTCTGGTGTGATTTCTGCTTCAGGTCTCATTTCTAGTGCGTTTATTAGTGCACTGTATGTATCTGGTAAACTGCAAAGGAGGATGGCTACTATGTGGTTGCTTTTGATTTCTTCTCCCATTGACCTGAGCTGTATGGTTATCTCTAGTAGTGCACTGATGTGTTCTTGCATTGTCTTGCCTTTATTAAATCTTATTTGATATAATTTTCTTAATAGGAATAGTTTGCTGTTCAAACTTGATCCTTCATGCACTCTCTGTAAAGCACACCACATGCCTTTAGCTGTACTCTCTTGTCTTATGTGTATAAGCTGTTCATCTTCCACTAGTAAACTTATAGTGGCTCTTGCCTGTCTGTCCTTCTTAATCCACTGCTGATCCTCTCCTTCAGGTCTGTCTGCATTTATAACATCCCATAAATCATCTCTGGTTAATAGCATTTCTACTTTAAACTTCCATGTTTGATAGTTCTCATTAGAAAGCTTGCTAGCAGCTAGTCTGAGATCTGTGTAATTTGCCATAACCCTTCCTTGTATAGATCTCTCTATTCTTCTGTGGTATTAAACTTGTTTTACTCACAGTTTTCTTTCCAAGGTTCTCCTGGGTTGTTTCTTGTGTGCGTTACACAGTCTGCTGTCTGCGCCTGCTGGGACTTGCAGTGCGACTCGTGATCTGGATGCTGCTTAGGATGCACTCCTGAAAACTTTATCTTGTATAGACTCCAGTCTGGGCCCATAACCTGTTGGCATAGTGCGATGGATCGATACCATAGGTGTGCAGCGGGAAGTCTTATAGATAAAGTATCACCTCAGGAGTTACCTTGTATACAGACAGAACGAGACTTGAGATGTATATCTTCTTTATATAGTACTGAATAGCAGGATCAATATAACAACAAGTTTCAGTATCATCAGCTCATCTCCTTCTCTCAGAGACCTTTCTAGAACACACATGTGAGGTAAAAACAAACAAGTACAAACATATGCAACAGACAAACACTACACCTCTGTAAGTATACAGCGCCATCTGCTGCCCCTGTACGGTAACTACATGCATATAAACAAACCCATAGTCTGTTGTACATATTTCAACACAAACGTTATGCCGCCTCCCACTGGGAGTGTATTTAACTTAGCAGAAGTGCGAACGAAAGGATCACAGAGCGGCTACAAAATAATTTTGTGCAGTTTCAGAGTAGCTTCAGACCTACTTAGCGAATGCAATCACTTCAGACTGTTCAGTTCCTGTTTTGACGTCATGAACACGCCCTGCGTTCGCCCAGCCAGGCCTGCGTTTTTCCTGGCATGCCTGCGTTTTTTCGTACACTCCCTGAAAACGGTCAGTTGACACCCAGAAACGCCCTCTTCCTGTCAATCACTCTGCGGCCAACAGTGCGACTGAAAAGCTTTGCTAGACCTTGTGTGAAACTACATCATTCCTTGTAATAGTACGACGCCCGTGCGCATTGCACCGCATACGCATGCGCAGAAATGCCGATTTTTTGCCTGATCTCTGCGCAGCGAACGAAAGCAGCTAGCGAGCAACTCGGAATGACCCCCCCCCCCATGTCCCAAATGGAAACCTCTTTCAGATTTGGATACAGAGGTTTAAGGCCAAGGGGTAGATGTATCAAAGCTTGGAGAGAGATAAAGTACTAATCCGTTCCTAACTTTCACGTTACTGGTTGTAAAAACAAATGGGCTTTAGGAGAGTGGCAACAAGTGGGCATGCACAGATTGCTTGGGCATAACCATTAGTAGCCCTCACTTTTAAGACATTTCATATTACCATAGATCAATAAAACAATTGTTAATCTCTGCATGGGCTTTTTCTTGAACGTTAGATGTGGCTCTGTATGAGAAGGTTCTTCTGCACTCAATATGCCCAAGTAATCTGTTGTATATGTTACAGGTTGCGCTTGAAAAATTACAGAAGCTGTTTGGCTGGTACTTTATCTTTCTCCACTTTATCTCTACCAAATATTACATATCTAAGTGCCTTTTAGCAAAATCATCTACTGTGCCACCATCAAATTGTATATGTATAATACCACCAACGGTTCTAAATTACTAGTTATTAGAGTCTCTCCTCCTAACTATCTGCACTTGACTTTGCCATCCACTACACATCCAAAATTGACTCCATACATCAGGACATCACATCCCACCAGACTTTCAGCAAACCACCACCTCCTTTCCCTGACCAGTAAACACCCCTCTCCATCCTTCCTACCAACCCTGACTTCCTTTTCCCCTGTATCTGGAGAGGAAGTCATGGCCCTCAACCGGTCCCCCCCCCCCTCCCACCATCTCCCCACTTGACCCTATCACCTCCCGCCTCCTCTGCTATATCTTTCCTTCTGCCTGTTCCCATCTTGCCCACCTGTCACTCTAATCAGGCACTGTACCCTCTGCCTTCAAGCATGCCCTTGTCTCCTCTATTCTATGCATACCTCCTTACTTCTAAGTACAGGGATTAGGGACCATCTTGCGGTGAAAAAGTTGTGTGGCCTCATGTTTTTGGGGGCATGGCCTCGGGTGGGTGGGCATGGCCTACTGTCACATCCCCATTTTTCATCAACTTTGGGGGCAAGCCAGAATCACTACTCTGCACTGTTTATATGTTGTGCACATATGCACCGCATCTATACAGAGATCAACCTCTGTTTTGCTGTGCAGAGAAGTGGTGATCAAAGACTCCCTAACCTTCCTCCACCGCCTGCGGAACACTGCAACCAGCGGTAGGGACAGTGTCCAAAATAGTAGAACTGTCCCATTGAAATAGGAACAGTTGGGTGGTATGGTTATGTACTTTAAGTTGTTAATGGATACATTACATTAATACAATATTTCCTCTATAGAGTCTTTAATGTAAAGTTTTCGTTTCTTTGAGATGATTCATTTTTCCTGTCTTTTGGAAACAAGTACTGTATTTTGATCTGTTGACATCGGGTCCCTAAAAGACGTGGGCCCATAGGTTGGTGCCTACTCTGCCTATTTGTTAATCCGGCACTGCCAACTACCAACCCATCTCTCTCCTCCCTTTTGCCTTCAAACTCCTTTCGCATATGGCCTAACACCACCTTACTGCCTTTCTTTACTCCCTGCTTGACCCACTTCATTCTGGCTTCCGTCCTCTCCACTCCACTGAAACTGCCCTCATAAAAGTCTGCAATGACTTACTTACTGCCAAATCCAAGGGCTACTATTCTCTGCTTATTCTCTTTGATATCTCTGCTCTGATATTTTTGATATGCTGCTTTTGTTACTGCGGAGCATCTTCTCCTCCTGCAAATCCTTCACCATTGGTCTGTGTGGAACTGTCCTTTAATCTCTCTAACCGTTCCTTTTCTGTCTCCTCTTATGACTTTTCTGGGACCTCTCTTTTCTCTCTCTATGTCCTCTTTAGGTAAGCTCATTAGCTCTTTTGACTTCCAATATTATCTCTATGCCGATGATACTCAAAGCTACCTTTCTTACCATGACCTCTCCCCTCCTCTCTCCTTACTCGTTTCTCCAACTGTCTCTCTGTTACCTCTTCTTGAATGTCCAAGCGCTTTCTTAAACTTAACATGTTGAAGACTGAGCAGATCATCTTCCCACCCTCTCTCATACCCTCACCTCCCACAATTCCATTATCTATTGATGGCACAACTAACTCCTCTATACTCCAAGTATGCTGTCTTGGAGTTATCCTTACCTCCTCTCTCCTTCAAACTACATATTCAGTACCTCTTCCAGTCCTGTCATTTTCATTTCAAAAATATTTCCAGGATCAGACCCTTTCTCACCATGGATGCAACTTCGACCCTCATCCACTCACTGGTCATCTCCAGATTGGACTACTGTTATCTCCACCTATCTGGCCTTCCTGACAACCACCTCTCCACTCCAATCTATCCTCAATGCTGCTGCCCAGCTCATCTTCCTCTCCAAACGTACTACATCTGCCTCCACTCTGTTACAAGCCATACACTGGCTCCCCTCTTCAGAACCCAAGTCAAGTTTCTCACACTCACTTAAAAGGCCCTCACCCATTCCTCTCCCATTACCACCTCAGACCTTATCTTCCTTTACACTCCCTATTGTCCTCTTTAGTGCACAAATGCATGCCACCTTTCCTGCCTACTGATTACTTCCTCCCACTCCTATCTCCATGTTTTTGCATGTGCTGCTCCCTATCGCTGGAATTATCTTCCTCTACCCACCAGACTCTTCACCTCTCTACAAACCTTCAAACAGGCTCTCAAGACCCACTCCTTCATCAAACCCATCCATCTCTAACCCTAACCCTCTGTTACATGCTCACTTCTCCCCCTCTGTGACACCCTTGTCTGTCTGCCCCACCCCTTCAGAATGTAAGCTCTCATGAGCAGGGCCCTCTCCCCTCATGTGCTTTCTCTTCTCTTACTTAGACTATCTTCTACTCCTTACAATGGCACCTAACTCTTGGTTCCTGCCTCCATGCTTATTTCAGTGTCATGACTGCTAATGCAGAATGTTATATACCATGTACTTGTTGTCCTCCATTGTCTTGTACTGTAAGTCACTGTTTTCTTGTTTTGCTCATTTGTTTATGTACTTTGGACCTAATTCAGACCTGTTTGCAGCAGCAACATTTTTCTCTAATGGGTAAAATCATGTGCACTGCAGGTGGGGCAGATGTAACGTGCAGAGAGAGTTAGATTTGGGTGGGGTGTGTTCAAACTGAACTCTAAATTGCAGTGTAAAAATAAAGCAGCCAGTATTTACTCTGCACAGACACAATATATCCCCCCCCCAAATCTAACTCTCTCTGCACATGTTACATGTGCCCCACCTGCAGTGCACATGGTTTTGCCCATTAGAAAAAGATTTTGCTGCTGCAATCAGGTCTGAATTAGGCCCTTTGTTAAGTGCTGTGAAACCCTTGTGGTGCCACATAACTAAAGCATGATGATAATAATAATAATAATAATAATAATTTTATTATTAAAATAGTCAGGGCAACATGCAAAGCTGTCATATCTGGGACCTTTGTACTGCACATGGGGCCTAATTCAGACCTGATCGCTTGCTAGGGTTTTTTTTGCACTGCTGCAAGCAGATAGTCGCCACCCATAGGGGAGTGTATTTTTGCTTTGCAAGTGTGCGATTGCATGTGCAGCCGGGCGGTACAAAAAATATTTGTGCAGTTTCTGAGTTGCCCAGAACTTACTCAGCCCTTGCGATCTCTTCAGCCTGTCCGGTCCCGGAATTGATGTCTGACACCCGCCCTGCGAACGCTTGGACACGCCTGCGTTTTTCCAACCACTCCCTAAAAACGGTCAGTTGCCACCCACAAATGCCTTCTTCCTGTCAATCTCCTTGCGATCGGCTGTGCGAATGGATTCTTCGTAAAACCTATCGCACAGCAACGATCCTCTTTGTACCCGCGCGATGCGCCTGCGCATTGCAGTGCATATGCATGCGCAGTTCTGACCTGATCGCAGCGCAGCGAAAAAAACTAGCGTGCAATCAGTCTGAATGACCCCCATGGATCTGTGGGGTTGTGTATAGTCACGCAGAAGGTTATTTGTTTGCAGCTAAATGGCTGTACACTGTAAATGGGTGGCAATGGGGCAAAAGTACCATATGTATTGGGGGTGGGGGGGGGGGGGGACTAAATTGTTGTGTATTCAGTGGTGAGCATGCGCAAAGATCTAGCTATTCCTGACAGATATTTTGCACCCAGGACAGGGTTTGTGCAAATACCTGCTGATAGTTATAACGGCTGCTGTGCTCTCACATGCAGATGTATAGGGGCAGTGCAGCCACATAGATCTGTCCTACCTTGAACACAAGCGGATGTCCACAGATATTTGCCAGTACACAATGTGGCTGCTTTGCTCTGAGTTAGCCCCACAGTTGTTATGAGGCCAGAACAGGTGTCTCTGACTATTCTTCCTAATACTGGGGTGAGGGGGATTATCCTCTGTAGTCTCTCAGGGTCACTAACTCAGAATAGATGGGCAATAGAGGCATCAGGTGCACTCGCAGCAACTAGATGGCCAAAGGCGTGCGCAGCTAATTTTGGGGGTAATTCCAAGTTGATCGCAGCAGGAAATTTTTTAGCAGTTGGGCAAAACCATGTGCACTGCAGGGGAGGCAGATATAACATGTGCAGAGAGAGTTAGATTTGGGTGGGTTACTATGTTTCTGTGCAGGGTAAATACTGGCTGCTTTATTTTTACACTGCAATTTAGATTGCAGATTGAACACACCACACCCAAATCTAACTCTCCCTGCAAATGTTATATGTGTCCTCCCCTGCAGTGCACATGGTTTTGCCCAACTGCTAAAAAATTTCCTGCTGCGATCATCTTGGAATTACCCCCACTATTAGGGGGTGCGCCACCAGAGAGGGGTGTCTACCACTGCCCAGGAACATGTCTAGCACTATTTTACATTCTGTCAGTAAAATCACATGGCTTAATCTTAATTCTCCCTAGTTCAACTTCCTAATAATACAAGTAGATATAATACACCCCAGAGAAATAAAATGAAACATTATGCTGTGACCTCCAACCGGTACTGACTGTCCGCTGCGGCGTAACCCTGAGCCCTAGCTGTCGCTGCACCATATCGCTGGTTAGACATCCCGCCCCCCCCAGCACCTACACCCTGATTTTGAGTAGGCCACTCAGAAAAGTACAGGAGATTTAGGGGGCCGAACATTTCAGTTTTAACATAACATAAATAAAGTTTAAAATTTACACATGTCAGAGCCACATTTGCCATTTTCTATGCCATTAGATCCTCCTCCACAGGACACCAGCATTTGTCACATATGTCCCAGTATGAGCCAAATTCACATTACGCCACACAGTATGTGCCGACATTCACATTATGCCACACAGTAGGAGCTGAAATTAACACCACACAGTATACTGTATATAATATATCACAGATCAGCTGAAACATACAGTATATATGGGCAGGGATAGATACATCAACCATAAATTTGATTTATAAATATATATATATATACACACACACACACACACACACACACACACACACACACACACACACACACACACACACGTATATACATGTATAAACAAATACATGTATGTACATATATATATATGTACATGTATATATAGTACACTGAAAGGGTACATTATATTTATGAATTAATTGCTTCTCGATTCTGCAGCAGCAGCACTACCGGGTGGTCTTCAGTATGCCGACTGACGGGATCCCGGCGCACAGTATACAGGCGCCGGAATCCCGACAGTCGGCATACCGACACTTATTCTCCCTCGTGGGGGTCCACGACCCCCCTGGAGGGAGAATAAAATAGCGTGGCGCGCGCCACCGTGCCTGTAGCGTGGCGAGCGCAGCGAGCCCACAAGGGGCTCATTTGCGCTTGCCACACTGTCGGTAAGCCGGCGGTCGGCCTCCCGGCGCTGGTATGCTGGTCGCCGGGAGCCCGACCGCCGGCATACCATAGTGAACCCGCACTACCAGTGTTACTCATAGAGTCACTTCACACTGACTGCTGCACCACACATCACTCAATCCCCGAGCCGCCCCCACCACCTGGTGAATAGACATGGGAGATGAAGGACCAGCAGCGCCACGTTCAGTATTGTGAATTACCCGCACACTCCTTGTGACACCTGCTTCCCGTCTGCGCTCCCATCCGATGCCCGCAGTCCGGAACCTGAACTGACAAATTAGTCTCACCAGAATGTGTCTGGAGGCGGCTCCCAGTTTCCCCTAGAGGAGAGCTGCCCATGGTGTGGCGGCACACTAGGACTGAGACCGTGGCTGGAGGAGAGCGCGGGCGGACATCATCACGTCACATTGCAAGGTGACATCAGTCCCCCTATGAGGCCGTCGACCAGTGCACTCAGCATACAGTATTATGTTATCAGCAGGCAGCAGGGCCCGGGCGCAGCAGTGGGGGGAGGCACGGGAATTAAGCTGTAGGCTGGGCTCCGCCGATCACATGCTCAGCGATCACTAACTGTGCTACAACAAGCGTGCCGTGTGGGAGTGCCGGACATTAGGGGGTGCCTGAGCACACCAGGCACCCCCCGTGCGCACGCCTATGTAGACGGCACAAGATTCTCACCCTATTCTCTCACAGGACAAATCACAAAGATCTGTCACCCACCACTGCCAGCAGGGCCGGTTCTAGCCCTTTTTGCGCCCCGGGCGGGAAATAGGGGCATGGCTTCTTACAGAGGCGTGGTCAGTTACGCCCCCTGTACAGTAGAGTAGCGCTGCTGAAATGCTATGCGGTGCGTGATGACGTCATCGCGCAATGCACAGCAAAGGTCCTCTCCACGAAGGGAAACTAGACGCGTAGCGTCTAGTTCCCTTCACAGCGGCACCAGCGGGGGACACAGCCGGCAGCGGGGGGCACAGCAGGAGCGGATCTTGCCATGGTGCGGCGCCCTCCGGAAGGCGGCGCCCCGGGCAAAAGTCCTGCTTGCCCGTGGCAAGATCTGCTACTGACTGCCAGAGAGGGTGTTATACATAAAACAGAGCAAACATTCATCATAATACTGGGAACTTGTAAATTATATTGTTTACTACTCTTTCTAAAGAAGATTATGATAGTTTAGTACTGTAGTTTGCTTCATATTAAAGCATACTATAAGCCCGTAAAGGAAGTGCCTCAATTTAGAAATGTCATAATAATCTGCAAGTACAGGTTGAGTATCCCATATCCAAATATTCCGAAATACGGAATATTCCGAAATACGGACTTTTTTGAGTGAGACTGAGATAGTGAAACCTTTGTTTTTTGATGGCTCAGTGTACACAAACTTTGTTTAATACTCAAAGTTATTAAAAATATTGTATTAAATGAACTTCAGACTGTGTGTATAAGGTGTATATGACACATAAATGAATTCTGTGAATGTACACACACTTTGTTTAATGCACAAAGTTATAAAAAATATTGGCTAAAATGACCTTCAGGCTGTGTGTATAAGGTGTATATGAAACATAAATGCATTCTGTGCTTAGATTTAGGTCCCATCACCATAATATCTCGTTATGGTATGCAATTATTCCAAAATACAGAAAAATCCGATATCCAAAATTCCTCTGGTCCCAAGTATTTTGGATAAGGGATACTCAACCTGTATAACATCTTACAGCCAGGCCTTGGGACTGAGTAGTACAAAGTCTACAGGAGTTACATTTATTATAGAGCAGTGGTAAAAATCAATAATAAAAAAAAAGATAAGCTTGAAACACAATAAAACACCCAGAGAGAGAAATTATAAAAAAGATGACTAAATATTGATAGTACTGCATTATAGGCCACACCCAAAGGACAAAGCTCAGGAGACACTAAAGAGATTTATTGATACAGTATGTTAGTATTTTGCTGTTTTATTATGATCATAGCAAATAAGGAGTATGTTAAATCCACTATAAGATCTGTGAATTCTTACAAGTAATGCTTTCTGCTTGGTCTCCTCAGTGGTTGTGGAATAATGTTAATGTTTTCGGTTTCCCCCCAGAATATCAATGCAGCTCGTTCTTGTTTTCTACCAGAGAAAGAAAAGAAAGAACTGCTGGAGGAATTGTATAAGGCCTATGGGATGACAGAGTTGTGACGCTGCATGTATTTCAAATAAAAATATCTGAGCACAATATGGCTTTTCCCATACCTCCCAACTTTGATCTCAGCGGTGGAGGGACAGCAGCGCATGCCCGTTTTTAGGGTGTGTGGCCTAATGGCAAGGGGGCGTGGCTTCACAGCAAGTGTCCCGATCGCAAGCCACGCCCCCATTTCCGTCATTATGGGGGCATGAACAGCGCTATGAGAGCTGCTGGTCATGCCCCCTGTCCCTCTCTGCCGTGAATAGACGCTGTTCGCATGACAGGGAGGGATCTCCCAACTGCCCCTCCCACCCGTGGGACACTGCGACCCGTGGGTGGGACAGCGGGACAGACCGTGAAAAACGGGACTGTCCCGCCAAAATCGGGACAGTTGGGAGGTATGCTTTTTCTGTCTCTTCCCCTTTTCTGTTGCCCCAGACATTTTTACCATAGGACTTACATGTAACTGTATAAATGGGTGGTCTTCATGTTGCCGGCGGCCGGGCTCCCGGCGATCACCATACCAACACCGGAATCCCGACTGCCAGCATACCGACATCTTTTTTCCCTCTTGGGGGTCCACGACCCCCCTGGAGGGAGAATAGATAGCGTGGCGCGTGTAGTGAGCCCGCAAGGGGCTCATTTGCGCTCGCCCAGCTGTTGGTATGCCGGCGGTCGGGATTCCGGCACCGATATGCTGGTCGCCGGGACCCCGACCGCCGGCAAACCATACTACACCCGTATAAATCTTCTCTGTAACAGGTCTGTTTTACCCATTAGAAAATCCACAAATTGGTTGGATATCTGTGCGCTGTCTACAGCTGCTAATACGGGTATTCCTAACGAGGTTTCTCCACCCTCAAATTACATAGACATTGACAAACATTTAGGATACCACTGATTAAGCGCTGTGCGAAGATCAGGAATCAAATCACATTCATATAATCTCTTTTTCTTCAGTCCATTAGACCGGAAAAGAAAAGAGAAACATAGAACATAGTGCAGTATCTCTGGTTAAAAATTTAATGACATACAATACACATGAACATAAAATATCCTGGATAGCGATACTAAGAGTAAAATGACAGCTTGCGCTGTATAGGCATTCAAAGTAGTGGAAAATCCGACACGGATACAGGTAGTGGGTAATTACCAGAACAAGGTGGAAACTAGCGTGTATAGTTCCTTAGGTGTGCTGACATCAAGGCTCGTCCAGCTGCAGCAGGAGTTGTCTTTCTGGTGTCAGTTCAGCCCTCTTGGTCTGGCATTGATGATACCACGTCCCTCTCCGGTTGGTAAAGTCCACTGGGGCACCCACGCGTTCCGACCCTGCCTGGGTCTTTCTCAAGGTTTTGCTCCGTTTGTGAATGCCTCACTTGCATATTGGTCCGGTTTAAAAATCCCACCCTCCACTGTGATTGGTCCCGGCACAGCTGGTCTCTATACATAGTGTACCTAATTGTCTCTGACACTCGTGCGCCGGGTACCTCCTCCCTGTCACACTCCCCCCGACTGTAACCAATCAAGATAATGCAGTCCGGAATCAGTCCGGTCACGTGATCTCCACTGGCGTCACGTGATTCTCTCCTTAGGTTTTCATATGCGGAAGCTTTAGTAGTTTGTTACCATGGTCCCGTGAAGACGCGCTTATCATCACGTCATCACGTTTTTCCGTCATCACGTTTTTCCGTAACCATGACGACCGTTTGTTTCCGTCATTACATAATTACGTCATTCCGTCTTCGGGTTTGTTATTGTCACGGCAACCATTAACTTGGTGATTCCCGTGACTTCTATGATTATCATGGAGACCAGACCCCACATTAGATATCGGACTGTTTTATAGGAAGCTGATAGTGTAACGGATGGTGGTCAATCACTTTCTGTATAAATACAGAGATATAAAGAAAAACGGTGGTTAGAAGCAAATTCATAATTAAAAAGACAAACTTAACCACAGTTCAGGGAAAAGGGGACATCTATCTTGCTGGAGTTGAATATCACAAAAACCACTTCACCTCAAAGTCTAGGTTTAACCCTCCAGGTTGGAGGGTACCCATATCATATATGAGACGCATCTCGGCTTTTGCTAATTGGGTGGAGATATCACGTCTTCTCCATTGTCCCTGTACCCATTGTAAGCCTACAAATCGAGTGATAGCTGATATTGAACATCCATGCACCTTCTTAAAATGGTTAGAAAGTGCGTGGGTTTCCAAACCCTTTTTTATGTTTCTGATGTGTTCCCCTAGTCTAACTTTTAGCGGTCTTGAGGTCCGCCCTATGTAGACTAGGTTACATTCACATTCCACAGCATAAATCACGTTTTTTGTTGCACACGTTATAAATTGCTTAATTTCCAAGGATTTTTTATTAATCATCATTTGGCTTGTTTTACTTTGGTTTGACATTTTAATTTCTTTACAAGCCATGCAGGACATGCATCTATAGAAACCCTTAGATTTAATTCTCGAGGGGTCTTTTACTGGTGGACATGCACTCCTTACAAGAGTGTTACCTATATTTGGTGCCTTGCGGTATATACACACCGGTTTAGAGGGTAGGGCTGATCCCAGGATTGGGTCCTTTTTTAGAACTCCCCAATGTCGGGTCATGATCTTTTCAATTGACTTGTATTGATCGTTATAAGTAGTTACAAATGCCCATCCAAATTCTTTTTTGTTAGGGTCGATATTCTTAGGGTCCCTATTTTTGTCTGCCAATAAAACCCCTCTTTCAAGCCCCTCTATTTCTGTGGTGGCTTTCTCTATCCAATTCTTATTATAACCACAGGCCATAAAATTCTCCCGCATCTTTCCTGCCTGTCTGTGGTAAAGTTCATTCTTTGAGCAATTTCTTTTTACTCTTTTCAATTGCCCTGCAGGTATAGATCGGAGCCAGTTGGGATGGTGACAACTGGCCGCATTGATGTAACTCAAGGAGTCTGTATTTTTGGTGTATGTTTTTGTGTGTAAATTATTATCTTCCACATATATGGTGATATCTAGGAAATTGATCGTTTCTCGACTTCTAGTAAAGGAAAACTCTATGTTTAGAGTGTTATTATTCAAATATGTGGAGAACTCATCAAGAGATCTATCATCTCCCCGCCAAAAGAACAAAACATCATCAATATATCGGGACCATGACACCAGATCCGCCCCAAATTGATGGCCTGCCCAAATGTGCTCATCCTCCCATCGACCCATGAACACATTTGCGTAACTTGGGGCGAATCTGGTGCCCATGGCGGTCCCGACCTTTTGCAGGAAGAAATCTCCTTTAAAAGAAAAATAATTATTTTGTAAGATGAATGTTACAGCCTCAATGAGAAACTTCTGTAATCCCTCTGTTAATTGACTTTTTTCCAGGGTTTTACTGACAGCTTTTATTCCATCCTGATGGTCAATAATTGTGTATAACGACCGTACATCGGCTGTCACCATGATCAGGTCTTTATCCCATTTAATATCTTTTATTAATTTAAGGACATCCTTGGTGTCCTTAAGGTGGGATTTATTCAGCGGTACCAAAGGCTGTAAATGATAATCCACAAATTGGGATAGGTTTGCTGTTGCTGAATCTATTCCCGATACTATAGGTCTCCCCGGTGGATCCACCAAACTTTTGTGGATCTTGGGGAGAACATATAGTACCGGGATTACTGGTTCTATATTAATTATGAACCTTTGTTCATCTTCACTCAGTATCTCATTTGTCCTATATTTCTCTATAAGGGACTGTAATTTTTGGTTAATTTCTAATGTGGGATCCGTTCGTAACTTCCAATAGGTGGTACGGTCTCCCAATTGTCTGAGAATTTCAGCTTCATAATCCACTGTATTCATTAAGACGATACCACCGCCTTTATCGGCTGGTTTAATCGTGATTTCTTCCATTTCTTGTAATCCCTTTAGGGCATTCCTTTCTTTGCCCGTCAGGTTATGTTTTTGTGTTCCCCTCCTTACTTTATTAAGATCATCACGAACAAGTGTGTAGAAGGTTTCTATAAAGTTACCTTTACAGAAGGTCGGGTAGAATACCGATTTTGGTTTAAAAGGTTTGTACTCTACCTCTTCAGGGGTTATCGAGCTTTCTGATTCCTTTCCTAAGAAGAATTTTTTGACAGTTAACTTCCTAATAAACCTTTGCAGATCCACAAAAAGAGAAAACTGATTAATATTATTCGAAGGCGCATATTTAAGTCCTTTTTCAAGGACACTCTTTTCATATAAATTGAGGGGGTGACTACTCAAATTAAAAATTTTCACCCTACCCGTTGGTGGATTTGACCCTTCTTCTTCTGGATTTGTTATTTCCACATTACTTGATTCACCATCAGGATTTTTATCTTTAGGTGTTCTCAGGCTTTTCTTTTTCCTAGATTTTTTTACCTTATTGACCCTTCCTCCTCTCTTTCCCCTTTTTTTCCTTTTGGCTATTTGTATTGTTCCCTCCTCCCTCTCCTCCCTAAAAAAGGGGAGTAGGAGTTGGAGCCCTCTTCCCTCAAGACTTCAAATCTGTTGGGTCTTATTGTATCTCTTTCTGTAGTGTATGTTTTAAATCCTCTAGTTTCCCCTCCTTGTCTTTCTCTCCATCTATCTCTTGATGATTAATAAAAAATCCTTGGAAATTAAGCAATTTATAACGTGTGCAACAAAAAACGTGATTTATGCTGTGGAATGTGAATGTAACCTAGTCTACATAGGGCGGACCTCAAGACCGCTAAAAGTTAGACTAGGGGAACACATCAGAAACAAAAAAAAAAGGGTTTGGAAACCCACGCACTTTCTAACCATTTTAAGAAGGTGGGAAGAGGGCTCCAACTCCTACTCCCCTTTTTTAGGGAGGAGAGGGAGGAGGGAACAATACAAATAGCCAAAAGGAAAAAAAGGGGAAAGAGAGGAGGAAGGGTCAATAAGGTAAAAAAATCTAGGAAAAAGAAAAGCCTGAGAACACCTAAAGATAAAAATCCTGATGGTGAATCAAGTAATGTGGAAATAACAAATCCAGAAGAAGAAGGGTCAAATCCACCAACGGGTAGGGTGAAAATTTTTAATTTGAGTAGTCACCCCCTCGATTTATATGAAAAGAGTGTCCTTGAAAAAGGACTTAAATATGCGCCTTCGAATAATATTAATCAGTTTTCTCTTTTTGTGGATCTGCAAAGGTTTATTAGGAAGTTAACTGTCAAAAAATTCTTCTTAGGAAAGGAATCAGAAAGCTCGATAACCCCTGAAGAGGTAGAGTACAAACCTTTTAAACCAAAATCGGTATTCTACCCGACCTTCTGTAAAGGTAACTTTATAGAAACCTTCTACACACTTGTTCGTGATGATCTTAATAAAGTAAGGAGGGGAACACAAAAACATAACCTGACGGGCAAAGAAAGGAATGCCCTAAAGGGATTACAAGAAATGGAAGAAATCACGATTAAACCAGCCGATAAAGGCGGTGGTATCGTCTTAATGAATACAGTGGATTATGAAGCTGAAATTCTCAGACAATTGGGAGACCGTACCACCTATTGGAAGTTACGAACGGATCCCACATTAGAAATTAACCAAAAATTACAGTCCCTTATAGAGAAATATAGGACAAATGAGATACTGAGTGAAGATGAACAAAGGTTCATAATTAATATAGAACCAGTAATCCCGGTACTATATGTTCTCCCCAAGATCCACAAAAGTTTGGTGGATCCACCGGGGAGACCTATAGTATCGGGAATAGATTCAGCAACAGCAAACCTATCCCAATTTGTGGATTATCATTTACAGCCTTTGGTACCGCTGAATAAATCCCACCTTAAGGACACCAAGGATGTCCTTAAATTAATAAAAGATATTAAATGGGATAAAGACCTGATCATGGTGACAGCCGATGTACGGTCGTTATACACAATTATTGACCATCAGGATGGAATAAAAGCTGTCAGTAAAACCCTGGAAAAAAGTCAATTAACAGAGGGATTACAGAAGTTTCTCATTGAGGCTGTAACATTCATCTTACAAAATAATTATTTTTCTTTTAAAGGAGATTTCTTCCTGCAAAAGGTCGGGACCGCCATGGGCACCAGATTCGCCCCAAGTTACGCAAATGTGTTCATGGGTCGATGGGAGGATGAGCACATTTGGGCAGGCCATCAATTTGGGGCGGATCTGGTGTCATGGTCCCGATATATTGATGATGTTTTGTTCTTTTGGCGGGGAGATGATAGATCTCTTGATGAGTTCTCCACATATTTGAATAATAACACTCTAAACATAGAGTTTTCCTTTACTAGAAGTCGAGAAACGATCAATTTCCTAGATATCACCATATATGTGGAAGATAATAATTTACACACAAAAACATACACCAAAAATACAGACTCCTTGAGTTACATCAATGCGGCCAGTTGTCACCATCCCAACTGGCTCCGATCTATACCTGCAGGGCAATTGAAAAGAGTAAAAAGAAATTGCTCAAAGAATGAACTTTACCACAGACAGGCAGGAAAGATGCGGGAGAATTTTATGGCCTGCGGTTATAATAAGAATTGGATAGAGAAAGCCACCACAGAAATAGAGGGGCTTGAAAGAGGGGTTTTATTGGCAGACAAAAATAGGGACCCTAAGAATATCGACCCTAACAAAAAAGAATTTGGATGGGCATTTGTAACTACTTATAACGATCAATACAAGTCAATTGAAAAGATCATGACCCGACATTGGGGAGTTCTAAAAAAGGACCCAATCCTGGGATCAGCCCTACCCTCTAAACCGGTGTGTATATACCGCAAGGCACCAAATATAGGTAACACTCTTGTAAGGAGTGCATGTCCACCAGTAAAAGACCCCTCGAGAATTAAATCTAAGGGTTTCTATAGATGCATGTCCTGCATGGCTTGTAAAGAAATTAAAATGTCAAACCAAAGTAAAACAAGCCAAATGATGATTAATAAAAAATCCTTGGAAATTAAGCAATTTATAACGTGTGCAACAAAAAACGTGATTTATGCTGTGGAATGTGAATGTAACCTAGTCTACATAGGGCGGACCTCAAGACCGCTAAAAGTTAGACTAGGGGAACACATCAGAAACATAAAAAAGGGTTTGGAAACCCACGCACTTTCTAACCATTTTAAGAAGGTGCATGGATGTTCAATATCAGCTATCACTCGATTTGTAGGCTTACAATGGGTACAGGGACAATGGAGAAGACGTGATATCTCCACCCAATTAGCAAAAGCCGAGATGCGTCTCATATATGATATGGGTACCCTCCAACCTGGAGGGTTAAACCTAGACTTTGAGGTGAAGTGGTTTTTGTGATATTCAACTCCAGCAAGATAGATGTCCCCTTTTCCCTGAACTGTGGTTAAGTTTGTCTTTTTAATTATGAATTTGCTTCTAACCACCGTTTTTCTTTATATCTCTGTATTTATACAGAAAGTGATTGACCACCATCCGTTACACTATCAGCTTCCTATAAAACAGTCCGATATCTAATGTGGGGTCTGGTCTCCATGATAATCATAGAAGTCACGGGAATCACCAAGTTAATGGTTGCCGTGACAATAACAAACCCGAAGACGGAATGACGTAATTATGTAATGACGGAAACAAACGGTCGTCATGGTTACGGAAAAACGTGATGACGGAAAAACGTGATGACGTGATGATAAGCGCGTCTTCACGGGACCATGGTAACAAACTACTAAAGCTTCCGCATATGAAAACCTAAGGAGAGAATCACGTGACGCCAGTGGAGATCACGTGACCGGACTGATTCCGGACTGCATTATCTTGATTGGTTACAGTCGGGGGGAGTGTGACAGGGAGGAGGTACCCGGCGCACGAGTGTCAGAGACAATTAGGTACACTATGTATAGAGACCAGCTGTGCCGGGACCAATCACAGTGGAGGGTGGGATTTTTAAACCGGACCAATATGCAAGTGAGGCATTCACAAACGGAGCAAAACCTTGAGAAAGACCCAGGCAGGGTCGGAACGCGTGGGTGCCCCAGTGGACTTTACCAACCGGAGAGGGACGTGGTATCATCAATGCCAGACCAAGAGGGCTGAACTGACACCAGAAAGACAACTCCTGCTGCAGCTGGACGAGCCTTGATGTCAGCACACCTAAGGAACTATACACGCTAGTTTCCACCTTGTTCTGGTAATTACCCACTACCTGTATCCGTGTCGGATTTTCCACTACTTTGAATGCCTATACAGCGCAAGCTGTCATTTTACTCTTAGTATCGCTATCCAGGATATTTTATGTTCATGTGTATTGTATGTCATTAAATTTTTAACCAGAGATACTGCACTATGTTCTATGTTTCTCTTTTCTTTTCCGGTCTAATGGACTGAAGAAAAAGAGATTATATGAATGTGATTTGATTCCTGATCTTCGCACAGCGCTTAATCAGTGGTATCCTAAATGTTTGTCAATGTCTGTTTTACCCATTGTTTGTTCAACCTGAGCTGTGTTCCCCATATGCAACATAATCATCACCACTTGGAAAAGGAATCTTAAGTCCCTACTAAAAATGTGCCCACTGTACACAGCCCTGGATAGAAGATAACAGTACATCCTATGAGCATTTATATACAGTATACTGTGCCACATTTGTGCATAGCGATCCCAAGTGCATTTTTGTTAAATTTTTATTAAATACAATGCTTTTTATTGTTTTTCATTTATAGCATACAAATTAACATGTTACACCCCAACCCACAATTACAAACCCTGCATGTAACAATACAATATTGAACAGATAATCAATAAACATTGAATTTGGTACACATCTTTGATGGTCATTGCAGTTATTTATATTCCAAGGAACCTCATATACCCCTTTCACATCGCCAAAATAACCCAGCTTTTTACCGGGTCGACCCGGGTCGAGGTGCGGTGTGAAAGCGCCAAACTGAATATCCCGGGTCATCCAACCCAGTATTTCAGCACGGGTTAAAAGGGTTAAACACATGCTGGACCCGGATTATTGTGCACTAAAAAGCTACAGTCACGGGATATTCGACCCGCCTCTGAAGAAATAGTGCTGATTGGCTGTTTCCAGTCAGCTGAGGTCTGTTTACTGTACTGCACTGCGAGCACAAGTTTGGAAAGCAATCAGCACAGTTCTCTGCACTCCTTTGGACCAATTCTGCACTCCTTTGGACCTAGTTCTTTACTCCTTTGGACCTCATAAGCCATGGCAACCTGGAGTGATGAGGAAATCAGATAGTTGTTGCAGATTAGGGGTGAGGAAGATATACGTAGGCAGATAACAGGTACAGTCAGGAATACGATAACTTATCGCAACATCAGTAAAATGATTGCAGCATCTGGATTTATTAGGTTCCAACAGCAGGTGGTCAATAAGTTGAAGGCACTCAAGAAACAATATCACAAGGTTAACAACCACAATAGGAATCGCAGTGGTGCTGCCCGCATGGATTGGCAGTATTTTGAGCTGTGTGCCCAAGCATTTGGCCATACCGCATTAAGCAGCCCTGTGACATTGTCATCCAGTCTGGCTGCCGCTGAAACTAGCCATGCCTGTGCTGCAGAATCCCTTCCTCCTGTAGTGACCCCAGAGGCACGGTCATCTCCCACACCGTCACCTGCATTGTTTGTGGATGAGCCTACACACATAGCGGCTGATCCACTGTTGATGGAAGAAGACGCCGGTGTGTTGCCTACAACACAGGTGGCTGATGAGACACAACCTGCACCTAGTCTGGCCGCAACAACCCCAACATCAACAACCCCAACGCAGCCTTTACAAGGATCATGTAAGTTAACAATTACATATTTATAACAAAATCTGCACATACACTTGTCTTATTATTTGTCTACTTGTCACCCGATTCCGATGTATAGGCCAGAGAAAACGTGTAGAAAGTGGGCAAATAATAAAATATTCAAAAGTAATTGGAGATGAATTACAACTAAAATAATATTAAAAATGATAAATGTTGCAGTGTATGCAGTGTGTAGGTGGGAGGAGACCACAGACATGCTTGCTATCATCACTGCTGTTTTCTATATCCTCACTGCAAATCGTATTTGTAAAGACATTTTTGATCTCTTGCGCCCACAGTATATACTGTACCGCCACGCAGGAGGAGGCCTAAAAAGATAGAACCGGCAGCCAAAACCATGATGACTGTTTTGCTGGATAAGCTTGAACAAATGGATGCAGCCATGGCAGCCAGGGAAGATGCTTGCATGGAATGTTTCCTGGCAGTAGAACAAGCCATGCAGAACAATTTGTTAGATCATATTAGAAACATGCAGGCGGAAAATAACAGAGATGCTTGTGAGCGACAGAGGGAGAACCAGAAGTTTCTCATGTCTCTATTTGGTAGCCAAAGTCAATGCTTAGGGCACCCAAATAATATGTCTCCCCAATACAGTCACTCATATCCCCAATTCAATTCAGCACCTTACCCAGCACCATATGAGTATAGTCATCCCCAACCACCCCTACACAGAGGCCAGTAGATCCTAATGCACCGGTGTATCAAAATTTACCTTAACCTCAAAGGTTTTTATTTATATTACCTGAGTATTTGTTGACTTGTTGTTGTTGTTATTATTATTATTATTATTATATTTTAAAAAAACTTAAAGCATTAATAATATAGTATATATTAACATAGTATTGTTATATGGTATTTACAGAGCTTGTTTTGAATCATACCCCTTTTCTACTAGCTCTAAAAACATGGGTAAATGCGCGGGGGTGCGCATTCACCCGTGTTTTTTTTTCTTCTAGTGGAAATGGCCCCCCCTGCAAATTCCCGGATCAGGCTCCCGGCTGCGACTCGTGCTAGCTAGTGGAAAAGGAGTATAAATGAAAAAGGTGTCACACCTGTTTTGTAAACCTACTAAAATGTAATTTTTCAACAAAAAACAAAGTATAACACACAATAGCAGTTGTACATGGGCACAGTAGTTGAATGGCAATAAACATTTTTGGAAAACTATAAAAACTAAAAAACATTTAAACCAACAAAGATGAAAAGTTGGCCATTATTGCAGCCCTAATTTGTTCAGCACTTGCTGCATGGTCACCCAAATATGACTCTGGATGAATTGCAGGATAGACACATTTAGAGTCCTTTACTGTCCACTCCGATAGGAATTCCTCCCTCCTAAACTCACAGAGATAATAGAGAGTGATCTAGAACAATCCATTAGGTATCCCACAGCAATACCAGCATTGACACAATTCCTTGCTGTGTTACATTTTGTTGCCACTGGGTCGTATCAGCATGTGGTGGGAGACCTGGTTGGCATGTCGCAGGGCAAGTTCAGTAAGGTCCTGCGGCATGTCAGCCAGGCTTTCAGAAAAAGAGTAAAGCAATTTATAGCTATGCCTTTGGATGTTGGTGCCCTGGATGTGGTGAAGCGGCAATTTCAGGAAGGTGGTAGTCGCTTCCCACACGTTATTGGGGTTGTGGATGGAACACATGTAGCTATTGTTGCACCAAGACATAATAAAGAAATTTATAGAAACAGGAAACTGTTTCATTCTCTGAATGTAATGGTTGTTTGTGGGCCATCCCTCCAGATCCTGTCCCTGAATGCTAAGTTCCCGGGGAACTCCCATGATACACATGTCATTAGACAATCAGGGGCAGACTAGATGGGCCAAGTGGTTCTTATCTGCCATCAAATTCTACGTTTCTATGTTTCTATGATATGGCAGAGATTAAGAACGAGGGAAGGCCAAGACATGTGGTTATTGGGTGAGTTTACTATTTTTATGTTTAGAACAGTCATATTTTTTGTATTACATTATGTTTTGACCTATTTTACTTTTGCTATTTTCATCTTATCAAACAGGAGACCGTGGATATCCTTGCACCCCCTGGCTCATGACTCCTTACAGTAAACCCAGGCCAGGACCACAGACGGCATTTAACTCTGCGCTTACTGCCACTAGACAGCTGGTGGAGCGCACGATTGGTGTCCTTAAAGGGCGTTTTTGTGTGCTCCACTGCACTGGTGGCGACATCATGTATTCGCCGGAGATGGTAAGTAAAATTGTGGTCCTGTGCACGATCCTACATAACATCGCTGTAAGGAGTCGCGTAGAGCTTCCCCAAACGGAGGAATTGCCGGATGAGGAGCCAGGGGTTGGCCGGTCATTCGGTGGGGGGAGTGTGTCCCAGCGGGGGAATGAAGTAAGGGCACGAATTGTCTGTGATTATTTAAGGTATTTTGATTTTAACCTTATTTATTCTCATTTTCCCAAAGTCTCTGTATTTGTATTGTAATTTTGGTCTGATGTCATTTAGGTAGCTTCATAGTGTGTTTTTTTTTTGTGAGTCTATATTATTCTTTGTTTATGTTAAAAATCTGTAATATTCTCCTTATGTATTTTGATCAAATATTGTTGTTGACAATGTTTTTATTTTTTGTAATTTCTAATTAATTTGTTTTTGGATAATTGTGTTAATAACTATATTTTTTTACATTTTTTTTGGTTTTGGCTTGTGCATCTGTTTACATTACAAATGACACAACATATGATCCTAAATGTCGAAAACTTTGTGACTTTGTGCAGCTGATTGTTATTGACAAATGTGGTGAGTACACAGATTGTAACAATTACTTTTCAATAAGTGTGTGTGTATGTGAGTGTGTGTGTGTGTGTGTGAGTGTGATTGTGAGTGTGTGTTTGTGTATGTGTATGTGAGTGTGTGTGAGTGTGATTGTGAGTGAGTGATTTTGAGTGAGTGTTTGTGTGTGTGTGTGTGTGAGTGAGTGTGTGTGAGTGTAATTGTGAGTGTATGTTTTTTTTTTCTTGTTCTTCCGCGGCTGCGAATTTCCGCTAATGCGAACTGTACCCACTGTATTTCACATTAATGCACACATATCAATAAAGTTTATTACAGATGACACCATCAATTGACAACCAATCAAATGGCAGCACACACTATAAATATATGCCCATGTATGGAAAACGCCATTGGCACCATGCGCGCAGCTGCTTTTACACGACAAGAGCTGCGCGTGCTGGTCGCGGTCATGGACCGCTGCGTAGGCCGCGCAGGGCCCTTTATCCCAAATAGGGTAAAGCGCGAGGCCTACACGGAGGTCCGCCGCTTACTGCGAGTACACGCCCGGAGCAGGAGGACAATAATCCAATTAGAGAGGCGCTGGAGCGACCTCCGCAGACGCACGCCGGACCTGTTGGCGGAGCTACGCCAACAAATCCGAAATAGACGTAGACGCAGTAAGTTTCACATTACATTAAATAACACTGAGATTGTTAGCAGAAACGTTTAATGTAAAGACTGCATATTTTCACAAATAAGTTATATAGAGTGTAAATTAGCAGACTGTCAATATACTATTGTAGAACAAACATGACGCAGTGTGTGTGGTTATGGCAAGCAGTACTGACTGTGTAGCAAAGTGCTTCAGAAAAAGGGAATGTTGTTGTACTGCGTTGCTACACAGGCTGTCGAAGGAACCCAATAACTTGGGGTGGGGTAAATTTACTAAGGTGCTTTTTTTTTTTAGAACTGGTGATGTTGCCTATAGCAACCAATCAGATTCTAGCTATTATCTTCTAGAAGCAGCTTGATAAATGTTAAGTAGAATCAGATTGTTTGCTATGGGCAACATCATCATTTTTTTAATCCATAAACTAAATATTACATATGTCATTCTAGGGCAAGCAAAATGGCAAGCTGCGGATCAAAGCCCTGACCAATCCCCTTCTCAGCACCCCTCCCCTTCTGTGGCCCCAAGCCCCTCTCCGCCCCCTCCTCCTCTCTTTCCCAATCCCCTTCTCAGCCCCCCTCCCCTTCTGTGGCCCAATCCCCCTCTCCACCCCAATCACCATCTCTTTCTCAATCCCCTTCTCAGGCCCCCTCCCCTTCTGTGGCCCAATCCCCCTCTCTGCCCCAATCACCATCTCTTTCCCAATCCCCTTCTCAGGCCCCTCCCCTTCTGTGGCCCAATCCCCCCCCTCCCCCTCTCTTTCTCAATCCCCTTCTCAGGCCCCCTCCCCTTCTGTGGCCCAAACCCCCTCTCCGCCCCAATCACCATCTCTTTCCCAATCCCCTTCTCAGGCCCACTCCCCTTCTGTGGCCCAATCCCCCTCTCCGCCCCAATCGCCCTCTCTTTCACAATCACCTTCTCTGCCCCCCTCCCCCTCTCTTTACCAATACCCCTCTCTGTCCCCCTCCCCATCTGTAGGCCAAACCACCACTCCGCCCACCTCCCCCTCTCTTTCCCATTCCCCCTCTCTGGCCCCCTCCCCCTCTGTGGCCCAAACACCCTCTCCGCCCCCCTCCCCTTCTCAATCAGACCCACCCTCTGTAATCAGCTCCCCAATCCATCCTCCTTCCCCAATCCATCCTCCTTCCCCCATCCATCCTCCTTCCCCCATCCAGCCTCCTTCCCCACCCAGTGAATGGGCAGCAGAAGCCCCTGAGGATGTGGAGGGTGCTGCGCATGTGCCAGATGAGAGTAACATTTTACACATTTTACATGTATTTGTTACCTACTTTAACTTCAAATTCCAATACATGCAGTGTTGTACTATGGCCAATCTTTGGCCAAGGAAAAATGTTTGTGTTCTTCATCATGGTATGGATGTTGCATTTACATTTGTGTGAGTATCATTAGATGTACAGTGTCTATGTCTGCAATGTTTAGGGTGTCCACTCTAGGTGGACACTCATTAGGTCGACAGGGTTGCCAGGACAACATGGTTTTTATGTGCTAGGTTGTCAGTGAAACAGTTAAACCTGAGTGGAGTTTAGTATGTTGTTGGTCTTTTACACTTGTGCCTGGGTATTCTGAATATTAGCACATTCAACTCGCATGCTTCACTTTGTTAGCCAGGCTAAGGGCACAGTGATTTGTGTTGTGAAAGTTACACTCAAAAAATGATTAATTTCTAATAAAATAACCTGTTTCACCTTATGTAGTAAGGCAGGCTTTCAGGGAGTGTGGGCATGCTAGGATATGTTGTTCTTCTGAAGATGTTGATATGCAGTGTGATGATGCAGGGCCAACAACAAAAAGTACACCCGACATTAACCCCAGCTGGGGTTCTTCTGAACAGGGTATACCATTAGGAGGGTATACCTATAAAGGGTGGTCTGCAAGACACACCTGATAGTGGCATTTTTGACTTAATTGACTATAAGGGTCAGGGACAAAGTGTACCATTCAGGAGGGTACACCTATAAAGGGTAGTCTGCACGACACACCTGAGGAGGTTTCCATTCATAGCGAAACAATAAACAAATACGGTTTATTTTGTCTTACGAATATCATTGTACATATAGGGCTTACATACATCATTGACAACCCATATGCAAAAATAGTTATTTTGCATTTGTCACCCCTTCCCTCTTCCCCCCCCCCCCGCTCCCCATCTCCCAACATCCATATCCCTAAAGTGCGCTGTCCACTTTTTTCCAACAAAACAGAAAAGTCTGCTTCACTCCAGATGTGAATGAATCCCAGCATGGGGTTACATTTACTAAGATGGGAGTTCTATTGAAGATGGGATGTTGCCCATAGCAACCCAGAAGATTCTACTTCTCATTTATTTTGCACCTTCTACAAGATAATAAGTGGAATCTGATTGTTTGCTATGGCCAACATCCCATCTTAAATTGAACTCCCATCTTAGTAAATGTATGCCATGGTGTGGCACACTTTTGCAATGAACACTTTGGCATTAAAAAACATTGCTGAGCATGCTTGTGTGTTGGTATGCTACTGTTTTAACATTCAAACATACATGATGTAGTCACTTTGGCATTAAAGTGTGCTTTGTGCCTTGCTTGTATCATAGGTAATGTGAGTAAGTTAGTAATGTTTTCTTTGACTCTTCTTTTCAGATGCTGCAGTTGGAGATCCGAACAGTTTGCCGGCACTTTTCCTGCGCCTAAAAGGCAATTTTGAGGGCAGTAATTGCCGATATTGTGTCAATAGAGACTTTTTTTTAAGTTTTAATTTTAATTTTTGTTAAAATTTCAATATATGAAAAAAAAAATAAAATAAAAAATAAAGACAAAAATTGTTGAAGTTAAGCGGGTGTTGTGTTTATTTATGCTATAAAGGAACAGCACATTGGCGTGCAGAAATTGGTGACCTAAAACAGTTCACACATCTTACTTAAGAATAATTTCATAAAAATACACCAACAATAATTAAAAAAAAAAAAACGTTAGGAGGTTATGGATTATAAATACATGTAAACACATTTATTCACACACTACACATCTACACAATACTTCAAACATTTGCATTAGACCAGGCACATTTCCCATATCTATATTTGGAATTTTTCCAGTACAATGTTTATGGCCAATTATGCCTACAAAGTGTTCTTCTGGTATTCTTTGAAGACTTAATTGGTCAGGACCATTGTCATTCATTACACTAATTGGATTCGTAATTGAGAAAGGCTTGTGGAGCCTTATTTAACTTAAAATTTGAAAAAAAAACCCATTGATGTGCGTTTTTTCGCAAAAGCTTGAGCAAATTTAAGACGAATGTGTAAATCTACGATGAGTTAGGATTTTAACGATGAGGTTTGTGCTTATGCAATGGGTTCGCATTAATGCGTTGTCATTTGGCATACTCCTACTTTGTGTACTACTGCGTACGAAATAGCAAAAATACGTTGAGGGCGGATATTTGCTATTATACAACGTAATCGCAATTTTGCGAATATGTTGTGCGAACGAAAAAAATAGCGAACAACTCGGAATGACCACCAGTGTTCCTATGTTAGGATCCTCTGGTGGTGAGCAATACCTTAAAACAAAAGAAAATCTTTCCCTCCCATTTACAGTAGAAAAGAAAGGACTTGATAGTGTAATAACGTTTTAAATAATTTTAATAACAATAATACACAAAAGGATGGATTCGTACAATTAGAAAAAAATCATAAGCTTATCTGATGAAATCACCATTGGAGAGGTAGCGGTAGGTGGCCACTATAAAGACCACAGGTCTTTATAGTGGCCTTTATAGAAAAAACGGCACAAAGCATTTTTTTCCATAAGCACTTTATATTGCAAAACTTGCACAACTTGCACTGGTCACTTTTAAATAAGTGCAATATTCTTTGCTGATACGAACCTCTCTCTCTGCCCACGTGACCACACTGTATCCTGGACGAGGGCATATATCCAGAAGTAAAGGACGAGAGAAGGAGTCCGTATAAAGAAAACTTTACAGGCACTACTATTTCTTAAGTCTGGTACGCACATTTATTTGTAAAAATTATCACACTGAAAGAGTGTCGTATAAAGAAAACTCTACAGGCACTATTGTTTCTCAATTCTGGTATGCGCATATTAGTAAAATAACCATACTGAGAGACTGATCAGTAACACAGCACTGATGGCGCAGAGATTTTACCCCTATGAACTTTTATCCTTGTGACTTACTAAAATATAAGCCAACTAGAAAATCTCATTGCAGCCACTATACGTGGGAGTGCTGCTTTTATAGAAGTTTATTAATAGATTTATAAGTTTATTTATTTACTTGAATTGTGTTACCTTGATTTTGAATGTATAGATAAAAACAGAAGATTTTTTTAGCGCTCATTTTGCACCCCTAGCACACACATATATATATAATTTTATATATATATATATATATATATATATATATATATATATATATATATATATATAGTGAAAAATAGAGGAATTTGGTGCACCAGGATTATGTCAACCCCAGATAATTAAAGGATCCTCAATGTGATACACAGTTTAAGCTGAATAAGCTTTAAGATATAAACATATAAAAATATAAAAATGTACTGTTCCTTTATAAAGATTTATTAAAAGAGTACACAGGCATACATAATGTCCATCATTTTACATAGGCAACAAGATGTAGTTCTCCTAGGCTTTGTGTAAGGACGTAGGTATTCGCTGCATATGTTACATCTGCCTCCCCTGCAGTGCACATGGTTTTGCCCATTAGCTAACAAATTTGCTGCTGCAATCAGATCTGGATTAGGCCTTTAGTGCTGTTATGTAATGTGTGTGAAGGGGGTGCCCTGAGTGATGTAGTATGGGTAGGTAGTGTAGTGCTGTTATATACTGTGGGGAGGCAGTGCAGTAAAGTAGTACAGAGATGTAGTGGAGTGAGTGTGTGGAGAGGTAGTGCAGTAACGTGGTGTGGAAAAGTAGATGTAGTGCGGGAATGTACAGTAGTCTAGAGAGGGGGTTCACTACGATATGCCGGCGGTCGGGCTCCCGGCGACCAGCATACCGGCGCCGGGAGGCCGACCGCTGGCTTACTGACAGTGTGGCGAGCGCAAATGAGCCCCTTGCGGGCTCGCTGCGCTCGCCATGATACGGGCACGGTGGCGCGCTACGCATGCCACACTATTTTATTCTCCCTCCAGGGGGGTCGTGGACCCCCACGAGGGAGAATAAGTGTCTGTATTTCGGCTGTCGGGCTCCCGGCGCCGGTTTGCTGGTCGCCGGGAGCCCGACCGCCGGCATACTGAAGACCACCCCTAGAGAGGTAGTGCAGTGAAATAGTGTGGAGTTGTACTGTGAGGAGGTAGAGTAGTTAAATACTGCAGGGTTGTAGTGCAGTGATGTAGTGTGAGTAAGTATCATAGTGATGTAGTGTGGGGAAGTAGCACAGTAATGTAATGTGAGGAGGTAACTTAGGGGGACATGTACTAAGCAGTGATAAAAGTGGAGAAGTGAGCCAGTGGAGAAGCTGCACATGGCAACCAATCAGCTGCTCTGTGTGCTTTTATAGTATGCAAATTAAAAATGTTACATCACTGCTGATTGGTTGCCATGGGCAACTTCTCCACTGGCTCAATTCTCCACTTTTATCGCTGCTTAGTACATCTCTCCCTTAGTGATGTAGTGTGGGGAGGTAGTACAGTGATATAATATGTCACCACCACCCCCCTTCCCCCCTTCCTTACCCACCCGGGAACTTCTCCACGGTGCTGATCACACTACCTGTGATGGCACATAATAGGCCCTTCCTAAATCTCAGCTTCAGGCCCAAGTGGACCTTAATCTGGCACTGCCCCCAGTAGGTCTATACTTACAAACTCCAGTCTAACGTTGACAGCAGATTCATTCTTTGGTTCTGCCATTATTTATCAGCCACTCTAGGCCACATTCACTAGCCGCATTTTGGGGGTCATTCCGAGTTGATCATAGCTGTGCTAAATTTAGCAAAGCTACGATCAGGCACTCAGACATGTGGGGGGACGCACAGCACAGGGCTAGTCCACCCGGCATGTCAGTGCCGGCCCCCCCTCCCGTAGAAATGCAAAAGCAGCGCACAGTGGCGATGCTTTTGCATCTCAGGAGTTACTCCCGGCCAGCGCAACTCCTGCGGCTGGCTGGGAGAACCTCTTCGCTGCCCAGGTTGTAGCCACCGCGGCCCACCCCCCAATGGTCTGGCCACGCCTGCATTGGCTGGACCGCGCCCCCTAAACGGCGGCTTAATACCGCCATCCAGCCCCCTCCCGCCCAGCGACTGCCTCTGTCTGTCAATCAGGCAGAGACAATTGCTAGGCAACGATGGACTTCGGCCGGCTGACATGCACCGGCGTACTGTGGCGCCGGTGCATGCGCAGTACTGACCCGTTCGCACCGCTGCAATAAACTGCAGCGTGCGATTGGGTCAGAATGACCCCCTTTGTTCGGGAGTATATGAGAGTTACACACTGTGCAATAACGTCTATCATGATAGCATATTTGATGTGAAATATAGCAGGTGTGCAGATTACGGTAGAAGGATCTATTTAGATCTTCCCGCTGATCATTACCTAATGAGAGGCATAAGAATGTGATATATTTTATTATAAATTTTTGTTTACTGCCCAGATTGATTTTATTCACTTTATTTGTACATAGGAGACATTATTTTAAGCAACTAGTAAAAGTTATGTTTCAATATCTTTAATAAGATATATCATATTGTTTTTTCTAAGAGTGCGCTGAAAAAGGAGTTTTCTTTTGATAAATACACGCATTTCTCAAACACTGCAAGACAAAGGATTTGCACACAAATCCTCTTTATACCACATTCATGCCCTTAACGTGAGTGCTTGTTGTTAATCAGTTACAACAATGGGGGTAATTCCAAGTTGATCGCAGCAGGATTTTTGATAGCAATTGGGCAAAACCATGTGCACTGCAGGGGGGGCAGATATAACATTTGCAGAGAGAGTTAGATTTGGGTGGGTTATTTTATTTCTGTGCAGGGTAAATACTGGCTGCTTTATTTTTACACTGCAAATTAGATTGCAGATTGAACACACCCCACCCAAATCTAACTCTCTCTGCACATGTTATATCTGCCTCGCCTGCAGTGCACATGGTTTTGCCCAATTGCTAACAAAAATCCTGCTGCGATCAACTTGGAATTACCCCCAATACCCTTTATCAAATAATACATTTCAATATACTACCATACCCAGGATTCAAACCCATAACCTTTTGCATTCTAGCCAAACTATGAGATTTCTAACTATATTAAGCTACTTGCACTTTGTAAAAAATAATCAGCATTGCAATTGAGCAGATCTATGTAGCCAGGCGTGCGCAGATGGGGTGGTGCGACTGCAAATGTGCAAATCCCCAGCTACTATGGACTGCATCAGCTGCAGCCCATAGAAGCTGGATTGGGCTGAGTGAAAGACAGAGAATGGATTCCTATAGGAAGTCAGCTCTCTGCCTATTGTAGCCTGGTCTGGCAGTTCCGGACGGTGGAAACACCTCCTAATGGGACTGTCTTGTGTGTCTGTGACTGACAGGTAGGACTTCCTACAGAAAGTCACTGCCAGTCACAGTGAAGCCAGTATAGCCTCGGACTGCATCTGCCTTCACTGACACTGATCGGGGTGAAGGATATTACCTGGGGTTAAAAAAATTCTGTGCAGAGTAAACTGGCTGCTTTTGAATGTAGACCACAAATGTCAGACAGCTTTATTTTTACACTGCAATTTAGATTTCAGTTTGAACATACCCCACCCAAAGCTAAATCTCTCTGCACATTACATCTGCTCCATCTGCAGCGCAGCATGGATTTGCCCAGTTGCTCGCTTTTTTTTACTTTATTTACAAACATGAATAAGGCTCAGAGTACAATGATCCTAGTTCCACTGCTTCCCAAAGTGGTTCCCAAAGTCGGTCTTCATGGAGCACTAATGATCCTTGATTTAAAAATATCCATAGCTCAGCACTGATGGTTAAATCAAATTAGCTGAGGTACTAATTAAGTCACCTGTGGCTGTCATGAATCGGCGTTCAGCAGCATCTCACTTACCAGCGCGCTGGTGTGCAGGCCTGTGGAGGTCACGGCCCCAGTCACGGCTGCATGAATGCACTGTCCGCGAGCTTCATGTTCAGTGTCGCTAAGTACCCCTGAACCGCATCCAGTGTGTGCCCTCATTGTGTGCCAGGGTCTGTCCAGCATGGGCACCGCCATGACACCTGCACTCAGCTGATCTGGACATCCAATCCTGCAAGGTGTTTGCACACAGAGCCCAGCAACCAATCACCGCAGAGTAAGGGGTATAAGTTCCAGTCCGTGGCTCAGTCTCATTGCCTCGGACAATGAGTCACATTCGGTGTGCTGGTTCTCCTGGTTCCTGTGTTCCTGCTTCCAGTGGTTTTCTTGTTGTCATTCCGTTATTTCATCTACAGTCTTCAGCCTTCCAGTTTGCTACGAACTCCAGCCACAGTCTGCCACAACAACTTGCAGTAAGAGACTTTTTCCAGGTGTTGTTTCATTGCTCAGCCTGTGCACCTAATTACCAGCATTCAGCATTGTGCATTGCATTCAGCACTTAACAACTTGCTGTGTTAGAGCCGTCTCCTGCTTGGGCCTTGCTTGGCTTAAAGAATGTGTGCTTCTACAGAGACTGTGTGCTTATATTGTTATTCATTATATACCGGAGTTTCGTTTGCTTAATCTGATTTCATTATTGCCATTACCGTTTATATCAAGCTTCAAGTTCATTTCATTACTCATTTGTTATCAGTGACTTTTTGAATACTTATTTCATCGGATTAAGTTATCATTCACTATTCCTGTCATCAGTTATACCAGTTACCATTTATACATCATTTCCGTTGTTGCTGACTTTCAAGTCCATCATAAATTGTTTCTGTTTATCAGTTTGTTCAGTTGCTGTATGACCTCTGTGTGATAATAAATATCATGCGCACATGCGCAGGACTTTTCTTCAGCGTCTATCACACCTACACTGACCCACTAGTGCCACCTCCGGGGACAGACAAAACTACAGACCTGACAGTGGCCAAGCATGGATACATGTAAAACCAGGAGTGCTAGTGCACCTTCAGGACCGAGTTTGGGAATCATTGGCCTTAGGCAAAATACGGACGCGTGACTGGCAGTCGGGATGCCGACAGTCAGAAGACAAACAGCAGCATCTCGATAGTGAGAATCCTGACAGGGGTTTGGTAAATATACTTACCCTCCCCCCCAACCCAGACCCTAACCCATACCTCCCAACATGACCCTCTCCAGGAGGGACAAGATGCTCTACTTCTGGACTTTTCTCTTAATGTATGATTGCCGACACCTGTTTTGAACAGGTTAATGGATAAGAAAGGTATTTCAGCACAGGTGATGGTAATAATACATTAAGAGGGAAGTCCAGGAGCAGAGCATTGTGTACTTCCTGGAGAGGGTCATGTTGGGAGGTATGCCTAACCCCCGCCCCTTCCCCCAAACACACACACCCCGCTGCCTAACCCTCTCCAGTGGTGCCTAAACCTAATCCCTCTTTCCCCGCATACTAATCCTAAGCTCCCACCTCCAGTGCCTTACCCTAACAACCACACACACACACACACACACACACACACACACACACACACACACACACACACACACACACACCGCCACGGCCTAACCCTTACAGTCTCGGCATACTTATGATTCGGATGCCGGCTGTCGGGATTCTGGGATTCTGGCATTGGCATTTCAACTGATGTCCGGCATCTTGAACGCATTCCCATCCATATCTGTATGGCTCACACAGGTGGTGTTTATAATAACATTTATAAACATCAATCTGCAGTGTGGCATTGATGTAGGATTGTGTCTAAGGAAGCAAATATTAAGTTTAAATGAACAATGATTTGCAGTGTCAGCCATAACCCTGCCCACTACTTTATTAGTTGCAGTCAGATAATTTCCAATTCACTGTACTTTTACCTGTGCAATATCCCCCTCACACAACATGCCACAAAGCTGCTGACCTACACACAAATGTTTCCCTTTGACTGGTGCAACGCAACCTCCTCTGTCTGAACAACCAATGACAGTGACACCCCTGCAAGCAGTTCTCCTACAATACTCTTTAATAACTTCCAATAAACTTCTGAGTTTCACAATTCTGAACCTCACCTACAAGTCTCTTCTTAACTCCTGACTCACCTATTGTATAATTCAGATCTCCACCTATAACTACTAGAGATGAGCGGGTTCGGTTTCTCTGAATCCGAACCCGCACGAACTTCATGTTTTTTTTCACGGGTCCGAGCGACTCGGATCTTCCCGCCTTGCTCGGTTAACCCGAGCGCGCCCGAACGTCATCATGACGCTGTCGGATTCTCGCGAGACTCGGATTCTATATAAGGAGCCGCGCGTCGCCGCCATTTTCACACGTGCATTGAGATTGATAGGGAGAGGACGTGGCTGGCGTCCTCTCCGTTATAGTAGAAAAGAGTAAAGACTGAGTGACTTAGTTATAATTGTGGGGAGGATTGGGGACGGGGAGCAGCTGTTAGGGAGTACAGTGATTTAGATTAGGAGAGAGAGAGAGCGAGATTGACCTGATTTACTGGAGCTTAGGAGTACTGTAGAAGAGAGTGCAGAGTTTACTAGTGACTGACCACAGTGACCACCAGACAGTGCAGTTTTATTTAATATATCCGTTCTCTGCCTGAAAAAAACGATACACACAGTGACTCAGTCACATACCATATCTGTGTGCACTGCTCAGCCCAGTGTGCTGCATGCCTGCATCATCTATGTATATATTATATATCTGACTGTGCTCAGCTCACACAGCTTATAATTGTGGGGGAGACTGGGGAGCACTGCAGTGCCAGTTATAGGTTATAGCAGGAGCCAGGAGTACAAGACAGTCACATACCATATCTGTGTGCACTGCTCAGCCCAGTGTGCTGCATCATCTATGTATATATTATATATCTGACTGTGCTCAGCTCACACAGCTTATAATTGTGGGGGAGACTGGGGAGCACTGCAGTGCCAGTTATAGGTTATAGCAGGAGCCAGGAGTACAAGACAGTCACATACCATATCTGTGTGCACTGCTCAGCCCAGTGTGCTGCATCATCTATGTATATATTATATATCTGACTGTGCTCAGCTCACACAGCTTATAATTGTGGGGGAGACTGGGGAGCACTGCAGTGCCAGTTATAGGTTATAGCAGGAGCCAGGAGTACATATTATATTAAAATTAAACAGTGCACACTTTTGCTGCAGGAGTGCCACTGCCAGTGTGACTGACCAGTGACCTGACCACACTGACCACCAGTATAGTTAGTAGTATACTATATTGTGATTGCCTGAAAAAGTTAAACACTCGTCGTGTGACTTCACTTGTGTGGTGTTTTTTTTTTTTATTCTATAAAAAACTCATTCTGCTGACAGTGTCCAGCAGGTCCGTCATTATATAATATATATACCTGTCCGGCTGCAGTAGTGATATATATATATTTTTTATATCATTATTTATCATCCAGTCGCAGCAGACACAGTACGGTAGTTCACGGCTGTAGCTACCTCTGTGTCGGCACTCGGCAGTCCGTCCATAATTGTATACCACCTAACCGTGGTTTTTTTTTCTTTCTTCTTTATACATACATACTACGACATCTCTTTATCAACCAGTCTATATTAGCAGCAGACACAGTACAGTACGGTAGTTCACGGCTGTGGCTACCTCTGTGTCGGCACTCGGCAGTCCGTCCATAATTGTATACCACCTAACCGTGGTTTTTTTTTCTTTCTTCTTTATACATACATACTACGACATCTCTTTATCAACCAGTCTATATTAGCAGCAGACACAGTACAGTACGGTAGTTCACGGCTGTGGCTACCTCTGTGTCGGCACTCGGCAGTCCGTCCATAATTGTATACCACCTAACCGTGTTTTTTTTTTCTTTCTTCTTTATACGTACATACTACGACATCTCTTTATCAACCAGTCTATATTAGCAGCAGACACAGTACAGTACGGTAGTTCACGGCTGTGGCTACCTCTGTGTCGGCACTCGGCAGTCCGTCCATAATTGTATACCACCTAACCGTGGTTTTTTTTTCTTTCTTCTTTATACATACATACTACGACATCTCTTTATCAACCAGTCTATATTAGCAGCAGACACAGTACAGTACGGTAGTTCACGGCTGTGGCTACCTCTGTGTCGGCACTCGGCAGTCCGTCCATAATTGTATACCACCTAACCGTGGTTTTTTTTCTTTCTTCTTTATACGTACATACTACGACATCTCTTTATCAACCAGTCTATATTAGCAGCAGACACAGTACAGTACGGTAGTTCACGGCTGTGGCTACCTCTGTGTCGGCACTCGGCAGTCCGTCCATAATTGTATACCACCTAACCGTGGTTTTTTTTTCTTTCTTCTTTATACATACATACTACGACATCTCTTTATCAACCAGTCTATATTAGCAGCAGACACAGTACAGTACGGTAGTTCATGGCTGTGGCTACCTCTGTGTCGGCACTTGGCAGTCCGTCCATAATTGTATACCACCTACCCGTGGTTTTTTTTTCTTTCTTCTTTATACATACATACTACGACATCTCTTTATCAACCAGTCTATATTAGCAGCAGACACAGTACAGTACGGTAGTTCACGGCTGTGGCTACCTCTGTGTCGGCACTCGGCAGTCCGTCCATAATTGTATACCACCTAACCGTGGTTTTTTTTTCTTTCTTCTTTATACATACATACTACGACATCTCTTTATCAACCAGTCTATATTAGCAGCAGACACAGTACAGTACGGTAGTTCACGGCTGTGGCTACCTCTGTGTCGGCACTCGGCAGTCCGTCCATAATTGTATACCACCTAACCGTGGTTTTTTTTTCTTTCTTCTTTATACGTACATACTACGACATCTCTTTATCAACCAGTCTATATTAGCAGCAGACACAGTACAGTACGGTAGTTCACGGCTGTGGCTACCTCTGTGTCGGCACTCGGCAGTCCGTCCATAATTGTATACCACCTAACCGTGGTTTTTTTTTCTTTCTTCTTTATACATACATACTACGACATCTCTTTATCAACCAGTCTATATTAGCAGCAGACACAGTACAGTACGGTAGTTCACGGCTGTGGCTACCTCTGTGTCGGCACTCGGCAGTCCGTCCATAATTGTATACCACCTACCCGTGGTTTTTTTTTCTTTCTTCTTTATACATACATACTACGACATCTCTTTATCAACCAGTCTATATTAGCAGCAGACACAGTACAGTACGGTAGTTCACGGCTGTGGCTACCTCTGTGTCGGCACTCGGCAGTCCGTCCATAATTGTATACTAGTATCCATCCATCTCCATTGTTTACCTGAGGTGCCTTTTAGTTGTGCCTATTAAAATAAGGAGAACAAAAATGTTGAGGTTCCAAAATTAGGGAAAGATCAAGATCCACTTCCACCTCGTGCTGAAGCTGCTGCCACTAGTCATGGCCGAGACGATGAAATGCCAGCAACGTCGTCTGCCAAGGCCGATGCCCAATGTCATAGTACAGAGCATGTCAAATCCAAAACACCAAATATCAGTAAAAAAAGGACTCCAAAACCTAAAATAAAATTGTCGGAGGAGAAGCGTAAACTTGCCAATATGCCATTTACCACACGGAGTGGCAAGGAACGGCTGAGGCCCTGGCCTATGTTCATGGCTAGTGGTTCAGCTTCACATGAGGATGGAAGCAATCAGCCTCTCGCTAGAAAAATGAAAAGACTCAAGCTGGCAAAAGCACAGCAAAGAACTGTGCATTCTTCGAAATCCCAAATCCACAAGGAGAGTCCAATTGTGTCGGTTGCGATGCCTGACCTTCCCAACACTGGACGTGAAGAGCATGCGCCTTCCACCATTTGCACGCCCCCTGCAAGTGCTGGAAGGAGCACCCGCAGTCCAGTTCCTGATAGTCAGATTGAAGATGTCAGTGTTGAAGTACACCAGGATGAGGAGGATATGGGTGTTGCTGGCGCTGGGGAGGAAATTGACCAGGAGGATTCTGATGGTGAGGTGGTTTGTTTAAGTCAGGCACCCGGGGAGACACCTGTTGTCCGTGGGAGGAATAGGGCCGTTGACATGCCTGGTGAAAATACCAAAAAAATCAGCTCTTCGGTGTGGAGGTATTTCACCAGAAATGCGGACAACAGGTGTCAAGCCGTGTGTTCCCTTTGTCAAGCTGTAATAAGTAGGGGTAAGGACGTTAACCACCTCGGAACATCCTCCCTTATACGTCACCTGCAGCGCATTCATAATAAGTCAGTGACAAGTTCAAAAACTTTGGGTCACAGCGGAAGCAGTCCACTGACCAGTAAATCCCTTCCTCTTGTAACCAAGCTCACGCAAACCACCCCACCAACTCCCTCAGTGTCAATTTCCTCCTTCCCCAGGAATGCCAATAGTCCTGCAGGCCATGTCACTGGCAATTCTGACGATTCCTTTCCTGCCTGGGATTCCTCCGATGCATCCTTGCGTGTAACGCCTACTGCTGCTGGCGCTGCTGTTGTTGCTGCTGGGAGTCGATGGTCATCCCAGAGGGGAAGTCGTAAGACCACTTTTACTACTTCCACCAAGCAATTGACTGTCCAACAGTCCTTTGCGAGGAAGATGAAATATCACAGCAGTCATCCTACTGCAAAGCGGATAACTGAGGCCTTGGCATCCTGGGTGGTGAGAACCGTGGTTCCGGTATCCATCATTACTGCAGAGCCAACTAGAGACTTGTTGGAGGTACTGTGTCCCCGGTACCAAATACCATCTAGGTTCCATTTCTCTAGGCAGGCGATACCGAAAATTTACACAGACCTCAGAAAAAGAGTCACCAGTGTCCTAAAAAATGCAGCTGTACCCAATGTCCACTTAACCACGGACATGTGGACAAGTGGAGCAGGGCAGGGTCAGGACTATATGACTGTGACAGCCCACTGGGTAGATGTATGGACTCCCGCCGCAAGAACAGCAGCGGCGGCACCAGTAGCAGCATCTCGCAAACGCCAACTCTTTCCTAGGCAGGCTACGCTTTGTATCACCGGTTTCCAGAATACGCACACAGCTGAAAACCTCTTACGGCAACTGAGGAAGATCATCGCGGAATGGCTTACCCCAATTGGACTCTCCTGTGGATTTGTGGCATCGGACAACGCCAGCAATATTGTGTGTGCATTAAATATGGGCAAATTCCAGCACGTCCCATGTTTTGCACATACCTTGAATTTGGTGGTGCAGAATTATTTAAAAAACGACAGGGGCGCGCAAGAGATGCTGTCGGTGGCCAGAAGAATTGCGGGACACTTTCGGCGTACAGGCACCACGTACAGAAGACTGGAGCACCACCAAAAACTACTGAACCTGCCCTGCCATCATCTGAAGCAAGAAGTGGTAACGAGGTGGAATTCAACCCTCTATATGCTTCAGAGGTTGGAGGAGCAGCAAAAGGCCATTCAAGCCTATACAATTGAGCACGATATAGGAGGTGGAATGCACCTGTCTCAAGCGCAGTGGAGAATGATTTCAACGTTGTGCAAGGTTCTGATGCCCTTTGAACTTGCCACACGTGAAGTCAGTTCAGACACTGCCAGCCTGAGTCAGGTCATTCCCCTCATCAGGCTTTTGCAGAAGAAGCTGGAGACATTGAAGGAGGAGCTAACACGGAGCGATTCCGCTAGGCATGTGGGACTTGTGGATGGAGCCCTTAATTCGCTTAACAAGGATTCACGGGTGGTCAATCTGTTGAAATCAGAGCACTACATTTTGGCCACCGTGCTCGATCCTAGATTTAAAGCCTACCTTGGATCTCTCTTTCCGGCAGACACAAGTCTGCTGGGGTTGAAAGACCTGCTGGTGAGAAAATTGTCAAGTCAAGCGGAACGCGACCTGTCAACATCTCCTCCTTCACATTCTCCCGCAACTGGGGGTGCGAGGAAAAGGCTCAGAATTCCGAGCCCACCCGCTGGCGGTGATGCAGGGCAGACTGGAGCGACTGCTGATGCTGACATCTGGTCCGGACTGAAGGACCTGACAACGATTACGGATACGGACATGTCGTCTACTGGCACTGCATATGATTCTCTCCCCATTGAAAGAATGGTGGAGGATTATATGAGTGACCGCATCCAAGTAGGCACGTCACACAGTCCGTACTTATACTGGCAGGAAAAAGAGGCAATTTGGAGGCCCTTGCACAAACTGGCTTTATTCTACCTAAGTTGCCCTCCCACAAGTGTGTACTCCGAAAGAGTGTTTAGTGCCGCCGCTCACCTTGTCAGCAATCGGCGTACGAGGTTACATCCAGAAAATGTGGAGAAGATGATGTTCATTAAAATGAATTATAATCAATTCCTCCGCGGAGACATTGACCAGCAGCAATTGCCTCCACAAAGTACACAGGGAGCTGAGATGGTGGATTCCAGTGGGGACGAATTGATAATCTGTGAGGAGGGGGATGTACACGGTGATATATCGGAGGATGATGATGAGGTGGACATCTTGCCTCTGTAGAGCCAGTTTGTGCAAGGAGAGATTAATTGCTTCTTTTTTGGTGGGGGTCCAAACCATCCCGTCATTTCAGTCACAGTCGTGTGGCAGACCCTGTCACTGAAATGATGGGTTGGTTAAAGTGTGCATGTCCTGTTTATACAACATAAGGGTGGGTGGGAGGGCCCAAGGACAATTCCATCTTGCACCTCTTTTTTCTTTTATTTTTCTTTGCGTCATGTGCTGTTTGGGGAGGGTTTTTTGGAAGGGACATCCTGCGTGACACTGCAGTGCCACTCCTAAATGGGCCCGGTGTTTGTGTCGGCCACTAGGGTCGCTAATCTTACTCACACAGCTACCTCATTGCGCCTCTTTTTTTCTTTGCGTCATGTGCTGATTGGGGAGGGTTTTTTGGAAGGGACATCCTGCGTGACACTGCAGTGCCACTCCTAAATGGGCCCGGTGTTTGTGTCGGCCACTAGGGTCGCTAATCTTACTCACACAGCTACCTCATTGCGCCTCTTTTTTTCTTTGCGTCATGTGCTGATTGGGGAGGGTTTTTTGGAAGGGACATCCTGCGTGACACTGCAGTGCCACTCCTAAATGGGCCCGGTGTTTGTGTCGGCCACTAGGGTCGCTAATCTTACTCACACAGCTACCTCATTGCGCCTCTTTTTTTCTTTGCGTCATGTGCTGATTGGGGAGGGTTTTTTGGAAGGGACATCCTGCGTGACACTGCAGTGCCACTCCTAAATGGGCCCGGTGTTTGTGTCGGCCACTAGGGTCGCTAATCTTACTCACACAGCTACCTCATTGCGCCTCTTTTTTTCTTTGCGTCATGTGCTGATTGGGGAGGGTTTTTTGGAAGGGACATCCTGCGTGACACTGCAGTGCCACTCCTAAATGGGCCCGGTGTTTGTGTCGGCCACTAGGGTCGCTAATCTTACTCACACAGCTACCTCATTGCGCCTCTTTTTTTCTTTGCGTCATGTGCTGATTGGGGAGGGTTTTTTGGAAGGGACATCCTGCGTGACACTGCAGTGCCACTCCTAAATGGGCCCGGTGTTTGTGTCGGCCACTAGGGTCGCTAATCTTACTCACACAGCTACCTCATTGCGCCTCTTTTTTTCTTTGCGTCATGTGCTGATTGGGGAGGGTTTTTTGGAAGGGACATCCTGCGTGACACTGCAGTGCCACTCCTAAATGGGCCCGGTGTTTGTGTCGGCCACTAGGGTCGCTTATCTTACTCACACAGTCAGCTACCTCATTGCGCCTCTTTTTTTCTTTGCGTCATGTGCTGTTTGGGGAGGGTTTTTTGGAAGGGACATCCTGCGTGACACTGCAGTGCCACTCCTAAATGGGCCCGGTGTTTGTGTCGGCCACTAGGGTCGCTTATCTTACTCACACAGTCAGCTACCTCATTGCGCCTCTTTTTTTCTTTGCGTCATGTGCTGTTTGGGGAGGGTTTTTTGGAAGGGACATCCTGCGTGACACTGCAGTGCCACTCCTAAATGGGCCCGGTGTTTGTGTCGGCCACTAGGGTCGCTTATCTTACTCACACAGTCAGCTACCTCATTGCGCCTCTTTTTTTCTTTGCGTCATGTGCTGTTTGGGGAGGGTTTTTTGGAAGGGACATCCTGCGTGACACTGCAGTGCCACTCCTAAATGGGCCCGGTGTTTGTGTCGGCCACTAGGGTCGCTTATCTTACTCACACAGTCAGCTACCTCATTGCGCCTCTTTTTTTCTTTGCGTCATGTGCTGTTTGGGGAGGGTTTTTTGGAAGGGACATCCTGCGTGACACTGCAGTGCCACTCCTAGATGGGCCAGGTGTTTGTGTCGGCCACTAGGGTCGCTTAGCTTAGTCATCCAGCGACCTCGGTGCAAATTTTAGGACTAAAAATAATATTGTGAGGTGTGAGGTATTCAGAATAGACTGAAAATGAGTGGAAATTATGGTTTTTGAGGTTAATAATAATATGGGATCAAAATGACCCCCAAATTCTATGATTTAAGCTGTTTTTTAGGGTTTTTTGAAAAAAACACCCGAATCCAAAACACACCCGAATCCGACAAAAAAAATTCGGTGAGGTTTTGCCAAAACGCGGTCGAACCCAAAACACGGCCGCGGAACCGAACCCAAAACCAAAACACAAAACCCGAAAAATTTCAGGCGCTCATCTCTAATAACTACTCTCAAAGTCACTGTGGGGTTGCAGGCTGAGATGGATATGCCTGTGCATGCCAGGAAAGTGAAAACGGAATTACTGTACAAAGGGGGTCATTTCCGAATTAATCGCATGCTGCAACTTTTTGCAGCCCGTGCGATCAACTAGACGCCGCCTTGGAGGAGTGTTTTTTTGCATAGCAACGCTGCAAACGCTTGTGCAGCCCTGCTATGCAAAAAAAGTTTTGTATAGAACAAGACCAGGGTTAGTGTTACTTACCCTGTGCAATGAATCCTGCGTTGCAGGTCCCGGAATTGACGTCAGAAATTCACCCTCCAAACGCCTCAACACACCTGCACTTGGATCTCCACGCCCAGAAAACGATGAGTTGACGACCGGTACCGCCTTCCTTCTGTCAATCTTCTTGCGGTCGCCACTGTGACCGCTTTCTTGGTTAGCGGCATCATTGCCCAGTGACGGGCGATCTCCGGGCAACGACGCGCAGCGTGCGATCGGGTCGGAATGACCCCCAAAATCCTTTGACTACTAGGCCCTTAAATGCTAAAACTATCTTTAAATAATATCTGAAATCTAGTGAATATTTCTAGTGAAGAGATGTGTCTGTACAATAATTGTGGCAAAACAGCAACTTTCAGACATGCTTTCAACTGCTCTAAGCAAATTGTGTCTTCTGTGTGGCATTAGCACTAGCTTCCTGTACTCTGGTCATATAAGTTAGTGTTAAAAAAAAACAGGACTGTTAGGGCACCTTGAGGGCCGAGTTTGGGAACCACCGACTAGACGTTTCTTAATTACTCAAAATATACTAAAAGACATTCATTAAAGGGTTTCTATGTAACAGATTACATTGTGTTCACAATCGTCTCCACTCTATCTAAATAATGAACTACTGTATTCCAAAATGCCTGGCAATCCCAGTTTATGGCAGAACAAACTAATTTGCCAATCTATGCCTACTCTCCCGACACGGCTGGGAGGTGCCTGAAAATCAGGTGGCCCTCCCAGCCCCTAGAAGAACGGGAGAGTCTCCCAATTTCAGCTTGATTACCTTAGCGAGTAAAGTGGGAGGTTCAGGCGGATGATGAGATTCTTGCTGAAATGCGTCATCATAGACAAGCCCCTGCTCTAAAAGCTCTGTAATCTTGGCATTATATGGCAGGGGGCATGTCTATGATGACACAATCTCGGCTACCATGCCACCGTACTACATCCTTTTAATTGTCATGCCTCCACCTCGCCCCTGGTTATACGTCATACATGCTGAGCCGACCTGGCTGCTTTCTCCTGGAGGGACCAGCCAAGAAGTTGGCAACTATGAATTTGTCCTGAGCCGGTTTCAGTGATACAGGGCCAAATGTACTAAGCCTTGAAAAGTGATAAATTGCTCAGAAAGTACCAACCAACCAGCTCCTAGCTGTCATTTTTTAAACCCAGCCTGTAACATGGCAGTTAGGAGCTGATGGGCTGGTACTTTATCACTGTGAAATTTATCACTTTTCAAGGCTTAGTACATCTCCCCCTGATTGATGTTTTACTTTGCCCTTTCAGAAATCAACATTTTACAGAATGTAGACGCAGATAAAGTGTCAGCCAATCAGGTGCTAACTGCCATGTCACAGGCTGTGTTTGAAGCTGGTTGGTTGGTACTTTATCTCTGTCCATTTTATCTCTATCCAAGGCATAGTACAGAGACCCCATAAACTCTAAAAATAGAACTGGAATAATGACTTTCATTTAATGAAGCTCATTCAGGTGCGGTTGTTCTTGCTGCTGCTGTTGCTATCTTTTGCCATACGCAATTGTGATTATATGGCAATATGGGCAGAAGCTAACCCATACTTGCCTACTCTCCCGGAATGGCCGGAAGGCTCCCAAAAATTGGGTGGCGCTCCCGGCCACCCATAAAAGTTTCCCAGCTGGCAGCCAAGCCCCAGCACACCCAGGAGAAACACTCATGGATCGCAGCGGTGATGCCGATGATGCAAATCGCGTAATCGTGAAGTCGCCCCCTGCCCCACTATGCTGGTAATCTCGGCATAGTGTAGCGGGGGCGGGGCCACAATGATACAATCTCTACTACCCCTGCTCCTCCCCATCACGCCCCCTGTGTGCTGCGCCACCCCCTCCCTGCTGTGCCGACCAGTCTGCCTCCTCCTGGAGGAGGCAGCCAGAATGTCGGCAACTATGAGCAAACCTGAGTATAGAAGCGTCCATTGCTATTGCATCATTTACATCCAACAGTGTATAATTGCTTATCATCTGTACCATCATTGCAAATCGGAACAAGTCGCAAAGTCTGGGTACGTCTGTAGACGTACAGGCTGAGCTGCTCTCCTGGTACGCTGAGGGCTTTCCAGTAGCAAGTGTGATCGCAACTGCTAATTTATGCACGCCCATAAAAACAGCGTCTGAACGGCCATAACACACCTGCATTTCCCCGACCACTCCCTGTTTCCATCCTCAAATGGTGCCATCCTGCCACTCACTTTGCCACTAATTCCTCAGTGCGACCGCAATTGCAAATCACTCGCTACATGTGTGCACTGCAGCTCAGATGCATACGCAATAAGAAAACATCAACCGAGTGTGTACAATAGTTGCTTTGCGACAACACCTGAATAAGCCTCATTGTGTCTGTGATGTGGATATACAGTATATACTGTAGTATAGTGGTGGATATTCAAGTGCGGTATAACAGATGGAACACTTAAGGCCAAATTCCAGGAAGCATGTGAAATGACGCATTATAATGCAGAGTGGGGGTAATTCCAAGTTGATCGCAGCAGGAATTTTGTTAGCAGTTGGGCAAAACCATGTGCACTGCAGGGGAGGCAGATATAACATGTGCAGAAAGAGTTAGATTTGGGTGGGTTATTTTGTTTCTGTGCAGGGTAAATACTGGCTGCTTTATTTTTACACTGCAATTTAGATTGCAGATTGAACACACCCCACCCAAATCTAACTCTCTCTGCACATGTTATATCTGTCTCCCCTGCAGTGCACATGGTTTTGGCCAACTGCTAACAAAATTCCTGCTGCGATCAACTTGGAATTATCCCCAGTGTCTTAATATTCAGCAGGACAGATATCTAATTGTTGCTGTTCTATAATTAGAAGGCATTGATAATCTTATTGCTCTAAGAACACAAAAACCTTTCTGTTTGTATTATAATTATCCATAAGATGGCAGCAGAGTTTAGACAAAAAGTCTCCAAACATTTAAATGTACTGTGAATACTTTGCAAGTAACATATTTAAACGTAATTGTCGGAGTTTATTTTTATTTTTTTTGTGCTATTTGGATTATAGAGCATACCGAGTGCTTGGACAATGTGTAATACTGTAAATACAGACACTGCATACATGTTCTGGTATGAGCAGGGCAGCCATCAGGGGGGACAAATGGAATAAGGGTATATACTGTACAGTGCTAAAAAACTGGATATGGAAAAACAATCACAATTTATTATAAAAATTGTTGCAACAAATAGACCATTAAATTCATATATATAAAATAATTTTTCATATAAAAATGTGTCAAACAGGGCAGGCACAGCAAATTTGTTTGGTGTATTACCACATGAGGAAGCCAGACATGATGCACTGATAAAGATCCCTAGAATTATGCCACAGTCCTGGGTGCAGTTTTCAATGCTGGCAGATTAAAGTCCAAATGTAGAGGCAGACCTTTATTTGCTTGGTTCCGGACCAGATTCAGTCCTATTCAAAGCTGGATCTCTTGTGCCTTTGTGGACTTCTGAAAATTTCCCAATTGCTGATGGACTTCTAGGCTTGTTCCGGGTATAGATGATAAATTCAGTGATGCACGGCTCCTCAAAACCAACGCGTTTCGCTGTATCCACAGCTTTATCAAGGTAAATTACCTAGGTAATTTTGTTTCTTGCAGCCATCAGGGGGGGACTGGTCTCCCGGGCCCTAATAGAGAGGGGGGCCCACCCCTGGCTACTAGCCAGGGCCGGTTTTATGCATACGCTGGATATGCAGCTGAGTAGGGCGCAGCACAGAGAAGGGTGCCCTGACTCGGCTGCACCAGCAACATGCATTAAACCTGGCCCTATTATGCCCCTCTATGCAGCACTGCCCGGCGACTCACCAAGCAGGCAGCGTTGGTGCATCGGCACTGCATCTGGTAGTGAACTCCATATCAGTACTGGAAAGAAACAGAAAAGAAACTACCATTCCCAGAAGCCCTTGCAGCAAGGGCTGCTGAGAGTGGTAGTTTATTTTCCGTTTCTTCACAGTGCTGTAAATGCAAAATAAACTACAGCTCCCAGAAGCCCTTGCTGCTGCAGGGAGAGCTAGTTTAATTTGAGATACTTTACTGTAGTGCGGTGAACTGCCGGGCAGATCGCATTGGCGCCAACACCACTGCCTGCTTGGCAACTCTCTGGGCAGTGCTGCACAGGCGGGATTAATGTTAAGGTAAGGAAAGATTTTAATGTGTATGGCGCACTACAATGGTGTGCACAATGTTATGTGGCACCACTACCTTGGGCATAATGTTTATGGGGCACTACTATGGTGAGCACAATGTTACTGGGCACTACTATGGTGGGCATAATGTTATGGGGCACTACTATCGTGGACATAATGTTATCCCCTTCATTTTTTTGGGTGCGTACCGAAGGGGGGTGCTGAAGTATATATACGCTTACCTAAAATGTTTACCTTGGGCCGGCCCTGCTCCTAGCACCAATACCTGGAGAGCTGCACCACGCTGTGAAACAATGGCAGGCTGATGCACAGGGAGAACTTCTTAAAACAAGCCTTCTCTGTGCATCAGCTCTCTGTGAACCGTTCCTGTACCTATATGTAATAACACAATGTATGGCATCACATGGGGTGGAGCGGTGGGCACAATTTTTTTTTTTTTTTTTTTGGGGGGGGGGGGCTGTCTCTTTTGTCAGTCCTGGGCCCCACAATTTCTGATTGCAGCCCTGGGTATGAGTCATGACTGCATTTAGATGATGTTTCTGCTATTTTAATTTGTCTTTTGAAAGGAATCAACGTGATGCTTGGGAGCTCATTTATCATTCTCTCCACTTGACTGCCATGGGGGAGGTGTATCAAGCCTTGGAAAGAGATAAAGGGGAGAAGTTGCCCAAAGCTGTCATTTATCAATTATCTTTAAAATGACAGAAGCTGATTGGATGTTTTGGGCATCTCTGACATTTCAACTCTCTCCAAGGCTTGTTACACATTCCCTTATGTACGCAGGACCAGTTTAAACTGCTGTTCCACCTCAGCACCAGACAAGACATTCTTTCTATGTACTCTGATGCAGACCCACAGAATGGCACTGTGGAATAGCCCCCCTTCTTGAGTCTCACAGACCTATACGTGAAAAGACTTGATATAGTTTTAACAAGTTTTTAACGTGGTTGGAAGCCAAGAATAACAGAAACACTAGCGGAGATGACGGTAATCTTACAGGTAGCTTAATATTTTGTGAGGACACAGTCCAGCCTTTCAGCTAGTAGGTGATCTCAGGCTCATTAGAGCTGTAGGTAATATGACAGGCCACACAGCTCTGCTTCTGTACTTATCTTGGCAACTATTTCCTACCTTTCCACGAACGCTAAAGCTTCAGAATAATATGGACAGTGATATTGGTATGCAGGGCTGCCATCAGAAATAGAGGGGCCCAGTGCAAATGAAACAGATAGAACCCCTCTCCTCATTCTGGTTCAGCAAAAGATACCTCTACAATGCAAGACAAAGAGACAATGGTCCTAATTCAGACTTGATCGTAGCCGTGCAGCTACGATCAGTTATTCATACATGCGGGGGGACGCCCAGCAACGGGCTAGTCCGCCCTGCATGTCTGGCTCTGACCCGCCGCACAAGTACAAAAGCATCGCACAGCAGCGATGCTTTTGTTCTTGACTAGTAGCTCCCTACCAGCGCATCTCCTGCGCGCTGGCAGGGAGCTACTCGTCGCTATTTGGGTCGCAGCGGCTGCGTGTGACGTCATGCAGCTGCCGCGGTCTGCCCCCTGCATGGTCCAGGCACGCCTGCATTGTCTGGACCATGCTATTTTTGCTATTGGCTCTAACAATACTATACTGCAGATCTCTGTGTGTCTACCCAATAAAAGTGCAGATATTATTCAAAACATTTAAGCTTGCAACCCATTGTCAAGGCACCCCGATTCCCTGCAAGTCCCTATAATTATTATTATATTATTCAGGTCCATAACACACAGGGCAGTATCCTATCAGCCCCAAAGTGATCTTGAACAGTCAAAACGGTCCGATATCGCGATTAATGACTGATGGACGTTGAACGATATCGCTACTGATATCATTCAGTGACATCATGCCACCCCAAATATGCAGTTTTGGACGATAAGTCCACATTGACCTGCATGCACAGGCGACGGAGGGGCTGATAATGAGGTGCAGGAGCACGCATCGTTCAACAGTCGTAGCGTACACACTGGACAATATTTTAAACGATATCACTGAAAAGGGTAAAAGTGAGCGTTATCATCTAAAATATTGCCTAGTGTGTATTCACCTTTACTAACTTGTCACACAATTCTTAAGCTTAACTCAATTCAGTCAGACCTCTGAAACAGTAGTTTGCAGAATACTATGACCTGCAGCTTTGTGCTCTTATTTATCAATGAGTGATATACTGTATTTAACTGTGAGTGATAAATTGCACCAGCCAATCAGCTCCTAACTGCCATGTAACAGGCTGTGTTTGAAAAATGACAGTTAGGAGCCGATTGGCTGGTGAAATTTATCACTCATGGTGAAATGTATCACTCATTGATAAATAAGGGTATAAATTTGCTCTAGAGAGAACAGTATTGTCACCTACCACAAATTGTTGAGTTAAGGCCCCCACCCACTAGTGCGAGATGACCAGTTTTCATCTGATTCTGAGCTTTCTGTTTGATTAATCAGATGAAAAGTGTCACATTGCATGTAATTTTCCACTGACCCCGACTCCTCGAATCGGAGTTGCAGATCGGCATGGCTGCCATGAACATTTATCACAGTCTGAGAAGGTGCACATCGGAATGCATTTGTACACAATCGGATGCGATTCATCAGATGTATAAAACCCCACTCAGTTGCAAATCGTAATCGCAGGACTGCCGGGAAGGTCGGTGGGAAATTGGAGCTGACTTTCAGTTCAGATATGTCTTACTAGTGGATGGAGGCCTTATGGCAGCAAGCCTCCCAGTTACCACTGCAATGCACATTGGAATTAAAGGAATGTCAGTCACCTACTAGTGAGTGCCATGCAACCACTGGTAAGATTTTATGGTAAGCTTTAAGTGTGCTAGAAAGCTGCTGGCTATTGGGCAGTGCCAGGGACGGTGCTAAATTTGCATGAACAGGAATCCCTGTAGTGAGGGTTTTTTAATGACCTTTTTATTTGTCTTTTTATTGTGGTGGTTTATAAAGGCTTGGAAAATATTGGTGACCTCACATCATCTCACAATCTGAGATAAAAGAAATTAATCAGATAGTGAAAGAAATAAAACAGAATGGGACTGAAAAATATTTCTTTCTTTGGTTTCTAAAATTTGTTCCACTGAAGAGGAATTGTCCCAAGATGGTTATGCCACTCTCTTAGTGTTTCTCTTATCATGCTTTTCCAGTTGATGGAGTAAACAGCAGTGAATCTGCAACTGTAAATGAATCTGCATCCTACATGTCTGCTGATCAAAATATCTAAGTAATGGTTGGGCGTTCACCTGCACATAACCACAGATCACTTCCCCTGCCTTTCATCAGTAAGTGGAGGGCTTCCTGCACAACCCACCAGCTGCTGTTAGGTGGCAAGCTTCCTGATGAACTAATTGGATTGCTTTCTCTTATTGACAACTACACATACTGTACAGCACTCTGAATACATTCCCACATTGCATAGTTGCCTACCCTCCCCCATTCTGCTGGAGACTCCCTGAAATAGTAGCAATCTCCCTCACTCCCTGAATGGACCCTCAATCTCCCTGAAAAAAGAAAAGAAATCATAGACACATACATTTAAATGGTATCATCAGTGCCATTTCCCTATATTGGTTATAAGACACAATGGGGGTCATTCCGACCCGTTCGCTCGCTGCGTTTTAACACAGCAGAGCAAACGGGTCCCTGCTGCGCATTCGCCGGTGCCATAGTGTGCCTACGCATGTGGGATGGCCGAAGGCCGTAGCAGGACAGCGATCGCCTCTGCCTGATTGACAGGCAGAGGCGATCGATGGGCGGGAGGGGACGAAGCGGCAGCGTTTGGCTGCCGTATCATAGGCGCGGTCCGGCCAAAGCAGGCGTGGCCGGACCGAATGGGGGGCGGGCGGCAGCGGCTGAGTGACGTCATACGCAGCCGCTGCGGGCCAGGGAGTTACTGGCCGGGAGTTACTCCTGAAGTGCAAAGGCATCGCCACTGTGCGATGCCTTTGCACTTCTGCGAGGGGGGCCGGACTGACATGTGGGGTGGACTAGCCCTGTGCTGGGCATCCCCCCCCATGTCAGGAAAGATGATCATAGCTGTGCTAAATTTAGCACAGTTACGATCAACTCGGAATGACCCCCCATTGATCCCTATGGCTACATGCATTTTAATTTTTAAAGGTTTCTTGTGGCCACTTACAGTATATGGAACCTCTTGTAAAACACAATGGGCCTAATTCTGAGTTGATCGCAGCAGCAAGTTTGTTAGCAATTGGCCAAAACCATGTGCACTGCAGGGGGGGCAGATATAACATGTGCTGAGAGAGATAGATTTGGGTGTGGTGAGTTCAATCTGCATCTAAATTGCAGTGTAAAAATAAAGCAGCCAGTATTTACCCTGCACAGAAACAAAATAACCCACCCAAATCTAACTCTCTCTGCAAATGTTATATCTGCCCCCCCTGAAGTGCACATGGTTTTGCCCAACTGCTAAAAGATTTCCTGCTGCGATCAACTTGGAATTACCCCCAATACACAAACAAATCCTGCAAAATATAAGAGTCTTTTCTTCAACAAGTAGATCTTACTAACTTTGGGGCTCATTTACATTTGGATGTAAGTCATTTTCATGAAATGCCTCTCAGATGTAGAAGTACACGTCCACACTGATAGGTGTTACTTTCACATCTCTCTGAAATGATTTTTCAAAAGTAGGCAAGTTTGCCACATTGTCATTGCAAACATAACACACACTCTTCTATTACACCAGTATAAATATTAATATGAATAAAAACACACAGAAGGTGAGGGGCTGCCTGATGAGAGACAGAAGGGGTGCTGGAGAGACAGAACGGGGCTGGAGCTGGAAGGATACTGGGGAGCTGGCTGGACAGACACCCTTGGTGAGCTGGAGCTTCAGAAACACTGGGAAGAACTTGGCGGAAGTGGCAGGATAACAGACACATTACTTCCCCCTTTTTCCACTCAGCAGTGCGACCACTGTCTATTCTGCCATCCGGGCACAGGGTATAAATTGACACCAGTGGCAAACGCAGTCTTTGCATGGGGGGATTTCCAGAACTGGGTGGAGCCAATCACGGGGGTGGGTACTGAGGTGACCCAGTATATGCTGGGTCCGTAAAACTAGTGTGTGTGTGTGTGTGTATGTATGTATATATATATATATATATATATATATACATATCTACACATATATAGGGTTCACTATGGTATGCCGGTGGACAGGCTCCCGGCGACCAGCATACCGACGCCGGGAGCCCAACCGCCGGCTTACTGACAGTGTGGTGAGCGCAAATGAGCCCCTTGCGGCCTCGCTGCGCTCGCCACGCTACGGGCACGGTGGTGCGCTATGCGCGCCACGCTATTTTATTCTCCCTCCAGGGGGGTCGTGGACCCCCACGAGGGAGAAGAATTGTCGGTATGCCGGCTGTCGGGATCCCGGCGCCGGTATACTGTGCGCCGGGATCCCGTCAGTCGGCATACTGAAGACCACCCCATATATATACCGTGTGTATATATATATATATATATATACACACATATACACATATACATAGCATATTAAACATGCATATATATATATATATATATATATATATATATTTATATACATACATACAGTACACGTATATATTAGAGATGAGCGGGTTCGGTTTCTCTGAATCCGAACCCGCCAGAACTTCATGTTTTTTTTCACGGGTCCGAGCGACTCGGATCTTCCCGCCTTGCTCGGTTAACCCGAGCGCGCCCGAACGTCATCATGACGCTGTCGGATTCTCGCGAGGCTCGGATTCTATCGCGAGACTCGGATTCTATATAAGGAGCCGCGCGTCGCCGCCATTTTCACACGTGCATTGAGATTGATAGGGAGAGGACGTGGCTGGCGTCCTCTCCGTTTAGAATAGATTAGAGAGACACTTGATTTACTAATTTTGGGGAGCATTAGGAGTACTCAGTACAGTGCAGAGTTTTGCTGATAGTGACCACCAGTTTTATTTATAATCCGTTCTCTGCCTGAAAAAAGCGATACACAGCACACAGTGACTCAGTCACATACCATATCTGTGTGCACTGCTCAGGCTCAGGCCAGTGTGCTGCATCATCTATTATCTATATATAATATTATATATATCTGTCTGACTGCTCAGCTCACACAGCTTATAATTGTGGGGGAGACTGGGGAGCACTACTGCAGTGCCAGTTATAGGTTATAGCAGGAGCCAGGAGTACATAATATTAGAGATGAGCGGGTTCGGTTTCTCTGAATCCGAACCCGCCAGAACTTCATGTTTTTTTTCACGGGTCCGAGCGACTCGGATCTTCCCGCCTTGCTCGGTTAACCCGAGCGCGCCCGAACGTCATCATGACGCTGTCGGATTCTCGCGAGGCTCGGATTCTATCGCGAGACTCGGATTCTATATAAGGAGCCGCGCGTCGCCGCCATTTTCACACGTGCATTGAGATTGATAGGGAGAGGACGTGGCTGGCGTCCTCTCCGTTTAGAATTAGAATAGATTAGAGAGACACTTGATTTACTAATTTTGGGGAGCATTAGGAGTACTCAGTAGTGTACAGTGCAGAGTTTTGCTGATAGTGACCAGTGACCACCACTTTTATTTATAATCCGTTCTCTGCCTGAAAAAAGCGATACACAGCACACAGTGACTCAGTCACATACCATATCTGTGTGCACTGCTCAGGCTCAGGCCAGTGTGCTGCATCATCTATTATCTATCTATATATAATATTATATATATCTGTCTGACTGCTCAGCTCACACAGCTTATAATTGTGGGGGAGACTGGGGAGCACTACTGCAGTGCCAGTTATAGGTTATAGCAGGAGCCAGGAGTACATAATATATTATATAGTGAGTGACCACCAGACACACAGTGCAGTTTATTTAATATATCCGTTCTCTGCCTGAAAAAAGCGATACACACAGTGACTCAGTCAGTCACATACCATATCTGTGTGCACTGCTCAGGCTCAGGCCAGTGTGCTGCATCATCTATATATATTATATATCTGTCTGACTGCTCAGCTCACACAGCTTATAATTGTGGGGGAGACTGGGGAGCACTACTGCAGTGCCAGTTATAGGTTATAGCAGGAGCCAGGAGTACATAATATTATATTAAAATTAAACAGTGCACACTTTTGCTGCAGGAGTGCCACTGCCAGTGTGACTAGTGACCAGTGACCTGACCACCAGTATATAATATTAGTAGTATACTATCTCTTTATCAACCAGTCTATATTAGCAGCAGACACAGTACAGTGCGGTAGTTCATGGCTGTGGCTACCTCTGTGTCGGCACTCGGCAGCCCGTCCATAATTGTATATACCACCTAACCGTGGTTTTTTTTTCTTTCTTTATACATACATACTAGTTACGAGTATACTATCTCTTTATCAACCAGTCTATATATTAGCAGCAGACACAGTACAGTGCGGTAGTTCACGGCTGTGGCTACCTCTGTGTCGGCACTCGGCAGCCCGTCCATAATTGTATATACCACCTAACCGTGGTTTTTTTTTCTTTCTTTATACATACATACTAGTTACGAGTATACTATCTCTTTATCAACCAGTCTATATATTAGCAGCAGACACAGTACAGTGCGGTAGTTCACGGCTGTGGCTACCTCTGTGTCGGCACTCGGCAGCCCGTCCATAATTGTATATACCACCTAACCGTGTTTTTTTTTTCTTTCTTTATACATACATACTAGTTACGAGTATACTATCTCTTTATCAACCAGTCTATATATTAGCAGCAGACACAGTACAGTGCGGTAGTTCACGGCTGTGGCTACCTCTGTGTTGGCACTCGGCAGCCCGTCCATAATTGTATATACCACCTAACCGTGGTTTTTTTTTCTTTCTTTATACATACATACTAGTTACGAGTATACTATCTCTTTATCAACCAGTCTATATATTAGCAGCAGACACAGTACAGTGCGGTAGTTCACGGCTGTGGCTACCTCTGTGTCGGCACTCGGCAGCCCGTCCATAATTGTATACTAGTATCCAATCCATCCATCTCCATTGTTTACCTGAGGTGCCTTTTAGTTGTGCCTATTAAAATATGGAGAACAAAAATGTTGAGGTTCCAAAATTAGGGAAAGATCAAGATCCACTTCCACCTCGTGCTGAAGCTGCTGCCACTAGTCATGGCCGAGACGATGAAATGCCAGCAACGTCGTCTGCCAAGGCCGATGCCCAATGGCATAGTACAGAGCATGTCAAAACCAAAACACCAAATATCAGTAAAAAAAGGACTCCAAAACCTAAAATAAAATTGTCGGAGGAGAAGCGTAAACTTGCCAATATGCCATTTACCACACGGAGTGGCAAGGAACGGCTGAGGCCCTGGCCTATGTTCATGGCTAGTGGTTCAGCTTCACATGAGGATGGAAGCACTCAGCCTCTCGCTAGAAAACTGAAAAGACTCAAGCTGGCAAAAGCACCGCAAAGAACTGTGCATTCTTTGAAATCCCAAATCCACAAGGAGAGTCCAATTGTGTCGGTTGCGATGCCTGACCTTCCCAACACTGGACGTGAAGAGCATGCGCCTTCCACCATTTGCACGCCCCCTGCAAGTGCTGGAAGGAGCACCCGCAGTCCAGTTCCTGATAGTCAGATTGAAGATGTCAGTGTTGAAGTACACCAGGATGAGGAGGATATGGGTGTTGCTGGCGCTGGGGAGGAAATTGACCAGGAGGATTCTGATGGTGAGGTGGTTTGTTTAAGTCAGGCACCCGGGGAGACACCTGTTGTCCGTGGGAGGAATATGGCCGTTGACATGCCAGGTGAAAATACCAAAAAAATCAGCTCTTCGGTGTGGAGGTATTTCACCAGAAATGCGGACAACAGGTGTCAAGCCGTGTGTTCCCTTTGTCAAGCTGTAATAAGTAGGGGTAAGGACGTTAACCACCTCGGAACATCCTCCCTTATACGTCACCTGCAGCGCATTCATAATAAGTCAGTGACAAGTTCAAAAACTTTGGGTGACAGCGGAAGCAGTCCACTGACCAGTAAATCCCTTCCTCTTGTAACCAAGCTCACGCAAACCACCCCACCAACTCCCTCAGTGTCAATTTCCTCCTTCCCCAGGAATGCCAATAGTCCTGCAGGCCATGTCACTGGCAAGTCTGACGAGTCCTCTCCTGCCTGGGATTCCTCCGATGCATCCTTGCGTGTAACGCCTACTGCTGCTGGCGCTGCTGTTGTTGCCGCTGGGAGTCGATGGTCATCCCAGAGGGGAAGTCGTAAGCCCACTTGTACTACTTCCAGTAAGCAATTGACTGTTCAACAGTCCTTTGCGAGGAAGATGAAATATCACAGCAGTCATCCTACTGCAAAGCGGATAACTGAGTCCTTGACAACTATGTTGGTGTTAGACGTGCGTCCGGTATCCGCCGTTAGTTCACAGGGAACTAGACAATTTATTGAGGCAGTGTGCCCCCGTTACCAAATACCATCTAGGTTCCACTTCTCTAGGCAGGCGATACCGAGAATGTACACGGACGTCAGAAAAAGACTCACCAGTCTCCTAAAAAATGCAGTTGTACCCAATGTCCACTTAACCACGGACATGTGGACAAGTGGAGCAGGGCAGGGTCAGGACTATATGACTGTGACAGCCCACTGGGTAGATGTATGGACTCCCGCCGCAAGAACAGCAGCGGCGGCACCAGTAGCAGCATCTCGCAAACGCCAACTCTTTCCTAGGCAGGCTACGCTTTGTATCACCGCTTTCCAGAATACGCACACAGCTGAAAACCTCTTACGGCAACTGAGGAAGATCATCGCGGAATGGCTTACCCCAATTGGACTCTCCTGTGGATTTGTGGCATCGGACAACGCCAGCAATATTGTGTGTGCATTAAATATGGGCAAATTCCAGCACGTCCCATGTTTTGCACATACCTTGAATTTGGTGGTGCAGAATTTTTTAAAAAACGACAGGGGCGTGCAAGAGATGCTGTCGGTGGCCAGAAGAATTGCGGGACACTTTCGGCGTACAGGCACCACGTACAGAAAACTGGAGCACCACCAAAAACTACTGAACCTGCCCTGCCATCATCTGAAGCAAGAAGTGGTAACGAGGTGGAATTCAACCCTCTATATGCTTCAGAGGTTGGAGGAGCAGCAAAAGGCCATTCAAGCCTATACAATTGAGCACGATATAGTAGGTGGAATGCACCTGTCTCAAGTGCAGTGGAGAATGATTTCAACGTTGTGCAAGGTTCTGATGCCCTTTGAACTTGCCACACGTGAAGTCAGTTCAGACACTGCCAGCCTGAGTCAGGTCATTCCCCTCATCAGGCTTTTGCAGAAGAAGCTGGAGGCATTGAAGAAGGAGCTAAAAGGGAGCGATTCCGCTAGGCATGTGGGACTTGTGGATGCAGCCCTTAATTCGCTTAACAAGGATTCACGGGTGGTCAATCTGTTGAAATCAGAGCACTACATTTTGGCCACCGTGCTCGATCCTAGATTTAAAGCCTACCTTGGATCTCTCTTTCCGGCAGACACAGGTCTGCTGGGGTTGAAAGACCTGCTGGTGACAAAATTGTCAAGTCAAGCGGAACGCGACCTGTCAACATCTCCTCCTTCACATTCTCCCGCAACTGGGGGTGCGAGGAAAAGGCTCAGAATTCCGAGCCCACCCGCTGGCGGTGATGCAGGGCAGTCTGGAGCGACTGCTGATGCTGACATCTGGTCCGGACTGAAGGACCTGACAACGATTACGGACATGTCGTCTACTGTCACTGCATATGATTCTCTCAACATTGATAGAATGGTGGAGGATTATATGAGTGACCGCATCCAAGTAGGCACGTCACACAGTCCGTACTTATACTGGCAGGAAAAAGAGGCAATTTGGAGGCCCTTGCACAAACTGGCTTTATTCTACCTAAGTTGCCCTCCCACAAGTGTGTACTCCGAAAGAGTGTTTAGTGCCGCCGCTCACCTTGTCAGCAATCGGCGTACGAGGTTACATCCAGAAAATGTGGAGAAGATGATGTTCATTAAAATGAATTATAATCAATTCCTCCGCGGAGACATTGACCAGCAGCAATTGCCTCCACAAAGTACACAGGGAGCTGAGATGGTGGATTCCAGTGGGGACGAATTGATAATCTGTGAGGAGGGGGATGTACACGGTGATATATCGGAGGGTGAAGATGAGGTGGACATCTTGCCTCTGTAGAGCCAGTTTGTGCAAGGAGAGATTAATTGCTTCTTTTTTGGGGGGGGGTCCAAACCAACCCGTCATATCAGTCACAGTCGTGTGGCAGACCCTGTCACTGAAATGATGGGTTGGTTAAAGTGTGCATGTCCTGTTTTGTTTATACAACATAAGGGTGGGTGGGAGGGCCCAAGGACAATTCCATCTTGCACCTCTTTTTTCTTTTCTTTTTCTTTGCATCATGTGCTGATTGGGGAGGTTTTTTTTGGAAGGGACATCCTGCGTGACACTGCAGTGCCACTCCTAGATGGGCCCGGTGTTTGTGTCGGCCACTAGGGTCGCTAATCTTACTCACACAGTCAGCTACCTCATTGCGCCTCTTTTTTTCTTTGCGTCATGTGCTGTTTGGGGAGGGTTTTTTGGAAGGGACATCCTGCGTGACACTGCAGTGCCACTCCTAGATGGGCCCGGTGTTTGTGTCGGCCACTAGGGTCGCTAATCTTACTCACACAGCTACCTCATTGCGCCTCTTTTTTTCTTTGCGTCATGTGCTGTTTGGGGAGGGTTTTTTGGAAGGGACATCCTGCGTGACACTGCAGTATCACTCGTAGATGGGCCTGGTGTTTGTGTCGGCCACTAGGGTCGCTAATCTTACTCACACAGTCAGCTACCTCATTGCGCCTCTTTTTTTCTTTGCGTCATGTGCTGTTTGGGGAGGGTTTTTTGGAAGGGACATCCTGCGTGACACTGCAGTGCCACTCCTAGATGGGCCCGGTGTTTGTGTCGGCCACTAGGGTCGCTAATCTTACTCACACAGCTACCTCATTGCGCCTCTTTTTTTCTTTGCGTCATGTGCTGTTTGGGGAGGGTTTTTTGGAAGGGACATCCTGCGTGACACTGCAGTGCCACTCCTAGATGGGCCCGGTGTTTGTGTCGGCCACTAGGGTCGCTAATCTTACTCACACAGCTACCTCATTGCGCCTCTTTTTTTCTTTGCGTCATGTGCTGTTTGGGGAGGGTTTTTTGGAAGGGACATCCTGCGTGACACTGCAGTGCCACTCCTAGATGGGCCCGGTGTTTGTGTCGGCCACTAGGGTCGCTAATCTTACTCACACAGCTACCTCATTGCGCCTCTTTTTTTCTTTGCGTCATGTGCTGTTTGGGGAGGGTTTTTTGGAAGGGACATCCTGCGTGACACTGCAGTGCCACTCCTAGATGGGCCCGGTGTTTGTGTCGGCCACTAGGGTCGCTAATCTTACTCACACAGCTACCTCATTGCGCCTCTTTTTTTCTTTGCGTCATGTGCTGTTTGGGGAGGTTTTTTTGGAAGGGACATCCTGCGTGACACTGCAGTGCCACTCCTAGATGGGCCCGGTGTTTGTGTCGGCCACTAGGGTCGCTAATCTTACTCACACAGCTACCTCATTGCGCCTCTTTTTTTCTTTGCGTCATGTGCTGTTTGGGGAGGGTTTTTTGGAAGGGACATCCTGCGTGACACTGCAGTGCCACTCCTAGATGGGCCCGGTGTTTGTGTCGGCCACTAGGGTCGCTAATCTTACTCACACAGCTACCTCATTGCGCCTCTTTTTTTCTTTGCGTCATGTGCTGTTTGGGGAGGGTTTTTTGGAAGGGACATCCTGCGTGACACTGCAGTGCCACTCCTAGATGGGCCCGGTGTTTGTGTCGGCCACTAGGGTCGCTAATCTTACTCACACAGCTACCTCATTGCGCCTCTTTTTTTCTTTGCGTCATGTGCTGATTGGGGAGGGTTTTTTGGAAGGGACATCCTGCGTGACACTGCAGTGCCACTCCTAGATGGGCCCGGTATTTGTGTCGGCCACTAGGGTCGCTAATCTTACTCACACAGCTACCTCATTGCGCCTCTTTTTTTCTTTGCGTCATGTGCTGTTTGGGGAGGGTTTTTTGGAAGGGACATCCTGCGTGACACTGCAGTGCCACTCCTAGATGGGCCCGGTGTTTGTGTCGGCCACTAGGGTCGCTTATCTTACTCAGACAGCGACCTCGGTGCAAATTTTAGGACTAAAAATAATATTGTGAGGTGTGAGGTATTCAGAATAGACTGAAAATGAGTGTAAATTATGGTTTTTGAGGTTAATAATACTTTGGGATCAAAATGACCCCCAAATTCTATGATTTAAGCTGTTTTTTAGTGTTTTTTGAAAAAAACACCCGAATCCAAAACACACCCGAATCCGACAAAAAAAATTCGGTGAGGTTTTGCCAAAACGCGTTCGAACCCAAAACACGGCCGCGGAACCGAACCCAAAACCAAAACACAAAACCCGAAAAATTTCAGGCGCTCATCTCTACATAATATATTATATAGTGAGTGACCACCAGACACACAGTGCAGTTTATTTAATATATCCGTTCTCTGCCTGAAAAAAGCGATACACACAGTGACTCAGTCAGTCACATACCATATCTGTGTGCACTGCTCAGGCTCAGGCCAGTGTGCTGCATCATCTATATAATATATATTATATATCTGTCTGACTGCTCAGCTCACACAGCTTATAATTGTGGGGGAGACTGGGGAGCACTACTGCAGTGCCAGTTATAGGTTATAGCAGGAGCCAGGAGTACATAATATTATATTAAAACAGTGCACACTTTTGCTGCAGGAGTGCCACTGCCAGTGTGACTAGTGACCAGTGACCTGACCACCAGTATATATAATATTAGTAGTATACTATCTCTTTATCAACCAGTCTATATTAGCAGCAGACACAGTACAGTGCGGTAGTTCACGGCTGTGGCTACCTCTGTGTCGGCACTAGGCAGCCCGTCCATAATTGTATATACCACCTAACCGTGTTTTTTTTTTCTTTCTTTATACATACATACTAGTTACGAGTATACTATCTCTTTATCAACCAGTCTATATATTAGCAGCAGACACAGTACAGTGCGGTAGTTCACGGCTGTGGCTACCTCTGTGTCGGCACTCGGCAGCCCGTCCATAATTGTATATACCACCTAACCGTGGTTTTTTTTTCTTTCTTTATACATACATACTAGTTACGAGTATACTATCTCTTTATCAACCAGTCTATATATTAGCAGCAGACACAGTACAGTGCGGTAGTTCACGGCTGTGGCTACCTCTGTGTCGGCACTCGGCAGCCCGTCCATAATTGTATATACCACCTAACCGTGGTTTTTTTTTCTTTCTTTATACATACATACTAGTTACGAGTATACTATCTCTTTATCAACCAGTCTATATATTAGCAGCAGACACAGTACAGTGCGGTAGTTCACGGCTGTGGCTACCTCTGTGTCGGCACTCGGCAGCCCGTCCATAATTGTATATACCACCTAACCGTGTTTTTTTTTTCTTTCTTTATACATACATACTAGTTACGAGTATACTATCTCTTCATCAACCAGTCTATATATTAGCAGCAGACACAGTACAGTGCGGTAGTTCACGGCTGTGGCTACCTCTGTGTCGGCACTCGGCAGCCCGTCCATAATTGTATATACCACCTAACCGTGGTTTTTTTTTCTTTCTTTATACATACATACTAGTTACGAGTATACTATCTCTTTATCAACCAGTCTATATATTAGCAGCAGACACAGTACAGTGCGGTAGTTCACGGCTGTGGCTACCTCTGTGTCGGCACTCGGCAGCCCGTCCATAATTGTATATACCACCTAACCGTGGTTTTTTTTTCTTTCTTTATACATACATACTAGTTACGAGTATACTATCTCTTTATCAACCAGTCTATATATTAGCAGCAGACACAGTACAGTGCGGTAGTTCACGGCTGTGGCTACCTCTGTGTCGGCACTCGGCAGCCCGTCCATAATTGTATATACCACCTAACCGTGGTTTTTTTTTCTTTCTTTATACATACATACTAGTTACGAGTATACTATCTCTTTATCAACCAGTCTATATATTAGCAGCAGACACAGTACAGTGCGGTAGTTCACGGCTGTGGCTACCTCTGTGTCGGCACTCGGCAGCCCGTCCATAATTGTATATACCACCTAACCGTGGTTTTTTTTTCTTTCTTTATACATACATACTAGTTACGAGTATACTATCTCTTTATCAACCAGTCTATATATTAGCAGCAGACACAGTACAGTGCGGTAGTTCACGGCTGTGGCTACCTCTGTGTCGGCACTCGGCAGCCCGTCCATAATTGTATATACCACCTAACCGTGGTTTTTTTTTCTTTCTTTATACATACATACTAGTTACGAGTATACTATCTCTTTATCAACCAGTCTATATATTAGCAGCAGACACAGTACAGTGCGGTAGTTCACGGCTGTGGCTACCTCTGTGTCGGCACTCGGCAGCCCGTCCATAATTGTATACTAGTATCCAATCCATCCATCTCCATTGTTTACCTGAGGTGCCTTTTAGTTGTGCCTATTAAAATATGGAGAACAAAAATGTTGAGGTTCCAAAATTAGGGAAAGATCAAGATCCACTTCCACCTCGTGCTGAAGCTGCTGCCACTAGTCATGGCCGAGACGATGAAATGCCAGCAACGTCGTCTGCCAAGGCCGATGCCCAATGGCATAGTACAGAGCATGTCAAAACCAAAACACCAAATATCAGTAAAAAAAGGACTCCAAAACCTAAAATAACATGAGGATGGAAGCACTCAGCCTCTCGCTAGAAAACTGAAAAGACTCAAGCTGGCAAAAGCACCGCAAAGAACTGTGCGTTCTTTGAAATCCCAAATCCACAAGGAGAGTCCAATTGTGTCGGTTGCGATACCTGACCTTCCCAACACTGGACGTGAAGAGCATGCGCCTTCCACCATTTGCACGCCCCCTGCAAGTGCTGGAAGGAGCACCCGCAGTCCAGTTCCTGATAGTCAGATTGAAGATGTCAGTGTTGAAGTACACCAGGATGAGGAGGATATGGGTGTTGCTGGCGCTGGGGAGGAAATTGACCAGGAGGATTCTGATGGTGAGGTGGTTTGTTTAAGTCAGGCACCCGGGGAGACACCTGTTGTCCGTGGGAGGAATATGGCCGTTGACATGCCAGGTGAAAATACCAAAAAAATCAGCTCTTCGGTGTGGAGGTATTTCACCAGAAATGCGGACAACAGGTGTCAAGCCGTGTGTTCCCTTTGTCAAGCTGTAATAAGTAGGGGTAAGGACGTTAACCACCTCGGAACATCCTCCCTTATACGTCACCTGCAGCGCATTCATAATAAGTCAGTGACAAGTTCAAAAACTTTGGGTGACAGCGGAAGCAGTCCACTGACCAGTAAATCCCTTCCTCTTGTAACCAAGCTCACGCAAACCACCTCACCAACTCCCTCAGTGTCAATTTCCTCCTTCCCCAGGAATGCCAATAGTCCTGCAGGCCATGTCACTGGCAATTCTGACGAGTCCTCTCCTGCCTGGGATTCCTCCGATGCATCCTTGCGTGTAACGCCTACTGCTGCTGGCGCTGCTGTTGTTGCCGCTGGGAGTCGATGGTCATCCCAGAGGGGAAGTCGTAAGCCCACTTGTACTACTTCCAGTAAGCAATTGACTGTTCAACAGTCCTTTGCGAGGAAGATGAAATATCACAGCAGTCATCCTACTGCAAAGCGGATAACTGAGTCCTTGACAACTATGTTGGTGTTAGACGTGCGTCCGGTATCCGCCGTTAGTTCACAGGGAACTAGACAATTTATTGAGGCAGTGTGCCCCCGTTACCAAATACCATCTAGGTTCCACTTCTCTAGGCAGGCGATACCGAGAATGTACACGGACGTCAGAAAAAGACTCACCAGTCTCCTAAAAAATGCAGTTGTACCCAATGTCCACTTAACCACGGACATGTGGACAAGTGGAGCAGGGCAGGGTCAGGACTATATGACTGTGACAGCCCACTGGGTAGATGTATGGACTCCCGCCGCAAGAACAGCAGCGGCGGCACCAGTAGCAGCATCTCGCAAACGCCAACTCTTTCCTAGGCAGGCTACGCTTTGTATCACTGCTTTCCAGAATACGCACACAGCTGAAAACCTCTTACGGCAACTGAGGAAGATCATCGCGGAATGGCTTACCCCAATTGGACTCTCCTGTGGATTTGTGGCATCGGACAACGCCAGCAATATTGTGTGTGCATTAAATATGGGCAAATTCCAGCACGTCCCATGTTTTGCACATACCTTGAATTTGGTGGTGCAGAATTTTTTAAAAAACGACAGGGGCGTGCAAGAGATGCTGTCGGTGGCCAGAAAAATTGCGGGACACTTTCGGCGTACAGGCACCACGTACAGAAGACTGGAGCACCACCAAAAACTACTGAACCTGCCCTGCCATCATCTGAAGCAAGAAGTGGTAACGAGGTGGAATTCAACCCTCTATATGCTTCAGAGGTTGGAGGAGCAGCAAAAGGCCATTCAAGCCTATACAATTGAGCACGATATAGTAGGTGGAATGCACCTGTCTCAAGTGCAGTGGAGAATGATTTCAACGTTGTGCAAGGTTCTGATGCCCTTTGAACTTGCCACACGTGAAGTCAGTTCAGACACTGCCAGCCTGAGTCAGGTCATTCCCCTCATCAGGCTTTTGCAGAAGAAGCTGGAGGCATTGAAGAAGGAGCTAAAAGGGAGCGATTCCGCTAGGCATGTGGGACTTGTGGATGCAGCCCTTAATTCGCTTAACAAGGATTCACGGGTGGTCAATCTGTTGAAATCAGAGCACTACATTTTGGCCACCGTGCTCGATCCTAGATTTAAAGCCTACCTTGGATCTCTCTTTCCGGCAGACACAGGTCTGCTGGGGTTGAAAGACCTGCTGGTGACAAAATTGTCAAGTCAAGCGGAACGCGACCTGTCAACATCTCCTCCTTCACATTCTCCCGCAACTGGGGGTGCGAGGAAAAGGCTCAGAATTCCGAGCCCACCCGCTGGCGGTGATGCAGGGCAGTCTGGAGCGACTGCTGATGCTGACATCTGGTCCGGACTGAAGGACCTGACAACGATTACGGACATGTCGTCTACTGTCACTGCATATGATTCTCTCAACATTGATAGAATGGTGGAGGATTATATGAGTGACCGCATCCAAGTAGGCACGTCACACAGTCCGTACTTATACTGGCAGGAAAAAGAGGCAATTTGGAGGCCCTTGCACAAACTGGCTTTATTCTACCTAAGTTGCCCTCCCACAAGTGTGTACTCCGAAAGAGTGTTTAGTGCCGCCGCTCACCTTGTCAGCAATCGGCGTACGAGGTTACATCCAGAAAATGTGGAGAAGATGATGTTCATTAAAATGAATTATAATCAATTCCTCCGCGGAGACATTGACCAGCAGCAATTGCCTCCACAAAGTACACAGGGAGCTGAGATGGTGGATTCCAGTGGGGACGAATTGATAATCTGTGAGGAGGGGGATGTACACGGTGATATATCGGAGGGTGAAGATGAGGTGGACATCTTGCCTCTGTAGAGCCAGTTTGTGCAAGGAGAGATTAATTGCTTCTTTTTTGGGGGGGGTCCAAACCAACCCGTCATATCAGTCACAGTCGTGTGGCAGACCCTGTCACTGAAATGATGGGTTGGTTAAAGTGTGCATGTCCTGTTTTGTTTATACAACATAAGGGTGGGTGGGAGGGCCCAAGGACAATTCCATCTTGCACCTCTTTTTTCTTTTCTTTTTCTTTGCATCATGTGCTGATTGGGGAGGGTTTTTTTGAAGGGACATCCTGCGTGACACTGCAGTGCCACTCCTAGATGGGCCCGGTGTTTGTGTCGGCCACTAGGGTCGCTAATCTTACTCACACAGTCAGCTACCTCATTGCGCCTCTTTTTTTCTTTGCGTCATGTGCTGTTTGGGGAGGGTTTTTTGGAAGGGACATCCTGCGTGACACTGCAGTGCCACTCCTAGATGGGCCCGGTGTTTGTGTCGGCCACTAGGGTCGCTAATCTTACTCACACAGCTACCTCATTGCGCCTCTTTTTTTCTTTGCGTCATGTGCTGTTTGGGGAGGGTTTTTTGGAAGGGACATCCTGCGTGACACTGCAGTGCCACTCCTAGATGGGCCCGGTGTTTGTGTCGGCCACTAGGGTCGCTAATCTTACTCACACAGCTACCTCATTGCGCCTCTTTTTTTCTTTGCGTCATGTGCTGTTTGGGGAGGGTTTTTTGGAAGGGACATCCTGCGTAACACTGCAGTGCCACTCCTAGATGGGCCCGGTGTTTGTGTCGGCCACTAGGGTCGCTTATCTTACTCACACAGCGACCTCGGTGCAAATTTTAGGACTAAAAATAATATTGTGAGGTGTGAGGTATTCAGAATAGACTGAAAATGAGTGTAAATTATGTTTTTTGAGGTTAATAATACTTTGGGATCAAAATGACCCCCAAATTCTATGATTTAAGCTGTTTTTTAGTGTTTTTTGAAAAAAACACCCGAATCCAAAACACACCCGAATCCGACAAAAAAAATTCGGTGAGGTTTTGCCAAAACGCGTTCGAACCCAAAACACGGCCGCGGAACCGAACCCAAAACCAAAACACAAAACCCGAAAAATTTCAGGCGCTCATCTCTATATATACACATTTATATATATCATGTGTGTGTGTGTGTGTTTATATGTATGTATGTATATACATGTGTATAATATATATGTATGCACATGGATATATATGTACTATAATTAAAATAAAGTAAACTTTTATTGGACTTACAAGTGCCACCAGGAAGACAGCAGGCTGCAGAGGACGCTAGACAGCCATTAATAATACTCATGCAGCTAAAAAGTGGAGGGGGGTTTCTGGGTGCTCGGAACCCCCCCTGGGTGCGCCACTGGACACCCATGAGAAGAGCTAGAATAGCGGAAATACAGGTCAGCCACAGCTGTTAAAGCCACAGAGAAAATTCTCAGTACTTTCTGGGTTTGTCCCAGAATGGTCCATAATTCTGCACCAAGGCCTTTACATCCCACATCTAACACCAAGTTATTGTGAAGGAAAAACACCAAGAAGCGTTAATGTAATTATCTTAACAATGCTTTTATTAATTAAAACTAATTCTAATGGGCCCTACACACTGATAGATCCGCTGCCGAGCTGCCTGACGGCGGATACGGCCGACGGGCGACCCGGCGGTAGGGGGGGGGGGCAGTGACGGAGGGAGTGACCTTTCTTCACTCCTCCCGTCACCTGGCTCCATAGCAGTGCAGGCACCAGCGATGAATGAGTGCGGGGCCACGCATCGTTCATCGCTGGTGCCTCCACACTGAAAAGATGTGAACGGTATCTCGTTCATTAATGAACGAGATCGTTCATATCTTTCAGTATTATCTGCCAGTGTGTAGGGCCCATTAGTGTAAGCTTATAAAAGATTGTTATAAAAGATTAAATATTGTTTTGGGCAGACTCCTTAGGACGACTGCACCCAATAAATATGTTTCTGTATCTTCTGTTGCAAAAACATTTTTGATTTAAGTTAGTAGGATACAAAATAAACTTAGCCAAACAAAACAATTCAAATGTTATGAATTAAAACCAAGAACAAGAACATTTTATTCAAAACTATGTGTCTAGTGCATTTTCTTAGGATACCAGCTGTGTGGACTTACTTAGTAATCTTCATTAAATGACCGAAGGCCAAAGAAACAATTACAAACACTAACACTGTTAAAAAAAAATATTTCCTTTAACTCTACAAAAGTGAATGCAAATGTAAACATTTTAGAAGTTAATGACATGCGTAAAGTTAATTGAGTCCAAAACATAAATGTCCACCTCCCATTGAGATCAAATACTGTATGTCAGTACAGCTTCAACCACAATGCCCTAGCCTTGGGCCTTAAGGTTCAGTGCATGAAAAGAAGACGGAGATCACACAAATGAGCAGAATGTTAAAACAACTTTATTAATGCAAAAAGCTCACATACATCTAAAAAAGCGACATCCTAGACATCCGAGATCGTCCACAGGTCTGTGTCAGCCAGTGTCTCAGCAGCGCTGAGTCTTTGTTGCAACAGGAGACTGTGATGCTGTGTGATCAGGGGACACACTGGCTAACACGGACTTGTGGCTAAGTGGTCTATATAGGATGTCGCTTTTTTAGATGTATGTGAGCTTTTTCCATTAGTAAAGTTGTTTTAACATTCTGCTCATTTGTGTGCTCTCCATCTTCGTTGCATTTATGAAGTTAACCCTTTCTGTCCTTTTACCGGACTCACAAGAAAAAAAGAGTATCGCTCTAACACAGGTTTAGACAACCTGTGGCACTCCACCTGTTGTTGAACTACACATCACAGCATGCCCTGACACAGGGCCGTCTTAACAGCAGTCTAGGCCCCTGGGCAAAGCAATCAGTGGCAGCTTTGATGTTCCGTGCGTGGTTGGGGGTGCTGTACCTTTTGCTCGACATGTAGGACCTGGAGCAGTAATTTCCAATAATTACTCTTTTACTACAGTGGTTGGGGTGGGGGGTTCTCTCAGCGGCAGCTTTGATGTCCCATGGGTGGTAGGGGGTGCTTTATCTTCTGCTCAGTATGTAGGACCTGGAGCAGTAATTTCTGCTAATTACTCTATTACTGCACAGATGGTGGGAGATGGGGCGGGAGGGAGAACACTAAACTGTAGAAGGGGCATTGGGCTGAATGAAGGGCCCTAGTAAATGACTTTCAGGGTGGTAGGAGGTGTTTAATATGCAGGGGAGGGGTGGATAGTGGAGTGGGCTTAATATTCATAATTTTCTGGTGGGAGGGCAGCTTGCTTGACTGCAGATATCTCCAGTTACTGGTAATAGATTTATTAGATTTCAATGGGATAAAGACTAGAGAGTCCGACCTTTTAGGAGGTACTGGGGAATTGGAGATCTGATTTCAGGAGCCAGAGCAATCCACAGACGAAAATATAAAACTGCATACCAGGCTGTCAGGACTGACTGATTTTGTGAATCCGTTAACCTTGCACCAACCGAAGGTGTTGGTGCCAGAGTATGGTGGAAACAGGGAGGACGAAGAAAGTTCGGTTTCATATATTTATTAGAAAGCCTTTAATTCCAGTAAGGAGAAAAATGACAATCATTAGACACTATATATAAAATGACATACTGCAATGAATGGTATAACGATAAGCAGGATCTGTATTAAATATGCTTTGAAGAAATGTTCATATGAATAAGATAAAACGTGCCTGAAGATTAGTTAAGAATTGTCCAATATGAAGCAAAGATTGGTGGTAAACTGTAAAGAAGTGTTAACTGGATATTGTAGACAAAGATGAATAACTGTGAAGACTTGTTACTGACGCTTAAAGGCTGCACTGGGGAGCTGTGAAGAATTGTCTTTGAATGATGCAAAAACGTAGATACAATACTGAAAGAAGTACTTCCAGGTTGTGAAGATTATACTTGAAACACTGTGAAGAGCTGCAACAGAAGACAACGTGAGTAAAGGATTAACTGAGAGATGAGTAAATGAGGACCAGGATTAAGTAGAAACCTCCACAGGCTGTGTGATTATAGCAGGCAGTCACTGAACGAACAAGGTAGCCTCTCACGGGACTCCGGGAATCCACTTGTTGCCACTTGGAGAGCAATTGACTGACAGCACAGCAGGGAGCTGGTGGGTCACTTGTGGTGAAGGCTGCAGGCAGACCACTGGGAGCGGAGGCGATATCATGACCACTGGAATCACACAGAAATTCACAGGGTGAGCACAGAGCTAGGGTACAGCGTAGCTACAACAAAGCACTGGCCAAGAGTGAAATAATCCCAGTCTACTTATAGGCAGCACAGGCACGGGATTTGCTAACACTTATCCACAGGTGCTCACAGGTGCTGCATTTGGTCTCCAACATGACCACCTCCTATACTGCAGACACACAGTAGCACCTAAAGCCATTAGGTCCCCGCACTCCTGACTCCCAGAACCTGCATCACCTCTGCCACTGACCCTGCCACATCCCCACACGGCCACACAGCACTGTGAGCAACAACGGATGGACCCCAGAACCCTCAGCTGTGAGTGACCGGTTCATGACACAGGCATGTGGAGCTGGAGCAGGGACCAGCTGCTGCAAGTCAGATACCTCTGGTTCTGGGCATAGTAGAGACAAGCTGTCAGTGTCCACTGAAAGGCGAGAGTATCAGATTTTGGAGTATATCCTCAGAAAAAGTCTAAGTCAGACAAAACCCAAGGATATCTGGCTGGGAAGAGCAATTAACAGGACTTTGTGGTCAGCGGTGAGGTTACTTTCGGTCAACCGCTGACCACAAAGTTCCCACCATTGGTTACAATGGAGCGCATAGGCGCTACATTGTAACACTGCCGTGTGCCGCCTGTCATACAGTACAGGGGCACACAGCCAATCAGGAGGGTGCCACAATTTGGCGCTCCCTGATTGGCTGATGGAACCCTCTTAGACATAAGTCAGAGGGGGTTTCTGGCATTCGGGGAAAGGGGTCCCATGTGAAAACATGGGGCCCCTTTCAGTGCGAGGTCGGGTGTCCGTTTTTTTATTTTGACAAGTACATGGATTACAAGAAGAAGAGCCTTCTACCCTAGATTTTGTGAGTATAATATTTTCCACAGGTACACCATGGATTCTACATGGAGAAGACGACCGACCCTCGTGTGAACATAAGGTAAGTATGTGTATATGGAGGTGTGTATGTATGCATTAAAGTTATACTTTCAAGGTGTGTGTCTTATGTTTTTATTGGGGTATTTTTAAAGTAGTAGTACTACAGGTACCAGCGGGCCCGGTTTTCCTCCGCATGCTGGTACTTGTGGTTCTCCAAGTACCAGCTTGCGGGGAGGCTTGCTGGGACTTGTAGTACTGCTACTAAAAACAATATTAATTTTTTTACACAATGGCTATCAGCCTCCCATCCGCAGCCCTTGGATGGGGGGGACAGCCTCGGGCTTCACCCCTGGTCCTTGGGTGGCTGGAGGGGGTTGACCCCTTGATTGAAGGGTTCCCCACTCCTCCGGGGTACCCCGGCCAGGGGTGACTAGTTGGTTATGTAATGCCAGGGCCGCCGGGAGCTATATAAAAGTGTCCCCCGGCTGTGGCATTATGTATCTGGCTAGTGGAGCCCGGTGCTGGTTTCAGAAATATGGGGGACCCCTACGCTTTTTGTCCCCAGTATTTTTGGAACCAGGACCATGCGCAGAGCCCGGTGCTGGTTGTTTAAATATGGGGGAACCTCTATCATTTTCCCCCCCATATTTTTGCAACCAGGGCCGGCTCAAAGAGCCCGAGGCTGGTTTTGCTTAGGAGGGGGGACCCTACGCATTTTTTTTAAAGAAAATAACACTTTCCCATCCCCTTCCCACTGATAAACATGCACGGATCTCATGGATCCCTGTATGCCTATCCAAACACGGGATAAAAAAGCAGGTCTGTTTTTTTTAGCACTTTTTCACGAATTGTATTTCTGCACGGCAGTGCTTGGCTATTGTCGGCAGTGTTTGTGATTTGCACTTTTTAGTATAAATTACCGATTTCTACCAAATTGCAGGCGTATTTGACCGATGGTGTATTGATTCGTGATTTTTTTCCTAGGACTTCCAAAATATTACGAATGCCCTCATCACTGCCGAGATTTTTGCTTAGTAAATTACTGAAATGACACTTTGAAGAAAAAACGGCATCTCGGTCAAAATCGGGACCTTAGTAAATATACCCCAGAGTGTCATCTGTGGGACACTGTAATTTGTGTGTATCTAGCTTTGTTTTCAGAAGATTTGTAAAATAACCATAGTCCAAAGTTTATGTCCTGTCCACTTGCACTATGTGCCAGGAACACACTAAAGAAATTACATCTTATTTACATTAGTTTACAGAAATGATAATAAGAGTTAGAGAATGGGGCTTTGGGGGTCAGTTCAATTAGCCGGAAGGTGGCTTGCCCTGGGAGTAAGTGTGGCTATATGCCACACTTATGGAATCTCTCAACTCGCTGCTGTATGTTTGTAGCCCCATAAGACTGTGAACAAAAAAATGCAAGACTGGGGCGAGGTCGGGCCGCGAGGTGGGCAAGTTCAGCTGCAGTTGCTGGTGCTGTGACACGATTGCATTTGCAACTCGGCCGCCTTGCAGCTAATTGAATTGACTCCTATATGTGATGTGTTGAGATATCAGCATACAGATATGAACTGTACTATAGCTGTTTGCAATATGTGAATGTTATAGTCTACACTTCTCAGATGATAATCCAAAAGTTCATTTAACAGTATAGCATCAGTAAAAATGACACCAGATGTGAAAACTGGAACACGAAAACAACAGACCAATAGCTGTTTATTCTTCTTTGTGATAAGATGAATCATAATCATGCAACATGTACTGTGCTATCCCCCCCTCTGTGCGCCATACCCTGCTCCATTATTGAACAGATATGTGTTGCGACTAGCAATTAAATTTCAATGTAACATTGAGGACACCGGATGCAACACTGGGAAAAAGCACTCAGTAATTCTAATTAAATGAAAGTACTGTATATTTCATATCAATGTGAAATGCTAATATTAAGTGGTAGATAAAATGGAGAGATAAAATACCAGCTTCTAACTTCCATGTTACAGGCTGTGTTTGAAAAATGACAGCAAGGAGCTGATTGGTTGGTAGTCTATCTATCTCCACTATACTGCTCTCCAAATTTTATAAAACATTAAGTATTGTATTTACAAACATGTGCCAGTACAATCACTCTGAGAGACTATCGAGTGGATTCACTTTTTTGTCGGGTCTCTCCGGGAACGGAGGCCAAGTCACAAAATGGCAATGTATTTTCCTTCATCTTCCATCTCATCCCAAAGAGGTGCGCAGAAAAATGAGTGACGGATGCTTACCATAGAAAGCAGCAATGTGTGCCGCTAGATATCAAAGTGGAGAAACTGATCTGTATGTGTGTGTGTGTATGTATATATATATATATATATATATATATATATATATATATATAAAATGTAGTTATGTAGATAGGACTAGTGATGTGCACCGGAAATTTTTCGGTTTTGTGTTCTGGTTTTGGATTCGGTTCCGCGGCCGTGTTTTGGATTCGGACGCGTTTTGGCAAAACCTCCCTGAAATTTTTTTGTCGGATTCGGGTGTGTTTTGGATTCGGGTGTTTTTTTACAAAAAACCCTCAAAAACAGCTTAAATCATAGAATTTGGGAGTCAATTTGATCCCATAGTATTATTAACCTCAATAACCATAATTTCCACTCATTTTCAGTCTATTCTGAACACCTCACACATCACAATATTATTTTTAGTCCTAAAATTTGCACCGAGGTCGCTGGATGGCTAAGCTAAGCGACACAAGTGGCCGACACAAACACCTGGCCCATCTAGGCGTGGCACTGCATTGTCAGACAGGATGGCACTTCAAAAAAATAGTCCCCAAACAGCACATGATGCAAAGAAAAAAAGAGGTGCACCAAGGTCGCTGGATGGCTAAGCTAAGTGACACAAGTGGCCGAAACAAACACCTGGCCCATCTAGGAGTGGCACTGCAGTGTCAGGCAGGATGGCACTTCAAAAAAAGAGTCCCCAAACAGCACATGATGCTAAGAAAAAAAGAGGCGCACCAAGGTCGTTGTGTGACTAAGCTAAGTGACACAAGTGGCCGACACAAACACCTGGCCCATCTAGGAGTGGCACTGCAGTGTCAGACAGGATGGCACTTAAAAAAAATAGTCCCCAAACAGCACATGATGCAAAGAAAAAGAGAGGTGCACCAAGGTCGCTGGATGGCTAAGCTAAGCGACACAAGTGGCCGACACAAACACCTGGCCCATCTAGGAGTGGCACTGCAGTGTCAGGCAGGATGGCACTTCAAAAAAATAGTCCCCAAACAGCACATGATGCAAAGAAAAAAAGAGGCGCACCAAGGTCGCTGTGTGACTAAGCTAAGCGACACAAGTGGCCGACACAAACACCTGACCCATCTAGGAGTGGCACTGCAGTGTCAGGCAGGATGGCACTTCAAAAAAATTGTCCCCAAACAGCACATGATGCAAAGAAAAAAAGAGGCGCACCAAGGTCGCTGTGTGACTAAGCTAAGCGACACAAGTGGCCAACACAAACACCTGGCACATCTAGGAGTGGCACTGCAGTTTTCTAGCGAGAGGATGAGTGCTTCCATCCTCATGTGAAGCTGAACCACTAGCCATGAACATAGGCCAGGGCCTCAGCCGTTCCTTGCCACTCCGTGTCGTAAATGGCATATTGGCAAGTTTACGCTTCTCATCAGACGCTTTCAATTTTGATTTTTGGGTAATTTTACTGAACTTTTGTTTTTTGGATTTTACATGCTCTCTACTATGACATTGGGCATCGGCCTTGGCAGACGATGTTGATGGCATTTCATCGTCTCGGCCATGACTAGTGGCAGCAGCTTCAGCACGAGGTGGAAGTGGATCTTGATCTTTTCCTATTTTAACCTCCACATTTTTGTTCTCCATTTTTTAATGTGTGGAATTATATGCCAGTATCAATAGCAATGGCCTACTACTATATATACTGCACACAACTGAAATGCACCACAGGTATGAATGGATAGTATACTTGACGACACAGAGGTAGGTAGAGCAGTGGCCTTCCGTACCGTACTGCTATATATACTGGTGGTCACTGTCAGCAAAAGTCTGCACTGTACTCCTCCTATATAATATACTGGTGGTCCCCAGTACCCACAATAAAGCAGTGTGAGCACAGATATATGCAGCACACTGAGCACAGATATGGAGTGTTTTTCAGGCAGACAACGTATACTGGTGGTCACTGGTCAGCAAAACTCTGCACTGTACTCCTCCTATATAATATACTGGTGGTCCCCAGTGCCCACAATAAAGCAGTGTGAGCACAGATATATGCAGCACACTGAGCACAGATATGGAGTGTTTTTCAGGCAGACAACGTATACTGGTGGTCACTGTCAGCAAAACTCTGCACTGTACTCCTCCTATATAATACAGCTGCTCCCCAGTCCCCACAATTAAGCAGTGTGAGCACAGATATATGCAACACACTGAGCACAGATACGGAGTGTTTTTCAGGCAGACAACGTATACTGGTGGTCACTGGTCAGCAAAACTCTGCACTGTACTCCTCCTATATTATATACTGGTGGTCCCCAGTGCCCACAATAAAGCAGTGTGAGCACAGATATATGCAGCACACTGAGCACAGATATGGAGTGTTTTTCAGGCAGACAACGTATACTGGTGGTCACTGGTCAGCAAAACTCTGCACTGTACTCCTCCTATATAATACAGCTGCTCCCCAGTCCCCACAATTAAGCAGTGTGAGCACAGATATATGCAGCACACTGAGCACAGATATGGAGTGTTTTTCAGGCAGACAACGTATACTGGTGGTCACTGGTCAGCAAAACTCTGCACTGTACTCCTCCTATATAATATACTGGTGGTCCCCAGTGCCCACAATAAAGCAGTGTGAGCACAGATATATGCAGCACACTGAGCACAGATATGGAGTGTTTTTCAGGCAGACAACGTATACTGGTGGTCACTGGTCAGCAAAACTCTGCACTGTACTCCTCCTATATAATATACTGGTGGTCCCCAGTGCTCACAATTAAGCAGTGTGAGCACAGATATATGCAGCACACTGAGCACAGATATGGAGTGTTTTTCAGGCAGACAACGTATACTGGTGGTCACTGTCAGCAAAACTCTGCACTGTTCTCCGCCTATATTATATACTGGTGGTCCCCAGTGCCCACAATAAAGCAGTGTGATCACAGATATATGCAGCACACTGAGCACAGATATGGAGTGTTTTTCAGGCAGACAACGTATACTGGTGGTGCCTCCAACAACCAATAGCATCTGTAATGGTACTCACTTACTATGTGCTCACGTTAAACCTTGGTTGCTAGGTAACTAAGTTTCCGGGCAACGACTGTGTGGTAATACATTAGTGATCAGTTGTATGACGTGATGACGCGTGCGCCAGATGTGATGATGCGCACGCCACACGTGAGTACCATTACAGACGCTATTGGTTGTTGGAGGCACCACGTGACGAGATCATGTGGGTGCGCTCCAAATAATGTTGTGAATACTTCCGCCTCCGCCAGCGTGCGGTTCAGCAGCGACGGTAGGTGAGGCGGGAAGCAGCGAGCAACAGTCCGCTCTGTAAATACACGGGGTGGACGAGAGGTATTTGTGAGAGCATAAGTGGGTCTGAATAAGCACTATAGTAAGTAATACTAATTATGTGTATGTCCGTGTTATATATGTTCTATGTCGTTTTTTTTTGTATACATTGTAATTAAGGTGATGGCTATATATGGATAAGCTGTATGGGTATTAGTTGAACCTTGACAAAGGTCATAATAAGGACCGAAACGTTGGTGTGATGTTGTACATGATGCTCTATTAAAACTAGAGATGAGCGCCGGAAATTTTTCGGGTTTTGTGTTTTGGTTTTGGGTTCGGTTCCGCGGCCGTGTTTTGGGTTCGACCGCGTTTTGGCAAAACCTCACCGAATTTTTTTTGTCGGATTCGGGTGTGTTTTGGATTCGGGTGTTTTTTTAAAAAAACCCTAAAAAACAGCTTAAATCATAGAATTTGGGGGTAATTTTGATCCCAAAGTATTATTAACCTCAAAAAACATAATTTACACTCATTTTCAGCCTATTCTGAACACATCACACCTCACAATATTATTTTTAGTCCTAAAATTTGCACCGAGGTCGCTGTGTGAGTAAGATAAGCGACCCTAGTGGCCGACACAAACACCGGGCCCATCTAGGAGTGGCACTGCAGTGTCACGCAGGATGGCCCTTCCAAAAAACCCTCCCCAAACAGCACATGACGCAAAGAAAAAAAGAGGCGCAATGAGGTAGCTGACTGTGTGAGTAAGATTAGCGACCCTAGTGGCCGACACAAACACCGGGCACATCTAGGAGTGGCACTGCAGTGTCACGCAGGATGTCCCTTCCAAAAAACCCTCCCCAAACAGCACATGACGCAAAGAAAAAAAGAGGCGCAATGAGGTAGCTGTGTGAGTAAGATTAGCGACCCTAGTGGCCGACACAAACACCGGGCCCATCTAGGAGTGGCACTGCAGTGTCACGCAGGATGTCCCTTCCAAAAAACCCTCCCCAATCAGCACATGATGCAAAGAAAAAGAAAAGAAAAAAGAGGTGCAAGATGGAATTATCCTTGGGCCCTCCCACCCACCCTTATGTTGTATAAACAAAACAGGACATGCACACTTTAACCAACCCATCATTTCAGTGACAGGGTCTGCCACACGACTGTGACTGATATGACGGGTTGGTTTGGACCCCCCCCAAAAAAGAAGCAATTAATCTCTCCTTGCACAAACTGGCTCTACAGAGGCAAGATGTCCACCTCATCTTCACCCTCCGATATATCACCGTGTACATCCCCCTCCTCACAGATTATCAATTCGTCCCCACTGGAATCCACCATCTCAGCTCCCTGTGTACTTTGTGGAGGCAATTGCTGCTGGTCAATGTCTCCGCGGAGGAATTGATTATAATTCATTTTAATGAACATCATCTTCTCCACATTTTCTGGATGTAACCTCGTACGCCGATTGCTGACAAGGTGAGCGGCGGCACTAAACACTCTTTCGGAGTACACACTTGTGGGAGGGCAACTTAGGTAGAATAAAGCCAGTTTGTGCAAGGGCCTCCAAATTGCCTCTTTTTCCTGCCAGTATAAGTACGGACTGTGTGATGTGCCTACTTGGATGCGGTCACTCATATAATCCTCCACCATTCTATCAATGTTGAGAGAATCATATGCAGTGACAGTAGACGACATGTCCGTAATCGTTGTCAGGTCCTTCAGTCCGGACCAGATGTCAGCATCAGCAGTCGCTCCAGACTGCCCTGCATCACCGCCAGCGGGTGGGCTCGGAATTCTGAGCCTTTTCCTCGCACCCCCAGTTGCGGGAGAATGTGAAGGAGGAGATGTTGACAGGTCGCGTTCCGCTTGACTTGACAATTTTGTCACCAGCAGGTCTTTCAACCCCAGCAGACCTGTGTCTGCCGGAAAGAGAGATCCAAGGTAGGCTTTAAATCTAGGATCGAGCACGGTGGCCAAAATGTAGTGCTCTGATTTCAACAGATTGACCACCCGTGAATCCTTGTTAAGCGAATTAAGGGCTGCATCCACAAGTCCCACATGCCTAGCGGAATCGCTCCGTGTTAGCTCCTTCTTCAATGCCTCCAGCTTCTTCTGCAAAAGCCTGATGAGGGGAATGACCTGACTCAGGCTGGCAGTGTCTGAACTGACTTCACGTGTGGCAAGTTCAAAGGGCATCAGAACCTTGCACAACGTTGAAATCATTCTCCACTGCACTTGAGACAGGTGCATTCCATCTCCTATATCGTGCTCAATTGTATAGGCTTGAATGGCCTTTTGCTGCTCCTCCAACCTCTGAAGCATATAGAGGGTTGAATTCCACCTCGTTACCACTTCTTGCTTCAGATGATGGCAGGGCAGGTTCAGTAGTTTTTGGTGGTGCTCCAGTCTTCTGTACGTGGTGCCTGTACGCCGAAAGTGTCCCGCAATTTTTCTGGCCACCGACAGCATCTCTTGCACGCCCCTGTCGTTTTTTAAAAAATTCTGCACCACCAAATTCAAGGTATGTGCAAAACATGGGACGTGCTGGAATTTGCCCATATTTAATGCACACACAATATTGCTGGCGTTGTCCGATGCCACAAATCCACAGGAGAGTCCAATTGGGGTAAGCCATTCCGCGATGATCTTCCTCAGTTGCCGTAAGAGGTTTTCAGCTGTGTGCGTATTCTGGAAAGCGGTGATACAAAGCGTAGCCTGCCTAGGAAAGAGTTGGCGTTTGCGAGATGCTGCTACTGGTGCCGCCGCTGCTGTTCTTGCGGCGGGAGTCCATACATCTACCCAGTGGGCTGTCACAGTCATATAGTCCTGACCCTGCCCTGCTCCACTTGTCCACATGTCCGTGGTTAAGTGGACATTGGGTACAACTGCATTTTTTAGGACACTGGTGAGTCTTTTTCTGACGTCCGTGTACATTCTCGGTATCGCCTGCCTAGAGAAGTGGAACCTAGATGGTATTTGGTAACGGGGGCACACTGCCTCAATAAATTGTCTAGTTCCCTGTGAACTAACGGCGGATACCGGACGCACGTCTAACACCAACATAGTTGTCAAGGACTCAGTTATCCGCTTTGCAGTAGGATGACTGCTGTGATATTTCATCTTCCTCGCAAAGGACTGTTGAACAGTCAATTGCTTACTGGAAGTAGTACAAGTGGGCTTACGACTTCCCCTCTGGGATGACCATCGACTCCCAGCGGCAACAACAGCAGCGCCAGCAGCAGTAGGCGTTACACGCAAGGATGCATCGGAGGAATCCCAGGCAGGAAAGGACTCGTCAGACTTGCCAGTGACATGGCCTGCAGGACTATTGGCATTCCTGGGGAAGGAGGAAATTGACACTGAGGGAGTTGGTGGGGTGGTTTGCGTGAGCTTGGTTACAAGAGGAAGGGATTTACTGGTCAGTGGACTGCTTCCGCTGTCACCCAAAGTTTTTGAACTTGTCACTGACTTATTATGAATGCGCTGCAGGTGACGTATAAGGGAGGATGTTCCGAGGTGGTTAACGTCCTTACCCCTACTTATTACAGCTTGACAAAGGGAACACACGGCTTGACACCTGTTGTCCGCATTTCTGGTGAAATACCTCCACACCGAAGAGCTGATTTTTTTGGTATTTTCACCTGGCATGTCAACGGCCATATTCCTCCCACGGACAACAGGTGTCTCCCCGGGTGCCTGACTTAAACAAACCACCTCACCATCAGAATCCTCCTGGTCAATTTCCTCCCCAGCGCCAGCAACACCCATATCCTCCTCATCCTGGTGTACTTCAACACTGACATCTTCAATCTGACTATCAGGAACTGGACTGCGGGTGCTCCTTCCAGCACTTGCAGGGGGCATGCAAATAGTGGAAGGCGCATGCTCTTCACGTCCAGTGTTGGGAAGGTCAGGCATCGCAAACGACACAATTGGACTCTCCTTGTGGATTTGGGATTTCAAAGAACGCACAGTTCTTTGCGGTGCTTTTGCCAGCTTGAGTCTTTTCAGTTTTCTAGCGAGAGGCTGAGTGCTTCCATCCTCATGTGAAGCTGAACCACTAGCCATGAACATAGGCCAGGGCCTCAGCCGTTCCTTGCCACTCCGTGTGGTAAATGGCATATTGGCAAGTTTACGCTTCTCCTCCGACAATTTTATTTTAGGTTTTGGAGTCCTTTTTTTTCTGATATTTGGTGTTTTGGATTTGACATGCTCTGTACTATGACATTGGGCATCGGCCTTGGCAGACGACGTTGCTGGCATTTCATCGTCTCGGCCATGACTAGTGGCAGCAGCTTCAGCACGAGGTGGAAGTGGATCTTGATCTTTCCCTAATTTTGGAACCTCAACTTTTTTGTTCTCCATATTTTATAGGCAGAACTAAAAGGCACCTCAGGTAAACAATGGAGATGGATGGATTGGATACTAGTATACAATTATGGACGGACTGCCACGGTTAGGTGGTATAAAAAAACCACGGTTAGGTGGTATATATTATAATAATAATACAATTATGGATGGACGGACTGCCTGCCGACTGCCGACACAGAGGTAGCCACAGCCGTGAACTACCGCACTGTACACTGGTTGATAAAGAGATAGTAGTATACTCGTAACAACTAGTATGACACTATGACGACGGTATAAAGAATGAAAAAAAAACCACGGTTAGGTGGTATATATTATAATAATAATACAATTATGGATGGACGGACTGCCTGCCGACTGCCGACACAGAGGTAGCCACAGCCGTGAACTACCGCACTGTACACTGGTTGATAAAGAGATAGTAGTATACTCGTAACAACTAGTATGACACTATGACGACGGTATAAAGAATGAAAAAAAAACCACGGTTAGGTGGTATATATTATAATAATAATACAATTATGGATGGACGGACTGCCTGCCGACTGCCGACACAGAGGTAGCCACAGCCGTGAACTACCGCACTGTACACTGGTTGATAAAGAGATAGTAGTATACTCGTAACAACTAGGATGACACTATGACGACGGTATAAAGAATGAAAAAAAAACCACGGTTAGGTGGTATATATTATAATAATAATACAATTATGGATGGACGGACTGCCTGCCGACTGCCGACACAGAGGTAGCCACAGCCGTGAACTACCGCACTGTACACTGGTTGATAAAGAGATAGTAGTATACTCGTAACAACTAGTATGACACTATGACGACGGTATAAAGAATGAAAAAAAAACCACGGTTAGGTGGTATATATTATAATAATAATACAATTATGGATGGACGGACTGCCTGCCGACTGCCGACACAGAGGTAGCCACAGCCGTGAACTACCGCACTGTACACTGGTTGATAAAGAGATAGTAGTATACTCGTAACAACTAGTATGACACTATGACGACGGTATAAAGAATGCAAAAAAAACCACAGTTAGGTGGTATATATTATAATAATAATACAATTATGGATGGACGGACTGCCTGCCGACTGCCGACACAGAGGTAGCCACAGCCGTGAACTACCGCACTGTACACTGGTTGATAAAGAGATAGTAGTATACTCGTAACAACTAGTATGACACTATGACGGTATAAAGAATGAAAAAAAAACCACGGTTAGGTGGTATATATTATAATAATAATACAATTATGGATGGACGGACTGCCTGCCGACTGCCGACACAGAGGTAGCCACAGCCGTGAACTACCGCACTGTACACTGGTTGATAAAGAGATAGTAGTATACTCGTAACAATTAGGATGACACTATGACGGTATAAAGAATGAAAAAAAAACCATGGTTAGGTGGTAGGTATATAATAATAAATAATACAATTCTGGTCGGACGGACTGCCTGCCGTGTGCCGACACAGAGGTAGCCACAGCCGTGAACTACCGCACTGTACACTGGTTGATAAAGAGATAGTAGTATACTCGTAACAATTAGGATGACACTATGACGGTATAAAGAATGAAAAAAAAACCACGGTTAGGTGGTAGGTATATAATAATAAATAATACAATTCTGGTCGGACGGACTGCCTGCCGTGTGCCGACACAGAGGTAGCCACAGCCGTGAACTACCGCACTGTACTGTGTCTGCTGCTAATATAGACTGGTTGATATTTAAAGAGATATTAGTAGTATACAACAATACTATACTGGTGGTCAGGCACTGGTCACCACTCCTGCAGCAAAAGTGTGCACTGTTAATTAATATAATTGTACTCCTGGCTCCTGCTAACAACCTGCAGTGCTCCCCAGTCTCCCCCACAATTAATTATAAGCTTTTAATTTATACATTGATGACTGTGCAGCACACTGGGCTGAGCTGAGTGCACACAGACTGAGTCACACTGTGTGACTGACTGTGCTGTGTATCGTTTTTTTTTTCAGGCAGAGAACGGATATAGCAGAGAGAAGTGAACGGATATATTATATTAAATAAAAGTTAACTAGCAACTGCACTGGTCACTGACTGTGGTAAACTAACTCTGTCTGCGACTCTGCACAATCTCTCTCTATCTAATCTATCTATCTCTATTCTAATGGAGAGGACGCCAGACACGTCCTCTCCCTATCAATCTCAATGCACGAGTGAAAATGGCGGCGACGCGCGGCTCCTTATATAGAATCCGAGTCTCGCGATAGAATCCGAGCCTCGCGAGAATCCGACAGCGTCATGATGACGTTCGGGCGCGCTCGGGTTAACCGAGCAAGGCGGGAAGATCCGAGTCGCTCGGACCCGTGGAAAAAAAAGTGAAGTTCGTGCGGGTTCGGATTCAAAGAAACCGAACCCGCTCATCTCTAATTAAAACCCTGTTGGCTACAGAATTTGTCTGGTGAGTGCACTCTATACAGGATTTATATATATATATATATATATATATACAGTTGTGCTTATAAGTTTACATACCCTAGCAGAATTTGTGATTTTCTGGCCATTTGTCAGATAATATGAATGATAACTCACAAACTTTTCTTTCACTCATGGTTAGTGGTTGGGTGAAGCCATTTATTGTCAAACACCTGTGTTTACTCTTTTTAAATCGTAATGACAACAGAAACTACCCAAATGACCCTGATCAAAAGTTTACATACCCTGGAGATTTTGGCCTGATAACATGCACACAAGTTGACACAAACGAGTTTGAATGGCTACTAAAGGTAACCATCCTCACCTGTGATCTGTTTTTGTAATCAGTGTGGGTATATAAAAGGTCAGTGAGTTTCTGGACTCCTGAAAGACCCTTGCATCTTTCATCCAGTGCTGCACTGACGTGTCTGGATTCTGAGTCATGGGGAAAGCAAAATAATTGTAAAAGGATCTGCGGGAAAAGGTAATTGAACTGTATAAAACAGTAAAGGGATATAAAAAGATATCCAAGCAATTGAGAATGCCAATCAGCAGTGTTCAAACTCTAATTAAGAAGTGGAAAATGAGGGATTCTGAGGAAACCAAATCACTGTCAGGTAGACCAACAAAAATTTCAGCCACAACTGCCAGGAAAATTGTTTGGGATGCAAAGAAAAATCCACAAATAACTTCAGCTGAAATACAGGACTCTCTGAAAAAAAGTGGTGTGGTTGTTTCAAGATGCACAATAAGGATGCATTTGAAGAAAAATGGGCTGCATGGTCGAGTCGCCAGATGAAAGCCATTACTATGCAAATGCCATAAAGCATCCCGCTTACAATACTCCAAACAGCACAGATACAAGCCTCAAAACTTCTGGAACAAAGTCATTTGGAGTGATGAGACCAAAATGTAACTTTTTGGTCACAACCATAAACGTTACATTTGGAGAGGAGTCAACAAGGCCTATGATGAAAGGTACATTTAGTAAGGTGTAGTCATGGTGTAAAGGACAGAGTATGATTACTGATTAGTAAAAGAAAACAAATACTGAGCAACATCCCCAAACAGGTAATTTCAACTTTAAACTTGTCATTTATTTTGTACGCTCTGGACATGGCTACTAATAACAAATGCACAAACAAAATTCTTAAAGCTATGTCTGCAAATGCTAGGAGCTTAGGAGACAAAATTCTAGAGCTAATTGCGATAATGACAAGGGATAACCTGGATTTTGTGGCAATTACAGTCTTGGTGCAATGAGAATCATGACTGGGACTTAGCTATACCAGGATACAATTTATTTAGGAAAGATAGAATAGGAAGAATAGGAGGAGGGGTAACAATGTATGTGAAAAAAAAGCATAAATGCTACTTTAATACAAAATATTGAAGCCAAAACTGAGGCCCTTTGAGTCACCATAGAAACTGGGAAGAAGGACATTATTCGCATTGGGGTGATCTATAGACCACCAGGCCAAGGGCAGGATTTGGACAGGAACCTATTGTTGGACATCTCTAAAATGGCTTTTAAGGGAGAAGTCATAATCATGGGAGACTTTAATTTACCTGATGTAAATTGGGAGGGGCCTTTTGCAAGTTCAGCTACAAGTGGCAAATTTCTACATTCCTTACAGGGAGCATCTCTCAAGCAATTGGTGAGGGAGCCCACTTGCAAAGACTCAATATTAGATCTAATTCTTACAAATGGTGATAGGTTATCTGATATATATGTGGGTGAGCACCTGGGATCCAGTGATCATCAAGCAGTATGGTTTAGTATAAAGACAGGATCCAACTCCTGTCACACAAAAACAAAGGTGTTGGATTTTAGAAATGCTGACTTTGCAAAAATGGGGAGATGTTTAAGTGATTCATTGGCAGACTAGAGGAACTTGGAAGGAGTGCAGGAGAGGTGAAAAAAACTGAAAAGTGCAATACTAAGTGCAACAGACCTTTGTATCAAAATGGTTAGGAAAAGCACCAGGAAAAGGAAGCCAGTGTGGTTCACAAAAGAAGTATCAACTAGTGTGAAAGCAAAAAAGATGGCTCTTAGGAAATACAAACAGACTCAAAATAATAATGACAAAGAGGTGTATCTGGACAGACGGAAGGATGCTAAGAAAGTGATCAGACGTGCAAAGGCAGAACCTGAGGAGAAAATGGCCCAGTCAGTAGATAAAGGGGGCAAAACTTTTTTTAAGTATATAAGTGAAAGGAGAAAATCAAATGGAGGAATAATAAGACTTAAGACAGAGAGTGGGCATTTGGTGGAGGGAGACAAGGCAATAGCAGATCACCTAAATAATTATTTTTGCTCAGTATTTACTACAGAAGAAGGGATGGGGCCACAGTTAAGTTGCAAGGACATTCATAAAAATAAGGTAGATGAAAATACATTTACAGAGGAGAAGGTCCTAACAGAACTTTCAAAACTAAAAGTGGATAAATCAATGGGACCAGATGGGATACACCCAAGGATACTCAAAGAGCTAAAAGATGTGCTGGTTACACCTTTAACAGAATTATTTAACCAGTCACTAAACACAGGTGCTATTCCAGAGGACTGGAAAAGAGCAAATGTAGTTCCACTGCACAAAAGTGGAAGCAAGGAAGAAGCAAGTAACTACAGACCAGTAAGCCTTACATCAGTAGTAGGGAAAGTAATGGAAAAACTATTAAAAGAAAGAGTAGTGGAATATCTTAAATCAAACAACTTACAGGATCCAAAACAGCATGGATTTACTGGTGGGAGATCATGCCAAAGAAATCTTATTGACTTTTTTGACTCTGTGATGAAAATAATAGATCAAGGGGGAGCTGTAGATGTAGCATATCTAGACTTTAGTAAGGAATTTGACACTGTCCCACATCGCAGACTGCTAAATAAACTTGAAAGCCTGGGGGTGGATTACAAATCAGTTAAATGGATAAGAACCTGGTTGCAGGATAGGAAACAGACAGTCGTAGTTAATGGAGTGCAATCTATGGAGGGAAATGTTACCAGTGGAGTACCCCAGGGATCTGTACTTGGTCCAGTTCTCTTTAATATCTTTGTTGGTGACATTGCAGATGGTATTGAAGGGAAGATATGCCTTTTTGCAGATGATACAAAGATATGCAACAGGGTACACACCGGGAGGGGTCAAACAAATGATTAATGACCTAGGTAGGCTTGAGAAATGGTCAAGAACGTGGCAACTACAGTATAATGCTAAAAAATGCAAAATCATGCACTTGGGTCTCAAAAACCCAAAGGCTAAGTATAGTATCAAGGGTACTATAATGGAAACTACTGAGGAGGAAAGAGATTTAGGAGTCACTATTTCAAGTGACTTGAAGGCAGGAAAGCAATGCAACAAAGCAATGAGAAAGGCAAGTCAGATGCTTGGTTGCATAGGGAGAGGAATCAGTAGCAGGAAAAAAGAAGTGATAATGCCACTGTATAGGTCATTGGTACGGCCCCATCTGGAATACTGTGTCCAGTTCTGGAGACCCTATCTCCAGAAGGATATAAATACATTAGAGAGTGTACAAAGAAGGGCAACTAAAATGGTGCATGGCCTACATCACAAAACTTACCCGGAAAGGCTAAAAGATCTTAACATGTATAGTTTGGAGGAGAGAAGGGAAAGGGGGGACATGATAGAAACTTTCAAATATATCAAGGGTCTTAACAAAGTTCAGGAGGGAAACATTCTTCAAAGGAAAAGAAGTATTAGAACTCGAGGGCATACACTGAAACTGGAGGGGGGGGGGGGGTTCAGGGGAAATTTAAGGAAAAATTACTTCACAGAAAGGGTAGTGGATAAGTGGAACAGCCTCCCATCAGAGGTGGTAGAGGCTAAGACTGTAGGGCAATTTAAACATGCTTGGGACAGGCATATGAATATCCTTACAAAGAATTAAGGTTAAAAAAGGGTTGAGATTGCCTAAAGGATAAAATAAAAAAGGGGCAGACTAGATGGGCCAAGTGGTTCTTATCTGCCGTCAAATTCTATGTTTCTATGTTTCTATTACACCATTCCTACTGTGAAACACGGAGGTGGATCGCTGATGTTTTGGGGATGTGTGAGCTACAAAGGCACTGGAAACTTGGTCAAAATTGATGGCAAGATGAATGCAGCATGTTATCAGAAAATACTGGAGGAAAATTTGCACTCATCAGTCCGGAAGCTGCGCATGGGATGTACTTGGATGTTCCAACATGACAATGATCCAAAACACAAGGCCAAGTCGACCTGTCATTGGCTACAGCAGAATAAAGTGAAGGTTCTGGAGTGGCCATCTCAGTCTCCTGACCTCAATATCATTGAGCCACTCTGGGGAGATCTCAAACGTGCAGTTCATGCAAGACAGCCCAAGAATTTACAGGAACTGGAGGCTTTTTGCCAAGAAGAATGGGCAGCTTTACCATCTGAGAAAATAAAGAGCCTCATCCACAACTACCACAAAAGACTTCAAGTTGTCATTGATGTTAAAGGGGGCAATACACAGTATTAAGAACTGGGGTATGTAAACTTTTGATCAGGGTCATTTGGGTAGTTTCTGTTGTCATTATGATTTAAAAAGAGTAAACACAGTTGTTTGACAATAAATGGCTTCACCCATACAACTGTATATATATATATATATATATATGTGTGTGTGTGTTAAGACAATGGGGGAGGGAACAAGCGCCTAATAGTGTAGTAATTCTGGGTAAAAAATTACAATGGTATATAATATCGGTGGTACCCGTACCAGATTCTACTATATATAACAGCCCGTAGTCAGATTATTGATGAAGCCGCTCCCGGGACATGTATTCACTCTCAAAAAGAAACAGAGGACATAGAAATAGTGTAAAACAGTTACGGTGAGGTGACCAGTAGTGAAATGCTTATCTGTGTACCTTAAAATGATAATAATCTTGCATGTATTATATACCGTTGTCATTTTTTACCCGAAATGACTACACTATTAGGCGCTTTTTCCCTCCCCCATTGTCTTCACAGATTACCCAAAACAACCACCTACCAAGTGGTATATAGGGAACTGAGCTGCCACCCATAGAGGAAACTGTGGTTTAAGTGTTAAAAGTCACTACTTGAGCTGTTGCTGAGTGAACTATTACTAAGAACTATTATTATAGACAAATAACAGAAGGAGCGCATCAACGTAACTACTACCCTCATATATATATATATATATATATATATATATGTGCAATGGAAGGCGGCACTCGGAGACTGTTATCAGTTATCACAGCCTAAGGAGGGCACCGGAGCAGGTACCCAGCAGGGACGAGGAGTGCCGGATCTCACTGCACAGTATATATATATATATATATATATATATTATATAGCCAATGTCAGATCAAATTCAGAACTCAAAGAGGTAATTCAGATCTGATCATTAGGCAGCGATTTTTGCAGTCCTGCGATCAGATAGTCGCCGCCTACAGGGGGAGTGTATTTTCGCTGTGCAAGTGTGTGAACCAGGGCCGGCGCCACCATTAGGCAGCTTTAGGCAGCTGCCTACGGGCGCCGGCCACTGGAGGGCGACACGCTCCCATTGAATCTGTTTTATTATGTTTTACTAAGCTGGTCTTGAAGCGGCCGCGGCGCGGGTCCAGCCAGCCGCAGCCGACGCTATTTGTCACCCTCACCACCGGCAGTGCTGACACCCATCAGTTGTGCTGCTGGCTGTCCTGGGGGGTGTTGGGCACAAGGGGGCAGTGTGAGGTAGGGGAAGGAGGACAGCAGCGCAGTGGCAGCAGAGAGCCCTGCGTTGAATCCAGTACCAGCAGAAGAGGAGCAGGGGAATACTGACCAAGAGCAGTGGTGACAGGAGGAGCCCAATCTCCGGGGACGCTGGGCTGCTGCAGCACTGCTGGAGGGATGCACTCAGTATTGTAAATGAGGCTGTGCCCCTTTAACTTAGGCCACGCCCCATTTTCCACCCGCGGACGGCACAAGGGGGATAACAGGGTACGGTCCGGATGTCACCAAGTCCAGGTGAAGCCTCTGACCAGGAGAACACCATCATGAGAACACCTCCATCGGGGAATGGGTTTCAGAGAAGACTCCAAGGTATGGCTCATCATCGTATACCTGAGTAAGTAATCACAGTTGACTTAGGGCTCTAGTATCAGGAAGAACCAGGTGGTGGCACCCCCTCCCTTAGGTGACAAAATCTGCAGCAATGTGTGGAACATGGATATGCAACTGCTATGGTGCCCAGCCGGCAAGCAATCCCACTGCACCCTTTTGGGAAAAAAAAAAAATATTTTATTTTAATTAGTACTGCCGCGCATCGAATTCGGGAACCCGCAGATTACTTCCTGGAAGGGAGGGTGGGAGGCAGGGTGCAGAGCTACCCTCAATGTGTGACCGGCGCCGCTTGAGAGAACCCAGAAGCATACAGTATTTGCAGTAGCTACAGCACTGCACAGCTGACAGACAGATCGTGTTTAGACAGTGCCACACAGAATAACTGTCAGTGAGCCCCCCTTCCCCCTACCATCCATCCCGTCTATCTGTCTATGCTCCGGTGTTCTGTCTATGCCACCCCACGTCCATCTATCTATACCCCCCCCCCCCACCATCCATCTATGCCCGGCCTATCATCCATCTATGCCCACATATGGTTCTTTGTCTGTCTATGTCCCCCATGTCCATCTATCCATCTATGTCAGCCCCCCCCCCCCGTCCGTCCGTCTGTTCATCCCATGGGGTGCACTGTCCATCTATGCCCACCTTTTCCATCTATCCATCTGTGCCCCTATATGGTGCTCTGTCCATCCGTTTATGCCCCCCATGTCCGTGTATGACCCATATGGTGCTCTGTTCGTCCGTCTACACCCCCCATCCGTCTATCCATCTATGCCCCCTTTTGGTGCTCTGTCCATCCGTCTACACCCCCCATCCGTCTATCCATCTCTGCCCCCATATGGTGCTCTGTCCATCCATTCATCTGTCCGTCTATGCCTCCCCCTGTCCATCCATCTGTCTATGCCCTTGTCTGTCCGTCCATGTCCTATATGGTGCTCTGTCTGTCCGTCCATGCTCCTGTCTGTTCGTCTATGCTTCACCCCCCCAGTCCTGTGCTGTAGTCAGGTAGTGTCTCCCCTGCTCACTCCTCCTCCCTCTCTCTCTCTCTCTCTCTCCCTAACACCCTCTCTTGTGCCTCTCTCTCTTTCTGACACTGTCCCTCCCTTACTTTCTTCCTGACTCTCTCTGACACTGGGGGTCATTCCGAGTTGATCGCTACCTGCCGTTGTTCGCAGCGCTGCGATCAGGCTAAAAAATGGCTTTTCTGCCCATGCGTATGCACCGCAATGCGCACGCGTGGCGTAAGGGTACAAAGTCCTTTGTTGTTTTGCACAGGTTCTACCAAAGTTTTCAGTCGCACTGACGGCTGCAAGAAGATTGACAGGAAGGGGACGTTTCTGGGTGTCAACTGACCTTTTTCAGGGAGTGTTTGCAAAAACGCAGACGTGTCTGAAAAAACGCAGGCGTGGCTGGGCGTTCGCTGGGCGGGTGTATGACATCAAATCCGGACACGAATAGACTGAAGTGATCGCAAGCGCTGAGTAGGTTCAGAGCTACTCAGGAACTGCACACACTGTTTTTGCAGAGCTCGGCTGCACAGGCGTTCGCACTTCTGCTAAGCTAAAATACACTCCCCAGTGGGCGGCAGCATAGCATTTGCACGGCTGCTAAAACTAGCTAGCGAGCGATCAACTTGGAATGACCCCCCCACTGTCTCTCTCTCCCTGACACACTCTCTCCCTCTCTGACACTGTCTCTTTCCCTGACACTATCTCTCTTTCCCTGACACTGTCTCTCTTCCTCTCTCTCTCTCTCTCTCTCCCTCCCTCCCTGACACAGTCTCTCACCGACTCCCTGTCTCTACCTCTTTCTCTCCCTGAAACTCACTCTCTCTTCCCTATTTCTCTCTCCCTCCCTCCATGATACTTTCTCTCTCACTCCTGCTGGCACTCCCCCCTTTCTCTCTCTGGCACCCTCTCTGTCTCTCTGATGCCATCTCTCTCTCCCCTCTCAACACTTTCTCTATTTCTCCCTGACACCCTCTCTCTCTAGCTCCTCTCTCTCCTTCTCTCATTCCCTCTTTTTTCATGAAATCCTCTCTTTCTTGCTCCTCTCTCTCCTTCTCTCCCCGACACCCTCTTTGTCTCTCACTCCCCTCTCTCTCTCCTAAGGGACATTGTAGTGACAATGACGGGGAGGCAACGGGGGCTTTCAGGTTTTTGCAATGGGGCCCACTAACAGCAACATGACTCCGCTATAAAATGCACAGGAACACAATAATCCCTGTTATCATAGTCATAAGGAGTTATGCACAGTGATAGCACTGATCCCTGCCACATAGTCATAGAGATGTATGCACGGGGATAGCACTGACTCCTGACACCATAGTCCTAGAGATGTATCCATAGAGACCAGGGCAGCTTTAGGCAGCTTTACATAGTTGCATAGGGTGCAGGGATCTGGGGGGTTCCCCACTGTTTCACCTGAAGGCTGAACAGAGGGTATTGCTGTGTGTGTGTGTGTGTGTGTGTGTGTGTGTGTGTGTGTGTGTGTGTGTGCGCGCGTGTGTGAAGGGGGGGGGGAATTAGGCTGAAGTTTTGCCTAGGGTGCCAAGAAACCTTGCACTGGCCCTGGTATGAACGCATGTGTAGCAGAGCTGTACAAACAGATTTTGTGCAGTCTCTGCGCAGCCCAGAACTTACTCAGCCACTGCGATCACATCAGCCTATTCGGGACCGGATTTGACATCAGACACCCTCCCTTCAAATGCTTGGACGCGCCTGTGTTTTTCTGGACACTCCCTGAAAACGGTCAGTTGCCACCCACAAACACCCTCTTCCTGTCAATCTCCTTGCGAACGCCCGTGCAAATATTTCCTTCGCACAATCCCGTCGCTGACCGGCGATCCCCTTTGCAGCCATCAGTCATGCCTGCGCATTGTGGTACATACACATGCGCAGTTTGGATCTGATCGCCCGCTGTGCGAAAATGCAGAGCAGCGATCACATCTGAATTTCCCCCACAATTTAAATACCATCACAAGGTTGCATCCTGTAACAGCAGAAGATTTTTACAGCATATAAATATAGATATAAAAGAGCAGGGCACTCACCAGACTAGCAGTAAAAAAAAAAGACAGCCAACGTTTCAATCCTATCCAGAACCTTAATCATGGCAACCCATAGGCAAACACAGGGGGATCTCCAGTTGCCCGTAAATCACCCACCCTTCCCCACAGAGGCCACTACATGCTGTATAAAGGGCAAAATTGAGCTGCTGCACATGCCCAGTGGCAGCAGATTTTCCTAAGTCTTCTGTGTGTGTTTGCGTGTCTGTGGATCTGAGTGCTCAGTGAGAGAATCTGGTAAGTGGCTTGCCGTGATCATCGAGCCTGATTATGTCTTATATACTGTACTATAAATACAGTATAAACTTGACTTTGTGTGGGGCAGACTACAGCTTGTTACATGCTAATCATGCATCCTTCATGGGCTGGTGACAATCACTCTTTAATCAAACATTTGGAAACCCCCCCCCCCCTTCCCTTCCAGAAATCCTGCATTTGCCCCTACATCCCAGAATATACTGAAATGATTTGGGTGTGATGTGGGAATAGATATGAATGAAGTGCTAGAGGTTTGATATGGTGACAGATATGATGGGATTGGGCTGTAACATGGAGATAGATATGAAGCTGCTGGATTATGATTTGGTATATAGATATGCAGTCATTGGTTTCTGTTGAGGTGATTGAGGTACAATCTGGTGATCGAAATGAAGTGCCTGAGATGTGACATTCCCGGTGTTTCCAGAAGTTAGTGTAGATAGATAAAGTTATATCTCAGCACAGAGGATAAATGTAAACCTAAGTATTTTGTTAGTGGCCAAGAGATGATGGAGAGTGGATGGAGAATCTGGAAAGGAAAGGTACACTTTTGTTTTAGGCACTAGTGCTTTTAAACAACCTTAAGATGATTCTCGGCTCAGAAATGTCACACTAAATCAGCGACTGCACCACTAGCATACACATGTAAAACGATTCACCTTGAGCTTGGAGAAGTCGATCAAATCAAAGTTATGAAGTCCCAAGTTAAGCATTCCTTTTTGAAATGCCTTATATAGTGTTTTATATATCTTTAAATACAGTACATTAGCTATAATTGTGATTTTGTGAAAAGGGTTGATGATCATTGGATGCAGTCAATATACCGGCAGTCAGGATCCTGACATTCAGGAGACCGACGCCAGAATCCTGACAGCCGGTGAAATATATGCGCCCGGAATCCTAACATCTGCTCGGGATTCCCATTCGGTTGGTGGGTCCAAGTAGATAAAGTCAACCTTTCTGTCAAACTTGACAGTTGTTAACGCCCCCTTGCACTAGGACCCGCCCCCTTTTAATATTAAATGATAGTGTTTTATATCGCTTAATATAAAATTAATATAAATTTATAGTGTTCGATATTAAAACGTATTAAAAATTGTCGCGTAACACCAGTCGCAGAGTGTCAAGCAGCACCAGTCGCAGAATGTCACATATGACACACACTTTAAAATACATCTTTTTTTTTTTTTTTTTTTTTGTAACACAAAATGTTCTTACATTCCAGCAGCTGAAACTTCATGAGTCACACATGTTACAGTTTTAAAAAGGATAATCACTAATGACCGATTTTTATTTCCCCCGATTTGACAGTAATCACAAATACAGAGAATCTCGATTTGTCTGTTGATAGTCCCTTTGGCTTAGACTTCAGCGCTATACCGGATTTTAATAATATTTTGGAATTGGCGCCAGATTGTGAGTAACATGATATCTTTATTTATTTTTTATTTTATTTTTTATTTTTTATTTTTATTTTTTATTTATTTATTTATTTTTCCACGGCTAAAGAATTAAAAATAAACCTTGTACAGTTGTGCTGATTTGTTGTCAACTGTACACACTTTATATTCTCAGTAATGAATCGCTTTTTCATGTTATTCTAATTTTATACCGTATGTAATATTTTTTATTTTTTTATTTTTATTTTTCATTTTTCACCGGTTAAAGATGCCACAAAAATGGATGATGCGACGGCTGATGTTATTCTACGGGATATATTGAACAAACCTGATTATTGTCACAACACATCTATACAGAACAGCAATGTTGTTGATGAGCAACCGTTTTTCCCACACGCGACAGGGGGTCGTGCTAAAACATTCGAATATAAAGCAGGTGTGTAATCAAGCACTGTTATATGGTATATTGTTATGCGTTGATTTAAATGCTGATTTTCAGGCAGCTTTGTTTATATTTATTTTATAATATAGGTATTACAGATGAGGCTGTAGCAATGCGTTATGCGCCGACGATACCATCAGGATGTGATTCAGTAGCGCAAATACACCGTCTTAGTACAAGCGGGAAAATATCAAAACGCACAACCGCCGCTGAAACGGAAAGCCATCAATTCGCAGCAGCAGGTGTGTAATCAAACGCTGTTATATGGTATATTGTTATGCGGTGATTTAAATACTGATTTACATGCAGAGTCGTTTATATTTATTTTATAATATATGTATTACAGATGACGCTGTAGCAAGACGCTATGCTCCTTTGATACCAACAGTCAGTGATACATGCTCGCAGATACACAGGCCTAGTACAAGCGGGAAAATATCAAAACGCACAACCGCCGCTGAAGCGGAGAACCATCAATTCGTAACGCCGGCAATTGTACATAAGAACGTTGCTAGGTCATCAGTTATGGCTGTGCATAACGGCTGTATCGTACCGAACAAACGAAAGCCGGCTCGACCAAGAACGAATGAGAGAAGTCATAATTCAACATTTACAGATCTGAAAAGAAAATTGTCATATTCCGAAAATGATAAGCCACAACGGAGAAGGATCGCGTTACAAACTGTATCATGCGTAAGTAATGATGTTGCTGTAACATCAAAACACACAGCGTTTAACACTGCAGACCGGGGTGTCGCTGGTAATACAAAGACTGTAAAGGTTAAGAGGGCATCGCGTCTCTCAAGAAGTAATGTTAAGCAATTGTCGCAATCCGCTGTAATCACAATTCCAGATACACAGGTTTGTTCTGAAACAGAAACAAGGCACATAGCAGGCATTGGTTTGTTATCAAATATTGACTCAAGAAGTAATGTTAAGCAATTGTCGCAATCCGATGTCATCACTATTACCGATACACAGGATTGCTCTGAAACAGAAACAAGACACATAGCCGGTAATCCTGTGATATCAGATATTGATGACATAAATGGGCAAGAGCTTATTACAAATTGTGTAGAGTCAACGACACAAGATCCGCAGAATAGCTCTGATGAAGTATTATCAGCCGTTGCAGGAATACCTGGTAATACTACAACGGTTGATTGTGTAACATCAATGCCCAATATTTTTACAACGACAGCCCTGGTACACGCATCGGCTGATGCTTGTGTACCGGCGCGAGGGCTAGCGCCCGACATAGTTGATGAATGTCAAAATTCAGAACAATTAGGCCAAGACGCTGAAATACAATTTTACGCGTTGTTGGGTAAGATACGGGAAGATGTTGAGAACATGGGCGTAAAAGCCGGATATTTGTTAAAACACATTAAAGGTGTGTGCCACGGTAGTAAATGTAAACAAGACATTGTTAAAGAAGTTGTTGAGACGTATATGAATGTCATGTCAAAATACATAGATCGGTCGGTTAAGACAACTGAATTTATTAAAGCCAACATACATCATTTTGCAGAAATAAATGAAACTGATCCGTGACTAGGCATGCTAGGCAATGGTTTGAAACGTGTTTTAAATTTAAATGACTGTAAAAAAAAACCACGAATTAAACCTTGTTTAACATACAAGATCTCACAGTTATTCCGACGCGCAAAGGTGAAACAGGCTGTAACAACATTAATCAGATCGAGAAAGCGCAAGCGGCACAGGGAACATGCGGTAGGTGGTCAATTGAGAAAACGCAAGCGTCACAGGGTACATGTGGTAGGAGGTCAGCACAGTGCGAGGCATGTAGATTTAGATCAATCTCCACCCCATGCATTACCGAATGACGAATCACAGGCTGACAATATTGAGCGCGATGCAAGCCCCATATATGATGATGCAGGCCGTGTTGAGTCACCCGGTAATGACGAAGGTCGGCAACATGTATACTTAGAAGCAATTAACCGCTATGAACGACAACGACCGAATTTCAGAGCCGTTGAGTACCACAATCACTATCGGTTTGTTAATTTGGATAGGGTTACATCATTTGTAGAGGGAGTTCGAGCCATTCATACGGCTATACAGGCCATGCTCGATGATGTCCTTGCGGGCGTGGATCCTGCCGACCGCGTTCAGCTTAGATTGGAGGGGGGTGGGTTACACAATGCCATCTATTCGCATCGTAAGCCGCAAGAAACATTAGACGCTGCCAGTTTTTTGAATCAGATTACAAACACGCTTCAAAGTAACGCTGAATTCTTATTATCCACAGGCTTAAGATTTGTGATCAGTATTTTTATGAACAGATCAGGGTCTGGTTTGACTGGGCGTAGTTTACAACGCCTGCCCCAAAGTTTAATAATAGATAAAAGAAAGAGATATCTCTATGACTTCAGACGCGTAGGTAATAACCTGTGTTTGGCCGCTAGCGTCTGTAAACTTCTGGATAAAGGTAACAATGCCAATGATCATGTAATACAGGAGAGAGCGATACAACTACATAAAGCTTTGAATCTGCCGCTTGATAAAGCGGTCAGCTTTAGCGATGTTGCAATTTTTGAAAATTATTTAAAAGTATCCATCAATCTCCTCTATTACAGTCAAGGGTCTTGGAAATACTACAGTGCAGACAGTCGTTACAAAGACACGATCTTTGTGCTATATCACGATTGTCACTTTTATGGGATACTCGATATCAAAGCGTTTCTTGGTGCCCGATATTACTGCGTCCGTTGTCATAGCGCTTACCATCATAGAAATAATCACGATTGTCTTTTCTTTTGTAAGGCTTGTCACAGGCCGGCTTGTATTGACGACGGTGTGACGGCTTTAAGGTGTTCGGTGTGTAGGGTATTTTGTCGATCAAACGAGTGTTTAGAGCTACACAAAGCTTTAGCTCTTGATCACAAAATATCCTGTCTTGAACATGTATATTGTGACAAGTGTTGTCTCTACAGGCGAACAGATCATAACTGCAGAGGCCTAAAGTGCCCCATTTGTAAGGTGTTCGTTGATGGGTTTTCGAACCATTTGTGCTATATACAAACCATCAAGCCGGAAGAGCCCACAAAGAAATACATCTTTTATGATTTTGAGTGTATGCAGGAGACGGGTGTGCACATACCAAACTACTGTTACGCTTTAACATTAACGGGTGAGAAAGACTGGGAGTTTAAGGGTGTTGCGTGTATCGAAGACTTTGTAAAGACGTTCATGAAACCAAAATTTGAGCATTACACATTCATAGCCCATAATGCAGGTCGCTATGATGCATATTTTGTGCTGCGCCAGCTGATTAAGGAGAAATTAAAGATTGAATTATTATCTAGAGGCGGCAACATAATGTGCATCACGGTAAAAGATTTGAAGATAAGATTTATCGACTCTTTAAATTTTTTACCCATGCGGCTTAGCAAGTTACCAAAGGCGATGGGGTTTGACGGTACCAAAGGTTATTTCCCACATTTTTTTAACACAGCTGATAACCAAAATTACATAGGAACTATGCCGTCAATAGAGTATTTTGGTCCACAATACATGATGCCTGATGAATTATCTGAGTTTACAGCTTGGTATAAACAGTGTGTACACAAACCGTTTAACTTTCAAAAAGAGCTCGTGCGATATTGTAAAGACGATGTGAAAATATTACAAAAAGCTTGTGATGCTTTCAGATCTGCTGTTATAGCCATGACAGAACAGGAGTTTCTAATAACAAAGAAAAAAAAAAAGGTTGTGGTTAAACGTCACATCGAGGCTTTTCAATTAGTCACGTTGGCGAGCGTATGCATGGCCATGTACCGGTGTAAATTTTTACAGGAAAAGACACTGGCGCTTGTACCGGGTGATAACTATCACAAGACGCAGAAGCGTTACTCAACGCCCGCCATACAGTGGTTAATGTACATAGAACACAAAGAAGGGGTGAGTATAAGACACGCTTTACAAGGGGGTGAGAAGAAAGTTGGTAAATACAGCCTGGATGGTTATGCCGTGATTAACGGCACACCAACTGCATTTGAATTCCAAGGTTGTTTTTACCACGGCTGTGGTGCTTGTTACAACGCCGATGATAAAAACAAACTGACTAAAACGACCTACGGTCAATTACACCACAAGACGCAGGTAAAGTTGCACTACCTTAAACGTTGTGGATTTCAGATACGTGAAATCTGGGGTTGTGAATGGAAGTCTATGCTAGATTCTGATGCGGATCTACAGGCTTTTCTGAAGGGTAAAGATTTACCCGAACCCTTGGAGCCACGTGATGCTCTTTATGGCGGGCGCACAAACGCCATAAAGCTGTATCACAAAACAGGCTGTGATGAAAAAATACACTATTTTGATTTCACCAGTCTCTATCCGTATGTTAATAAAACCAAAACGTATCCTATACAGCACCCACGCATTATTTATAAGGACTTTGGTGATGTCACAAAGTATTTCGGTTTTGCCAGGGTTAAAGTTTATCCACCTCGTGGCCTATTCTTTCCGGTTCTGCCAGTTAAAATGGGCGGCAAGTTAATGTTTCCATTATGTCGCACATGCGCTGAGTCTGGACAGACTGAGCCGTGCGTTCATGATTCAGAAAAACGTGCGCTCATCGGTACATGGTGTACCGTGGAACTAAACTTGGCTGTAGAAATGGGGTACAAGGTATGTAAAATCTATGAGGTGTGGCATTTTGATGAGAGATCTGACAAATTGTTTTCAGGCTACATTAAAACGCACCTCAGGGATAAACAAGAGGCCTCTGGTTATCCCGAATGGTGTACAGACGCCGAGAAACGCCAAGAGTATATAGACGCCTATCAAAAGAATGAAGGCTTGTCTTTACGACCCGAACACATAGAAATCAACCCCGCTAAAAGACAAATTTCAAAATTGTTTTTAAATTCCTTATGGGGTAAATTTGGTCAACGTAGCAACATGCCCAATACGTGTCTAGTGACCGACCCCGACAAACTTTTTGAATACGCGTTCTTACCGTACTATGACGTGTCCGCTTTGGATTTTATTGACGATGATACAGTTATGGTAAATTGGAAGTATGCCAAAGACCATTACACCAGGGGTGCAATTTCAAATGTAACTATAGCCATCTTTACAACGGCTTATGCCCGTGTTGAACTGTACAAACTACTGTATAGATTACAAGATAGATGTCTTTATCACGACACCGATTCTGTAATTTTTGTCAGTAGACCCGGTGACTGGAGCCCGCCATTGGGTGATTATTTAGGTGAGTTGACCAGCGAACTGCCCACAGGCACCCATATAACAGAATTTGTCTCAGCCGGTCCCAAGTCATACGGCTATCGACTAAACAACGGAAAGACCTGTTTAAAAGTTAAAGGTATAACGCTCAATGTTGATAATGCGCAGCACGTTAACTTTGACAGCCTGAAAGAACTGGTCTTAGATTATCCTTTAAACCCCGAAGGCGATGACCAGAAAAAGGTTGTGATCCGTCAACCCGGTATAGTACGTGTGAAAAAGTGCTGGCAGATAGAGACGCGTACTTTGCAGAAGACGCAAAGGTGTGTTTATACTAAACGGTCTCTTACGGACAACTTCACAACACTGCCGTTCGGCTATTAAGATGGACACCAGATTTCAACACCCTTTCTCATGTATTTTAGCGGGGCCGTCCAATTCGGGTAAAAGTTATTTTGTCAAAACGCTGTTGCAACACGCTGCAACACATATGACTCATGTACCTGATAATGTTGTTTGGTTTTACACCTGTTGGCAACCTATATACGACCAACTTCTGCGTGATTACCCCTGTACGCGCTTTATAGAGGGGTTACCAGAGTCTTTTAGCGATGATCAACTTTTTCCCCCTGATAAGGTTAATTTAACAGTGATTGATGATTTGATGGACGCGGCAAGTAATAATTCTGAGGTTGAGAAGGCTTTCACAAAGTATGTACATCATCGTAATCTCAGTATCCTGTACCTTGTCCAAAACATATTTTGTCAAGGTAAAAAGAGCAGAACTATACATTTAAACACAAAATATATGGTCCTGTTCAAAAACCCCAGGGATAAAATGCAGGTGGGCTTTCTGGCTAGACAAATGTACCCATCGAAACATCGTTTTTTTCTCGAATCCTATGAATCCGCGACGGCTGCCCCTTATGGGTATTTGCTGGTTGATTTAAGAAACAACGCTCTTGACGATTATCGTTTACGAAGCGGCTTATTCCCACCAGACAAGCCTGTCGCTTTTGTCATTAAGAAGCGTGGTTCTATAAAGCTATAACAGTACAACCTTTAGTCATTTGTTGCCATTCTAACAACGGTGAACATGTCGGGGCGGATAAGACGTAATTGGGTGCTTTTAAAAACGTTAATTAAAGCCACACCAATCCAAAGAAATGCTATTTTATCCAACGCTTCAAACGATTTAGTCACGGCCATTTGTGAGATAGCGCTCAACACGCTTAAAGGCAAAATACCGCTGTCTCAACGGCAGCTGAACTACCTTAAAAAGAAGCGTGCGCTTATAAAATCACTTTGTAATAAGAAATGTGCCATTGGAAAAAAGAAGATTCTGGTTAAACAGTCGGGTGGTTTTATCGGCTCGCTGCTTGGTTTTGCTATACCGCTAATTACAGGACTATTGTCTAATCGCTGATGGAGTACGCTGAGAAAATGTATCTGGTGCCTCAGAATCAGATAGAACGTTTACATAATAAAACGAACAGCGACGACATACGTAAAACAGCAACGCACGGTCTAGATGTAGAGATCGTGAAAATACTACAGAATAATGATTTATCAGAATATGAAAAAGCAAAGCGATATACAATGTTGTTGCAGAGATACCTGGTGTTGAGTAAGCAGGCTGATAGTGAAATGTCAACTTTAGCTCTTTTATCACCCGTTGCAAAATCTGTTGATGAATCAAATAATACGACACAGCCTATTGCCCCCGATGCTGTTTATCATGAGCTTTTGAGCGGTGTTAATGACCGGTATAAGAAAAACTGTGAAATACTATTGAGTAAAATGACACGCTCTAAACACATCACAGACTGGAACAGTAAAGGGGAGTTTCTGTACAAAGGCGTCACTGTGCCTGGTTCCAACATGTTAGATTTAATAAGAAGCATCACGCAAAGTAACGGTGTGTCGATCCGTAATATACCGAATGGTTGGCCTGAATTTATGCGGGCTATGTCTGAATTGAATATTCCCTCAACCGTCATAGCCAATGCGGGGAATAGAATGTGTTTAGAACGATTAAAAGCTGAGATGCAGGATGACTCTGATGGCGCTGTGACATCGCCCATGTCGTTACAAACCCTTAACAAAGGGCGAATAAATGTTTTAAGTCCCCCAGGTTTAACAACACCGCATGGTTACTTACTGCCTAGGAAAAGATCCGTAAATCTATTTCAGGATTCACAGTGGCTGAAACTATAACATATAACTAATTTATATTATTTTTATACACTGTATTTTGTGTTGGTATTTTGCGCCACAATGTTTAACTTATGTCAATAATATTTTATGTAATGTTTTAAACTCATCTTTACCGTGTTATATATATATATATATATACATATATCAATAAAATATGCTTATGCTTTATAAAACAACGTTTTGTTCTTTGTTTCTATTGCTGTAAACGGAAGAAATTTCAAGCACACGATATAAAGTTTAATAAACAACGTTGTTTATTAGAAAAACATCATAGGTATGATGCGTTGTACATAAAACGTATCAAACAGAATGTTGATTACAAGTTACACAAACAATACAACGTTGTGCGTAACACGCTTCACACACAGCGTTGTGCGTGAAACGTTTTATGTACAACGTGTCATTGACACGTTGTACATAAAACGTTTCACGCACAACGCTGTGTGTGAAGCGTGTTTCACGCACAACGCTGGTTACAAGTTACGCAATTCTGTATATATCTATATGCATAATGATTCAGACAATGGCTTCTTGGTAGTCGTCTTACAAAATTTGAAACAAAACAATCATTACGTTTTGTGTCATCACTAAAACGGGCCAGTACATCCACATATTTGTATTTTTTACACATGTAAAATATAAAGTATATGCAATATTGACCGCAAACGGTACTGTTAAAATTTTGCAACTGCATATTTTGGTGATAAACACTTTTTGAATTCAAGTTTAAAAAATGTATTATTGCCTTTGGGAATAGGGGGCTGTCAGGGGCTAACCCGTAAGAATCAAAAAAGTAACATTCACGTTGTTCGTTAAAATAAGCGGCCAACCAGTGCTCACCCGGCTGCCCGCTGCTATGCGTATTGATTACAAACGCGCAGGGATATTGCAACAGTTTACTGACCGGTAACATATCGCACGGATACGTTCCTTTAAAAACATGCCTTGTGCTTTGCACGGCGTACAGAATACAGTTTATCTGTAATGTGTTCATTTTTTCAGCAGCGTAGTGTTAGTTTATTTCATTTATAGATAATCGTACAGCACATCGCGCCTTTGATTAATCTCGATGATGTTATCAAATAGTGCGTATATTATCACATTGACTGTCCGGTCCAACGCTTCTGCAAAGCGGAATTCGGCACGTAGATTGCCTGTTCTTATCAGGGAAAGGTGTTCTCCACACTCCTGTTCTGGTGAAAGGTCAAAAGCGAATAGCGTGTAGCCCCTGAGGTACTCTTCGCGGTCAATCAGTATACCATTGTCAGATTTCTGCTTATTTGTGATTTGTATGAGTGACATATACTCTCTTACAGCATTACCGCTTTCAAAGTCGGGTTGAAATGGCTTGGCGGGGTGCGGCGTTCCATCCAGATAAAGGGACGCAAAACTTACATTTTTATGTTCAAAGCACAGGGGGTTCCGGTTATGGATTCCTGAAAATGATTCGTTATCCACGAAACCTGCTATAACTGTTTTCGGTACTTGTCCTAAAAATAAATTTTCTAGATTAAATACTCTACTGCCTGTTGGTACGCTGTAGATTTTCATCCCAACGCGGTCAATCGCGTATTTCGCGTTACCGTTTAACAGAGCCTGCGCGTGCCCAATCCGCACGGCCGGTGAGACCTGAACTCTTTTCACGAACAGGGATGCAGCTGTGATCTGTATTTTAAAGGCATCCGCCTCAGACGTCATTAAGCAGAATGCATCTTTGTTTCTGGTTAGTTTAATCTTCAGATCAACGGCGTTTAAAATTAGTTTATGTTGATGGAAGAGGTCGCAGTGAAGCGGGCCTAGCAGTTCAACAGTGCGACTCTGCGCTGTTGCGCCTGCTCGTTTTTTGAATCCCGTATTCGGGCCGTCCAGCGCCGTGTTGTTAAATTCACCATCCACATCTTTGTAAAATAGTCCTGTTGTGTGTTTTGTTGACAATGCGTCCGAGCTGTAATTTAATATAGTCTCAATGTACGCGCGGTATGCGTAAAGATTGTTGGATTGTGATATGAGCCTGTCGCCCAGAGTTACATCCACTTGGTTGAATAAGGTCGCTATTGGGTAATTAATAAGCGCGACCCGCGCACCTTGCGGTATCGGCGTGTTATCGGTTCGTACGATCTTGCATGTCACGTACAACAGCGTATTGTTCAGATCGTAGTAGTGTTCACCGCTGGCTGCTATATAAAATTCAAGCGGAGCTGTGTCGGATAACGCCGCTAAAGGTTGAACTTCGACGTATAGACTTTTCTCTATGCTAGTTTGTGTCGGGGGCACGTCAAAAAGATCCAGCTCTGTTTTTGCACATTCAACGGATTCGTGGTGTATGAAAGACATGTTTAAAAAATATCACCAACGGCACTCTTCGGCTTTCTCTTCTTCTTTGAGTTGCGTCGTCTCTGTTTTTTATTTAAAAAGGGTATGTCCCAAGGCGGAAGCGCTATCATACGCTTCCGTTTTCTTTTAGACACGCCTTTTCTTGTATATATTAGTCCTGAACCGTCTTGCTTTGCTTGGTTCGCCTCGTGTATCTTATTCACAACGGCCGTTGTGGCTTGCCCGATAACATCTTTCGCTATATTACGAACCGCTGTCTTCATATGCGGTTTAGCCAACTCTAAACCTCTCCGGAAAAGAGGAACAGCTTTTCTGAAAAGACTTCGAAAAATACCGCCTAAACCGCAGCCGTACATGTATGCGCTGCCGTGAAAACCTGGTAATCCATTACCGGCTTGAGATTTATAATATTGCGCATAGAGCCCCGGATCGCCATAATTTTTAACAGCGACCATTCTGCTTAGTTAATAAAATTCAGTTTTGCGGCGTCTGAAGTGTAGCTTCACGATCGCTTTCCCAAACTTAAATGCCATGTTCTCGTTTTGGTCGTTCTTTATCTCTATGGCTATCGTGTCAAAATGTGTTTTGCACAATGGTACGTAATCGGGTTTCTCGTATCGTATTGTGACAACCTCATTGTTATAACCCTTCATTTCAACAGTGCGAAGTAGCGGTACATAACTATCCCCGACCCGTTGGTGTTCGATAATGTCTGTGTACACGTACATCGTATATTGGCCGCCTTTGATGTCGGCGCATGGTTTAGAAATATTAGTTTTAGGCTGTAAACCCAGTATCCATGTCAGCTTAGAACCGGCGTGGATTTGATACAACAGTTTGCTGTCACATGTTACAACGCGTGCAAATGGATCATACGTTAGTCTTAATCCAACGTCCAGTTTCAGTTGTACAATTTCAGCGTTGATTACGTTCAGTAACGCCTCGATTGTTTCATAAAAACCGGGTTTAATGCACAAACTCGCGACTCTCGCCACCGGCTGGTCCGCCGTTCCATCCCATGATAATTGCAGTCTACAATCTTGTAAATCCAATGTATTCCACGTATGCGGGTATTGTATCTCAGTAAGTGCCACTTCCCATTCGCCATTTAAGTCTATCGGTTTAGCCAACTTTGTCGTATAGTTAGAAATCTTATTTTGCGGGAAGGTAACAGCCGATGCGTTGCTGGGTAAGGTTATGTAGAACGATTTGTCATCCATCGCTCGTCTTGTTAGATACTGATGATCTTTATATGTCTTTTATCACCGATGCTGCGACCCAACTGTTAAATTTTGCGGGGTAACCGCGCCACTTGACTAACGCGTATTTACGGCCTCTGACCGTCTTATTTTTTAAAATCTTTTCCACTTTGTAAACTCTGTTATAGTTTTTTGGTATGCTTTGAAGCTCTTCGGGGTAAAAACTACCTGTTATAACTTCACCGTACAGATCTGCCAACTTATAAAGCGGTTTAATCCCTTTAGTGTTCACACTATGTACAACAAAAATCTCCTCAGAAAAGCTCTGTTCGTAACCTTTCTGAAATATGTCCTTATATTTAGAAATACGGACGTGGTCACCGATTCCTAAACAAACTGGGGCTTTCTTACTTCTAAAGTAATCACCGTAGGTCGTTTTGAAGACACTCAACGCGTTAGAGTCATTCACATCGTTTGGAGCGCACTTAATCGTTCTATGGTATGTGTTATTATAGCTGCGTATGAAGTCTTGTAAAACGTCTATATATCTGTAGGTATTCTTTGCCGTGAAATAGCGCCACATGCGTGTTTTTAAAGTCCTATTGAAGCGCTCTATAACAGCCGCTTTCACATCGTTATTGGTCGTGAAATGTTTTATACCGTATTTTTCTAACACCTTTTTTAGGCTTCTGTTTAGAAACTCTTTACCATTATCGGTTTGTAGCTTCATCGGCACATCACCGCGCTGGAATATTTTTTCAAAAGCATTAGCGACTGTTGCTGCATTCTTAGCGGTCAGACTTTCACCCCACACCCTCTTACTGAATATATCGATGATTGTTAATATGTATTTAACGCCATCGTTGTATTTTGACAAATCTATCAGCGAGACCAAATCGCATTGCCACTGTTGGTTTATACCCGATACACAAATCATGTTCCTTTTATAGTTTTTTCTTGCTGGCTTGTGCAGCGTGTAGGCGTCTTGTTCTTGTAACCACTTTCTTACGTCGGCTCTTTTAAATTTATTTTTAACCGACTCATAATATTTATCAATACCGCTAAAACTACCTGGTTTTAACACTGTGTAATATGCATCTTTCATCCGCCTGATTTGACGCGCCGCGTTGCGTGACATACTGCGACGGGGTGTTGCGCGACACTCTGCGACTGGTGTTACGCGACAATTTTTAATACGTTTTAATATCGAACACTATAAATTTATATTAATTTTATATTAAGCGATATAAAACACTATCATTTAATATTAAAAGGGGGCGGGTCCTAGTGCAAGGGGGCGTTAACAACTGTCAAGTTTGACAGAAAGGTTGACTTTATCTACTGGTCCATGCCACCAACCGAGTGGGTATACAACCTGTGGTGAGCAAAGTGAGCCACTGGGCCTGATGCAAGGCGAGCGCAGCGATCCCGCTAGGGGACTTGCTGCCGGGATTCCGGCAGATGGGATGCCACTGTTGGCACACCCTCCAACGTCATTAAAGAAGAAATCGGTACAAAGTTGAAAAAGGGGCGTGGTCACGTGTAAAGGGTGTGTGACACAGCACTGTCATAGGAATCTGAAGCACAAGGGAGATGCAGAAAATCAGTACATAACCCTTTTTGGCTGTTACAGACCATAAAAAAAGCGATACGGTACCGGCCAAAAAGGTACAGTTGGAGGGTATGTGTCGGTATAGTGACAGACGGCATCTTTTCTGCTGGGATATCATCTGTATCCCATTGTCACATCTCTTGTTCTGGACACTATATGGCAGGTTTTTTATGTAGCTTTAGATCTATGTAAAGGGGGGTACTTACGGGGGAGATGTGTGCTGAGCGATCTTAACACAGACCGCTCAGCACACATCTCTCCCCCTGCTCAGCACAGCGCGATGTGCTGAGCGAGGGGGGGGGGGACAGACTGGGAACCGCTCACTTCACACAGCAGTGAAGTAAGCGACCCGCTAGATTGAGCCTGCATGCAGCCTCAATCTAGCACCAGCGATAGCGATGTGCGGGGCCGCGCATCGCTATCGCTGGGGGGCATACACACGACAGATCCCTGCTTAAAATCTAAGCAATCTAGTCAGATTGCTTAGATTTTAAAAATGGATCGCTCCGTGTGTACCCCCCCTTAACTCAGAACATAAACACGGAAACATACTGCAATTAAGCATGTACATCTTTGCTCATTAGCAAACATATGCCAGTACAATCACTTGCAAACAGGACACTTTTAAGTTAAATTTTAAATCTTGACCAAATGGGGATAATACCAGTATAGAGAGCAGACTATGGAGTGGAAGTAAATTGGTGGTAAAATAGTGGTACATTTGTTATATATGGAATAAGGAGTATTAACCTTCAGACTTAAAGGTGGGTGCACACCTAAAGATAATGATATATCTGTCCAATCTGTCTGGTGGGAACAAAAATCTGGTAATGTATAGGAGCAAATGACAACCAACCATTTGCTCCCAAACACTGGGAAACATACAATGTTTGTTCAGACAAATTTGTTAAATCTGTTTGATTTAAAGAAAAAAAAATGCATCTGAACAATAATTTTTGTCTGTTTTACAGTATTTGGGAGCAAATGATTTATGGTCATTTGCTCCCATACATTACCAGATTTTTGTTCCCACCAGATAGATTGGACAGATAAATCTTTAAGTGTGCACCCAGATTTAAATCTATAATACTCCTTATTAGTAATCTTTATTTTAGATTCACACAGCAAATTACCATCATCTCCCCTAATCTCTATGACTCTGACCTCTCCTGGTTTCCTGCTACTCTGTAGAAAAAAAAATTATGAGGAAAGCATGGTTGTAAGTTGGCCCCATGTTGTATAAAATACCACTGTTTACTTGGTGATGATCTGGAAGTAAAAGTGGTGATAGTTTATAGAATAGTTACTGTCATTTTAAAGACATAGGGGCAGATGTATGAAGCCTGGAGAAGTGATTAAAGTGAAAGGTGATAACGCACCAGCCAATCAGCTCCTGTCATGTTACAGGGTGGGTTTAAAAAATGACAGTTATCTGACTGACTGGTATGTTATCACCTTCCACTTTATCACTTCTCCAGGCTTCATACATCTGACCCACATTTTGCTTCCTGCCCCTCTTCAGAATACCTTGCATAGTTTAACTTTGTTACTTTGCTCTTATTCATTTTTCAAGTCAGAAAAAAAACCCGATAACATTATGCAACAAAACACTAACTTTGTTGGCAGAGGAAACTGTTATTCTTGTTTTTTGCTTCACAGATGACATACTGGTTTAATGAGACAAGCCTGTTTCATGCCAGGTCTCAGATTGTTGGCCTTCAAATGTGGAAATTATTAGTAGCTAGAACATTTTACATGCTATGAAAAATCTCTGTTCTCGAAGTATTTAATACAACTGTGTTCAGTAAGTACATTTTGGGAGAAGTTGAAAGAGTGTAAAATGTACTAATGCATCTGTAATGAGCGGTTTCCCCCCAGAGGTTGCAAAAGAAAAGCAGCCAGTTTATATTATGTGTCTGAACATTGGCAATTGTGTGTAAATTTTACAGTCATTAAATCTACTGCTTGATAGGGGTTGTTCATACATTCCAGGAGGCAGGGTGAGTTCTCCCCCATCATAGGGGTGCAGTGACAAGTTTCTTGAGTCCTCTCTCAATCTCCTGTCATTTTAGGCATCCTCTTTTGACTGCAGCAACCGGCGTAGTGACTAACAACCTGAAAAACTATTATGGGGGACAGTGGGATGTGAATGTGCTAGACAACTAGCACTGGAAATACTCTCCAGTCATCTTATTGTTTTTATTTTCCTTGATAATTTCTCCCAGCGGTGTCACTAGGGCGGTGCATGGGGGTGATATGTGGGCCACATCGAGTGTCACTATCCGAGGGGGTGACACCAAAATAGCAGACCTTCTCTGCTATTTTAGTGTCAGTGCCTCATATATGTCATGAAGCAGCAGTAAGAGGCTGGGGGCTGCCCACTGGTCATGTAGAACATTTATTACATCTATCTGAATGGAACTCACCCGTAGTTACCTAATATAAAGACACGGATCCATTTTGGGGAATGTGGAGAAGGACACAATGAGGAAAATGGGGTGCCCGCTAATGAAATGCGATAAAAGTAAAAGACCCAGATCATCAAGTCTTATTTAGAATGCTAGAAGACCATATAATCTGAGAAGATACCAAAGGTTGCGATCAGCAATTATAAGGGACATACGCTAATGACAGGTCATGGAGTGGAAGCAGCTCAGTTTATTGTACATACTGCACAATAGTAAATGAGTTCGGGCACACATTCTTTACAAAGGATTACGGTCCATGCTTTGTTTGCTACATATTTATTGTAGAGCAGTCATGTATTGCCAATACATGACTGCTCTACAATAAATATGTAGCAAACAAAACATGGACCATATTCCTTTGTAAAGAATGTGTGCCCGAACTCGGATAATGCTCCAATATTGAATAACATTGAAAAGTTTGCCACCACTGATGGGTGGAATTGGATGGATAAAGTACGTAATTCCAAGTATTTATTTTTTTAAAGCATAGATCTAGGCACACTATTACCAATATAAGATAAAGATTAAACACCAATAAATGAACTACGTAATGAAGATAGTCAATGTTCCCTGTTCCCATAGTTTCTTAGACATGCTGTAATGTAGCTAAATCAAGCAGTATTTAAGGAGAAAAACAAACAAAACTAATGAAAGGAATGGTCCTAAACTCCTAAATGGTTTGAGGTGACGTTTGCACTCTTTTTCCCATATACATTTTCCCATACAACTAAATTTATCCCCCATTAATTTTTATGATGAATAATTAAATAATACTGAAGCTGAGTAGCAGGAATCTGCATTTTTGTGGTTTGTAAAACGTCTTATACTCATTCTATTTCCTGGAAAACATCCTATACAGTAGTTATGTAATGTGCCCTTTTGGTGGTTATGTTAGACAAATGCTCCTGAGCGATCCATAAGAAACAAGAAAAAACACTGCATACAGAGGGGTATATTTACTAAATTGTGAGTTTATAGAAGTGGAGATGTTGCATAGTTGCCTACCCTACCTCATTCTGCTGGAGACTCTCTGAAATAGAAGCAATCTCCCTGACTCCCTGAATAGACCAGCAATCTCCCCAATTGTACCTTATCCCTATTATGTAGCTGTTACATTCTTGGGGGGAAAAAAGAGATACACACATTCAAATGGGATCATCAGCGCCATTTCCCTACATTGGTTATAAGACACAATGATCCCTATGGCTACATGCATTTTAAATAAAGTTTCTTGTGGCCACTTACAGTATATGGGACTTCTTGTAAGACACAATACACAAACACATACTGCAAAATATCAGTGTCTTTTCTTCAACAAGTAGACCTTACTAACTCATTTACATTTGAATGTCAGTCATGTTTATGACACGCCTCTCAGATGTAGCAGTACACGTCCGCACTGATAGGTGTTACTTTCACAATCTCCCTGAAATGCTTTTTCAAAAGTAGGCAAGTATGAGTTGTTGCCCATAGCATCCAATCAGATTCTAGTTATTATCTTGTAGACGGTGCTAGATACATGATTAGTAAAATCTTGTTGGTTGCAATGGGCATCATCTGCACTTCTATAAACCCACATGTTAGTAAATATACCTCCTGCTTCCTGTAGAGCCTAGGGGAATTTACAGGCCGTTAGGTAATCCAAGCTGACTGATCATAGTGTGAGAAAGCCGCTCTGATTGTAAGAAGCATCTGGAACTCACGTCAGATCTATTTGCAATGAGCATCATTCATTAAATGAGGTGTTGTTATATATTTTATCAATGATCCTCATTAGTACAGTATAGGTGACATTCATAGGGTTTTGTTTTCCCTTACAGATTGGGGTCTATTTACTAAGCAGTAGATAGGGGTGTACAGAGGTAGAGTAACAACCAACCAGCTATTAACTGTCACTTTGTCAAACACAGCCTGTAACATGGCAGAAGGCGCTGATTGTCTGGTACTTAATCTCTCTCCACTATATCTCTTTCCAAGGCTAATAAATAAGTCTACCTCCATATATTTAGGTGATTAATAAATTGGTGAAAGAACAGATTTCTGCATCTAAGGTGCACAACAGCAGCTGAAATTCATGGCCAAGCTTTAGAGGTGTGCAATGATAACATCATGTCATGGAAACAAGTTTGGGTTTGGAGCACTGCTTGTGGTGGACGTGCTCGGCTGGCTGGAACGCTGCTCATCTTGAACATCTGTCCTGCTGTTATCAAAGGTAGTGCACCTAACCCAAACCTGTATCCATGACATGAAGTTATCACCGTACACCTCAACAAGTTGCCAATGAAGTTCAGCTGCTGATGTGCCCTGTAGTTGCAGAAATCTGATCACTCTACACATCGGTCCAAAGTCCTGGGCGCAAATATCAATACAGCTTCAGATATAATGGATAACAATGGGCGTCTATCTGTAGTCCACAATTATAGTCACCATGTTAAACAGGGGGTGTGACCCCAGTAGCTGTAAAAGTAAACTGTATCCGTGGCAGCCTTTCCTTGTTTCTTTGGCCCAAACGTATTAAGCATTAACAAGAGATAAATCTGAGATGCATAAGGAGAGATAAATGACCAGCCAACAAGCTCCTGTCATTTTTCAAACATAGCCTGTGACATGGCAGTTAGGAAGTTGATTGGCTGGTCATTTCTCTCTCCTTATGCATCTCAGATTTATATTTTGTTAACGCTTAATACATTTGGGCCTTTGTCTTTCATTGCAGTTTGATTTGAACAATGAATGAAGGACAGCTGAAGAAGTAATAGCTAAATAGAAAGCTATACAGGGCCTATTAAGCAGGGGGTGTTGCCACAACAGCCACAAAGGCAAGGAAACTATGTCCACAACAGCCTTCGGTAAAGAGAAGCGAAACAGGAAGCGTTATATACGCACAACATCTATCCTTTTATCTAAGCAGAGAGAAACAATTAGAGCAACCATTTCTGGGGACTAACATATACTGTAGTGCACAATCAAAGCTGCACCTTACAACCAAGAACTAATCAAAAGTAAAATATAATAAAAATAATTATTTAGTTAATCAGAGTTGGTGTATGTACCCTACCATAAAAGTGTCATCAGCATAGAACTACCTTGTTACTAAACCTTCATTGAGGGATACCTGGGCCGTCAATATTACTATCCACTGCATCCTGGGGAAAAAGGGACAGGTGGCAAGCTTGATAATCTTCAAACCTGCACTTTACTGTTAGCGATAAAGGTGGAGACTGGATTCTTGTTTTAGCAATGGCACTATGCTGTCTAGCACATAGGGGGTCATTCCGTGTTGATCGCTAGCTGCTTTCGGTCGCTGCGCAGCATTCAGGCAAAAATTCGGCACTTCTGCGCATGCGGCGCAATTCGCACGCGCGTCGTACTATAACAACGGCCGAAGTAGTTTCACACAAGGTCTAGCGAAGCATTTCAGTCGCACTGCTGGCCGCAGAGTGATTGACAGGAAGAGGGCGTTTCTGGGTGTCAACTGACCGTTTTCAGGGAGTGTTTGAAAAAACGCAGGCGTGCCAGGAAAAACGCAGGCGTGGCTTGGCGAACGCAGGGCGTGTTCTTGACGTCAAAACAGGAACTGGATAGTCTGAAGTGACAGCAAGAGCTGAGTAGGTCTGAAGCTACTCTGAAACTGCATAAAATTATTTTGTAGCCGCTCTGCGATCCTTTCGTTCGCACTTCTGCTAAGCTAAAATACACTCCCAGTGGGAGGTGGCATAGCGTTTGCATGGCTGCTAAAAACTGCTAGCGAGCGAACAACTCGGAATGACCCCCATGGTTCCTGTTCTTTCTGGCCTGCACCCTCTCACAGGTAATATTCTGACATACACAATGCAAAGGAAAATTAACTATCACAGTAAGATCCGATTGCGAGTCATCAGTATTGGATTTGCCTCCCTATGACTCAATTGATGACAGAAGAATGTTCACAATAGATACCACCTGGTACAGGCAATACAGTCACTTGTGGTTCATGCAATCCCAAGGAAAAGGATTCCTTATGTAGTGGCATCGCCATGAATTTTCAGCTGCATTTGACATGTTTTCAGCAATGTATGTATATATATCTCTCTTTTAAGTCGGTTTAAATTCTTGGTTCCCATCTCAGAGCTCAGCTATTTCCTTTACATAATAATATATTTTTACTTGGAGGTGAGTTGAAAACATCAGCTGGAATGTAAAAAAAAAAAAAAAATCTTGATGGGTGTCCAAGGGTCTGATGTTTGTGTTGCAGCCTATGAGTAATATCATAGCTCTGCGATCATACACAGCAGAAGCTGCACTTTCCTGCTAGTGGGAAGTGTGGAGACAGGGCCCTTGTTTCACCGATGGGACTATGCTGTCCTGCAGATGTATGCTGGTCTTTCTGGTCTGCACTCTGTCACAGGTAATGCTCTCACATACACAATGCAAAGGATTATTAATGCTAAAAAAATACACAGTATAATTTTATTATAAATATTTTCTTAGAAGACGTTAATTATGCTTAATGTTGTATTTTTAGCTTCATAATACAGTATGTGCATACATACTAAATAATCAATACTGTAAAGATGAATTTACTGTACAGGCAACTAGGCAACTTAGCAGCACAGAAATGGTTCGTAGCTCATTTTTTGTTTACTACTTGTTGTTTGTTATTTGATCACATTTTGTAGCATTTAGGGAACATAATTACTAATTAGTAAACATTTAGTACAGATTATGATAAGGGCTTTTCAGTGGTACAGTGGCACTATGATGACGATATTGCAGTATATTCCAGTAAATTTGAGAATATTAAATGTACAGTAATTGCTGTTTTTGTGATATATGAAGACTTTTGAGTATTTGACAATGGGCCGGATGTATTGTTAAAAAAAATGCAGTAAAGCCTCAGATAACATATGTTTTCTATGTCTTACCGCAATAAACATGGCACACCAGATGTTTTAAAATGGATCCACAGCGCTGGCAGATATCAGAGACAGATGCGGATTTAGACCTCATGGGGCCCTAGGTAAGATACTGGTTTGGTGCCCCCAAAACCCAAACCCCTAAACTATCCCTAGGACCTTAACCCTTAGCCCAAACCACTACATCAACCCTAATACCCTATCTGTAATACCGTAACCCTAAATTAGAAGTTATAACTAAATGACCATACTTATGACTCCTTAGAAGGAATTATACAGGTGTTTACACCGGCAACCATCACCGACAGCAACATAATAGATGATGATTAATATATGTTATGTTATGGTTTGTGCCCAGGTTACTTGTAATATACTTGTCATATAATAAGTTATATGACAAGTATATTACAAGCAGGTGTGGATCATTGGGTCGACCCTAACTAGGTCCACCACTATTGGTCAACAGTGACTAGACCGACCACTGGAATAGGTTGACACGGTCATGAGGTCGAGACGGGAAAGGTTGATGAGGATAAAGGTCAACATGAGTTTAAAAAAAATAAATTGATGTCGTTTTCTTCATAAAGTGACAGGGAACCCCAATTAGTGCACCGTGTCCCCTCGCATGGCTCGCTTCGCTTGCTATGCTTTGGGCAGGTTACTATTCCCAATCGTAGTCCATGTGGATAGTAAAGTAAGAAAAAGTTTCAAAAATGGGAAAAGAAATTGAAAACTCATGTTGACCTTTTTATGTGTCGACCCTTGTCATGTTGACCTACTGACCATGTCGACCTAAAGACCATGTCGACCTAATGCATATTGACCAGTAGTAGTCCACCTAATAACTGTCGACCTAAGTGAGGTCGACTTAATGACCGGATACCATTACAAGTAACCTGGGCACAAACAATAACATAAAAAATAATTAGTAAATAAATCATCATCCATTAAGTACTAGTAATAATATATTTACAGTACTATGCAAAAGCTTTAGGCAGGTGTGGAAAAAATGCTGCAAAGTTAGAATGTTTTCAAAAATAGAAGTTTTAATTTGATAAAAATAAACTATTAACACTTCTTAATAGACAGGCAAAAAAGGGTTAGTGCGTACCTTTGGCGTGTGTAAAAAAATAGGGCGTGGCTTCATAGGGAAGGGGCGTGGCCACAGAATAGTACCAATTCACATTACACCGCACAGCAGTGTCCGGCAGTCACATTACACCACACAGTAGTGTCCATCAGTCACATTACACCACACAGTAGTGTCCGTTAGTCACTTTACACAACACAGTAGTGTCCTTCAGTCACATTACACCACACAGTATTACCCCTTATACCATGTTAGAGCACCTTACACACATTACACCACAGTAGAGCAAAGCCCCTTATACACGTTACGCCAGGTAGCCCCTTACACATATTGCACCAGGTAGACCCTTATACACACTGCGACAGGTAGAGCACCTTATACACATTGCACCAGGTAGACTCTTATACACATTGCACTTATTAAGTGCCCCCTAACCAATACCCTCATTAGTAGTGCCCCCAGTAGTAATGCCCCCAGTGGTAATTCCCCCGTGTAGTATTGCCCCCAATAGTTATGCTCCCTGTAGTTATGCCCCCTGTAGATATGCCCCCTGTAGATATGCCCCCTGCAGATATGCTCCCAGTAGTTATACCCCCTGTAGTGTAGATATGCCCCCTGTAGATATGCCCACAATAGTTATGTCCCCTGTAGTTATACCCCGAGTAGATATGCCATCTGTAGTTATGTCCCCTCTAGATATGCTCCCAGTAGTTATGCCCCCAGTAGATATGCCTCCAGTAGTTATGCCCCCAGTAGTAATGCCCCCGTAGTTATGCCCCCAGTAGTTATACCCCCTGTAGTTATGCCCCCTGTAGATATGCTCCCAGTAGTTATGCCCCCTGTAGTTATGCCCCCAATAGATGTGCCCCCAGTAGATGTGCCCCCTGTAGTTATGCCCCCTAGTAGCGCCGCTTACACACACAAAAAAACAAACAAAAAAACAAACATTACTCACCAACCCCGGTCCTGCTTCCCGACCACTGCAGCCCTCCATCTCTGGCCGCCCGCTCCTCGGAACTATGGGAGAGACGTCATGACGTCTCTCCCATATGGCCGCACAGACACTAGAGGTCAATTAGGACCTCTAGCGTCTGACAATGGTGCCAGCTGCAGCGGGCGCCCACACAGCCCACGGTGCCCGCTGCAGCCATGGTGTGATATGCGGGCGGGTGGCGGGTACCTGCAAGGTGACTGCGGCCGCGCCCACAGGCCACTGCACCCCGGGCACATGCCCGGCTTGCCCGCGCCTAGAACCGCTCCTGGCTCAGACATGTCTTTTTATATGCCATGATTTTATATGTACTCCAGCATACTCTTGGACATGTGATTTCTTGATATTTGCATAATTAGTTCAGGTTAAGTTTATATACTTGCATTGCATTATTTAGTTCATATTGTAATTGCATTCTACCAGGGCCGTAACTAGGTGTGTGCGGTAGGGGGCACTGTTGGCGACTATTATCAATTACCTGTTTTAATTACTTTCACTTGCAGCTTCCCCCCTTCTTGAAGCCCAGCATCTCCTGACCGCCGCTGTCTCCTACCCTGACCCCTTCTGTCGCTAATACCTATACAACATTCATGAACTGAACTTGAGATTTCTTTGTTATTCAGTCACATTGTCCTTTATTACATTCCAAGATGCTGATTTAAGCTGAGATTTGAACCCATTGCCTGTAGCATTGCAGTCATACAATCTGTTTATTTAGATATCTTCCCTTGCATAGAAAGGTAGAGAATTCTAAGCTAGAGAATTCTAACTATTTGAAGCTTACCTTGTACTTTGTGAAAAAAATGATCAGCATTGCGGCTGAGCAGATCTGTGTAGTGTGTGGCTGCAAGAGATTGGATGTGTGGCTGCACACTACATAGATCTGCTCGATTGCAATGCTGATTATTATTTTCACAACGTTCCAGTAGCTTTATACAGCATTCACAGTTTTTATGCAGGATCAAATAGCTCAAAGAGTAGGGTGTTTGATTAGAATTCAACAGATCACAGGTTTGAATCCTGAGTATGGCAGTGTTTTGAAATGTGTTATTTAAGAAAGAGTATTGTAACTGAATAACAGCGAGCTCTCAAGGTAAGTGCATGAATGAGGTATATGGAATATTTGCGAACAAATCCATTTTCATGCAGTGGTCTGTAAATGTGTGTGTAATATAAGGGAGGGGGGCAATTCTCTCTCTGGCACAGGGTACCAAAAAGTCTATTTACGGCACTGCATTCTACTGTATGCATTCACAGTTTTACCAATTTCCTCTACTATATAATAAACACCATTTTTTGCTCATCATATCTTATTGGATTATTGGAAAGTAGGTGGTTATGCTGTCTGTCTAAATCTGATCAAGGTAGATCTTAGTGAGGGCAGAACAAAAGGCGATGACTGGGTGGTGGTTAGTATTGCATACAAAAATGGTTCATTCAGTGAGCATGTTATGGGAGTGCTGTGGGTGTGTCAATGCAACCAACATATGAGGCGATAGTTAGATGGAGAAACTGTATCTGCCATAAGGCTGGTGCGACCGATGGTGGCGTATAAGGATGCACCAATTAGTATTTTAGCATGCATGGATGCTAAAAGTGGACCATCAAAATCAGGACCCTAGTATCCATATACAAAAATATTCTGTATAAAGAAATAAAAGATAAGATAAATGAAAAAAAAATAAAAATAAAATAAATATATATATATATATATATATATATATATATAGGTTGTGTCCCCAAAAGTCAGATTTTCCCGAAATATGTGCATACCATAATGAGAGATCTTAGAGATGGGACCAAAGTCCTAAGACAAAATGCATTTGTCTCATATGCACCTAATACACACAGCCCGAAGGTAAGTTTATACAATATTTTGACTAATGTTGTGCATAACACAAAGTTTGTGCACATTGAACCATCAGAAAACAAAGATGTCACTATCTCATTTGCTCTCATAAAATTTTGAATTTCAGATATTGGATTTTGGGATATGGAAAGCTCAACCTGACTTGTATATATAAAATAAGATATAATATATTCTAAGAGATCTATGAATTGTGACTCTTCTTTTATTATCCATCTGAAAATGATGTCACATAACTTCAGAATTTACCTGCTACAATAATTTTGAGTAATATTACAGGGTATACATTGAAATCATTTACACACCGCTCCTTATTCACATCAGATTTGTGCTGAGCTCTGCCGAAGCCCGTGTGTCTGCTCTTGGATTCCTCTAAGATGTCCTCCTGGTGTCCCTCTTATTACTGATGGCTGTGGTTGCTGCAAGATATGTGCACGTCGGATTGGTGAACATTGTAATCAGAAGTACCTCTGTGACCACACACAGGAGCTGACCTGTGATTATTCCACCAGCAGTAATGGAAGAGGAGGAACGTGTAACTGTAAGATATTCCTTCATGCAGATTTCTCAACCCTGTCACACAAACAACACTCTATTATGCCATGTTTTAAGGATGACATCAAATACTACTTAGTTTAACTGGATCAGTTGGTGAGATGGCTGAAGTATATAGGGGGTAATTCCAAGTTGATCGCAGCAGGATTTTTGTTAGCAATTGGGCAAAACCATGTGCACTGCAGGGGAGGCAGATATAACATGTGCAGAGAGAGTTAGATTTGGGAGTGGTGTGTTCAATCTGCAATCTAATTTGCATTGTAAAAATAAAGCAGACAGTATTTACCCTGCACAGAAATAAAATAACCCACCCAAATCTAACTCTCTCTGCAAATGTTATATCTGCCCCCCCCCCCCCCCCCCCCTGCAGTGCACATGGTTTTGCCCAATTGCTATCAAAAATCCTGCTGCGATCAACTTGGAATTACCCCCATAGAGCAGTGTTTCCTACCCTTGGTCCTGATGCAAACTAATAGTCCAGTTTAAAGGTTAAGCATGAGGCAATGAGACAATAATTTGTTACAATATATAGACGTAATAGATGGCTACTAAAAATGTTAGTGGATTCCGTGTATTTCCTTTTTTGACGTTATTTTACTCAGGTTAAGTTCATAATTTGTAGTCTCAAGACAAAGATATGCTTCAGAAGTTTGTACTGTTATTTGTCATTGTGCAGGACTAACCATGGTTTTGTACCAAGGACCAGGTGGTAAATTATTATTTATTTATTAACAGTTTCTTATATAGCGCAGCATATTCCATTGCGCTTTACAATTAGAACAACAGTAATAGAACAAAACGGGCTAAAACATACAGATATAGAGGTAGGAAGGCCCTGCTCGCAAGCTTACAATCTATAGAGAAATAGGCATTGATACACAAGGATAGATGCTACCTATTGCATAATGGTCCACCAGATTGCTAGGTTCTTAATGGGTTGTATGATATGATCACCCATCAATGTTGGCCAAGGGTCAGGAGGGTGTGAGAGTAAACAAAGATAAGATATGTGAGGTTATGTTTACTGTACAGAGAGGATGTAATTAGATAAGGAAGCACTGAAGGTTATGTGGGTGAGTCTGGAATTAGATAGGCTTGTCTGAAGAGGTGAGTTTTCAGGGAACGTTTAAAGGTTTGGAGACTAGAGGTGAGTCTTATTGTGCGTGGGAGGGCATTCCACAGAGTTGGAGAAGCCCGGATAAAGTCCTTGTGTGAACAAGTAATACGTGTAGATGGGAGATGCAGATCTTGTGCAGAGCGGAGAGGTCAGGTAGGGAGATATTTTGAAATGAGTGAAGAGATGTATGTTGGTGTAGTTTGATTAATAGCCTTGAATGTAAGTAAAAGTATTTTATATTTAATACGGTAGAATACCCATAACCAATGGAAGGACTGACAGAGTGGATCTGCAGACGATGAACGTCTAGCGAGGAAGATTCGTCTCGCAGCTGCATTCAAAATGGATTGCAGTGGTGAGAGCCTATGTTTGGGAAGACCAGTAAGGAGGCTATTACAATAATCAATGCGGGAGATAATGAGAGCATGGATTAGAGTTTTTGCTGTGTCTTGTGTAAGATATGGTCGTACTTATCTGTTTCTTAGATATATGTAACATGATCTTGAGACATTGAATGTGGGGAACAAAGGACAATTCAGAGTCAAGAATGACACCTAGGCAGCGAGTTTGTGGGGTAGGTATGATTGCTGCATTATCAACAGTGAAAGAGATATCAGGTTGGTAACTGCTATTGGCCAGTAGAAATATAATTATTTCTGTTTTGGAAATATTAAGTTTGAGGTGGCAAGATGTCATCCAAGATGAAATGGCAGAAAGGCATTCAGTGACACAGCTCAATACGATGGTAACAAATCTGGGGAGGATAGGTAGATTTGAGTATCATCTGCTTGGGGTTAGAGGCTTGAGCAGAGATGAGAGATTGGAAATATGTTTGTTTGGCAGTGTCCAGAGCATTACGATAAGATTGGTACACAGTCTTATATGTGAGGAAGTCACGTGAACTACAAGATTTACGCCACTGGCATTCTACTTTACGTGAGAGTTTTTGTAGGTGTCTTGTGTATTTAGAGTGCCACGGTTGACATCTAAGTCTACGTGGAGTGTGAAGGGAAGCCTGAGACACTTCATCGAGTGCTGTTTCTAGAGTTTGGTTAAGGTGTGATACAGCAGTCTCAGGAGTGGTGAATGTAGAAATTGGTGAGAGCAGTGGTTGCAGTGAGGTAGATAGTTTTTGCAAATCAATAGCATTAATATTTCTGCGGGTTAGAGGAGGCTTGGTAGACTTCAGGGACATTGTGTTTGAAGTAATAGAGGAGAGCATGCTGGTGATAAGGTTGTGATCTGAGAGAGTGAAAGGAGTGGTTAGTGAATACAGAAACAGAGCATAGTCTGGTGAATACAAGATCAATGCAGTGGCCCTCCTGATGAGTAGGGGAGTCAGTCTATTGGGAGAGGCCAAGAGAGGAGGTTAGAGAGAGTAGTTTGGAGGCATGGGGAGATTGTGGACTGTCAATAGAGATATTGAAATCACCTTTAATAATGGTGGAGAAGTCAGAGGATAAAAAGTGAGGGAGCCAAGCAGAAAACTCTTCTGGAAACTTTGTGGGTTGCCCAGGTGGGCGATAGCTGCAACATGCAGAGAGAAAAGGGAGAAAATCCTAATAGAATGTACTTCAAATGATGTAAATGCGAGTGAAGAAACAGTTGGTAAAACTGTGTGTGTGTAAAAATTGGACAGTAATATTCCAACCCCACCTCCTTTACAGTTACCAGGCCTGGGGGTGTGTGTGTGAAGTGGAGGCCACCATGTGACAGTGCTGCAGGGGAGGCCGTGTCTAACTGTGTGAGCCATGTTTCTGTTATAGCTAGCATATTGAGTTTTTTTGAATTGAAAAGGTCATGAATAGATGTTAATTTGTTGCAAACAGAACATGCATTCCATAAAGCATATTTTAGTGACTTGGAGGGAGATGGGAGACACGTGAGGTTTATAATGTTTGTTGGATTTATAGTCTGTTTTGAATCAGCTGAATGTGAGCATGGTATGTGTATGGGACCTGGAGTAGGGGATATGTCACCAGCTAGTAGAAGCAGAAGAAGAGAGAGATAGGTATAGTTGGTGGAGGTGTGTGATAGTTTATTATGGTGACAGGTTGAGGATGTTACAGTTAGTGTACATAGATAGGTTAAAAGCTCATGAGTGTTTATAAGATGGGAGTGGATTAATGAGGCTGCATTGTGCATGGAGTGATGAATAAGAGGAACAGTGAAGGATGTTGGCAGAGGATACCATGAAGTGCTATTAGGAAAAATAGTTTGTGGTACATGGTGTTTTTTAAATAGAAGTATAGGTAAATAGGATATAAGGAAAATGCAAGTTAAATGGTAAAATTACCTGGTTTCCAATGTTTTTCAATTTTTGTTCAATTGTTGGTTTAACTGTTATTTTTAAATTTTCCTAACTTTGTAATATCCCCACTTTGTATATTTCCAAACTCAGACAACTTCCCCATAACTGAATGCAAACATATACTAGGTCTAATTAACAAAGGCTTCAGCTAAAGCCAATTGGACATCTAATCAAAGGACTTAAATTACCCTGTGTTAAGTAAACACTAGTCCATATATGCTCAATAAACTCCACTCCACTGACCAACATCTTCAGAAGAGATAATATCAGCTATAAGCAAGTACTAATATTATACAAATACATTTACATACACTGCTAAATTATACATTAGTGTGAATTCAGATTAGGAGTTGTAGTTTGCAGGATGTCAATGAGAAATCACATACACTGTCTACACAGCTGAGGGTGTATGTGGCTTAATGCACAGAGATGCAGGGATCATCAATGAGAAATCACATACATTGAATACACAGCTGAGGGTGTGTGTGGCTTAATGCACAGAGATGCAGGGATCATCAATGAGAAATCACATACATTGAATACACAGCTGAGGGTGTGTGTGGCTTAATGCACAGAGATGCAGGGATCATCAATGAGAAATCACATACCTGTGAGATGAAAAGATATAGAAAGCTGATCAGTCCATATTCAGTGAGATACAATTAGGCTGACCATATTATCCCTCTAACCTGGGCAGGGCAACAGCACTGTAGGCCCCTGGGAACAGCAATGCACTGGGCTCCCTACCCATCCTCCAGCAGTAGGGATGTGGGGTGATATCAGTGGCAGCTTTGATGTCCCGCGGGCACTGGGGTGGGGGGGGGGGGGGGTGTTCTATCTTCCGCTCAGCATGTAGGACCTTGAGCAGTAATTTCTGCTAATTACTCCTTTACTGCACTATGGGGCTAAACTGTAGAAGGGGGCATTGGGCTGAATGAAGAAGCCCTGGTACATGACTTCTGGGGTGGTAGGGGGTGTTTAATATGTAGGGGATTGGTGGATAGTGGGGTGGGCTTAATATTTATCATTTTCCAGTGGGAGGGCAGCTTGCTTGACTGCAGATATCTCAAGTTCCTGAAGATATATTTCTTAGCTTTGAATGGGATAAAATCTAGAGAGTCCCACCTTTCAAAAGGTTCTGGGGACTTGTGGATCAGAGTTCAGGAGCCAAAGCAATTTACCAATGAAAACCTAAAACTGCATGTTAGGCATGTGGAGCTGGAGCAGGGACCAGCTGCTGGAAGGCTGATATCTCTGTCACAGTAGAGACAAGCTGCCAAAGTCCACCAAAAGGGGAGAGTCCCAGCTTTTAGAGTTTACCCTCATAAAAACTAAAGGTCAGACCAGGCTTGGACTGGCCCACAGGGGTACAGGGGAAACCACAGGTGGGCCCCACTGCCTGTGGGCCCACTTCCTGCTCTAAGGATCAGGTTCCAGACTGTGCACTTGAATTATACATCATACATATGTTACCTTATACTGTACTATGGTGTATTTTCTACAGTGCATTGTTGTTATTAATCTGTTATTAATCTGGTACATTATCATGCATGCAGCAGCTGAATTTACTGTATATATTTATGAGGGGGCCCAGACGTTGCACTTTGTAATGGTTAGTCAAACCAGTGAGGTGGCAGGACACACCCCCTCTGCAGACTGACCACACCCCTAAACATGGGCCTCTACCACTGCATTCCCCCGGTGGGCCCTACATGCCCCAGTCCGACACTGGGTCAGACAGAACTCAAAATATCTGGCTGGGAAGAGCAATTAACAGGCTTGGATGGGGACCACTGCTTTCATGTCAGATAACTCCGGTTCGCCAGGGCCGATTTTAAAAAATCTGGTACCCCTGGAAAGAGGGGACCCTCAGCTATCAGCCTAGGGCACTTAAACTCCTGGGGTCATTGGGCAAGAGCCCATTGAGCCCATATGAAAAGATGGTCCTGAACCTGGGACACTCATGAATTACACAGGTTCTGTGGCTGCTTAAAAAAAAACAGGTAAAATGCAGGCTTGTAGTCAGCCAGCCACAGAACCTGTGTAATTCATGAGTGTCCCAGCTTAAAGGGATAATATGGTCAGCCTAGATACATGTAGAATAACTGTTGGTTTAACTGTTATTTTGAAATTTTTCTAACTTTGTAATTTCCAAACTTTGTATATTTCCAAACTCAAGCAACTGCCCCATAAATGTACTAAACGTTGATCTCCATGGATTTTTATTGATGGAAATCGATCTAAAACAACGGGGGCTAAAACACACATTTACTAACATTTAAAAGCTAATACTAAAACAGAGCCTGATAAAAAAATGTGTGTTTTAAACCCTAAAAACACAACATCAATTTCAGATAGAGTTTCATAGATTAAAAAATTATAAAGATCTAATTCATGATAACCCCCTGCTTTTGAACCATGAACCTTACCATTGCCGCCAGTCAGGGATGGCAGTTAACATAATAGTTATATCACTGTCTGGTATGAAATCAAAATAGTCAGGCCATGGTCCAGCTTCAGAGTGGGCAGCAGACAGAAGAATAGCCAGGAAATAAGCCATAGTCAGGAAACCAGACTGTAACAGTAATGATAGACCACGGTGGTCATTCCGAGTTGATCGCTAGCTGAATTCGTTCGCTGTGCAGCGATGAGGCAAAAAAAGGCACTTCTGCACATGCGGCGCAATGCGCACACCTGACGTACTATTAAAACGGCTGATGTAGTTTCACACAGGGTCTAGCGAAGCTTTTCCGTCGTACTCCTGACCGCAGAGTGATTGACAATAAGTGGGCGTTTCTGGGTGTCAACTGACAGTTTTCAGGGAGTGCTCATAAAAATGCGGCGTGCCAAGAAAAACGCAGGCATGGCTGGGTGAACGCAGGGTGTGTTCGTGACGTCAAAACAGGAACTGAATAGTCTGAAGTGATCGCAAGCGCTGAGTAGGTTTTGAGCTACTCAGAAACTGCACAAACAAACTTTGTAGCCGCTCTGCGAACCTTTCGTTTGCACTTCTGCTAAGCTAAAATTCACTTCCAGTGGGCGGCGGCATAGCGTTTGCACAGCTGCTAAAAACTGCTAGCAACCGATCAACTTGGAATGACCACCCAAGTCTGGTCAATTTAAGAAAGAAGAAATAGTCAGCACAATCCAAAGCCAATATAACGAGCAATGAGTGCATTGTACTCCTGCTTTAAATACCCACAGCTACCAGTGAAATGGCTGTGGCCAGGAAGTGGGTGGAGAGTAGGCACAATGAAAGTAAACAGGAGTTGCAGTGCTGTAAAAAGTTAAATAGGTAAAATGGATAGGGGTATCAGCGACCAATGGTGTTAAAACTATAGTAAAAATTAGAATAACAGAGTATATATATATATAATTTAAAAAAAAAGATCAGATAGCCAATATAAAAATTTAACATAGACAGTTTATTACAAACAGGATACAGTACAAAAGTTTTTTTATGTATGTAAAAAACAACAAATATAAAAAAGCTTTCTCAACTAAAACCGGTGAAAAAATAGCTAAAGTATGCATAGCAATTAAAAACATTTTTTTAGAGAAAAATAATCAGAAGTTATGCTTATCTTAGTATAGGAGGGCAAAGAGGTGTACCCAATGCGTTTCGTCTGTGTGACTTCATCAAGGGGACTCAGACCACATGCAAAGACAACTATTAATCTATACACATAGTAACATGACTACATACTGAGGGTCTGATTCACAATCGCACACAAGCAGGGCTGCCTGTTATGATATGTCCAATATGCCCTCTTGCAGCGTCTTGCAGTGGTGCATTTCCGTCTCAGTGTGTCATCGTTGCACCATCAAAACTGGCACCAGTCTTAAAGCAGGCACAGTTTGTCTGTCTTAGTATAACCTCCTGTGTGAGCACTGTGCATCTTTAGGCACAGCTGCTTACAGCGACACGCCTGCCCCTGGTTAGCCACCTCTCTGTAACCCCAGGAATTCCCACTGTAATCCACAGACCCTGCGTACAAATCTGTTCTGCATTTCTGTGTGGTAACAATCTAGGTGAATGTGTTGCGTGACTTCAACACATGACTATCAGCATAGCGCGTAACTCTGAACTGCAACAGTATCAGTGCCCAGAATGGCTACACACAAGATAAGCATCATGTCTGGCAGTATAAGAGCAGGTTAATGATATCAGAAGATTATTAAACCCCAGGTGCCAACAGGGATCAGCGTCCAACCTCATTTACCAACATGCCAGACACCAATCTGATTTTTGGGACATCAAGGTATTTTTTAGGTCACAAATGTTATAATGTTGGGGTGATTTATGCTATCGTAACTGGTTTCTGACAGCACATAGAAAAGGGACTGGGCATATAAAACAATACACTTATTTTACCAATGCATTACATCTTTGCTGATGGCAATCCCCAGATAATGACAATGGCAGCTGTGACGTCAACGGAAAGGTTTATGAAGATGGAGAGACATTTCAGCCAAGCTGTAAACTCCAGTGTAAGTGTGTAGATAGTGGGGTTACATGTATCCCACTATGCAGTGAGGACGTCATGCTCCCCACACCAGAGTGTCCTTTTCCCCGACGTGTGGACATCCCTGGGAAGTGCTGCCAAGAGTGGACATGTGATGTACAGCAACAATACAGGATCTCTAATGACATAGACCAAGGTAACTAGAATACCTATCTTATCAAACCCACATGTACAAAAATGGCAAAAATATAAAAATAATCTGAAAAAGACTTCAATAAATATGCATGCAAATATCTCCACAGCATGTCCTGGTGAGCCACAAATAAACACACACGCACACACACATAGGTGGTCATTCCTAGCAGTTTGTAGCAGCCGTGCAAACGCTAAGCCACCGCCCTCTGGGAGTGTAATTTAGCTTAGCAGAAGTGCGAACGAAAGGATCGCAGAGTGGCTACCAAAAAAAAATGTGCAGTTTCAGAGCTGCTCCAGACCTACTCGGCGCTTACGATGAGTTCAGACTGTTCAGTTCCTGTTTTGACGTCACGAACATGCCCTGCGTTCGGCCAGCCACGCCTGTGTTTTTCCTGGCACGCCTGTGTTTTTTCGAACACTCCCTGAAAACGGTCAGTACACACCCAGAAACGCCCTCTTCCTGTCAATCACTCTGCGGCCACCAGTGCGACTGAAATGCTTTGCTAGACCTTGTGGAAACTGCATCGGCAGTTGTGAAAGTACGTCGCGCGTGCGCATTGTGCCACATACGCATGCGCAGAAGTGCCGCTTTTTTGCCTGATCGCTGCGATGCGACCGAAAACAGCTAGCGAACAACTCGGAATGACCACCATAGTTATCTGCTACTGGGACAAGCCCCATATTTATAATGGCTGTAGATTTTACTTTATAGATTTGATTGTAAACAGTGATAATGACAGAACTCTACAAATAATCCTTTTTATCTCATTATGGTAGGACTGCCTGGCAGTGCACTATTTAGCTGTCCCGAGTGGAGCACAGAATGGGGAGACTGTTCTGCTCGCTGTGGTATGGGAGTCTCTATAAAAGTGACTAACCAGAACCAACACTGTAGACTGGAGCAACAGAGTCGCCTGTGTATGGTGAGACCTTGTAGAGGCAGACCAGTCAGCACAGTAAGTACCAATTATTGCTCCAGGAATTGTAGAGTATGAGAATGACTTGAATTATATTTTTGAACATTGTGTTGCAACAGCAGCATCACTAGGGTCACACACCTGATGCGGCTGAAAAGACCCCTTCTGCGTGCGCCAGCAAAAAGAGGGCATGAACTTCTGTGAAGGGGCGTGGTCTCGCAGTCCGGCCCCGTTTCGGCACTCTAGGGACGTGTCTAGCATCTCCAGAGATGCTGGACTGCCCAGGAGACTTGTATGACTGCACTGCCGACTCCTACACTGTCACAGGAACCAAGCTTGGACTGGCCCACAGGGGTACAGGGGTACAGGGGAAACCAGCGATGGGCCCCACTGCCTGTGGGCCCACTTCCTGCTTTAAGGATCAGTTTCCAGAATGTGCACTTGAATTATACATTATACATGTGTTACCTTATACTGGACTATGGTGTATTTTCTACAGTGCATTGCTGTTATTAATTTGTTATTAATCTGGTACATTATCATGCATGCAGCAGCTGAATTTACTGTATATATTTATGAAGGGGTCCAGAAGTTGCACTCTCTAATGGTTAGTCAAACCAATGAGGTGGCAGGCCACACCCCCTCTGCAGACTGGGCACACCCCTAAACATGGGCCTCTACCACTGCATTCCCCCGGTGGGCCCTACATACCCCAGTCCGACACTGACAGGAACAGAGTGCTGCACATAATGTCATTTTGGTGTCACCCACCTAGTGATGCTTCAGACGCCATTATACATTACTCAGACTTCAAATCTGTTCATTTAAAAATCACCCATACAGTTGACAAAAGCAATATTGTCACTGGTTATGCATTAAAATGTTCTGAACACAAATCAGCTCTTCCCACTGCATTCACCAAGGCATCTGCTACTGTAACAAAAATCAAAACCAACTTTCACTAAGTGAATATAACAATGATGTACTGTACACACAGGGGCAGGGGCGGATTGGGAACTAAAAGTGGCCCTGGAAAATTTCTAGAAGTGACCCCATGTGGGTGACACCATATCAACAGTAGGCGGAGCCAACACCAAGGTAGGTGGGATCAGTACACAGAGTCATATATCAATTGGTTCCGGTATGAATGGTCGACCATGTTATGGTCGACAGTCATTAGGTCGACCACTATTGGTCGACATTGACATGGTCGACATGGACACATGGTCGACACATGAAAATGGTCGACACATGAAAGGTCGACACATGAAAAGGTCGACATGAGTTTTTTAACTTTTTTTGGTGTCGTTTTTTACGTAAAGTGACTGGGAACCCCAATTAGTGCACCGCGTCCGCTCGCCATGCTTCGGGCATGGTGCCTTCACTCCGCTACCGCTTCGCTCGGCACAGATTACCGTTCCAATCGTAGTCCACGTGGATCGTAAAGTATGGAAAAGTTCCCCAAAAGAAAAAAAAGTTAAAAAAACTCATGTCGACCTTTTCACGTGTCGACCTTTTCACGTGTCGACCATTTTCATGTGTCAACCATTTTCATGTGTCGACCATGTGTCCATGTCGACCATGTCAATGTCGACCAATAGTGGTTGACCTAATGACTGTCGACCATAACATGGTCGACCATCTGAACGGATACCGTGGGTGACACCATATCAACAGTAGGCGGAGCCAACACCAAGGTAGGTGGGATCAGTACACAGAGTCATATATATGTGGGGTGCGAGCAGTGCCGTCGCAAAAGGACCCTGGAAGCAGCACCTTTACTGTGCTTTGGATGTACTTAAAATGTAAACTTGTTTTTTCATGTGCCTCCAGACCTGCACTGTAAATGTATGCAGCGTCCGTTATTCACATTACACCGCACAGCAGAGTCTGTTACTCACATACCACCGCACAGCAGCATCTATCAGTCACATTACCACACACAGCAGCGTCCATCAGTCACATTACATCACACAACAGCGTCTGTCAATCACATTACACCGCACAGCAGTGTCCGTCAGTCATATTACACTGCACGAGCATCAGTAACATTACACCGTACAGCAGCGTCCGTCACTCACATTACATCGTACAGCAGCGTCTGTCAGTCACATTACCACACACAGTAGCGTCCGTCAGTCATATTACACGGCACAACAGTGTCTGTCAGTCACATTACACCACACTGCACAACAGAGTTCGTTAGGCACTACAGCGTCCTTCTATCACATTACACCGCACAACAGCATAGGTCAGTCACATTACATGGCACAAAAGGGTCCATCAGTCACATTACACCGCACAACAGCATACGTCAGTCACATTACACCGCACAGCAGCGTATGTCAGTCACATTACACCACACAGCAGCGTTCGTCAGTCACATTACACTGCACAGCAGGATCCGTCAGTCACGTTACACCGCACAACAGCATCCGTCAGTCACATTACACCGCACTGCAGCATCCGTTAGTCACTTTAATACTGCACAGTAGCGTCCGTGAGTCATATTACACCACAGCGTCCGAAAGTCACATTACACTGCACAGCAGTATCCGTCAGTCACATTACACCACACAACAGTGTATTTTATTCCCCAGAAATGATATGCCACCACAAATTATCTTTTAAAATGACCAATAATATCACATTACACCATGAGTGGGGGAGGGGTGCCGCGAGTGGGGGCGGGAATGCCGCGTTTGGGGGAAGGGGGTGTGCCGTGGCCTGCGGGTTGGAGTGTGTGTGAGAAGGGGTTGGGGGTGAAGCAGAGAGAGCAGGAGGTAAGAAGAAAGCAAAGTGGCCAGCCAAAGGAGGAGAGCTATCACTCACCCTGTGTGTGCGTGTTGTGGAGCTGCCGGGCGGGAACTGGTGACTGACTGCCACTGGAGGAGCTCTGTCACGTGACATGACAGCCTATCATCACAGTGTCAGAGCTCCCACAAGCTATGGCCTCTTATAGGTGCTGGCAGCTGCCAAATATAATGGTGAGCGAGGCGCTACTGGGGGCGGAGCCACATGCGGCAATCGGCCCCGCAGTGCGCTCGGCCTCCCGGGAACCTTTCCGGTAACATTGAAGGCCAATCCAACCCCGCACAGGGGTTAAATATGAAGATACCTCTAGGAAGAGGATTTATTTATTAACAGTTACTCATATATAACACCAGCATACGCTTGCTCACGTAATGCCCCCTGTACCAGTGACGCTTACACACGCAACGACCCCTTTACCAGTGACGCTTACACACGTAACGCTCCCTGCAGCAGTGATGCTTACACACGTAACGCACCCTGTAGTGTTGATGCTTACACATGCAACGCCCCCTGTACCAGTGACGCTTACACATGTAATGCCCCTTGTACCAGTGATGCTTACACACGCAACGACCCCTGTACCAGTGACGCTTACACACGTAACGCTCCCTGCAGCAGTGATGCTTACACACGTAACGCACCCTGTAGTGTTGACGCTTACACACGTAATGCACCCCGTAGCAGTGACGCTTACACGCATAACACCCCCTGCAGCAGTGACGCTGACACACGTTAACGCACCCTGTAGCATTGACGCTTACACATGTTACGCACCCTGTAGCAGTGACGCTTGCACATGTAATGCCCTCAGTACCAGTGACGCTTGCACATGTAACACCCCCTGTACCAGTGACGCTTGCACATGCAACGATCCCTTTACCAGTGACGCTTACACACATAACGCCCCCTGCAGCAGTGACGCTTACACACGTAACGCACCCTGTAGCGTTGACGCTTACACATGTAACGCCCCCTGTACCAGTGACGCTTGCTCACGTAATGCCCCCTGTACCAGTGACGCTTACACACGCAATGCCCCATGTACCAGTGATGCTTACACACGAATGCCCCCAGTACCAGTGACGCTTGCACACGTAATGCCCCCTGTACCAGTAACGCTTATACAAGACGCAACGCCCCCTGAAGCAGTAACGCTTATACACATAATGTTGCACAGTCACACATATACATACATACACATGTACATACTGAGGGTCATTCCGAGTTGATCGCACGTAGCAACTTTTTGCTGCCCGTACGATCAACTCGACGCTGCCTATGGGGGAGGGCGTTTTGTAATAGCAAGGCTGCGAACGCTTGTGCAGCCCTGCTATGCAAAAAAAGTTTTGTGTAGAACTAGACCAGGGTAATAGTTACCCTGTGCGATCGATCCAGCGATGCACGTCCTGGAAATTGACGTCAGACATCCACCCTCCAAACGCCTGGACACGCCTGAATTCGCCGAACCACTCCTAGAAAACGGCCAGTTGACGCCCTGGAACGCCTTCCTCCTGTCAATCTTCTTGCGGTCGCCGCTGCGACAGCTTTCTTCATTCGCGGCGTCGCTGCACGGCGACGACTGTCGCAGGGCAATGACACACCTGCGCAATGCAGCCGCCTCACATGCGCAGTTCCGACTCGATCGCACGGCTGCGATGAAGTGCAGCGTGCGATCGGATCGGAATGACCCCCACTGTACATACATACAGTCAGTATTGAGTACTGGGTGGAGCTAATTCACCCTGGAAAGGTGGCTGCTATAGGCGAAGTCTTTGGCTGCAGGAGACTAAAAGACTGCTGGGCTGTGGGTAATTGCGTGAGCGTCACAAGGCATCACCTAAAAACCTACGGTACTGAGTGTAACCATAATGGAGAGATATATCAGGAAGGTAACTTACAGTATGTAGACCTCAACATACAACTGAGCTACATCAAATTAAAGCTAACATACACATACACATTATGGTGCGTAGCATGGGGATTGATAACTAACATATACATGACTCTACAGTAGTGCATTATTTGAAAGCTAACAAATGGATGGTTCCAGTGTAGTATGTTCTGTGTGTTGGGCGTGGTATCAGATCCAAGAAACATAGAAACATAGAAACATAGAATTTGACGGCAGATAAGAACCACTTGGCCCATCTAGTCTGCCCCTTTTTTTTTATCCTTTAGGTAATCTCAACCCTTTTTGAACCTTAATTCTTTGTAAGGATATTCATATGCCTATCCCAAGCATGTTTAAATTGCTCTACAGTCTTAGCCTCTACCACCTCTGGTGGGAGACTATTTCACTTATCCACTACCCTTTCTGTGAAGTAATTATACCTTAAATTTCCCCTCAACCCCCCCCCCCTCCAGTTTCAGTGTATGTCCTCGAGTTCTAATATTTCTCTTCCTTTGAAGAATGTTTCCCTCCTGAACTTTGTTAAGACCCTTGATATATTTGAAAGTTTCTATCATGTCCCCCCTTTCCCTTCTCTCCTCCAAACTATACATGTTAAGATCTTTTAGCCTTTCCGGGTACGTTTTGTGATGTAGGCCATGCACCATTTTAGTTGCCCTTCTTTGTACACTCTCTAATGTATTTATATCCTTCTGGAGATATGGTCTCCAGAACTGGACACAGTATTCCAGATGGGGCCGCACCAATGACCTATACAGTGGCATTATCACTTCTTTTTTCCTACTACTGATTCCTCTCCCTATGCAACCAAGCATCTGACTTGCCTTTCTCATTGCTTTGTTGCATTGCTTTCCTGCCTTCAATTCACTTGAAATAGTGACTCCTAAATCCCTTTCCTCCTCAGTAGTTTCCATTATAGTACCCTTGATACTATATTTAGCCTTTGGGTTTTTGAGACCCAAGTGCATGATTTTGCATTTTTTAG